>NC_059436.1:57698387-58298387 GCF_021028975.2 Sphaerodactylus townsendi | reverse complement strand
CTCAAGGGGAGAGAACCAGCCCTGGGGGCTGCAGCCTCCCAACCACTGACAGCCCTACGTCCTATCACAATGAAGATGAAGAAGAAGAGGATGAAGCTTATGACACCATGGTGGAAGAACAGTATGGACAGATGTTCATCAAATCCACAGGTGGCTATGCAGGTGAGGAACCTGCAAGTGTGTTATTTCCATCTGAGTGTCTTTTCCTCTAAGATAGCCCTCCTCTTTTAGTCTTTAGAAAAGCAACTAGTTTTGATGTCAAGCATTTAAACAGAATTATTGACATTAAGCATATGTTGCTTTTTAATTATTTTTATATATTATTTATTATTTTTTTAGAAATCAATTTATGAAATGCCAGAGAGTTAAAGCTCATCAGACCTCGGAGCTTAGCAAAATTGGTACTTGGGCAGGAGAGACCCCCAAGGAGGACTCTGCAGTAGTTTTAGTTCATTATTGTTGAGCTTTTTAACTGTGGAATTGAAAGTTTTTTAATTGTTATGGAAGACTTGTTGGTAATGTTGGAAACCGCCCTGAGCTTTTATAGGGATAAGTCAAATCTGCAGACGACTGCAGTGGCAAACCACCTCCGTTTCTCACTTACTGGGGTTGCTACAAGTTGGTGTGACTTGATGACCCATAACACGTCTGTACAAAATACTAGTAGAAAATATACTAATATCCGTTTGCAATTATTAATTAAAAACACCAGTATAATGATTTTGGTGTGTGTGTGTGTGTGTGTGAGTTCAAAACTGAGAGCTGAGTTGTAGAGAGAAAGGGGGTGAGGGGGATGAGAGAGCAATATGACTGGTTAATTCTCGACTGCATGTGGGAGGGCTGTGCTGGACTGTCAGGAAGTGTCAGCGAGTCAGAGTGAAAAGCTCTTGAGAGTGTCAAAACTCTAGTCAGAGAGAGCTGAAGCTGTGAGCATGGCAGAATGTGTTAGGACTTCTGAGTGGAAGGACCCAGTGTTGAGAGAATTACTCAGTGGGGTCAGAGGGTATGCAGAGAAAGTCAGAGCCTCAATAAACTTTTAGACCAAATGAAGCCAGAGAGTCTGAGAGACCTATGAGAGAGAAGCTGTCAGAAAGTGTCAGAGTGAATTGATGTTGAGTGAAGTCCTCAAAGTATTTGTTGCCTCAGTTTGATTTGATTTTATCGATATTTTGCTTGAAACCTTGAAGTTAACTATCAGATGTAAATAAAGAAACATTGGAATCCCACCCTACTTTCCTTAGGACACTTTGCCTTATAAGCTCATACACATTACCAGAAGGGCAGGAGTGGCGTAGGAGGTTAAGAGCTCGTGTATCTAATCTGGAGGAACCGGGTTTGATTCCCAGCTCTGCCGCCTGAGCTGTGGAGGCTTATCTGGGGAATTCAGATTAGCCTGTACACTCCCGCACAAGATGCCAGCTGCCAAGTGACCTTTAGGGCTAGTCACAGCTTCTCGGAGCTCTCTCAGCCCCACCCACCTCACAGGGTGTTTGTTGTGAGGGGGGAAGGGCAAGGAGATTGTAAGCCCCTTTGAGTCTCCTGCAGGAGAGAAGGGGGGGATATAAATCCAAACTCTTCTTCTTCTTCTTCTTCTTCTTCTTCTTCTTCTTCTTCTTCTTCTTCTTCTTCTTCTTCTTCTTCTTCTTCTTCTTCTTCTTCTTCTTCTTCTTCTATGTGTGTTGGAATATATATTCCAGATGGGAGCTAACATGTGGGGAAGAATTAAGGGAACAAATATTACTTATTATTTATTATAGATTTATTATAAAGGGGGAAAAAGAGTGGCCCGCAGGTGGAAAGGTCATCACAACTAATAATTCCACTTAATTATATGTAATATATAGAATGCCAGAACAACCAGTAGTTCAGTTACCATTAATGCTTATAGTAAGAAAATCATTGTTCTTATCTTGGATATCTGGTCCAAATAAACGTATGACACAAGCTAATCCCTGACTTCATCTGTCCGTTATATTTTTATAACTGTTGAGCTTTCTGATTTCAATATAAGGTGTTGAATTGAAAAAGAAAATGTGTACAGTACAGATTATTTCCATGGGGAGATTTAGAAAGTGCCCCCTAATTTCCCTCCCATTCCTGCTATGGACCTGGTAGAAAGAGAAGCTGCGTCAGTGTTAGTTGTGTAGTGCAGTGGTTCTCAACCTTCCTAATGCCGCAACCCTTTAATACAGTTCCTCATGTTGTGGTGACCCCCAACCCTATCCATTTTACAGATGGAGAACACTGATGCAGAAAGTCTTAGACGACCCCTGTGAAAGGGTTGTTCGACCCCCAAAGGGGTCGCGACCCACAGGTTGAGAACCGCTGGTGTAGTGGGTAACAGAGAACCCTCTTGCCATTCCCATCAACCAAAAGCCCCACCATTTTTTTCCACCCCTGGCCCTGAGGGCTGCACTGCAGGGAGGCTCGCAGCTTTGCTATTCCTCTGGTGGTGGCTGCTTCAAGGTGCCAACCAACAGCCAAACACAAGTCTACTCTCCTGAATCATGGGGCAAGTGCCACATTGGGAAAACAATGCTCCCAAACCACTGAATGAATATCTCTGATCTAGATGATAAATGTATCAATTCATCATTCTTTTTCTACCATTTCCCCGAAAATAAGCCCTAGCATGATTTTTGGTATTGTTGGAGGATGCTTGAAATATAAGCCCTACTCCAAAAACAAGCCCCTGTTAACAGATTCCCTGGCACAGCCCCCACCTGGCCAGGCCAGGCACGAGTGCCTCAGACGCCCAGGCTACACGCAGGCCTGCTGGCTCTGAGCAATGAAAAAGGTTGTCTTTTCGTAGGCATGGTCCTGCCTTTGGGCTCTCTTTTGTTATGGTGAGCATTTTTTAAATTATGATTTTTAACTGTAATGTAGGTTTAAAGTGTTGCTGCCTCCCTGAGCCCTTTTGGGATGGACAGGATATAAAAATAAAAATGAATTGAATTTTTTTAACAGCATACCCCTGAGCCTTTGCTAAATATGCAAATTATTAATTATTAAGAGAAAGGAGAGTGCCTTCATGTTTTTTTCAACATGTGTTAGGACTGGCAAGGCAGAGTAGTTGGGGATATTGGTTTCTTTGAAACTGACCCATTTGCAAAGGTTTTGACCTAAGTGTGGAAGGGATTGTGGGGACCTTCTGTTATGCAAACCATTTGTAGTTTTACAAGTGTGAATATCTTCAGGTTGCATTGTCATTTTTATCAGGATACCAGAAGGCTTGGTTCACCTGGTGTGAAAGGGCGGGGGGCGGGGACACAGAGGGAGAAGAGCAAGGAAGAAGGAACAGAGAAAGACTTCCATCCAGACCTTTCAGGAAGCCCCTCCATGAGAGCAGCCAGGAAGGAACGGAGCCTTGTGTCCTGTGTGGGTGGCACTGCCAATCTGGACAGCTCTGTATCCTGGAGATCAGCAGAGTTCTTCTATCCAACTGTCCACTTCCCTTTGTCAGTGTGATTTTGGGTGCAGCCAGAGTCAGGAAATTGAGCAAATGGAGGTCCTTGTGCTATGGCAGAGTTCTAACAAGCTCCTTGTGAAGGAGGCAAGGGGAGGAACAGCAACTTCTGCTGGGAAGGGCAGAATCCCAACATGGAAGGCAGCAAGGGAGATGGGAGGAAGCAACAGGGGGCTCATCAGCAGCAACCTTGTGGCCAGGCTTTACCCTTCTACCTGCTTCCAATGATGGTGACCCCACAAGGGCTTGAGGAAGACCTCCAGCCTCACCCCACCAAGCTGAAAGTGGGAATAAGAAGAAAGGAGCTGTTGACCAAGGGTGGGGCCCAGTGCTAGCCAGGGAGGACACATCTGGAAGAACCCCAGACTAGTTTGGACACCCAAACTGGCCTTAGCCACTCAAAACTTACTCATTTCCCCTAGCTTAGCCAGCCTTAAATCCTCTGTCCTCACTGCAGATTCCCCCCAGGAGACTGTTACCAGCTTCGAAGATCTTCTTAAACAAATTGTGGCTGGTCTTTCGACGTCCAACGTGGGGAATCCCAGCAAAAACAGAAAGAGAACACCTTGGTTTGATAGAGAGTGCATGGAGCACAATAGACAAATTCGCTCCTTATATCGAAACTTTAGGGCTTCAGGAGACCAGGACATCCTCGTCCTACTAATAAATTGTAGAAACAACTTTCGCCAGCTAATTAGGAAGAACCATATGGAACATGTCAACACTTAATCAGAACACCTCCACTCTGCAATAACTTCTAATGAATTCCTAAGCTACTCTGGGCTGTCCTGAATAATTTAACTTGAAGCAAGCCTCCCTACCCCTACCTGTATTACACCCTGATATTTGGCATGACTATTTTAGCAAACTTTTAATGATGATATTTTTAAGCAATGGATCTCCTTCACCTATCCCTTTAGATTTGCCAAGTTGGCCTCCTGTCTCATCCTCAAAGAAGTAGTTGAGCTGTTAGAGGGACTTCAAAGGAAGGGAAAGCCTCTGGTCTCCTGATTCTATAATTCCAAGAGATTCTGAAATTTCATGTACTGATTGGTGAGGCCCCCCTATCCTGGCCACTCTTACACCCAAGTAAACAGCTCAGGTATCCTACCCAGGACGTGGCTGTCTGTGACTGTGTTTCCCATTCATAAAAAAGGAAGTCATTCAGAACCCACCAACTTCTGCCCCATCAGCCTCCTCTCAGTGATAGGGAAGATTTATGCTAAATTGTTACTGAAGGAACTTCAGCTGTGGCTTTCCCACTCTAGTGCAGTGGGGGGGGCTGAACAAATAGGGCTTCTCGCAAGAGGAAATCTCCTCTGGACCACACCTTGGTGCTAATACACCTAGCCAGTAAATACTCAATCAATTACACAGATAACAAACTCTTCATCTTTTCGCCTTTATCGATTCAAAGGGCATGCCTTAGACTCTGTTGCCAAGAGTACTTTCTCTTGGGAAAAAAACTGGCTGCCCTCAACATTGATGCCAGACTCCTGTTCTTAATTAGGCAACTGCACACAAAAGAAACCTAAGAACAAGCGCTGTTCCCACAGTAAGGCCTTTTTTTGACAGACAGTTATCTCAATTTCCAAAGGGGTCAAACAGGGCCAAGCAAGGTCCTGGCCTCCCACTCTTTTTCTTAAAGTGACCTCCCCTCTGCTCTCTCAGCAGTGAACAGCCATGCCCCAAAACTGGGTACATCCCATGTATCAATTCTGCTCGATGCAGATGATGCTGTCCTTCTCTCTCGATCCAGAGTTGGCCTCATTATCTGCAGCTTAATGGGCTGTGTGGGATTACTGTGAATCTCAACAGACTGGACAATTCATTATAGAAAAAAAAAAAAAACCAAGGTATTGGTCTTCTCTAGGCACTTTAAGAAGCTCACATGGGCAATGAAAAGCACCCAAATTGAACAGGTTAAGTGCTATAAATACCTTGGCCTCTCATTCTCCTTTAACCTTTCATGGGCAACCCAGTGGAAGGCTGCTCTCCTAGCTACACCTAACAGTATGTCAGCATTACTACATTTCTTTTACAGCAGTGGCCACTCCTTTATCCCTCCTGCCCTCAAATTTTTCAATGCCAAAGTCACCTCCTAAGATTGCTTTATTGAGGTCCCAATTTGGATTCAAGATATTAACCACTCCTTGAATTTCTCTCTTCAATCCAAATTTTTTTCATAAGATAACTATGGACTTCCTCAAAATTGCATGCCCTGTGCAGCCCTTTTGTCTGGAGTTAGGTCAAAACTCCTTGGAATCAAATGCCAGCTTGGCTGAGGGCTTCTAGATTCTGGCTGCAAATTCATTTTTCTCTCGGACTGTAATTCCCTGGTCCTACCGTCTGCTCCATATTCCTGACACCCATTCCAACCCTGGTTTTCCATAATTGAAGAAAACAATTGCCTCTATCGGACTGTCAGTGGATTCATCTCTTTGCCTTTTGTCCTATTCAGAAGCTTATAGGAAATTAAAAGGTCCAACTATTGTGGATAGAGAGTTCTCTACTCTAATCACCGCGAGCCAAGAAAAACGTGCTCCCCCCTGTATTTTTTTTCTCTCTCCCCATTTGAGCAGGGCAACCACTTGGCACACTACTTGTATTGCTTAATAAACCCTGTTCAAAGGAGAGCCATAATGCTCGCCAGGTTTAATGTTAGGCCTTCTGCCTTGTTACATGGCAGATTTAATAAGCAAGAAAAGGCTAAAAGATTGTGCCCATGTAATGATGGCTCAGTTGAATCTCTGGCCCATCAATTACTACACTGTCTCAGATTCAAGGAAATCAGATCCAAGTATGTGATTCTTACTCCTTTAGAATAGAATAGAATAGAATAGAATAGAATAGAATAGAATAGAATCTTTATTGGCCAAGTGTGATTGGACACACAAGGAATTTGTCTCCGGTGCATATGCTCTCAGTGTACATAAAAGAAAATACATTTGTCAAGAATCATAAGGTACAGCACTTAATGATTGTCATATAGGTCTAGTAAGCAATCAGGAAACAATCAATAGTAATAAAAACATAAAATGTAAAATCATAAAATAAAATGAAATGTCAGCACAGGCTATAGTCATACAGTCATAATTGGGAGGAGATGGGTAATAGGAAATGATGAAAAAAAAGTAGTGCAGTAATTATATAATAAAATATATAATAAATAGTTTGACATTATCGAGGGAATTATTTGTTTAACAGAATGATGGCATTAGGGAAAAAACTGTTATTATGTTGAGTTGTCTAGGGGTGGAGTGCTCTGTAGCGTTAATGCCAGAGGGTAAGAGTTGGAAACAGTTTATGTCCAGGATGCGAGGGGTCAGTAAATATTTTCACAGCCCTTTTTTTGACCGATGCAGTATACAGGTCCCTCAATGGAAGGCAGGTTAGCAGCAATTGTTTTTTCTGCAGTTCTGAAGTTATTCTCTATGAAGTCTGTGTACGATCTTTGTTGGGTTTGCAAGAACCAAAACCACACACAGTTATAGAGGTGCAGAATGACAGACTCAATGATTCCTCTCCAGAACTGGTATCAGCAGCTCCTTGGGCAGTTTGAGCTTCTCCTGAGTTGGCATAGAAAGAACATTCTTTGTTGTGCTTTTTAATGACATTTTTTTGATATTAGGTGTCCATTTTTAGGTCATGAGATATGAGTGGAGCCTAGAAATTTAAAGCGTCTCTACTGTTGATACTGTGTGGTCTAGTATTGTGAGAGGAGGTAGGATGGGAGGGACTCTCCTGAACTCTACCACCCTTTCTACGGTCTTACGTGTGTTCAGTTCTCGATTGTTCCAGTGGCACCACGCGGCGAGTTGTTCAACCTCCCGTCTGTATGCGGTTTCATCGTTGTCTCGGAATGAGACCAATCACTGTTGTTATTATCATCTGCACAAATTTCAGTTATTTTAACAGATGGATCATTTGAGATGCAGTCATTGGTGTATACAGAGAGAAGTAGAAGTGGTGAAAGTACACAGCCTTAGGGGGGCCCCTGTGCTCATTTTACAGGGTGTCTGATGTAATTTTTCCCTAAGCTTCACCTGCTTGTTTCCTATCTGTTAGGAAGCTTGTGATCCACTTCTACAAATATGTCTCAGGTACCAAGCTAGTCTGATTTAGTTTAGTTAGAGAAGAATGTCCGGTCTGATAATAGTATTGAATGCTGAACTAAAGTCAACAAAGAGGACCCTTGCATAGGTCTTTGGTGATTCAAGATGCTGTAGGATATAGGTGCAAAGCCATATTAACAGCATCATCTGTCGATCTATTTACTTTCGGTATGCACAATCTGCAAGGGGTCCAACAGTGGATCCGGTGATGGTTTTCAAATGAGTACATCACTAGCTTCTTTTCAAAAGTTTTCATAACTACAGATGTTAGAGCAACTGGTCTGTAGTCGTTAAGTTCCTTGATGGAAGGCTTCTTCGGCACTGGGACGATAGTGGAGCGTTTGAAGCAGGAAGGAACATAGCACATCTCTAAAGTGATTTGTTTAAAGATTTGGGTGAAGATGGGGGGCTTCAATTGGACAGCACAGACTTTTAGCAGGCAAGAAGGTGTTATCTTGTCTGGGCCTGGTGCTTTTCCAGGCTTCTGTCTGTGAAATAGATCTTGCACTTCCTTTTCTGAGATCACCAGGGGTTGTAAACCCAATGAAATGGGTTCAGTTATAGGAAGTTTGGCTATTGTTGGTGCATCTGAGATAGAGGTTGTGGAGAAAGGTGACTGTAGATTGTTTTCAAACCTTTACATTTACCCGATCCCCCCCATTTAATTAGATTACACTACTTGTTGGACAACCCTGATCCTTGTCTCTGTATGATAGTGGCAGACTTTCTCCTGGAAATTACTAAACGCCAGTAGATTTCCTTCGTCCTAACATGTATTTCCTGTATTGTATATGCTTTTTAATCTGTTTTTTATTATTGTTGTTCTGTTGTCTATGCCAATCAAGGCTTGCTATAAAAACATCTGGAAGAAGGGTGTGCCAGCAAGGAGCAGAAAAAAGACAGGGACAAGGAAGGCAGGACTAAGCAGAAGGGGAGACAGAAGAAAAGAAGGCAGGAAAATAAATGAATAAAGGGACAAAGAAACAGACTGGAAGGGTGAGGAAGGAGTAAGAACAACTCGAGGATTGGGACTTACTCCTACTGCTTTTTACTGTTTGAGATATCCTACAATCTTCTACTGGAGTCCGCTTTTCACCGAGTCTTCAGTTGAGATCCATGCGGCCCTTTGGCCAGTTTGGCTGAAGGTGTCAGAATCCCAAAAACTGAGACAAACTCATGTGTAAGAACAGCAGTTTATTCAGTGATGTGGATCTTCTCTGGACAAAGCCAGAACTGATTTTGCCCATGCAAAATTCAGTAATTAAAACAGCTTGCACCCCCCCACCCCCCCACCCCATCCTGGGAAAGCGTGCCTAAAAGTAATTGTAAGAAAGATAACAGTGACAATGCCCAGCCACTGACCCAGCACCTGGGAAGTGCCCAGCACCTGGGAAGTGAAATCACACATAAGGAACAGTTGAAAGGCAGACAGTAATGCATTAACCCATTCCACCACCACCCATCATACAGAAAGCAGCACAAGTAAAACCCCAATTCTAACAGGCCTCCTGACGGAAGGTTGGACATGGAAAACAGCTGCTAAATCCCTCACATTGGACAATTGTGAATAGCGATTTCAATATCACCTGCAGTTAACACACAACTGGGCACGTAAACATCTACAGGGGTGCCAGCGTCAGTACAAACACTTCTATGATCCTGAAGTGTGAGGGCAGTGCTTTGTGCCAGACCTTGACCTTGCCAGGGCATATGCTGTGAGAGCCCAAGATGACAGCTCAACCCCTGGAGAGGACCTTTCTACATTCTTAGTTCTCAGGGAAATGAGGGATAGCCGGGTTTCAGTCAAACCAAGTGGCTAGACATGAATGTGCCAAAGACGTGGGAGTAGACAGATGTCCTTTTTACATCTGCTGACAAACTCTTGGGATGGGAGGAGGGACTGTTGTGGCAAGGTAGTCCAACTGGATTATTGGAAGTGAACATGAGAGCCCTGCTGGATCAGGTCAGTTCAGCGTCCTGTCACACAGTGGGCCGTGGACAACCTCTTGAAGGCTGACAACTGGGTGCAGAGGCTGCAGCCTTCCCCTGATGTTGCCTCCTGGCACTGACATTCAAATGTTGGCTGCTTCTACTCATGGAAGTTCCCTTTAGTCACCATGGGTAGTAGCCACTGATATATTTATGTATTTGTATATTTGTATCCCATCCTTCTTGACTAACGCGGGGCTCAGTGTGGCTGACAGCATAAAATTATTACCATTAAAATCATAACTACCATATTAATAATTTAAACCCTAAATGATAAGAAACAATCATGTATCTCATATGATATTATTATTCTCAGGATCAGAGACCCCACACATGCCCAGTGTGGGAAGCCAGAAGAGGGTGATGGACGGGATTAGGGAGAAAAACAAGAGGGGAAAATGAAAGGGGGGAGGAAGGAAAGAGAAGGAAGAGGAGTGGGGTAGAGGAGGCCAGCTAAGAGAACCACTGCTGTCCTGCACTATAAGCCTGGTGGAACATCCCTGCCTTGCAGGCCCTGCAGAATGATTTTAGGTTCTGCAAGGCCCTGGTCTCATTTGACAAAGAGTGGGCTGTGCTTCTATTTGCATAGAACTTTTCTGGCTATGCCTGCACCACAAGACTTTTCAGAGGAGTCTTTGTTTTGCAAAGTTGAAGAACATCTTAGTATACAGTTCTGTTTATGTTCTGCATTTTTTTCTGTTTTAATAAAATGTGTGGGTTTTGCATTATCAAGATGTGTGAATGTAATACAATGTTTAAAAGAGGACTCAGGTTTCTTGCATAGGGGCTTAAAGCAAGAGGCAGAAGGGTACATGAGACACACTTGACTTGAACACCACAGTTATATTTGCAATAAATTACCTCCCTTGAAACTTCACTGAAATAGGAGGGTAGGATATGAGATGCACCATCCTGGAGAAGCAGTTGTACAGGCCTAAAGGCCCCTTCTGAGAAAGTCCTGTCCTTGAATACCATCAGCTTCACCTCTGAGGAAGGGAGAACAAAAGGAGGTCTTATGATGACCTCAGCAAAGCAGGCAGGTTTTTATGGGAATGGGCAATCTTTTGGTTACTTTGGTCCTAGGCTACGTTTTAGAGTTTTTAAAATGACTCTTGAACTGTGTGGAAACCAATTGAAAGCCACTCAGGTGTCTTAGGATCAATGAGGCAACTTCCATATAGTGGGTAACAGTAAATTGCATCTGCATTTTGAACCAGCTGTAGTTTCTGAATGATTTTCAACTCCACATTTTCATATTCAAAGTTTCCAACTTAAGCGTGATGTGGCATGGTTGGGTCTCCAAAGAGTGGTGTAACTGGCAAAACCATTGTTAGAAAGCATGGAGCCAAGGGCACATCTAAGGGTAGAGCTGAGTTCAGAAGGGAGACCTCTCTCCAATCATACCTGCTTCTAAGCTCGTTTACCTTATTGGGCGAATCCCCACTGAGAAATTACAGGCAGATACATTCAGGTTTCAAAAAAAACAGTACCTTTTCATCACACATTCTCCCTCCCCACTCCACTGAAGACCTTGATGTCTATCAAGGATTCAAGCAATGTAACACTTCCCATGAATACGCGATCGCTCGGTGGTGTGTTCTTCCTCGTCCTGATTGGCTGTCGCATTGTATTAGGGTGGGACCTTTTTTGTTGTTTTTTCATGGTTAGCTATGTAACTATGTCACTACGTGATTGGCTATTGTCACTACGTGATTGGAATTTGATTGGCTATTGGGTAAGAGTGGGAACATTACTCCGCCCCTGATTGAAAAGTCATATTCTTATTTTTGTTTTTGTGTTGCTATGTAGGTACATATGAACAATTTTTACAAATAGTCTTGTAGCAACGTTATTTTGTTGCTACGTAGCCACACCCAGCACATAGCAAAAAAAAGGCTGCATGATCAATTATGTTTCAGCTGCTACTGTTAGAGTAAGAAAAATCCATGGGGTTGTACTGCTCCTGTCTACTTCTTCCCCTTGATTATCCACTGAGCAGTCTGTACCACCAGGCATTCTCATTTTGGTTGTTCTTTTCTGTGCCTTCCTTTTATCAGCCACCCATCTGCAGCTTCGTTATTTATTCATTTATTCCCCACCTTTCCCTTCAGTGGGAGTCACAAAGCAGCTTAAATAATTTTCTCTTCTATCTTCTCCTCAAAATAACCCTGTCGGGGGATTAAATGGCCCAAGATGACCCAGCAAGTATCCATGGTAGAGTTGGGATTTGAACCTGGGTCTTCCAGATCCAAGTTTCACCACTACATCACACTGATTCTTAGCTTTTCCTCTTTCCCTCCCCCTGGTAACAAGTTCTGTAGGTGAGTTGTGTGGAGGCTGCTGCTGGGCCCAGAATTTCCCTCAAACCTAGAGTTTTTTTCAGGTTTTTTGAAGACCTGCCTTTGTTCATGGTTCTGGTCTCTGGGTGCAAGTATCCACAGATTGGATCATGTTGAAAATATTTCTAATTATTTTTCTTGTATAAGCTGCATTCTCACATACACACACACACCCCAGTGCACACCGGCCCCAGAGAGCTCAACTGGGCGTTGCTGCCAACATCTACAGTAAACTGGGGAGCCTAGGAGTGCTTGATGAGGGAGGAACGGTGGCAGAGACTCCCCCCTCTGCGAGCTTCTGGGGGGTCCCAAGAGGGAACTCAAACAGTGCAGCCAATTTGGGATCAGCGCAAATTTGGATATCAGTGGCGGAGGAGAAACGGAGAACATCAAGGACGCCCTCTGGTGGTGAGAGGGCCGGAGTTGGATGTTTCTCTGAAAAACTAACATAATGCAGAAGTAATAGACTGGTGAGAGAGGTCTATACATACTTCCCTCTATTGAGATACACAGGCTTGGCAAAGACTAATTGGGAGCTGAGTCAGCGCCCCTGTTATCTTGGGACTTTACTTTCTAGGAGTCCACATGGCCATGAGAGGGCTGATGTTGAAGTTGATGTGACCATCTACAGGGAACTACCACCAGGGGGATTGATGGTCAGTGGCAGCGACCCCTGCCTCCCGTGCCTGTCAGATTGCTGTCCCTGTGGTCTATGACTGAGAATCTCCCTTAGACAATCAGATTGCTGTCCCAGGGGTCTATGACTGAGAATCTCCCTTAGCCAATTACACCAAATGGGTTAGTTAGGGGCAGGTTGCCACTGGCGATGAGAGGGCAGCGGATCCCTATGTTAAGATCTGAAGTCAGGATAAGTCCCCGAATTCAGAAAGGTTGGTTGATAAGCTGCCCAATGGACCGGGATCTTTTTAGTCTTCAGTCCATACAGTTCTTGTTGTCCTTCCCCCTTTTCCTTTTATTGCCTGTGATCTACTGTAATTGTGAGAAATTAGTATTTAGTTGGTAGCTGATGGCAGTAAATTAGTGGTAGTACTAGCTTAGTTAGCATCTTTTTGTGTTAAGCATAGCTTTAGATAATAGTAGATTATTAGTGGCTAGGCTAGGAATTTTTAGGTATCTAGTAAAGGTTATTTGGTTGAGTCTAGGCTGTTGGTGTTAGTTTGAGGGGCGGTTGCAGAGATGGCGCCACTGGGGCTTGGGATCCCAGTACTATTGGGACGGGAAAAATATGACGGTAGGCAGAGGCCATATGATAGAGGTGGGCTGAGAAACTATGCTGCTCGTCCCCCCTCTGACCTCCGGCCTATCCCGAGAGATGAAGGCTATGGTCTCAGGGTTTTCCCTGCTTCGTCCTTGGTGTTAATCAATGCCAGGTCCATTAACAATAAGACCAAGACACTCCAGGATTATCTCGGGGTGCAGGACCTGGACCTGACATGCATCACCAAAACCTGGGTGCGTGAAGGCGAGACAGTTGCCTTATGTGAGTCTTCCCCCCCAGGTTTCACGTGTGTTCACCATTCACGAACCCAGGACTCGGGGGGTGGGGTGGGGTGGAGTGGCAATATTCTTTCGTGATTCAATCCTGTTCAGGGCATTCCCTGTTTCGAGGATCACTGGAATTAAGTGTGCCGGCTTAGCATGGGATGCCGCAGAGAAATCAGCTGTCCTGCTGGTGTACCGGTCATCTAGTGCACCAGCGGATAGCCTGCCACAGCTCCTGGAGGTGGTGGCCAATTGGGCATTTCAGCTCCCTAGACTTGTTGTGCTGAGGGACTTCAACATCCATGTGGACTCCACCTTAAATGTATTGGCTGTGGACCTAGTGTCATCCATGGCGATGCTAGGCTTCTCCTTGATCAACTCTGGCCCAACACATGAAGCTGGGCATACTCTGGATTTGGTCTTCGGTTCAGGTGTTGATGTGGTCGTATCCTCTGTAGAAAGAGTGCCATGGTCCGGCCACTATGCCCTGAAGGTCCGGGCAGACTGGTCACGCCAACCCTGTCTAGGCGATGGGTTTATTTTCACCCGCCCGTGGAGACTTATGGATCCAATTGGTTTCCTGAATGCTCTGCGGGACCCTGAGCCCTCTAGCACCCTTGATGACCAAGTGTGAGAATTCCAGGCTCTCTGTGGCTATTGATGTGGTTGTTCTTTGGCATCCTCTGTGCTCCCATTCACGCTGGGCCCCTTGGTATATGGAGGGGCTCCGCCAGATGAAATGTGAGCTCAGATGGCTAGAGTGAGTGTGGAGGAAATTTCATGACAAAGCTATGCGAACATCTTATAGGACGTTTATGAAAACCTATGAGGTAGCAATGAAGGCGGTGAAAAGAGCTTTCTTCTTGTTTTCTCTTGCGTGCACCAGTTCTCACCCAGCACAATTGTTCAGTATTATTTGATCCTTGTTCTCTTTAACAGAGGGCTCCAAATCTACTCAATTGGCTCATAGCTGTGAGGCTTTTATAAGCTTTTTTTGTGGACAAAGTCACATCGCTCCACCACAACCTTCCTACCACATTTGAGACAATTAGAGAACTGAAGGCTCCCTTGCCGTCTTCAGGTCCTTTTTTGGACCAGTTTTCCCTGCTTGCTGAGGCTGACTTGGACAGAGTCCTAGCTGCTGTTAGACCTGTCCTCTGGATCCGTGTCCTTCCTGGCTTATAAAAGCTTGCCAGGGTGGGTTACGACCCCATCTGTTGGACATTATCAACTGCTCCCTTGAGCAAGGAGTGTTCCCAGATGGATTGAAGGAGGCAGTGATCCACCTGCTTTTGAAAAGACTATCCTTAGATCCTAGTGATCTGGCCAATTACTGCCCCGTCTCAAATCTATTGTTTCTGGGGAAGGTAATTGAGAGAGTGGTGTTGGAGCAGCTTCAGGGCTTTCTGGAGGAAACGGCAGCGTTCGATCCCTTCCAGTCCGGCTTCCGTGCTGGGCATGGGATGGAGACGGTGCTCACCATCATAGCAGATACACTCTGCATTCAGCTTGATCGAGGCGGATCGGGGCTGTTGGTGTTATTAGACCTTACCGCAGCATTAGACCTTACCGCAGCAAAAGATCGATCGCGACCTTTTGACCCACCGCCTGGCCGTCTCTGGGGTCTGGGGCGTTGTCTTGCAATGGCTTGCCTCATTCCTCCAAAATCGAACTCAGCAAGTGCTGTTGGGGGATAGGCATCCCAATGGTGCCCACTTCAGTGTGGGGTGCCACAGGGGGCCCTGTTAATCCCCCTTGTTATTTAACATCTATATACGACCCCTTGCTCAGCTGGTGCGGAGTTTTGGACTGATCTGTCACCAGTATACTGATGACACTCAGCTCATTCTGTTGATGGAGGGGAGACCAACCTCCGCCCCTGCAGCTCTCCAGCATTGTTTGGAGGCAGTTGCTGGTTGGTTGAAGCAGAGCAGGTTAAAACTTAATCCATCAAAGACAGAGGTCCTGTGGGTTGGTCATGGGGGAGAGACAAGGTTTCAGCAGCCATCGCTAGAGGGGGCACCTCTATCGTTAGCCCCTTCTGCCTGGAGCCTGGTGGTTTGCCTAGATTTGGTTCTCTCTATGGAGGCCCAGGTTGCTCGCACGGCCCAGGTGGCATTTTTTTCACCTGCGCCAAGCACGCCACCTGGCCCCTTACCTCTCCCAGTCTGACCTGGCTGCAGTGATCCATGCAACGGTCACATCCAGGTTAGACTATTGCACCTCGCTATATGAGGGCCTTCCCTTACGGTTGATCCGGAAGCTGAAGTTGGTCCAGAATGTGGCGGCCCGGCTCCTCACAGGCAGTTCTACTGGATGGCAGGAGGCTGTCTTGTTCTGGGTTTTCACCAATCTTGTTTCAGGAGGCAGGATCAGATTTTTGGCCACTCCCTCTTGCCGTGTGGGCACCATCTTAGACCCCAGTATCTTCCTGCCTTGTTCAGGGAGAGCAGGTTCGTCAGTAGGCTTCTGACTTTCTACGTTGTTTGAGAGTTTTGTGTGTTCATGTGTTGGGTTTGTTTGTCCTATAAACAGAATGGAACTTCCGGCTCTCCAGATAAACAGGGTCCACCTCCCATCAGCTCTCACCAGCATGGCCACTTGGCCATGCTGACAGAGGCTGATGGGAATCTGTAGTTCCTGATTGGGGGGGGGGGGGGGTGGGGGGGGGGGGGGGTGGGGGGGGGGGGGGGTGGGGGGGGGGGGGGGTGGGGGGGGGGGGGGGTGGGGGGGGGGGGGGGTGGGGGGGGGGGGGGGTGGGGGGGGGGGGGGGTGGGGGGGGGGGGGGGTGGGGGGGGGGGGGGGTGGGGGGGGGGGGGGGTGGGGGGGGGGGGGGGTGGGGGGGGGGGGGGGTGGGGGGGGGGGGGGGTGGGGGGGGGGGGGGGTGGGGGGGGGGGGGGGTGGGGGGGGGGGGGGGTGGGGGGGGGGGGGGGTGGGGGGGGGGGGGGGTGGGGGGGGGGGGGGGTGGGGGGGGGGGGGGGTGGGGGGGGGGGGGGGTGGGGGGGGGGGGGGGTGGGGGGGGGGGGGGGTGGGGGGGGGGGGGGGTGGGGGGGGGGGGGGGTGGGGGGGGGGGGGGGTGGGGGGGGGGGGGGGTGGGGGGGGGGGGGGGTGGGGGGGGGGGGGGGTGGGGGGGGGGGGGGGTGGGGGGGGGGGGGGGTGGGGGGGGGGGGGGGTGGGGGGGGGGGGGGGTGGGGGGGGGGGGGGGTGGGGGGGGGGGGGGGTGGGGGGGGGGGGGGGTGGGGGGGGGGGGGGGTGGGGGGGGGGGGGGGTGGGGGGGGGGGGGGGTGGGGGGGGGGGGGGGTGGGGGGGGGGGGGGGTGGGGGGGGGGGGGGGTGGGGGGGGGGGGGGGTGGGGGGGGGGGGGGGTGGGGGGGGGGGGGGGTGGGGGGGGGGGGGGGTGGGGGGGGGGGGGGGTGGGGGGGGGGGGGGGTGGGGGGGGGGGGGGGTGGGGGGGGGGGGGGGTGGGGGGGGGGGGGGGTGGGGGGGGGGGGGGGTGGGGGGGGGGGGGGGTGGGGGGGGGGGGGGGTGGGGGGGGGGGGGGGTGGGGGGGGGGGGGGGTGGGGGGGGGGGGGGGTGGGGGGGGGGGGGGGTGGGGGGGGGGGGGGGTGGGGGGGGGGGGGGGTGGGGGGGGGGGGGGGTGGGGGGGGGGGGGGGTGGGGGGGGGGGGGGGTGGGGGGGGGGGGGGGTGGGGGGGGGGGGGGGTGGGGGGGGGGGGGGGTGGGGGGGGGGGGGGGTGGGGGGGGGGGGGGGTGGGGGGGGGGGGGGGTGGGGGGGGGGGGGGGTGGGGGGGGGGGGGGGTGGGGGGGGGGGGGGGTGGGGGGGGGGGGGGGTGGGGGGGGGGGGGGGTGGGGGGGGGGGGGGGTGGGGGGGGGGGGGGGTGGGGGGGGGGGGGGGTGGGGGGGGGGGGGGGTGGGGGGGGGGGGGGGTGGGGGGGGGGGGGGGTGGGGGGGGGGGGGGGTGGGGGGGGGGGGGGGTGGGGGGGGGGGGGGGTGGGGGGGGGGGGGGGTGGGGGGGGGGGGGGGTGGGGGGGGGGGGGGGTGGGGGGGGGGGGGGGTGGGGGGGGGGGGGGGTGGGGGGGGGGGGGGGTGGGGGGGGGGGGGGGTGGGGGGGGGGGGGGGTGGGGGGGGGGGGGGGTGGGGGGGGGGGGGGGTGGGGGGGGGGGGGGGTGGGGGGGGGGGGGGGTGGGGGGGGGGGGGGGTGGGGGGGGGGGGGGGTGGGGGGGGGGGGGGGTGGGGGGGGGGGGGGGTGGGGGGGGGGGGGGGTGGGGGGGGGGGGGGGTGGGGGGGGGGGGGGGTGGGGGGGGGGGGGGGTGGGGGGGGGGGGGGGTGGGGGGGGGGGGGGGTGGGGGGGGGGGGGGGTGGGGGGGGGGGGGGGTGGGGGGGGGGGGGGGTGGGGGGGGGGGGGGGTGGGGGGGGGGGGGGGTGGGGGGGGGGGGGGGTGGGGGGGGGGGGGGGTGGGGGGGGGGGGGGGTGGGGGGGGGGGGGGGTGGGGGGGGGGGGGGGTGGGGGGGGGGGGGGGTGGGGGGGGGGGGGGGTGGGGGGGGGGGGGGGTGGGGGGGGGGGGGGGTGGGGGGGGGGGGGGGTGGGGGGGGGGGGGGGTGGGGGGGGGGGGGGGTGGGGGGGGGGGGGGGTGGGGGGGGGGGGGGGTGGGGGGGGGGGGGGGTGGGGGGGGGGGGGGGTGGGGGGGGGGGGGGGTGGGGGGGGGGGGGGGTGGGGGGGGGGGGGGGTGGGGGGGGGGGGGGGTGGGGGGGGGGGGGGGTGGGGGGGGGGGGGGGTGGGGGGGGGGGGGGGTGGGGGGGGGGGGGGGTGGGGGGGGGGGGGGGTGGGGGGGGGGGGGGGTGGGGGGGGGGGGGGGTGGGGGGGGGGGGGGGTGGGGGGGGGGGGGGGTGGGGGGGGGGGGGGGTGGGGGGGGGGGGGGGTGGGGGGGGGGGGGGGTGGGGGGGGGGGGGGGTGGGGGGGGGGGGGGGTGGGGGGGGGGGGGGGTGGGGGGGGGGGGGGGTGGGGGGGGGGGGGGGTGGGGGGGGGGGGGGGTGGGGGGGGGGGGGGGTGGGGGGGGGGGGGGGTGGGGGGGGGGGGGGGTGGGGGGGGGGGGGGGTGGGGGGGGGGGGGGGTGGGGGGGGGGGGGGGTGGGGGGGGGGGGGGGTGGGGGGGGGGGGGGGTGGGGGGGGGGGGGGGTGGGGGGGGGGGGGGGTGGGGGGGGGGGGGGGTGGGGGGGGGGGGGGGTGGGGGGGGGGGGGGGTGGGGGGGGGGGGGGGTGGGGGGGGGGGGGGGTGGGGGGGGGGGGGGGTGGGGGGGGGGGGGGGTGGGGGGGGGGGGGGGTGGGGGGGGGGGGGGGTGGGGGGGGGGGGGGGTGGGGGGGGGGGGGGGTGGGGGGGGGGGGGGGTGGGGGGGGGGGGGGGTGGGGGGGGGGGGGGGTGGGGGGGGGGGGGGGTGGGGGGGGGGGGGGGTGGGGGGGGGGGGGGGTGGGGGGGGGGGGGGGTGGGGGGGGGGGGGGGTGGGGGGGGGGGGGGGTGGGGGGGGGGGGGGGTGGGGGGGGGGGGGGGTGGGGGGGGGGGGGGGTGGGGGGGGGGGGGGGTGGGGGGGGGGGGGGGTGGGGGGGGGGGGGGGTGGGGGGGGGGGGGGGTGGGGGGGGGGGGGGGTGGGGGGGGGGGGGGGTGGGGGGGGGGGGGGGTGGGGGGGGGGGGGGGTGGGGGGGGGGGGGGGTGGGGGGGGGGGGGGGTGGGGGGGGGGGGGGGTGGGGGGGGGGGGGGGTGGGGGGGGGGGGGGGTGGGGGGGGGGGGGGGTGGGGGGGGGGGGGGGTGGGGGGGGGGGGGGGTGGGGGGGGGGGGGGGTGGGGGGGGGGGGGGGTGGGGGGGGGGGGGGGTGGGGGGGGGGGGGGGTGGGGGGGGGGGGGGGTGGGGGGGGGGGGGGGTGGGGGGGGGGGGGGGTGGGGGGGGGGGGGGGTGGGGGGGGGGGGGGGTGGGGGGGGGGGGGGGTGGGGGGGGGGGGGGGTGGGGGGGGGGGGGGGTGGGGGGGGGGGGGGGTGGGGGGGGGGGGGGGTGGGGGGGGGGGGGGGTGGGGGGGGGGGGGGGTGGGGGGGGGGGGGGGTGGGGGGGGGGGGGGGTGGGGGGGGGGGGGGGTGGGGGGGGGGGGGGGTGGGGGGGGGGGGGGGTGGGGGGGGGGGGGGGTGGGGGGGGGGGGGGGTGGGGGGGGGGGGGGGTGGGGGGGGGGGGGGGTGGGGGGGGGGGGGGGTGGGGGGGGGGGGGGGTGGGGGGGGGGGGGGGTGGGGGGGGGGGGGGGTGGGGGGGGGGGGGGGTGGGGGGGGGGGGGGGTGGGGGGGGGGGGGGGTGGGGGGGGGGGGGGGTGGGGGGGGGGGGGGGTGGGGGGGGGGGGGGGTGGGGGGGGGGGGGGGTGGGGGGGGGGGGGGGTGGGGGGGGGGGGGGGTGGGGGGGGGGGGGGGTGGGGGGGGGGGGGGGTGGGGGGGGGGGGGGGTGGGGGGGGGGGGGGGTGGGGGGGGGGGGGGGTGGGGGGGGGGGGGGGTGGGGGGGGGGGGGGGTGGGGGGGGGGGGGGGTGGGGGGGGGGGGGGGTGGGGGGGGGGGGGGGTGGGGGGGGGGGGGGGTGGGGGGGGGGGGGGGTGGGGGGGGGGGGGGGTGGGGGGGGGGGGGGGTGGGGGGGGGGGGGGGTGGGGGGGGGGGGGGGTGGGGGGGGGGGGGGGTGGGGGGGGGGGGGGGTGGGGGGGGGGGGGGGTGGGGGGGGGGGGGGGTGGGGGGGGGGGGGGGTGGGGGGGGGGGGGGGTGGGGGGGGGGGGGGGTGGGGGGGGGGGGGGGTGGGGGGGGGGGGGGGTGGGGGGGGGGGGGGGTGGGGGGGGGGGGGGGTGGGGGGGGGGGGGGGTGGGGGGGGGGGGGGGTGGGGGGGGGGGGGGGTGGGGGGGGGGGGGGGTGGGGGGGGGGGGGGGTGGGGGGGGGGGGGGGTGGGGGGGGGGGGGGGTGGGGGGGGGGGGGGGTGGGGGGGGGGGGGGGTGGGGGGGGGGGGGGGTGGGGGGGGGGGGGGGTGGGGGGGGGGGGGGGTGGGGGGGGGGGGGGGTGGGGGGGGGGGGGGGTGGGGGGGGGGGGGGGTGGGGGGGGGGGGGGGTGGGGGGGGGGGGGGGTGGGGGGGGGGGGGGGTGGGGGGGGGGGGGGGTGGGGGGGGGGGGGGGTGGGGGGGGGGGGGGGTGGGGGGGGGGGGGGGTGGGGGGGGGGGGGGGTGGGGGGGGGGGGGGGTGGGGGGGGGGGGGGGTGGGGGGGGGGGGGGGTGGGGGGGGGGGGGGGTGGGGGGGGGGGGGGGTGGGGGGGGGGGGGGGTGGGGGGGGGGGGGGGTGGGGGGGGGGGGGGGTGGGGGGGGGGGGGGGTGGGGGGGGGGGGGGGTGGGGGGGGGGGGGGGTGGGGGGGGGGGGGGGTGGGGGGGGGGGGGGGTGGGGGGGGGGGGGGGTGGGGGGGGGGGGGGGTGGGGGGGGGGGGGGGTGGGGGGGGGGGGGGGTGGGGGGGGGGGGGGGTGGGGGGGGGGGGGGGTGGGGGGGGGGGGGGGTGGGGGGGGGGGGGGGTGGGGGGGGGGGGGGGTGGGGGGGGGGGGGGGTGGGGGGGGGGGGGGGTGGGGGGGGGGGGGGGTGGGGGGGGGGGGGGGTGGGGGGGGGGGGGGGTGGGGGGGGGGGGGGGTGGGGGGGGGGGGGGGTGGGGGGGGGGGGGGGTGGGGGGGGGGGGGGGTGGGGGGGGGGGGGGGTGGGGGGGGGGGGGGGTGGGGGGGGGGGGGGGTGGGGGGGGGGGGGGGTGGGGGGGGGGGGGGGTGGGGGGGGGGGGGGGTGGGGGGGGGGGGGGGTGGGGGGGGGGGGGGGTGGGGGGGGGGGGGGGTGGGGGGGGGGGGGGGTGGGGGGGGGGGGGGGTGGGGGGGGGGGGGGGTGGGGGGGGGGGGGGGTGGGGGGGGGGGGGGGTGGGGGGGGGGGGGGGTGGGGGGGGGGGGGGGTGGGGGGGGGGGGGGGTGGGGGGGGGGGGGGGTGGGGGGGGGGGGGGGTGGGGGGGGGGGGGGGTGGGGGGGGGGGGGGGTGGGGGGGGGGGGGGGTGGGGGGGGGGGGGGGTGGGGGGGGGGGGGGGTGGGGGGGGGGGGGGGTGGGGGGGGGGGGGGGTGGGGGGGGGGGGGGGTGGGGGGGGGGGGGGGTGGGGGGGGGGGGGGGTGGGGGGGGGGGGGGGTGGGGGGGGGGGGGGGTGGGGGGGGGGGGGGGTGGGGGGGGGGGGGGGTGGGGGGGGGGGGGGGTGGGGGGGGGGGGGGGTGGGGGGGGGGGGGGGTGGGGGGGGGGGGGGGTGGGGGGGGGGGGGGGTGGGGGGGGGGGGGGGTGGGGGGGGGGGGGGGTGGGGGGGGGGGGGGGTGGGGGGGGGGGGGGGTGGGGGGGGGGGGGGGTGGGGGGGGGGGGGGGTGGGGGGGGGGGGGGGTGGGGGGGGGGGGGGGTGGGGGGGGGGGGGGGTGGGGGGGGGGGGGGGTGGGGGGGGGGGGGGGTGGGGGGGGGGGGGGGTGGGGGGGGGGGGGGGTGGGGGGGGGGGGGGGTGGGGGGGGGGGGGGGTGGGGGGGGGGGGGGGTGGGGGGGGGGGGGGGTGGGGGGGGGGGGGGGTGGGGGGGGGGGGGGGTGGGGGGGGGGGGGGGTGGGGGGGGGGGGGGGTGGGGGGGGGGGGGGGTGGGGGGGGGGGGGGGTGGGGGGGGGGGGGGGTGGGGGGGGGGGGGGGTGGGGGGGGGGGGGGGTGGGGGGGGGGGGGGGTGGGGGGGGGGGGGGGTGGGGGGGGGGGGGGGTGGGGGGGGGGGGGGGTGGGGGGGGGGGGGGGTGGGGGGGGGGGGGGGTGGGGGGGGGGGGGGGTGGGGGGGGGGGGGGGTGGGGGGGGGGGGGGGTGGGGGGGGGGGGGGGTGGGGGGGGGGGGGGGTGGGGGGGGGGGGGGGTGGGGGGGGGGGGGGGTGGGGGGGGGGGGGGGTGGGGGGGGGGGGGGGTGGGGGGGGGGGGGGGTGGGGGGGGGGGGGGGTGGGGGGGGGGGGGGGTGGGGGGGGGGGGGGGTGGGGGGGGGGGGGGGTGGGGGGGGGGGGGGGTGGGGGGGGGGGGGGGTGGGGGGGGGGGGGGGTGGGGGGGGGGGGGGGTGGGGGGGGGGGGGGGTGGGGGGGGGGGGGGGTGGGGGGGGGGGGGGGTGGGGGGGGGGGGGGGTGGGGGGGGGGGGGGGTGGGGGGGGGGGGGGGTGGGGGGGGGGGGGGGTGGGGGGGGGGGGGGGTGGGGGGGGGGGGGGGTGGGGGGGGGGGGGGGTGGGGGGGGGGGGGGGTGGGGGGGGGGGGGGGTGGGGGGGGGGGGGGGTGGGGGGGGGGGGGGGTGGGGGGGGGGGGGGGTGGGGGGGGGGGGGGGTGGGGGGGGGGGGGGGTGGGGGGGGGGGGGGGTGGGGGGGGGGGGGGGTGGGGGGGGGGGGGGGTGGGGGGGGGGGGGGGTGGGGGGGGGGGGGGGTGGGGGGGGGGGGGGGTGGGGGGGGGGGGGGGTGGGGGGGGGGGGGGGTGGGGGGGGGGGGGGGTGGGGGGGGGGGGGGGTGGGGGGGGGGGGGGGTGGGGGGGGGGGGGGGTGGGGGGGGGGGGGGGTGGGGGGGGGGGGGGGTGGGGGGGGGGGGGGGTGGGGGGGGGGGGGGGTGGGGGGGGGGGGGGGTGGGGGGGGGGGGGGGTGGGGGGGGGGGGGGGTGGGGGGGGGGGGGGGTGGGGGGGGGGGGGGGTGGGGGGGGGGGGGGGTGGGGGGGGGGGGGGGTGGGGGGGGGGGGGGGTGGGGGGGGGGGGGGGTGGGGGGGGGGGGGGGTGGGGGGGGGGGGGGGTGGGGGGGGGGGGGGGTGGGGGGGGGGGGGGGTGGGGGGGGGGGGGGGTGGGGGGGGGGGGGGGTGGGGGGGGGGGGGGGTGGGGGGGGGGGGGGGTGGGGGGGGGGGGGGGTGGGGGGGGGGGGGGGTGGGGGGGGGGGGGGGTGGGGGGGGGGGGGGGTGGGGGGGGGGGGGGGTGGGGGGGGGGGGGGGTGGGGGGGGGGGGGGGTGGGGGGGGGGGGGGGTGGGGGGGGGGGGGGGTGGGGGGGGGGGGGGGTGGGGGGGGGGGGGGGTGGGGGGGGGGGGGGGTGGGGGGGGGGGGGGGTGGGGGGGGGGGGGGGTGGGGGGGGGGGGGGGTGGGGGGGGGGGGGGGTGGGGGGGGGGGGGGGTGGGGGGGGGGGGGGGTGGGGGGGGGGGGGGGTGGGGGGGGGGGGGGGTGGGGGGGGGGGGGGGTGGGGGGGGGGGGGGGTGGGGGGGGGGGGGGGTGGGGGGGGGGGGGGGTGGGGGGGGGGGGGGGTGGGGGGGGGGGGGGGTGGGGGGGGGGGGGGGTGGGGGGGGGGGGGGGTGGGGGGGGGGGGGGGTGGGGGGGGGGGGGGGTGGGGGGGGGGGGGGGTGGGGGGGGGGGGGGGTGGGGGGGGGGGGGGGTGGGGGGGGGGGGGGGTGGGGGGGGGGGGGGGTGGGGGGGGGGGGGGGTGGGGGGGGGGGGGGGTGGGGGGGGGGGGGGGTGGGGGGGGGGGGGGGTGGGGGGGGGGGGGGGTGGGGGGGGGGGGGGGTGGGGGGGGGGGGGGGTGGGGGGGGGGGGGGGTGGGGGGGGGGGGGGGTGGGGGGGGGGGGGGGTGGGGGGGGGGGGGGGTGGGGGGGGGGGGGGGTGGGGGGGGGGGGGGGTGGGGGGGGGGGGGGGTGGGGGGGGGGGGGGGTGGGGGGGGGGGGGGGTGGGGGGGGGGGGGGGTGGGGGGGGGGGGGGGTGGGGGGGGGGGGGGGTGGGGGGGGGGGGGGGTGGGGGGGGGGGGGGGTGGGGGGGGGGGGGGGTGGGGGGGGGGGGGGGTGGGGGGGGGGGGGGGTGGGGGGGGGGGGGGGTGGGGGGGGGGGGGGGTGGGGGGGGGGGGGGGTGGGGGGGGGGGGGGGTGGGGGGGGGGGGGGGTGGGGGGGGGGGGGGGTGGGGGGGGGGGGGGGTGGGGGGGGGGGGGGGTGGGGGGGGGGGGGGGTGGGGGGGGGGGGGGGTGGGGGGGGGGGGGGGTGGGGGGGGGGGGGGGTGGGGGGGGGGGGGGGTGGGGGGGGGGGGGGGTGGGGGGGGGGGGGGGTGGGGGGGGGGGGGGGTGGGGGGGGGGGGGGGTGGGGGGGGGGGGGGGTGGGGGGGGGGGGGGGTGGGGGGGGGGGGGGGTGGGGGGGGGGGGGGGTGGGGGGGGGGGGGGGTGGGGGGGGGGGGGGGTGGGGGGGGGGGGGGGTGGGGGGGGGGGGGGGTGGGGGGGGGGGGGGGTGGGGGGGGGGGGGGGTGGGGGGGGGGGGGGGTGGGGGGGGGGGGGGGTGGGGGGGGGGGGGGGTGGGGGGGGGGGGGGGTGGGGGGGGGGGGGGGTGGGGGGGGGGGGGGGTGGGGGGGGGGGGGGGTGGGGGGGGGGGGGGGTGGGGGGGGGGGGGGGTGGGGGGGGGGGGGGGTGGGGGGGGGGGGGGGTGGGGGGGGGGGGGGGTGGGGGGGGGGGGGGGTGGGGGGGGGGGGGGGTGGGGGGGGGGGGGGGTGGGGGGGGGGGGGGGTGGGGGGGGGGGGGGGTGGGGGGGGGGGGGGGTGGGGGGGGGGGGGGGTGGGGGGGGGGGGGGGTGGGGGGGGGGGGGGGTGGGGGGGGGGGGGGGTGGGGGGGGGGGGGGGTGGGGGGGGGGGGGGGTGGGGGGGGGGGGGGGTGGGGGGGGGGGGGGGTGGGGGGGGGGGGGGGTGGGGGGGGGGGGGGGTGGGGGGGGGGGGGGGTGGGGGGGGGGGGGGGTGGGGGGGGGGGGGGGTGGGGGGGGGGGGGGGTGGGGGGGGGGGGGGGTGGGGGGGGGGGGGGGTGGGGGGGGGGGGGGGTGGGGGGGGGGGGGGGTGGGGGGGGGGGGGGGTGGGGGGGGGGGGGGGTGGGGGGGGGGGGGGGTGGGGGGGGGGGGGGGTGGGGGGGGGGGGGGGTGGGGGGGGGGGGGGGTGGGGGGGGGGGGGGGTGGGGGGGGGGGGGGGTGGGGGGGGGGGGGGGTGGGGGGGGGGGGGGGTGGGGGGGGGGGGGGGTGGGGGGGGGGGGGGGTGGGGGGGGGGGGGGGTGGGGGGGGGGGGGGGTGGGGGGGGGGGGGGGTGGGGGGGGGGGGGGGTGGGGGGGGGGGGGGGTGGGGGGGGGGGGGGGTGGGGGGGGGGGGGGGTGGGGGGGGGGGGGGGTGGGGGGGGGGGGGGGTGGGGGGGGGGGGGGGTGGGGGGGGGGGGGGGTGGGGGGGGGGGGGGGTGGGGGGGGGGGGGGGTGGGGGGGGGGGGGGGTGGGGGGGGGGGGGGGTGGGGGGGGGGGGGGGTGGGGGGGGGGGGGGGTGGGGGGGGGGGGGGGTGGGGGGGGGGGGGGGTGGGGGGGGGGGGGGGTGGGGGGGGGGGGGGGTGGGGGGGGGGGGGGGTGGGGGGGGGGGGGGGTGGGGGGGGGGGGGGGTGGGGGGGGGGGGGGGTGGGGGGGGGGGGGGGTGGGGGGGGGGGGGGGTGGGGGGGGGGGGGGGTGGGGGGGGGGGGGGGTGGGGGGGGGGGGGGGTGGGGGGGGGGGGGGGTGGGGGGGGGGGGGGGTGGGGGGGGGGGGGGGTGGGGGGGGGGGGGGGTGGGGGGGGGGGGGGGTGGGGGGGGGGGGGGGTGGGGGGGGGGGGGGGTGGGGGGGGGGGGGGGTGGGGGGGGGGGGGGGTGGGGGGGGGGGGGGGTGGGGGGGGGGGGGGGTGGGGGGGGGGGGGGGTGGGGGGGGGGGGGGGTGGGGGGGGGGGGGGGTGGGGGGGGGGGGGGGTGGGGGGGGGGGGGGGTGGGGGGGGGGGGGGGTGGGGGGGGGGGGGG
The DNA here is from genome assembly GCF_021028975.2 of Sphaerodactylus townsendi. Classification (NCBI taxonomy): domain Eukaryota; kingdom Metazoa; phylum Chordata; class Lepidosauria; order Squamata; family Sphaerodactylidae; genus Sphaerodactylus; species Sphaerodactylus townsendi. The sequence continues at coordinate 58,272,139 of NC_059436.1, read as the reverse complement.
GTGGGGGGGGGGGGGGGTGGGGGGGGGGGGGGGTGGGGGGGGGGGGGGGTGGGGGGGGGGGGGGGTGGGGGGGGGGGGGGGTGGGGGGGGGGGGGGGTGGGGGGGGGGGGGGGTGGGGGGGGGGGGGGGTGGGGGGGGGGGGGGGTGGGGGGGGGGGGGGGTGGGGGGGGGGGGGGGTGGGGGGGGGGGGGGGTGGGGGGGGGGGGGGGTGGGGGGGGGGGGGGGTGGGGGGGGGGGGGGGTGGGGGGGGGGGGGGGTGGGGGGGGGGGGGGGTGGGGGGGGGGGGGGGTGGGGGGGGGGGGGGGTGGGGGGGGGGGGGGGTGGGGGGGGGGGGGGGTGGGGGGGGGGGGGGGTGGGGGGGGGGGGGGGTGGGGGGGGGGGGGGGTGGGGGGGGGGGGGGGTGGGGGGGGGGGGGGGTGGGGGGGGGGGGGGGTGGGGGGGGGGGGGGGTGGGGGGGGGGGGGGGTGGGGGGGGGGGGGGGTGGGGGGGGGGGGGGGTGGGGGGGGGGGGGGGTGGGGGGGGGGGGGGGTGGGGGGGGGGGGGGGTGGGGGGGGGGGGGGGTGGGGGGGGGGGGGGGTGGGGGGGGGGGGGGGTGGGGGGGGGGGGGGGTGGGGGGGGGGGGGGGTGGGGGGGGGGGGGGGTGGGGGGGGGGGGGGGTGGGGGGGGGGGGGGGTGGGGGGGGGGGGGGGTGGGGGGGGGGGGGGGTGGGGGGGGGGGGGGGTGGGGGGGGGGGGGGGTGGGGGGGGGGGGGGGTGGGGGGGGGGGGGGGTGGGGGGGGGGGGGGGTGGGGGGGGGGGGGGGTGGGGGGGGGGGGGGGTGGGGGGGGGGGGGGGTGGGGGGGGGGGGGGGTGGGGGGGGGGGGGGGTGGGGGGGGGGGGGGGTGGGGGGGGGGGGGGGTGGGGGGGGGGGGGGGTGGGGGGGGGGGGGGGTGGGGGGGGGGGGGGGTGGGGGGGGGGGGGGGTGGGGGGGGGGGGGGGTGGGGGGGGGGGGGGGTGGGGGGGGGGGGGGGTGGGGGGGGGGGGGGGTGGGGGGGGGGGGGGGTGGGGGGGGGGGGGGGTGGGGGGGGGGGGGGGTGGGGGGGGGGGGGGGTGGGGGGGGGGGGGGGTGGGGGGGGGGGGGGGTGGGGGGGGGGGGGGGTGGGGGGGGGGGGGGGTGGGGGGGGGGGGGGGTGGGGGGGGGGGGGGGTGGGGGGGGGGGGGGGTGGGGGGGGGGGGGGGTGGGGGGGGGGGGGGGTGGGGGGGGGGGGGGGTGGGGGGGGGGGGGGGTGGGGGGGGGGGGGGGTGGGGGGGGGGGGGGGTGGGGGGGGGGGGGGGTGGGGGGGGGGGGGGGTGGGGGGGGGGGGGGGTGGGGGGGGGGGGGGGTGGGGGGGGGGGGGGGTGGGGGGGGGGGGGGGTGGGGGGGGGGGGGGGTGGGGGGGGGGGGGGGTGGGGGGGGGGGGGGGTGGGGGGGGGGGGGGGTGGGGGGGGGGGGGGGTGGGGGGGGGGGGGGGTGGGGGGGGGGGGGGGTGGGGGGGGGGGGGGGTGGGGGGGGGGGGGGGTGGGGGGGGGGGGGGGTGGGGGGGGGGGGGGGTGGGGGGGGGGGGGGGTGGGGGGGGGGGGGGGTGGGGGGGGGGGGGGGTGGGGGGGGGGGGGGGTGGGGGGGGGGGGGGGTGGGGGGGGGGGGGGGTGGGGGGGGGGGGGGGTGGGGGGGGGGGGGGGTGGGGGGGGGGGGGGGTGGGGGGGGGGGGGGGTGGGGGGGGGGGGGGGTGGGGGGGGGGGGGGGTGGGGGGGGGGGGGGGTGGGGGGGGGGGGGGGTGGGGGGGGGGGGGGGTGGGGGGGGGGGGGGGTGGGGGGGGGGGGGGGTGGGGGGGGGGGGGGGTGGGGGGGGGGGGGGGTGGGGGGGGGGGGGGGTGGGGGGGGGGGGGGGTGGGGGGGGGGGGGGGTGGGGGGGGGGGGGGGTGGGGGGGGGGGGGGGTGGGGGGGGGGGGGGGTGGGGGGGGGGGGGGGTGGGGGGGGGGGGGGGTGGGGGGGGGGGGGGGTGGGGGGGGGGGGGGGTGGGGGGGGGGGGGGGTGGGGGGGGGGGGGGGTGGGGGGGGGGGGGGGTGGGGGGGGGGGGGGGTGGGGGGGGGGGGGGGTGGGGGGGGGGGGGGGTGGGGGGGGGGGGGGGTGGGGGGGGGGGGGGGTGGGGGGGGGGGGGGGTGGGGGGGGGGGGGGGTGGGGGGGGGGGGGGGTGGGGGGGGGGGGGGGTGGGGGGGGGGGGGGGTGGGGGGGGGGGGGGGTGGGGGGGGGGGGGGGTGGGGGGGGGGGGGGGTGGGGGGGGGGGGGGGTGGGGGGGGGGGGGGGTGGGGGGGGGGGGGGGTGGGGGGGGGGGGGGGTGGGGGGGGGGGGGGGTGGGGGGGGGGGGGGGTGGGGGGGGGGGGGGGTGGGGGGGGGGGGGGGTGGGGGGGGGGGGGGGTGGGGGGGGGGGGGGGTGGGGGGGGGGGGGGGTGGGGGGGGGGGGGGGTGGGGGGGGGGGGGGGTGGGGGGGGGGGGGGGTGGGGGGGGGGGGGGGTGGGGGGGGGGGGGGGTGGGGGGGGGGGGGGGTGGGGGGGGGGGGGGGTGGGGGGGGGGGGGGGTGGGGGGGGGGGGGGGTGGGGGGGGGGGGGGGTGGGGGGGGGGGGGGGTGGGGGGGGGGGGGGGTGGGGGGGGGGGGGGGTGGGGGGGGGGGGGGGTGGGGGGGGGGGGGGGTGGGGGGGGGGGGGGGTGGGGGGGGGGGGGGGTGGGGGGGGGGGGGGGTGGGGGGGGGGGGGGGTGGGGGGGGGGGGGGGTGGGGGGGGGGGGGGGTGGGGGGGGGGGGGGGTGGGGGGGGGGGGGGGTGGGGGGGGGGGGGGGTGGGGGGGGGGGGGGGTGGGGGGGGGGGGGGGTGGGGGGGGGGGGGGGTGGGGGGGGGGGGGGGTGGGGGGGGGGGGGGGTGGGGGGGGGGGGGGGTGGGGGGGGGGGGGGGTGGGGGGGGGGGGGGGTGGGGGGGGGGGGGGGTGGGGGGGGGGGGGGGTGGGGGGGGGGGGGGGTGGGGGGGGGGGGGGGTGGGGGGGGGGGGGGGTGGGGGGGGGGGGGGGTGGGGGGGGGGGGGGGTGGGGGGGGGGGGGGGTGGGGGGGGGGGGGGGTGGGGGGGGGGGGGGGTGGGGGGGGGGGGGGGTGGGGGGGGGGGGGGGTGGGGGGGGGGGGGGGTGGGGGGGGGGGGGGGTGGGGGGGGGGGGGGGTGGGGGGGGGGGGGGGTGGGGGGGGGGGGGGGTGGGGGGGGGGGGGGGTGGGGGGGGGGGGGGGTGGGGGGGGGGGGGGGTGGGGGGGGGGGGGGGTGGGGGGGGGGGGGGGTGGGGGGGGGGGGGGGTGGGGGGGGGGGGGGGTGGGGGGGGGGGGGGGTGGGGGGGGGGGGGGGTGGGGGGGGGGGGGGGTGGGGGGGGGGGGGGGTGGGGGGGGGGGGGGGTGGGGGGGGGGGGGGGTGGGGGGGGGGGGGGGTGGGGGGGGGGGGGGGTGGGGGGGGGGGGGGGTGGGGGGGGGGGGGGGTGGGGGGGGGGGGGGGTGGGGGGGGGGGGGGGTGGGGGGGGGGGGGGGTGGGGGGGGGGGGGGGTGGGGGGGGGGGGGGGTGGGGGGGGGGGGGGGTGGGGGGGGGGGGGGGTGGGGGGGGGGGGGGGTGGGGGGGGGGGGGGGTGGGGGGGGGGGGGGGTGGGGGGGGGGGGGGGTGGGGGGGGGGGGGGGTGGGGGGGGGGGGGGGTGGGGGGGGGGGGGGGTGGGGGGGGGGGGGGGTGGGGGGGGGGGGGGGTGGGGGGGGGGGGGGGTGGGGGGGGGGGGGGGTGGGGGGGGGGGGGGGTGGGGGGGGGGGGGGGTGGGGGGGGGGGGGGGTGGGGGGGGGGGGGGGTGGGGGGGGGGGGGGGTGGGGGGGGGGGGGGGTGGGGGGGGGGGGGGGTGGGGGGGGGGGGGGGTGGGGGGGGGGGGGGGTGGGGGGGGGGGGGGGTGGGGGGGGGGGGGGGTGGGGGGGGGGGGGGGTGGGGGGGGGGGGGGGTGGGGGGGGGGGGGGGTGGGGGGGGGGGGGGGTGGGGGGGGGGGGGGGTGGGGGGGGGGGGGGGTGGGGGGGGGGGGGGGTGGGGGGGGGGGGGGGTGGGGGGGGGGGGGGGTGGGGGGGGGGGGGGGTGGGGGGGGGGGGGGGTGGGGGGGGGGGGGGGTGGGGGGGGGGGGGGGTGGGGGGGGGGGGGGGTGGGGGGGGGGGGGGGTGGGGGGGGGGGGGGGTGGGGGGGGGGGGGGGTGGGGGGGGGGGGGGGTGGGGGGGGGGGGGGGTGGGGGGGGGGGGGGGTGGGGGGGGGGGGGGGTGGGGGGGGGGGGGGGTGGGGGGGGGGGGGGGTGGGGGGGGGGGGGGGTGGGGGGGGGGGGGGGTGGGGGGGGGGGGGGGTGGGGGGGGGGGGGGGTGGGGGGGGGGGGGGGTGGGGGGGGGGGGGGGTGGGGGGGGGGGGGGGTGGGGGGGGGGGGGGGTGGGGGGGGGGGGGGGTGGGGGGGGGGGGGGGTGGGGGGGGGGGGGGGTGGGGGGGGGGGGGGGTGGGGGGGGGGGGGGGTGGGGGGGGGGGGGGGTGGGGGGGGGGGGGGGTGGGGGGGGGGGGGGGTGGGGGGGGGGGGGGGTGGGGGGGGGGGGGGGTGGGGGGGGGGGGGGGTGGGGGGGGGGGGGGGTGGGGGGGGGGGGGGGTGGGGGGGGGGGGGGGTGGGGGGGGGGGGGGGTGGGGGGGGGGGGGGGTGGGGGGGGGGGGGGGTGGGGGGGGGGGGGGGTGGGGGGGGGGGGGGGTGGGGGGGGGGGGGGGTGGGGGGGGGGGGGGGTGGGGGGGGGGGGGGGTGGGGGGGGGGGGGGGTGGGGGGGGGGGGGGGTGGGGGGGGGGGGGGGTGGGGGGGGGGGGGGGTGGGGGGGGGGGGGGGTGGGGGGGGGGGGGGGTGGGGGGGGGGGGGGGTGGGGGGGGGGGGGGGTGGGGGGGGGGGGGGGTGGGGGGGGGGGGGGGTGGGGGGGGGGGGGGGTGGGGGGGGGGGGGGGTGGGGGGGGGGGGGGGTGGGGGGGGGGGGGGGTGGGGGGGGGGGGGGGTGGGGGGGGGGGGGGGTGGGGGGGGGGGGGGGTGGGGGGGGGGGGGGGTGGGGGGGGGGGGGGGTGGGGGGGGGGGGGGGTGGGGGGGGGGGGGGGTGGGGGGGGGGGGGGGTGGGGGGGGGGGGGGGTGGGGGGGGGGGGGGGTGGGGGGGGGGGGGGGTGGGGGGGGGGGGGGGTGGGGGGGGGGGGGGGTGGGGGGGGGGGGGGGTGGGGGGGGGGGGGGGTGGGGGGGGGGGGGGGTGGGGGGGGGGGGGGGTGGGGGGGGGGGGGGGTGGGGGGGGGGGGGGGTGGGGGGGGGGGGGGGTGGGGGGGGGGGGGGGTGGGGGGGGGGGGGGGTGGGGGGGGGGGGGGGTGGGGGGGGGGGGGGGTGGGGGGGGGGGGGGGTGGGGGGGGGGGGGGGTGGGGGGGGGGGGGGGTGGGGGGGGGGGGGGGTGGGGGGGGGGGGGGGTGGGGGGGGGGGGGGGTGGGGGGGGGGGGGGGTGGGGGGGGGGGGGGGTGGGGGGGGGGGGGGGTGGGGGGGGGGGGGGGTGGGGGGGGGGGGGGGTGGGGGGGGGGGGGGGTGGGGGGGGGGGGGGGTGGGGGGGGGGGGGGGTGGGGGGGGGGGGGGGTGGGGGGGGGGGGGGGTGGGGGGGGGGGGGGGTGGGGGGGGGGGGGGGTGGGGGGGGGGGGGGGTGGGGGGGGGGGGGGGTGGGGGGGGGGGGGGGTGGGGGGGGGGGGGGGTGGGGGGGGGGGGGGGTGGGGGGGGGGGGGGGTGGGGGGGGGGGGGGGTGGGGGGGGGGGGGGGTGGGGGGGGGGGGGGGTGGGGGGGGGGGGGGGTGGGGGGGGGGGGGGGTGGGGGGGGGGGGGGGTGGGGGGGGGGGGGGGTGGGGGGGGGGGGGGGTGGGGGGGGGGGGGGGTGGGGGGGGGGGGGGGTGGGGGGGGGGGGGGGTGGGGGGGGGGGGGGGTGGGGGGGGGGGGGGGTGGGGGGGGGGGGGGGTGGGGGGGGGGGGGGGTGGGGGGGGGGGGGGGTGGGGGGGGGGGGGGGTGGGGGGGGGGGGGGGTGGGGGGGGGGGGGGGTGGGGGGGGGGGGGGGTGGGGGGGGGGGGGGGTGGGGGGGGGGGGGGGTGGGGGGGGGGGGGGGTGGGGGGGGGGGGGGGTGGGGGGGGGGGGGGGTGGGGGGGGGGGGGGGTGGGGGGGGGGGGGGGTGGGGGGGGGGGGGGGTGGGGGGGGGGGGGGGTGGGGGGGGGGGGGGGTGGGGGGGGGGGGGGGTGGGGGGGGGGGGGGGTGGGGGGGGGGGGGGGTGGGGGGGGGGGGGGGTGGGGGGGGGGGGGGGTGGGGGGGGGGGGGGGTGGGGGGGGGGGGGGGTGGGGGGGGGGGGGGGTGGGGGGGGGGGGGGGTGGGGGGGGGGGGGGGTGGGGGGGGGGGGGGGTGGGGGGGGGGGGGGGTGGGGGGGGGGGGGGGTGGGGGGGGGGGGGGGTGGGGGGGGGGGGGGGTGGGGGGGGGGGGGGGTGGGGGGGGGGGGGGGTGGGGGGGGGGGGGGGTGGGGGGGGGGGGGGGTGGGGGGGGGGGGGGGTGGGGGGGGGGGGGGGTGGGGGGGGGGGGGGGTGGGGGGGGGGGGGGGTGGGGGGGGGGGGGGGTGGGGGGGGGGGGGGGTGGGGGGGGGGGGGGGTGGGGGGGGGGGGGGGTGGGGGGGGGGGGGGGTGGGGGGGGGGGGGGGTGGGGGGGGGGGGGGGTGGGGGGGGGGGGGGGTGGGGGGGGGGGGGGGTGGGGGGGGGGGGGGGTGGGGGGGGGGGGGGGTGGGGGGGGGGGGGGGTGGGGGGGGGGGGGGGTGGGGGGGGGGGGGGGTGGGGGGGGGGGGGGGTGGGGGGGGGGGGGGGTGGGGGGGGGGGGGGGTGGGGGGGGGGGGGGGTGGGGGGGGGGGGGGGTGGGGGGGGGGGGGGGTGGGGGGGGGGGGGGGTGGGGGGGGGGGGGGGTGGGGGGGGGGGGGGGTGGGGGGGGGGGGGGGTGGGGGGGGGGGGGGGTGGGGGGGGGGGGGGGTGGGGGGGGGGGGGGGTGGGGGGGGGGGGGGGTGGGGGGGGGGGGGGGTGGGGGGGGGGGGGGGTGGGGGGGGGGGGGGGTGGGGGGGGGGGGGGGTGGGGGGGGGGGGGGGTGGGGGGGGGGGGGGGTGGGGGGGGGGGGGGGTGGGGGGGGGGGGGGGTGGGGGGGGGGGGGGGTGGGGGGGGGGGGGGGTGGGGGGGGGGGGGGGTGGGGGGGGGGGGGGGTGGGGGGGGGGGGGGGTGGGGGGGGGGGGGGGTGGGGGGGGGGGGGGGTGGGGGGGGGGGGGGGTGGGGGGGGGGGGGGGTGGGGGGGGGGGGGGGTGGGGGGGGGGGGGGGTGGGGGGGGGGGGGGGTGGGGGGGGGGGGGGGTGGGGGGGGGGGGGGGTGGGGGGGGGGGGGGGTGGGGGGGGGGGGGGGTGGGGGGGGGGGGGGGTGGGGGGGGGGGGGGGTGGGGGGGGGGGGGGGTGGGGGGGGGGGGGGGTGGGGGGGGGGGGGGGTGGGGGGGGGGGGGGGTGGGGGGGGGGGGGGGTGGGGGGGGGGGGGGGTGGGGGGGGGGGGGGGTGGGGGGGGGGGGGGGTGGGGGGGGGGGGGGGTGGGGGGGGGGGGGGGTGGGGGGGGGGGGGGGTGGGGGGGGGGGGGGGTGGGGGGGGGGGGGGGTGGGGGGGGGGGGGGGTGGGGGGGGGGGGGGGTGGGGGGGGGGGGGGGTGGGGGGGGGGGGGGGTGGGGGGGGGGGGGGGTGGGGGGGGGGGGGGGTGGGGGGGGGGGGGGGTGGGGGGGGGGGGGGGTGGGGGGGGGGGGGGGTGGGGGGGGGGGGGGGTGGGGGGGGGGGGGGGTGGGGGGGGGGGGGGGTGGGGGGGGGGGGGGGTGGGGGGGGGGGGGGGTGGGGGGGGGGGGGGGTGGGGGGGGGGGGGGGTGGGGGGGGGGGGGGGTGGGGGGGGGGGGGGGTGGGGGGGGGGGGGGGTGGGGGGGGGGGGGGGTGGGGGGGGGGGGGGGTGGGGGGGGGGGGGGGTGGGGGGGGGGGGGGGTGGGGGGGGGGGGGGGTGGGGGGGGGGGGGGGTGGGGGGGGGGGGGGGTGGGGGGGGGGGGGGGTGGGGGGGGGGGGGGGTGGGGGGGGGGGGGGGTGGGGGGGGGGGGGGGTGGGGGGGGGGGGGGGTGGGGGGGGGGGGGGGTGGGGGGGGGGGGGGGTGGGGGGGGGGGGGGGTGGGGGGGGGGGGGGGTGGGGGGGGGGGGGGGTGGGGGGGGGGGGGGGTGGGGGGGGGGGGGGGTGGGGGGGGGGGGGGGTGGGGGGGGGGGGGGGTGGGGGGGGGGGGGGGTGGGGGGGGGGGGGGGTGGGGGGGGGGGGGGGTGGGGGGGGGGGGGGGTGGGGGGGGGGGGGGGTGGGGGGGGGGGGGGGTGGGGGGGGGGGGGGGTGGGGGGGGGGGGGGGTGGGGGGGGGGGGGGGTGGGGGGGGGGGGGGGTGGGGGGGGGGGGGGGTGGGGGGGGGGGGGGGTGGGGGGGGGGGGGGGTGGGGGGGGGGGGGGGTGGGGGGGGGGGGGGGTGGGGGGGGGGGGGGGTGGGGGGGGGGGGGGGTGGGGGGGGGGGGGGGTGGGGGGGGGGGGGGGTGGGGGGGGGGGGGGGTGGGGGGGGGGGGGGGTGGGGGGGGGGGGGGGTGGGGGGGGGGGGGGGTGGGGGGGGGGGGGGGTGGGGGGGGGGGGGGGTGGGGGGGGGGGGGGGTGGGGGGGGGGGGGGGTGGGGGGGGGGGGGGGTGGGGGGGGGGGGGGGTGGGGGGGGGGGGGGGTGGGGGGGGGGGGGGGTGGGGGGGGGGGGGGGTGGGGGGGGGGGGGGGTGGGGGGGGGGGGGGGTGGGGGGGGGGGGGGGTGGGGGGGGGGGGGGGTGGGGGGGGGGGGGGGTGGGGGGGGGGGGGGGTGGGGGGGGGGGGGGGTGGGGGGGGGGGGGGGTGGGGGGGGGGGGGGGTGGGGGGGGGGGGGGGTGGGGGGGGGGGGGGGTGGGGGGGGGGGGGGGTGGGGGGGGGGGGGGGTGGGGGGGGGGGGGGGTGGGGGGGGGGGGGGGTGGGGGGGGGGGGGGGTGGGGGGGGGGGGGGGTGGGGGGGGGGGGGGGTGGGGGGGGGGGGGGGTGGGGGGGGGGGGGGGTGGGGGGGGGGGGGGGTGGGGGGGGGGGGGGGTGGGGGGGGGGGGGGGTGGGGGGGGGGGGGGGTGGGGGGGGGGGGGGGTGGGGGGGGGGGGGGGTGGGGGGGGGGGGGGGTGGGGGGGGGGGGGGGTGGGGGGGGGGGGGGGTGGGGGGGGGGGGGGGTGGGGGGGGGGGGGGGTGGGGGGGGGGGGGGGTGGGGGGGGGGGGGGGTGGGGGGGGGGGGGGGTGGGGGGGGGGGGGGGTGGGGGGGGGGGGGGGTGGGGGGGGGGGGGGGTGGGGGGGGGGGGGGGTGGGGGGGGGGGGGGGTGGGGGGGGGGGGGGGTGGGGGGGGGGGGGGGTGGGGGGGGGGGGGGGTGGGGGGGGGGGGGGGTGGGGGGGGGGGGGGGTGGGGGGGGGGGGGGGTGGGGGGGGGGGGGGGTGGGGGGGGGGGGGGGTGGGGGGGGGGGGGGGTGGGGGGGGGGGGGGGTGGGGGGGGGGGGGGGTGGGGGGGGGGGGGGGTGGGGGGGGGGGGGGGTGGGGGGGGGGGGGGGTGGGGGGGGGGGGGGGTGGGGGGGGGGGGGGGTGGGGGGGGGGGGGGGTGGGGGGGGGGGGGGGTGGGGGGGGGGGGGGGTGGGGGGGGGGGGGGGTGGGGGGGGGGGGGGGTGGGGGGGGGGGGGGGTGGGGGGGGGGGGGGGTGGGGGGGGGGGGGGGTGGGGGGGGGGGGGGGTGGGGGGGGGGGGGGGTGGGGGGGGGGGGGGGTGGGGGGGGGGGGGGGTGGGGGGGGGGGGGGGTGGGGGGGGGGGGGGGTGGGGGGGGGGGGGGGTGGGGGGGGGGGGGGGTGGGGGGGGGGGGGGGTGGGGGGGGGGGGGGGTGGGGGGGGGGGGGGGTGGGGGGGGGGGGGGGTGGGGGGGGGGGGGGGTGGGGGGGGGGGGGGGTGGGGGGGGGGGGGGGTGGGGGGGGGGGGGGGTGGGGGGGGGGGGGGGTGGGGGGGGGGGGGGGTGGGGGGGGGGGGGGGTGGGGGGGGGGGGGGGTGGGGGGGGGGGGGGGTGGGGGGGGGGGGGGGTGGGGGGGGGGGGGGGTGGGGGGGGGGGGGGGTGGGGGGGGGGGGGGGTGGGGGGGGGGGGGGGTGGGGGGGGGGGGGGGTGGGGGGGGGGGGGGGTGGGGGGGGGGGGGGGTGGGGGGGGGGGGGGGTGGGGGGGGGGGGGGGTGGGGGGGGGGGGGGGTGGGGGGGGGGGGGGGTGGGGGGGGGGGGGGGTGGGGGGGGGGGGGGGTGGGGGGGGGGGGGGGTGGGGGGGGGGGGGGGTGGGGGGGGGGGGGGGTGGGGGGGGGGGGGGGTGGGGGGGGGGGGGGGTGGGGGGGGGGGGGGGTGGGGGGGGGGGGGGGTGGGGGGGGGGGGGGGTGGGGGGGGGGGGGGGTGGGGGGGGGGGGGGGTGGGGGGGGGGGGGGGTGGGGGGGGGGGGGGGTGGGGGGGGGGGGGGGTGGGGGGGGGGGGGGGTGGGGGGGGGGGGGGGTGGGGGGGGGGGGGGGTGGGGGGGGGGGGGGGTGGGGGGGGGGGGGGGTGGGGGGGGGGGGGGGTGGGGGGGGGGGGGGGTGGGGGGGGGGGGGGGTGGGGGGGGGGGGGGGTGGGGGGGGGGGGGGGTGGGGGGGGGGGGGGGTGGGGGGGGGGGGGGGTGGGGGGGGGGGGGGGTGGGGGGGGGGGGGGGTGGGGGGGGGGGGGGGTGGGGGGGGGGGGGGGTGGGGGGGGGGGGGGGTGGGGGGGGGGGGGGGTGGGGGGGGGGGGGGGTGGGGGGGGGGGGGGGTGGGGGGGGGGGGGGGTGGGGGGGGGGGGGGGTGGGGGGGGGGGGGGGTGGGGGGGGGGGGGGGTGGGGGGGGGGGGGGGTGGGGGGGGGGGGGGGTGGGGGGGGGGGGGGGTGGGGGGGGGGGGGGGTGGGGGGGGGGGGGGGTGGGGGGGGGGGGGGGTGGGGGGGGGGGGGGGTGGGGGGGGGGGGGGGTGGGGGGGGGGGGGGGTGGGGGGGGGGGGGGGTGGGGGGGGGGGGGGGTGGGGGGGGGGGGGGGTGGGGGGGGGGGGGGGTGGGGGGGGGGGGGGGTGGGGGGGGGGGGGGGTGGGGGGGGGGGGGGGTGGGGGGGGGGGGGGGTGGGGGGGGGGGGGGGTGGGGGGGGGGGGGGGTGGGGGGGGGGGGGGGTGGGGGGGGGGGGGGGTGGGGGGGGGGGGGGGTGGGGGGGGGGGGGGGTGGGGGGGGGGGGGGGTGGGGGGGGGGGGGGGTGGGGGGGGGGGGGGGTGGGGGGGGGGGGGGGTGGGGGGGGGGGGGGGTGGGGGGGGGGGGGGGTGGGGGGGGGGGGGGGTGGGGGGGGGGGGGGGTGGGGGGGGGGGGGGGTGGGGGGGGGGGGGGGTGGGGGGGGGGGGGGGTGGGGGGGGGGGGGGGTGGGGGGGGGGGGGGGTGGGGGGGGGGGGGGGTGGGGGGGGGGGGGGGTGGGGGGGGGGGGGGGTGGGGGGGGGGGGGGGTGGGGGGGGGGGGGGGTGGGGGGGGGGGGGGGTGGGGGGGGGGGGGGGTGGGGGGGGGGGGGGGTGGGGGGGGGGGGGGGTGGGGGGGGGGGGGGGTGGGGGGGGGGGGGGGTGGGGGGGGGGGGGGGTGGGGGGGGGGGGGGGTGGGGGGGGGGGGGGGTGGGGGGGGGGGGGGGTGGGGGGGGGGGGGGGTGGGGGGGGGGGGGGGTGGGGGGGGGGGGGGGTGGGGGGGGGGGGGGGTGGGGGGGGGGGGGGGTGGGGGGGGGGGGGGGTGGGGGGGGGGGGGGGTGGGGGGGGGGGGGGGTGGGGGGGGGGGGGGGTGGGGGGGGGGGGGGGTGGGGGGGGGGGGGGGTGGGGGGGGGGGGGGGTGGGGGGGGGGGGGGGTGGGGGGGGGGGGGGGTGGGGGGGGGGGGGGGTGGGGGGGGGGGGGGGTGGGGGGGGGGGGGGGTGGGGGGGGGGGGGGGTGGGGGGGGGGGGGGGTGGGGGGGGGGGGGGGTGGGGGGGGGGGGGGGTGGGGGGGGGGGGGGGTGGGGGGGGGGGGGGGTGGGGGGGGGGGGGGGTGGGGGGGGGGGGGGGTGGGGGGGGGGGGGGGTGGGGGGGGGGGGGGGTGGGGGGGGGGGGGGGTGGGGGGGGGGGGGGGTGGGGGGGGGGGGGGGTGGGGGGGGGGGGGGGTGGGGGGGGGGGGGGGTGGGGGGGGGGGGGGGTGGGGGGGGGGGGGGGTGGGGGGGGGGGGGGGTGGGGGGGGGGGGGGGTGGGGGGGGGGGGGGGTGGGGGGGGGGGGGGGTGGGGGGGGGGGGGGGTGGGGGGGGGGGGGGGTGGGGGGGGGGGGGGGTGGGGGGGGGGGGGGGTGGGGGGGGGGGGGGGTGGGGGGGGGGGGGGGTGGGGGGGGGGGGGGGTGGGGGGGGGGGGGGGTGGGGGGGGGGGGGGGTGGGGGGGGGGGGGGGTGGGGGGGGGGGGGGGTGGGGGGGGGGGGGGGTGGGGGGGGGGGGGGGTGGGGGGGGGGGGGGGTGGGGGGGGGGGGGGGTGGGGGGGGGGGGGGGTGGGGGGGGGGGGGGGTGGGGGGGGGGGGGGGTGGGGGGGGGGGGGGGTGGGGGGGGGGGGGGGTGGGGGGGGGGGGGGGTGGGGGGGGGGGGGGGTGGGGGGGGGGGGGGGTGGGGGGGGGGGGGGGTGGGGGGGGGGGGGGGTGGGGGGGGGGGGGGGTGGGGGGGGGGGGGGGTGGGGGGGGGGGGGGGTGGGGGGGGGGGGGGGTGGGGGGGGGGGGGGGTGGGGGGGGGGGGGGGTGGGGGGGGGGGGGGGTGGGGGGGGGGGGGGGTGGGGGGGGGGGGGGGTGGGGGGGGGGGGGGGTGGGGGGGGGGGGGGGTGGGGGGGGGGGGGGGTGGGGGGGGGGGGGGGTGGGGGGGGGGGGGGGTGGGGGGGGGGGGGGGTGGGGGGGGGGGGGGGTGGGGGGGGGGGGGGGTGGGGGGGGGGGGGGGTGGGGGGGGGGGGGGGTGGGGGGGGGGGGGGGTGGGGGGGGGGGGGGGTGGGGGGGGGGGGGGGTGGGGGGGGGGGGGGGTGGGGGGGGGGGGGGGTGGGGGGGGGGGGGGGTGGGGGGGGGGGGGGGTGGGGGGGGGGGGGGGTGGGGGGGGGGGGGGGTGGGGGGGGGGGGGGGTGGGGGGGGGGGGGGGTGGGGGGGGGGGGGGGTGGGGGGGGGGGGGGGTGGGGGGGGGGGGGGGTGGGGGGGGGGGGGGGTGGGGGGGGGGGGGGGTGGGGGGGGGGGGGGGTGGGGGGGGGGGGGGGTGGGGGGGGGGGGGGGTGGGGGGGGGGGGGGGTGGGGGGGGGGGGGGGTGGGGGGGGGGGGGGGTGGGGGGGGGGGGGGGTGGGGGGGGGGGGGGGTGGGGGGGGGGGGGGGTGGGGGGGGGGGGGGGTGGGGGGGGGGGGGGGTGGGGGGGGGGGGGGGTGGGGGGGGGGGGGGGTGGGGGGGGGGGGGGGTGGGGGGGGGGGGGGGTGGGGGGGGGGGGGGGTGGGGGGGGGGGGGGGTGGGGGGGGGGGGGGGTGGGGGGGGGGGGGGGTGGGGGGGGGGGGGGGTGGGGGGGGGGGGGGGTGGGGGGGGGGGGGGGTGGGGGGGGGGGGGGGTGGGGGGGGGGGGGGGTGGGGGGGGGGGGGGGTGGGGGGGGGGGGGGGTGGGGGGGGGGGGGGGTGGGGGGGGGGGGGGGTGGGGGGGGGGGGGGGTGGGGGGGGGGGGGGGTGGGGGGGGGGGGGGGTGGGGGGGGGGGGGGGTGGGGGGGGGGGGGGGTGGGGGGGGGGGGGGGTGGGGGGGGGGGGGGGTGGGGGGGGGGGGGGGTGGGGGGGGGGGGGGGTGGGGGGGGGGGGGGGTGGGGGGGGGGGGGGGTGGGGGGGGGGGGGGGTGGGGGGGGGGGGGGGTGGGGGGGGGGGGGGGTGGGGGGGGGGGGGGGTGGGGGGGGGGGGGGGTGGGGGGGGGGGGGGGTGGGGGGGGGGGGGGGTGGGGGGGGGGGGGGGTGGGGGGGGGGGGGGGTGGGGGGGGGGGGGGGTGGGGGGGGGGGGGGGTGGGGGGGGGGGGGGGTGGGGGGGGGGGGGGGTGGGGGGGGGGGGGGGTGGGGGGGGGGGGGGGTGGGGGGGGGGGGGGGTGGGGGGGGGGGGGGGTGGGGGGGGGGGGGGGTGGGGGGGGGGGGGGGTGGGGGGGGGGGGGGGTGGGGGGGGGGGGGGGTGGGGGGGGGGGGGGGTGGGGGGGGGGGGGGGTGGGGGGGGGGGGGGGTGGGGGGGGGGGGGGGTGGGGGGGGGGGGGGGTGGGGGGGGGGGGGGGTGGGGGGGGGGGGGGGTGGGGGGGGGGGGGGGTGGGGGGGGGGGGGGGTGGGGGGGGGGGGGGGTGGGGGGGGGGGGGGGTGGGGGGGGGGGGGGGTGGGGGGGGGGGGGGGTGGGGGGGGGGGGGGGTGGGGGGGGGGGGGGGTGGGGGGGGGGGGGGGTGGGGGGGGGGGGGGGGGGGGGGGGGGGGGGGTGGGGGGGGGGGGGGGGGGGGGGGGGGGCGTTGGGGGGGGGGGGGGGGTGGGGGGGGGGGGAAGGGAGGGGGGGGGGGCGGTGGGGGGGGGGGGGGGGGGGGGGGGGGGGGGGTGGGGGGAGCCCCTTTGAGTCTCCTGCAGGAGAGAAGGGGGGGATATAAATCCAAACTCCTCTTCTTTTTATGTAGGCCAAGGCAAACTCCCGACAGCCAGCCAATATTTGGTCAACAAACCTTTGAAAGGTGGCAGTTGCTACTTGAGTCCCAAAGGGCATCATGTGGAACTAGAAGAGGTCCTGGAAAGGGCGGGGGGGGGGGGGCAGGAGGCAAACACCCTCCCATGGCACCGTTCATGGGAAGGTGGGTCCAACTGTAGTATTTCCAACAAGAATTCTACTTCTAAGGCGCGGATTCCTGTGACAGCTGCGACATTTGCACGGTGACCTCAAGATCCAAGGACATAGGTAAGGGGGGAGGTTTATCGGGTTCAAACCCCCCCATTCATGTCCGAAGCTCCGCCCACCCATTTGTGGGTTTTTAAAACATTTTTAGTGTTTTCCGGTTTTTGGCTAGCAGGGGGTGCATTGTTTAGGCTAGCAGCACCAAACTTTCAGGGATTGTTTGGGGGAATCTCCTGATGATACTACCCAGGTTTGGTTCAGGGGGTCCAAAGTTATGGACTCCCAAAGATGGGGCTACACATTTGAGGGTCCATAACTTTGGACACCATGAACCAAACTTCACCAAACCTGGCAGGTATCATCTGGAGAGTCTCTTACTGATACCACCCAGGTTTTGTAAAGTTTGGTCCAGGGGGTCCAAAGCTGTGGACTTCCAAAGGGGGTGCCCGTATCCCCCACTGTTTCCAATGGAAGGTAATAGGAGATGGGGACCTTTGAGGTTCCATAACTTTGGACCCCCTGAACCAAACTTCACCAAACCTGGGTGGTATCATTAGGAGAGTCTCTTAAAGATACCCTAAAAGTTTGATGCTGCTAGCTTAACAATTGCACCCCTGACAGCAAGCACCCCCAAATTTCCCCAGATTTTTCCTTTTAAATCCACCCCCTTCGGCATGGATTTAAAGGGAGAATCTGAGATCCCCAGTTTAAACATTGAAAGTGATGCTGTTCCAGGGTGAGAATCCACCCCAAAACAGCATTACTTTCAATGTTTTAACTGGGGACCCCAGATTCTCCCTTTAAGGTGGATTTAAAAGAAGAAGAAGAAGAAGAGTTTGGATTTATATCCCCCCTTTCTCTCCTGGAGAATTTGGGCTCTCTAGTTTAAACACCATTGAAAGTGATGCTGTTTGGGGGTGGAGTCCAGCATCAAAGCAGCTGGCGGGGGGGGGGGGGGGGCAAAACTCAGATTTTGCACCAGGCTCCATTTTCCGTCTATGCCTCTGCCCAGAGGGGAGGGCAAAAGGAACTGCCAGCTGCTGGCAAGGAGCCCAGCTGGTGGAGGGCAGGGCGGGGGAGTCTGCCACCCCCTGCTTCGGAGAGCTGCTTTGATAAGCGCTAGGCCAGGGGCGGGGCTTGGGGAGGCGTGGCCATGCCCTAGGGGCGGGTGGGGGTGTGCCCCCCCCAAAAAATCTGTCGCTACATCCCTGCTTTTATCTTTCCGGAACCCAATGTGACATGAGGCATTTCTGGATCCATGCGTGGTAACAGACTATTTGAGCATCACTTTACTCATATGAGAAATTAATGAGATGGCCCGACAGTTGCTGCGGTCTGGGCCGCAGGGAGAGGCTCGTCGCCCGCCCCAGGCCCCGCTGCCGCCGGCCGCGGCTCTGGCCGAGCGAACCAACGAGCGGACAGGCCACGGAAGGGGGGGCGGGCCCTTCCACTCGGGGCTCCGCCTCCCAGCCGCGCGCCCCGCCCCCTGGCTTTGGGTTTCGCGGGCGGGTGTGAGGGGGAGGGAGGCGGCGGCGGCCATGTTCGTGCCGGAGGAGAAGATCTTCGCGGCCCAAGTGCTGCGCCTCCGCATCTGCGCGCTGGACGGGGCCGAGTGGCTGGAGGAGGTGGCCGAGGACACGGCGGTGGAGCGCCTCAAGGAGCGCTGCTGCCTCAAGCACGTAAGTCCGCCCGCCCTCGCTCACTCTCTCTACTCCTGCTCTCCTTTTCCTCCCTCACAACAACCCTGCGAGGGAGGGTAGGCTGAGCGGACCCGCTCCGAGGTCGCCCGCTCGCTCCACCTGAAGAAGGCCGACCCAGGCCCCTTCCCCGCCGGCCTGAGGCAGCGTCAGCCCCTCCTCCCCCTCCCGGCCGCGCAAGAGGAGCGTGGGGGGGTGGGGCAGGGGCGGCCCGGCTGCCACTGAGAGGCCGCGGTGGGTTTGGGCAGCAGAGAAAGGCTCGTCGCCCCGCCCCGCCCCGCCCCGCCCCCCCGTCCTGCTGCTGCTGCTGCCGCTGCTGCCGGCCACGGCTCCGACCCAGGTGGGCGGGTGGGCCGGCCCTTCCACTCGGGGCTCCGCCTCCCAGCCGCGCGCCCCGCCCCCTGGCTTTGGGTCTCGAGGGAGGGAGGCGGCGGCCATGTTCGTGCCGGAGGAGAAGATCTTCGCGGCCCAAGTGCTGCGCCTCCGCATCTGCGCGCTGGACGGGGCCGAGTGGCTGGAGGAGGTGGCCGAGGACACGGCGGTGGAGCGCCTCAAGGAGCGCTGCTGCCTCAAGCACGTAAGTCCGCCCGCCCGCCCGCCCGCCCTCACTGCACTCCTGCTCTCCTTTTCCTCCCTCACAACAACCCTGCGAGGGAGGGTAGGCTGAGCGAATGAGCAGGGATTCGATCCCGGGGCTCCCGGATCCTGGGCCAACATTCGACTCTGCCTGCCGCGCCTCCATGAGTGTCCGTCAGGTGTGTTTAGGAAGTGGGCGGGGCTACGTAGGCAGGGGAGGTGGGCGGGCGAAGGAGGGACTATGAAACCCCCCCTCCCCTTCGTGTGAGCATCCGCAGGCAGGCAGGCAGGGCTCGCAGCTGTGGGGCGGCTCTATTCCCCGGGCGGCTCCCTCGCTGGCAGCGCCCGCAGGATCCCGCCGCTCCGAGGTCGCCCGCTCGCTCCACCTGAAGAAGGCCGACCCAGGCCCCTTCCCCGCCGGCCTGAGGCAGCGTCAGCCCCTCCTCCCCCTCCCGGCTCCACCGCCACAGCAGCCGTGTTGTGACAGCCATTTTGTGGCTCCGACCATCGGGTTGGATCAATTCCAAAGGTCCTGACAGGCTCAAAAAGGTTGGGGATCCCTGATTTAAAAAGTTTACAGCGACACAGAAAATCTGTTGAAATAATTGAGAAAAAGTCATAATTGAGAAAAAGAAATGAAAGGTGCATTCTTTTGCAAAACCATTTAGTAACTGAATTAATGTGAGACAGGAGATTGCTTTTGATGATTTAGTGTTCTCCAGCTAGCAGATTTGATAGATGGGACCACCTGCCTTGAACTTTTTTGCACCGTGGTGGTACCAGGAAGTTACAGATACAGTTATTTACAATGGAAGCTGTGAGTATGCGTGCGATCCTTTAGTTCACATTGCATGAAATATTCTTTGTAGAAATCATGAGCATCAGCTCTTTTGCTGCATGTTTCTGTGCCATGGTAGTACCATGATGTTCTGGATAAAAATTGGTAAAATCTGTGGACATGAATATGATCTGTGATTTTTCAGGAACTGTATGTAAAACTAGTGCATTCTAGTACCATAAAACTGGCAAACGTCCAAACTTCTTGCCACAGGCTGGCACCAATAATAGCTCAGTTTTTTTTCTGGGTGGTGAACTCCATTAAGAAGAAGAAGAAGAAGAAGAAGAGTTTGGATTTATATCCCCCCCTTCTCTCCTGTAGGAGACTCAAAGGGGCTTACAATCTCCTTGCCCTTCCCCCCTCACAACAAACACCCTGTGAGGTAGGTGGGGCTGAGAGAGCTCAAAAGAACTGTGACTAGCCCAAGGTCACCCAGCTAGCGTGTGTGGGAGTGTACAGGCCAATCTGAATTCCCCAGATAAGCCTCCACAACTCAAGCGGCAGAGCTGGGAATCAAACCCGGTTCCTCCAGATCAGAGTGCACCTGCTCTTAGCCACTACGTCACTGCTATGCCACTGCTACTAATATTAATGGTACACATTTTCCTGGAGAAAATGACAGGATCTGCTCTGTTGAGGACTCTCTCCTCCCCAAACTTCCCTCTTCCAGAAATCTCCAGGAATTTCCCAGCCCACACTTATGATCTGTGTTCAATTGCTTCATGAAGAAATCATGAGAGGCCAGAGGTCGTGCACCTTGAATCCATGTTTTTTGCATGGTTGTGATGCTACAGAACAGAGAATCTGTGTAGTTTGTGGTTCAGTCCATGGACATTGAGCTGATGTGTGTATTTAATCAATTTTTGTGGAGTCCACATAAAAATGAAAGAATCAATGGCAATATGTGCTTTCAAATATAATTTTTATGCTGTGGTAATCCCACAGATAAGTATCTGATGATTTTTTCATTGCTAGTATCTTCCATGGATGTTAATGTAGCATATTATGTCAGAATTAAATTTAATGCGAGTCCAGGCAAAAATCATGAAGATCCACTAATTTTAGTGCAGTTTTCATACTACCGTGGAATCAACAAATGCTGGAACTGCGGATTTTGTGGGGCACTCCGTGGATTGTGATGCAATGTGTACAGTGTATTTTGGTGGAACCCATTTAACAGCCATAAAGATCCATAAGGATCCAAGTATTTAGTGCTGTGTTTGCACTCTGGCAGTGCCACAAAGTGTATAATCACTTCTGTGGTCACAGACATGATGTGTGATTTTATTATGAATTTTGGGTGACCCCACATAAAATTCTTGAGGATCCATGCTTCAAAACCAGGTCTTTAGTGGCACCATGAAGCAGTGGATCTGTGATTTTGGTGCAATCTATGGCTATGGACATAAGTGATTTGATAGAGATTGGAGTGACCCATTGTAAAAATCCTGAGGGTCCATGCTGTGGAACTACATTTTTGTACTGTTGTGGTGCTACAAAGCCATGGATGAGTGATTTTTATGATTCTGCCTATAGAGTAAGACATGATCAACAATGTAATGGAAGTTTTACTTTTGTCTTAGTATAAAAATCATATTAATGCATGAGGATCCATGTCTAACACCCATGTTTTTGTATTATTGGAACACTACAAACACTACCCATGTTTTTTATAAATCATTCTGTTGTCCTGGCTTTGATTTAATGCTGGGTTTGGGGGAGTTCTCTAGAAAAAAAACTAGATCCATGAGGATCAATGTAGATTTGGCTTTTAATTTTTGCCTTTGATGCAAGAAGCATGGAGACCCTCATGCAGAGCAGTGGGCTGCTGGACAAGCCCTGATTGATTCAGCAGATCGACAAGGCACAGAAGAATCTGAGAAAGCAGCTTGCTTTGGCAAGACATGTTTACTGAAACTTTTCCTTTCATGTAAAGGGTGTGTAAAGAATAAGAAAGTTTCCTTCAGCTTTTTCGTATCCTCCTTTGAGAGGTTTCTTTCTCTGCCTGCTTCCCTTTCCTGTTTTCTTAGGCAATTAATTTGCAAGTGAGCAGGTTGTTGGGCTTTTCTTAATTTTGAATGTTATTTAGCCTGTGTGGTCATTCAGTTTCAAGTCTCTGTGCTTGAGATTAGAATTACGAGCTGATGAAGTCACCTGTTGTTTGCAAAAGGTCACTCCAGGAAAACAAAAATAAACTTGCCCCAGCAGCATTCATGACCAGGGTGTATTTGATTTAAACCACAAAGATTTAAATCATGGTTTTCTACTTGAAGACTCATTCTTGCTGGTATAATAACATTTACAACTAGATGAAGATTTCATGTTTGAATTAGTTTTACAGTTATATTAAAAATTACTGATTTTGTTATACCATATACGATATATCATAATTATACAGATAATTATGAAATTACCAGCAGTAAAGCCTGTTACAGTGATTAATACAATGGGCTCTAGGCAGCTGTTTGTGGGTTAACAGTGGCAACCAAAAGGGCCGACACCTGCCTTTCCTCCCCAGTTGGCCACCTTTTTTCATTTGTTCTCCCTATTCTCTACCTGTCAGTCTCCATCTTGGTGTCCTCCATAGCCCCTCCCCAAAAAAGGTGGATCCTGGCTTAAGCAAGGGGTGGGAGAGCCAGCAGGGTGCCTGTAAAGATTTAGAGAGTTCTCCCCATCTCCACAGGCAATTTCAAAGCCAGGATCCTGGAGATTTAGGGACTGTGCCTGAGGGAGCGGGTTCAGTAGGGACATGATATCATAGCTGCTGGCAGGGAAGGTGATCTCTGTAACTGTAAGGGTCTGGTACTCCAGTCAGCAAAGATTCAAGAACTTTTCAAGAGGTTTATTGGAACTGTGTCAGCCCAAGATTTAGATAGCCAAAACTAAAGTTTGGCTCTCTGACCCCTGGTATATACTTAGCTCATCGTAGTTACAACATAGCTCATCCCCTGATCCCCCCTCCATCGCATTCCCATAATATCAGCATAATAAAGACTGGTGTGAAAAGAGCATTGTTTTGGGACAGGAGGTTCTCTCCTTTGGAGGAAAGCAAATAAGAGTGAATGATTAAGCTATATTGACTAGTTACATACAAGTTAAGGAGGCCTCCATAGCTTTGAGCGATGATAATGGCTTGGCCAGTTGTGGCCCTGATGCAGACCTGCAAGATGCCAGGCCAAGAATGGCGCGGTCTGACAGTAACCCAGAGATTTTGTACAGTTGCCACCCTCCAGGTAAGTCCTGGAGAACTCAGCTGTTCTCTAGGAAGCTTTCCTGGAGAAAGTGGCAGGGTCTGCTCTACTGAGGGATCTCCCCTCCCCAAACTTCTCCCTTCACAAATCTCCAAGAATTTCCCATCTTACAGTTGTGTGTGTGGGGGGGTAACCCTATCCCTTCCCCAGACAAAGCCATCTTTCCTCATTTGACTGCCTCTGTAGTCTCAAATGAGGAAGTGGCTTTGACTCTCCCTCTCACCAGGACAGTGCCCTCCACTGCACTTGCCAACCACATTGCTGCGTCTGCTGGTTTCCTCACAGGCGCTGAGGCCAGCAATGCTCCGAGGAGACAATCTGAGGAGAAGGTGTTCTGCAAGGGCTCCATGCTCCCTCGTCCTCCAGGCCCAGTGGTGGGTAGAGCAGCACCCCTCCACCCCCTGCCTCCTGGCTGCCGCCACCTGATCCCAGCAGCAGGAGGTGGTTGGCACAGCAGCGGTTGTGGCATCCTGCAGGGCAGAGAAAAGTTTCATAGCTGCTGGCCTCTGAGCAGCCCAGGTGACCACTCACCATGCAAGACTCACTTTCAGCCAATATTCAAAAGTGCTGGTAACAGCTTGGCAGTGTTACTCAGCTTTCACAGGTTGTGAACTTATTTTTAAGGAATCTCCACCAGCTGCTAAGAGAGTAACAGCACACAACTATTTTAAGTAGCAATGGGGAAAATAACTTGGCTTAGCAATACGAGAGGCAGGCTGGGTAGGAATCTTTAAAGACTATGTATACCAGAAATGGCTTGAAATGTATCTGCAGAGAATTCACAAAAGACCAAATTGCAGTTTAAATATTTTTATATAAATTTTGGTTGCAAACAATCACACAGTAAGAAGTCAAGGCCCCCCGGGGATCGGGCGGTATATAAATTGAATAAATAAATAAATAAAGGCACATACACACAGTTCCTAGGATATAAACAGGGAGGCGAAGATAGGTGGGAGGATAGCTCAGGGAGTTGGGGAAGCAGGGACTATACGTTACCTAAATTCAGCTGAAGAAGATCTTGTAGAAGGCAAGAATTCAGATGACCAGTATCTGAATCCAGGCGAGGGACGAATTCGTGTCTCACACCACCAAGACCAAGGGAGGTTCAAGTTAGCAATGAGCACTGGAGTTGGGATTCACAGTACTTTTATACCCTTTTGCCCAGGTAGGGGCGGGAACAGGTGAGTTTTCAGTCTCATTTTCCTAAATTCTCTGGAACTTCCCATGCTGGGCTTGCAGGGCTGCGCTAATTAATCAGCTCTATCTATTGTTCTAAGTACCCGGAACAATGGGGGTCAATTGCTCTTAGATTAAGTCAGGAAGCACAAAATGGCCTTATGCAGAGTAGCTCTGTAGAGACACTGCCCAGGTTATTCAGATTTTGGCTGAGACATTAGACCGGGGAAAGGTGGGTGGTTTAGGAAAGTCATAACAATAGGGACAACAGGGTCTTGAAAACAGTTTAGTTTTGCACATTTTGCATAATTGTGAACAAAGGGGCATTTTTGGAGTTATTATGCTAAGCTAGCAATAGAAAAGAATAGGTTTAAGGCCTGCATGATTTCTTTGGTCAAGTCAGCTGCATTATGGTTGCCATCTCTCCAGTATACGAAAAATGGAGGGAAAGAAGAAATAACATTTCTTGTTGAATCCAAAACCCTTTTCTCTGTCTCTCTGACTTTCTACCACTTCCTCTGACTTTCTCTTTCTTCTGCGCCTACAATGGCATAAAAGAACCAGAATGGACTGAATAAAAGTCCAGTGATCTAAAAAGCTAACTACTGATTTCAGTATGAGCTTTCATGGCAGAAACTCAGTCACAATAGGTAGGACTACCAGCACTTTTGAATATTAAGTGAAACTTTTTGTTCCACTACCCCTCCCCCCGAAAACTTCTATGATGTATTATCAGTAATACATCATAGCATATTGTTGTCAAATTTCTTCACATTTCAACAAAACATTGGAAAAATTGAGAAATTTCTGAGACTTTTTAATGCTATACTGTTTGAATGAGAAAAAACTTGCCTTAAGAAGCATTTTACTAATTTGAAAAGATAAAATATTTAAACAAGAGTTTCTTTTTAGTTTTCTAATTTTTCTGTCAGAAGTTGAAAGAAAGACCTTGGGGGGGAATGCCCCCCCCAAATCCTCCCCAAACTATTATTTACATTCTTTAAAGAAAATGGTAATCTAAAGTTATCAAATATTTTTCCACACAGGATTTTAGCTACTTCTACAACTTGCTTTTCAATCTGTTCATCACTTTAATCTCTAGTTGCAGTGACCTGTGGCTATCAAACAAAGCTGTAACTATGGTTTGTTATTTCAGACATTATGCTAACTATGGTTTGCTAGCTATTTAGAACTCACTGTTTGTCAATTGAAACATCAAACCAAGCCACAAGTAAGTTTCCTGAACTGAGCAGACAATTGTAAAATGATTTGGGTATTGTGGTTTTTTTAGAGGCATCATTAACATCAGTATTGCTCACTAGGGTGAAAGGAAGCAGCAGAAAATTGTTTTCTTTATTCACAATTCTACTCAGGGTTGAGGAACTTCCTGTCTTTATGACACTTGTTTCTGGCTGGAACGTTTTATCAGATAATTTGTAGTCTTTTGATAAAGGTTTTTGGTGTGTATCTGAACTCAAGGTACAAAAAAGATAGTATGGAAAGAGAAGTGCTGTTGAAGGGATACCTTCTAGGAATGTCCTGCAGAACTGCCAGAAGATGCTTGCAGCTTGTTAAACCTGGAGAAGAAGAAAGGAACACGGAACTGGGAATAACCATGACTTCATTTTTAAAGGAATTTCTGTGCCACCTCTTCAGAGAACCTGCTTGAGGTGGCTTACAAAGTAGGACGTAATAAAACTATATCATTAGAACTGATAACAACTAATACACTGTAGAATTACAACATGAAAAACCTAGCAACAGTATAAAAATAGCATAAACATTGCACAGTTTACATTGAATCTTATAAAACACTTTTCAGCCCAGAAACAGCTTATTAAAATTATATTAAAAGATCGACCCCTTTATTAAGAGCCTGGGTGAAAAGAAGCCTTCTCCAAAAGCAGCAACAGCAGGCAGGCACCAGGTGAGTCTCCAGGAGGAGGACAGACAACAGGTGAGGTGCCTCTGGGGACAGAGCCCCCTTGCTGATTACTGCCTGTCTCATCTCTGATGGTGGGGGAGCACAAAGAGAGAAGGGCGTTGGGGGAGGCAGGTAACACAGTAAAGGGTGAGGCCTTTAAATGAAGAACTTCCTACTCTAACTTACTCCACTTTGGTAGAAGCCATTTAAGGGCTTGACTGGTTAAAAACAGCCCTGTGCTGTAAGAAGTCATGCAAATACTGGAACCCTCATGTCATATGCTGTGCACGGCAGGGTCATTATTCAGTTAGTTATTTGTTTATTTCTTGGATATAAGTATAGACAGATGGAACCTTCCTTTACAGGCACAAGTAGGTGCAAACAACTGGTACGGACTCCATGATTTTCTATCTCTTTTGCCACCTCAGAAAGCCCAGGAAGCTGGATAAGTTGGGTTCTCTTTTCATCTGCTGTGTTACCTGGCAATACTGATACTCAGAAACCTCTGTATTGCTTATAGCAGTTGCAACATTTTCACTCTTTCCTGTGAGTTGCAACATTTTCACTCTTTATGTGTATAACCTCAGTAAAGACACTCTTGTGTAGTGTTCTAAGGTGTTGTGCTGCTTCCTTGCCTTCCTGTTTTCACTGCCACCAAATGCTCTCACATTAGAGTTCTTAGCTGAACCTAAAGACCAGGATAGCTTAGAGTGCAGACAACAGGGGAGGGGGAATTGTGGGTGCGGCAGGGGGCCCGCTGACGTGAATGCCCCTTGCACCAGCATAACAGGCAAATATGTCATCAGCAGAGCCCTGCATGGTTGTCAGGAGGCCTGTAGTTGGGGATTTTGCTCATGCTGCTGTTTCAATGCACTGGGGGGGAGGATGGAATGGGTTCAATCCATTTCTAACTGTCTTTTCACTGTTGCTGTAAAATGTGGTGCAGTACCAGGTGGTGCTCAAGGTTTGCCCATCTTATGTTATCTTCTTAACATTTACTTTTAGGCACGCTTTCCCAGGCTGGGGGGTGGGGGCTGCCAGTTGTTTTAACTACTGGATTTTGCGCAGGTATTTCTCAGTTCTGGCTTTAGCCCGGGAAGATCCAACACCATTAAAACTACTGTTCTTCGACAAGTTCCTTGTGTGTGTTTTTGGGATTCTGATGTTCAGCCAGAACTGCCCGTAGGTTGAATTCCACGTGGCTGTGCATTGCTGGAATTTCACCCTTTTATTTTTACCTTGTAAAAGGGAACTAATTCTGTGGACATGACTTCGCCTGAAACCCAGCTGGGAGAAGTACCTGCGACAGCAGAGGCTGGGCGTCCCATTTCTGCAGACTTGACTGGGACTTCTGATTCTGCCTCTGACCCCGCTGAGGGGCCTCGGATGCAAGCTGGGGAAGCAACCGCTTTGGGAGCGGATCCCACTCCACCCGGCCTCTCAGACTCTACCAACCTGTTCCTGACTTCCCCCGTTAGATGGCTCGCAGGGAGTTACTGTGCGACGTCGCCGGGGCCTGGATTATTATCGAGACTCACGGACTGTGGGATTTGGTAGTGCGACTTGGGCGACCGCACCTCTGGCTGGAAATGTATCTGTTGCCGGCCGCCCATCCGAAGGAGCCGATTCCTCCGAAGCCAAGGCGTGGCGGATGCTTCGAGCTTTGGAAGAAGCGTGGGATTCCGAGAGAGAGGAGTACTGTCAGGCGTTGCACCAGATGGAGCAAAGCATGGGGCATCTCCGGGCAGCCCTCGTCCAGGCTGCTAAATGGCCAGGCTCCTGCTCACCTGTGATACCTTCCAGCACTACAGGGGACAACCCTGCAACTCCGTTTTAAAGTCGCCTGTTCAGGGGGCTGCCACCGTTGTGGCAGCGCCATCTCAGCTGCCCCAGCCTGCACCAGTTCACTTGCCTGCCCCAGCAGCTGTTCAAGTGCCTGCCATTGCTCCTCTGCCGCCGCCGGTCCAGTCTGCGCCTGTTCGGCCACCTGCTCCTGCCGCTCCCCAAGTTCTCTAGGGTGGTTTCGGTCATCTTGTCGGGTTGTTCTTCTTTACCACTTGCTAGTGAGGCAGGAAGAGCTTTTTGGTCACATCCTGTTGACGCCAAATTGTCCCAGTATCTTCCTGCCTCGCTAGTGAGCGCAGCAACCGGACAAGGTCCTTACAGGTAGTTTTTTCGATCAGGAGACAGGATCCTCTGTCACTTTTGTCTCTCCTTAGTCGTCCTAGAGGAAGTCAAAGTCGTGAAGATCGTTCCACCTGGTGTCGTCTCGCCTCTCCTCTGCCATACATCTGGATCGCTTCAGGGCATAGCCATCGGGCTCCCCTTCTCCCCTCTCGAGGGAGTGGACTTTTGTCGCATCTACATGGGACACACCAGGGCGGCGGCCAGGGCGTCCCGCTCGCCCTCACGGAGTAGGGGGTTCGAGCGGGCGGAGCAGCCCAGCGCTCCCCCAGCCGGCCATCGGGCACACCAGCGGAACCTCTCCCGGTCACCAGGAGAGCGAGGAGGGAGGTGCGCAAGTTCAGCCCGCCCGTGCACGGGCCGCTGAGAACTCCCTGCCGACAGCTGCGGCAGAGAAAAAAGCGCGGGAAGAAAGGGACCCGCTGAAGCGGTGCCGCGGCGCTTCGACTCTGCTGCAGAGACCGCCCCGCCGGTCGACCGGCTATCTGTTGCCTCTCGCCCATGGCGCACCGAAGATAGGAGTTGGCAGTTCCAGGCCCCTCTGGGCTGCAGGAGGCCATTCCCAACGCAAGCTGGTGATCGAATTTTTCTCATCAAGCCACATCAGCCGTGTTTTGGCGCTCAAAACTCCCTCCATTAGGGAGGAAGTCTCCCAGCAGATTTCCCCCCCCACCCATAGCAGGGTGCTCCTGGCAGACTCCACCCTTGACCCTGTCCAAGACAGTGGTCGCCAGCTATGACTACCAGGTGGGCATTCTCTTCAGCTCCAAATTGTAGAAGATCCTGATCGAGACCAAGGATCACAAGAAAGCCATGCCCTGCTCCATCAGACCAGACAAACCTAGATTCCCCTTGCCTGTGGATATTGGAAAACTTTCGCAAGGTGGCTACATGCTGGTCGATACAGGAGCCATGCACGGAGGATGTAACTTCGAGTCAGCAGAATTGTGCTAGTCGGAGAACACCTCTGTCTGGTCTGCAGTGATTGGTATGTAAATAGCCAGCAGGGCCCATTAAAGGCTCTGAGCCTACTCTGTCTGGGTCTGCAGTGATTGGAATGTAACAGTCCAGTGCAGAAGTGAAAAGGTCACAGCCAGGATGATTCAGATCATCTAGCTAATGCATTTCATGCTGGACAAAACTATATAAGAAGACCATACCCAATTAGTACCTCTCCTTCAACCTTCAGGTTCGGGACTCAGATTGTTGTCAGAGTAGAGGGAGTGGATAGTTATTGTTATTTTTGTCTCTTTGAGAAACAAGAGATAAAAAGTATCTCCTCTGTTGGAACCAAATTCACTGTCTGAGTGTTTTTTTTTCATAATTGCAAGCAGTTACCTCCTGTTCTATACCAAGGGTGAGTTGGCACCTAGTCCCTTTCCACAGCTGTGCACTAGGCCAACAATTTGCTTACAGGGCCCAGTATCCCAAATCCACTGAAGCTAGAGAGTGTCGAGGAGCAGTGTGTGACACGCTCCATGACATCCACCATGTGCAGTTTGCCTTTTGAACGGCTGGACTGCGGTAGGAACTACTCAGCATGGAGTGTTGAAAATGCAAGAGCTTTCTCATAATGCGAAGATTATGGGCTGTAGTCAGACCCCACCCGAACCCCAGGCACAGCAGCAGAGAAGAGGGCAGATGCGAGAGCCAAAGGCATCCATAATGTTGGCGAAGCTGTGGGAAACTCCCTGCTCATCTATCCTACTGGCTGTTGAGAAGGCTTCTGACCGCTGGAAGGTGTTGAAGGACCTGTACTAGACGCCAGACCGTTGGTTCCCAAGGTAATCTTGGACCAGACGCTTATACAATTTGAAGCTGAAAGAGGTGAAAATGCGGCTAACCATGATCCAACAGCTAAGCGCACACTATTCGCCGAAAGCTGGAAGACAGAGGTATGTGACTTTCACTGAACAGCATAAGAAGGGCCTATATTGTACCATCTCTCCTAGATGACAGCTGGGACACTCTTGTTCATAGTATGTAGAGCATAAAAAAGGAAGATGATTTAATTCCTAGACTATGTGGACTGCAACGCGGCTTCTGGAGCTCCATAGAACAATGAGGAGTTTTTGCCTTGAAGCCACAGCCAGAGAGAGAAGCCTGCTCTTTCCAGAGGCAAAAGTGAAACCCAGCTTCCCTGAACTGTCCAAGGTCACATGCACTTCGGCGTTGTTTCCGCTAGGGCTCTACTGCAATCATCTTCTCGAGGGAGAATGTCACCCACAGAAGGGGAGAAGAATAAAGCTAAAAGGACAACGGGGAAGAGGAAAGAAGGAGCACCACTTTGACGAGTATTGTTGGAGAACCGGCGTCCAGAGAAACCAACCCATCTGGCTCTTTGACTCTGCCTGCTCAGAGCATGTCGTGAAATGCTCATCACCCATTGACTGAGGGAGTCCAAGGCAAGTGTGAAGCATGTCAGCTTACCGGCGATGGATCACCAGCTGCCACATACGCTGCAAGGAACTGCCTGCCATACCATGCCTAGGTAAAAAAGCCGTAAAATGTGTTGTGTGTCTCTCGGACTGGATTTTTTTGTTTGTTGAGTCAGTCCCAAGTTTAGCTGAACAAAGGGTACAAAACTATATTTGATAGACAGGGTTGAAGAAGTATGGCAGGAATGACACAGAGTGTGCAAAAGGTACACTCATGCGACAAAATGTATGTTATGACTGATAAGCAAGGGCAAAATGAAAATGTAAATGAATGTTTCAAGTCTAGCTAATAAGCCTATATACATGATGATTGTGTGCACTATCTTCACAGAGTCCTAGGATAATGCAAAGCCAGCCACCATCAAGCAGTTGGTAAAAAAAGTATGTGATTTGGAGTGTAAAGCCTTGCAAAGCATGTTCCTAAGACTGTTCAGTCTGTAGTGGGGTTAAGGTGAAATCCTATCCAATCCCCAAAAGAGCTATAGACAAATGGAAAGACCATTTGAACTAGTCCCATGCAGACTTAGCTGGTCCCTTTCCAACGGCCGGGGTGTAATTTATATATATTTCTGTTGATTTGGATGATTATTATAGCAGATATTCTTACTGCTTGCTGTTGATGAAGCCTTTACAAGGTTTAAGGAATGGGTCTCAATGATTGAACGGAGGTTCCCTCACAAGGTGGCTTGCCTGCACCTGGATTAGAAGGCGTGTGAGTTCATGGGGGAACAAATTCCAAACATGGGCTGACACAGAAAGGTATTAGCCACAGGAGAACAAATCTGCTCAGTCTGGCTGAAAATAAGTGGCTATTGAGAGGGAGACTAGGCATTCTTCAAACAATGCTGGGATTGCATGATAGATGCCAAGAGTTCCATTCCATTTCTGGGAGAGGTTGGTCTTAGCTGCTACACATGCGTAATAAACAGGGTTGTGGAGTTCAAGTATCAATGAAACACCATTTTTTTTTCAGAATGTTTGGCAAAAGGCCTCCCTGGAAACTTACCTTAGAACATTTTGGGAGTTTTGCTAACGTCCTCAATCTCTGTGACAGCAAACGGGAAAAAAAAGGACAAAAGAAATGGCAGAGACCGGCGCTTTTTTTGTAGATATTTAGAAATACCAAAAGGCTATAGATTTTTCATTGGGTCATGGAAGAATTGCCATCTCAATGCATGGTGCCAACTTTGAAAAGCATACAGGTTGGGGAACATGTGCATCAAAAAAACTCTGAAGTGTCTCTTACCACCACAGTAAGCTTTTTCATGACACAGTACCTAGTGACAGTATCGACAACCCCCACTCCCTGTTCAAGGTCACACATCCGTTCGAGCCTTAAGCAACAACAGAACAGTGATAGTGATCAGGAAGGGGAAGCCAGAGAGGGGAGGGGCTGAGCAAACTGGAGTAGCTGAAGCTATACCCACGCAGATCAGAAAGAGCAAAATAAAGGCATACCCACCAAAAGGTTTATGGTACAAGAAGCGAGCGTGTGCCAATTAGGGACAGAACCACAAAGGTTTCCAGGCGATATGTTGAAATGTCCAACCTGAGGAACAGGAAAAAATGGAATCAGGCTATGGACAATGAGTTTGAATCCCTTGGTAAACTTAAAGTGTTTAACATTGTTGATAAACCTACTGATAAGCCCGATCATTAAGGTGCAAGATGAGTATACAGGCGAAACCTATACACCGATGGGACTTGCAGTAATATATAGCAAGATTAGCTGCACATAGGCTTCTCTCAAACACAGTTTCTGACAGTTATGACTAGACTTATGCACCCACTGCAAGGCAGAATCCATGAGATTAGTGATTGCTCTGGCTGGAGCAAAGAGACTTTACCAAAAACGAGGCACTTTGATTTTGAAACAGCTTATTTAAATGCAGATTTGCAAGAGACCATATACATGGTAAGCAAGCAATCAGGTTATGGAGTAATGGAAATGTTGATAAAGTTTATAAGCTCAACAAAGCTTTGTATCAGGGCTGGAAACAGCCAGCCAGATGTTGGAACAGATGGCTACACACAAAGCATTATGTGGAAACAAATTTGACCCAAAGATGTGGCTCAGGATGCTCAGTATATATACCAGAGGTACTGGTGATGAAATAATTACTTTAATGATCATGCTTGATGATCTCTGTGTGGTTGGGTGCAAAACAGACAACCAAATCAAACAACTTTACACCTGAGTTGAGGTAAACACTTTAGCCGAAAGACTTGGGGTATCTAAAGCAATACCTGGGTATTCAAGTCAAATTAAATCCTGAAGAAGGGGCTGTGTTTCTGTCACAAAACAAAAGATAGAAGGGTGCTCATACAAAAGCTGGTCTGGGTAAGATGCCAAAGTGGCACAAACCCCAATGGTGGCTGATTTTTGTAAGCAAGATAACAGCAAAGCATTTGAAAGGCAAGACCTATATCGCTCCTTAATGGTGGCAGCCTGCTGCACATTGCTAACTGGACAAGACTAGACATAGCTTTTGCTGTAGGTTTATTAAGTTAGAACAGCTGCAAAACCTACTGAGAAAAGACTGGTAGGGGCTAAAAAAGAGTAATTAGCTACTTGAAGTTGAACTGTTAACTATGGTTTACACTTTTCTAACCAAAACAATAAGGACTTAGTGGTGTATCACCGGACAGCTTCCATTTGCAGAGGACTCCAGGGATGTACTTAAGTCAGTTGAGTGGTTATTATATATGCACATGGCAGCCATCCTGGATTTGTTGGAGATCTCGAAACAAAACAACGGTTTGCCCACTTCCAACTGCTGAGAGGCAAGAGTATCGCGGCTCTTAATGAGGTAATGCAATGAGCTAAGCAATGGGTCATGCAGTTTTCAAAAGACCCAAGTGAGAAATGTGAACAACCTATAATAGTTTTTAAAGACTCACAGACATGTATAGCCATGGCAAAGAGCCAAAACCTTAAAGAGTCGTATTACTAAACATGTAGCTGTGAAATTCCAAAATGTAAAACAACTGATACAGTCACAAATATGATTAAGTTGCAGTACTGCAATCATCTGTAAACATAGTCGACATCTTAACAAAGCCACACCAATACAAAAAACATACCACCTTGGTGTTTTGGTTTGGGTTTAGTAGATGTGTACAATTTGGTGAAGGACTCTGTACAAAGTGAGGGAAATAAGTAACTCTGTGTGTACTGACTATGTACTAACTATATGTAATGAGTGTAAATAATGTGAATGACTCTTTTGTTTCAGGTAATTTCATTTTGTGTTTGTACTATTATGTAATGTGGAGCAACATCTCCAACCAGATATGAGAAGGTACTGTGGGATATTGAAAATTGTTAGGTGCTCATATGTTGGTATAGAATGACTGGAATGTAAAAGTCAGCAGAATTGTAGAGGTCGGAGCTTTTCTGTCTGGGTATGAAGTGATTGGGATGTAAATAATCCAGCAGAATTGCTTGTAAAAGGTCGGAGCCTCTCTGTCTGGGTCTGCAGTGATTGGCATGTAACAGCCAGCAGAAGTGAAAAGGTCACAGGCCAAGGACAGTTAGATTATCTAGCTAATGATTTGGTTGGACAAAGGAAACTATATAAGAAGACCGTATACCCACTCAGTACCTCTCCTTCACCTTCAGGTTCGGGCTCAGATTGTTGTCAGAGTAGAGAGTGGATAGTTATTGTTATTTTTGTTCCTTTGAGAAACAAGAGATAAAGTATTCCTGTTGGAACCAAATCTACTGTCTGAGTGTTTCTTTTTCTTATACTGCAAGCAGTTACCTCCTGTTCTAGCAAGGGTGAGTTGGCACCTAGTCCTTCCGCTGTGCACTAGGCCAACAATTCTCTCATAGGCCTTCCTTTAGGTCCTTTTGCTCTTCCTTTTGCCCCCAGCGGGAGAACAGGCAGCCTACCTGGCAGGGTCAGAATTCTTTCCGGAAGAGACAGGATTTCCGAGGACCACCTAGAGGAGGAAAATCCTTTCGTCCTGACCCTTCCCAGGGAAACAAAGCCTGACTACCACGAGGTGCCGATAGGAGGCCGGCTTCTACATTTTCAACATCAGTGGCTACCTCCCTTTGCCGACCAATGGATCCAAGAGATCGTTTCTTTCGGCTACTCCTTAGAGTTCCACTGTTCGCCGAGGGACCGATTTCTTCCTTCACCCATCAGTTCAAACCCGAAAAAAACAGCAAGGTTGAGGATGGCGATCACGCACCTGATGGCCATCAGGGCGATCGAGCCGGTGCCAGCGGAGCAAGTGGAAATGGGGGTTTACTCCCATTTCTTCACTGTTCCCAAGAAGAACGGGGACACCAGAGCCATTCTCAACCTCCGCCACGTAAACCGGTTTCTTCGCAAATTCCGCTTCAGAATGGAAACCCTCAGGTTGACGGTCGCGGCCATCCAACAAGGCGACTTCCTTACATCTCTCAACTTGATGGATGCATATCTACACATTCCCATCAATCCTTCTCACTACCACTTCCTTCTTTTTGCCCTGGGAAATCTTCATTTTCAATATGTCGCCCTCCCATTCGACTTGGCTACAGCCCCACGTGTCTTCACGAAAGTTCTGGTAGCCTTGATTGCCCTCCTCCGCAGTCAGGGCATTCATGTCCACCAATACCTGGACGACCTCCTAATCAGGTCAAGGTCCAGGGAGCCGGTGTCCAGGGACGTTCGCACAGTACAGAGGACACTGTCAGCGCACGGCTTCGTCATCACCCTGGACAAAAGTTCCACCAGTCCTTCCCAGAGGATGGAGCACCTAGGTGACCTGATAGACACCACATCCTGCACCCTCTTCGTCCCTCCTGCGAAGATAAAGGAAATCCAAGAGGTCTGCCACAAACTACTATGGGCACGTTCCACCTCTCTGCTCCAACTGGCTAGTCTGTTAGGCCTCATGTCCACCATCGACCTCATCCAATGGGGCAGAGCTCATGCCCGTCCTCTCCAAGCACTTCTACGCCCCTATGCGACTTCCATCATCCGCCAGAGAGACCAAACACTGCCCCCTCCCCCTCGGTACGGTGCAGTCTTCGTTGGTGGACATCCACCAACAATCTGAGTGGGGGGAAGGTCTTTGCAGCTCAGTGCCAGATCCACATATCCTCGGACGCCAGCCTCAGAGGATGGGGGGCCAAATTGGGCAAGCATTTTGCCAAGGGTCTCTGGACACCCCTCCAGGCTTCCCTACCCATCAATGTCCTCGAGGTCAGGGCCATTCTTCTAGCTCTCCGAGCCTTCAGGAACTGGATTCTTCAGCAGCACGTGGTAGTACACACCGACAACGTCTCTGCCAAGTGTTACCTGAATCATCAGGGGGGATCTCAGTCCTCCCAATTGCACAGTGAGGCCTTCTGGGTTCTCACTTGGGCAGAGGCCAACCTGGCATCCTTGAGAGCAGAACACGTGAGGGTTTGCCTGAACACCGAGGCAGACTGTCTCAGTCGCACCAGTATCTCGAATGCGGAATGGAAATTGAAGGCTCAGGTCTTCCGTCAGATTGCGGTCAAATTAGGAGAGCCGGTGATAGACTTATTCGCCACCCACCTCAACGCGCAGACCACCAGCTTCATGACATGCTTCTTCCACCCACAGGTGACGGATGTGGATGCTCTGTCAGCTCGATGGCCGCCAGGCCTTCTTTATGCCTTTCCCCCCGTCTCTCCTCCACAGGTTCCTCCAAAGGATACAGGAGAAGAGGCAAGCCATCCTGGTGGCCCTGGACTGGCCCAGGCTGTCGTGGTACTCCGTTCTCCCGCAGTTCTCCATAGTGACCCCATTCCACCTGCCGGTCACCCAGGATCTACTGTCTCAGGGCCCGTTGTTCCACCCGGATCCAGGATGGCTCAAGCTGACCACATGGCACTTGAGCGGAGAGGACTAATTCGCAAAGGCTACTCTGAGGCGGTCGTAGATACCATGGTAGCAGCCAGGCGCAGCTCGACCATTGGTATCTATAGCTCTTCCTGGAAGGCCTTCACCAGGTGGTGCAGGAGAAAGCACATTGATCCAGAGACCCCGTCTATTTCATCCATTCTGGCTTTCCTACAGGCCGGCTTTGCTACAGGCCTTCGTTGTTCCACTCTTCGACAACAGCTGGCTGCGATAGCCACCATCCTCCCATCTGTTGGGAAGGTTCCCATCACCAGAAATCCAGATGTTCTTCAGTTCCTGAAGGGGGTGCAACAGTCTCAGGCCCCTGTCTCCCACCGGTTTCCCTCTTGGCGGCTTCACACAGTGCTGGACACGCTCACCAAGTCACCATTTGAGCCGGTCCAGTCAATCCATATCCGCTGGCTGTGTATGAAGCTCCTATTCTTGGTGGCTATCACCTCCGCCGGCAGGTGTCTGAGCTTAGGGCCCTTTCAGTAAACCCCAGCCCCTGCCAATTCTTTCCAGACAGAGTAGTGCTGAAGCTTGACCCGTCCTTCCGACCTAAGGTGGCTTCTGGCTTTCACCAAAGACAGGAGGTAGTCCTGCCCAATTTTTGCCCCAAGCCATCTCACCCTAGGGAGAGGCTCTGGCATTGTCTGGACGTGCGTCGTACGCTTAAAGCGTTCCTCATATGCACTGAGCAAATCAGAAAGTCCGAGACCCTTTTTGTTAACGTAGTTCCCCCCGGCTGGGGAAGGCCATGTCTTCTGCTGCCATTAGCTCTAATATCAGAGGCGCATAAGGCAAATAATTTGCCAGTTCCAAGTGGGATTACGGCCCATTCCACCAGAAGCGCAACGACTAATGCTGCTCTTGTTAGACACGTCCCATTAGATCAGATTTGTAGGGCTGCCACATGGCTTCCCCTTCCTCTTTTGTCAGACACTACAGGCTGACATCCCTGGACGCCGTCCAGGCATCCTTCGGCCGAAGGGTCCTGGAGCATATTATTGGAGATTAACAGAACCCACCCTATTTAGAGTACTGCTTGGGGAGTCCCGACAAGATGGCCGAAACCACCCTAGAGAACGACCCATTGGATACTCACCGTGAAGGGGTCTTCTCTTGGGTGGCGAAGGCCATCTTGGCCCTCCCTGTTCTCGTTCTCCTTTGATAATATGCTCCTTCCCCTTCTGCACGATAGAATCTGTTCTGCATGTATCAGCTTTTTGGTTCCTTCTCTGTTGGGTTTACAGTTTTTTCCTCCTTTTGGCCATAATTCTAGTAAGGTTTTTTATAACAGCGTGTTAGGCTGTTTCTTCCTTCCTTCAATTGTTTCTGCTTATAGTCGCTCGGCTCGTCAGATACTGGGACAGTTTGGCGCCAACAGGATGTGACCAAAAAGCTCTACCTGCCTCACTAGCAAGTGGTAAAGAAGAACAACCTGACAAGATGGCCTTCACCACCCAAGAGAAGACCCCTTCACGGTGAGTATCCAATGGGTCGTTCCTGCCGCCATCCCGGTGCAAGGGCAACAGCCCCTCCTGCCACCACCACCGGAAGAACCTGCGCCGGTCTTGCCGGGGATGCCGTCCTTCGCACCACCGATTTGGGGGGCACCGGGGGGTGCCCTTCCACATCTGCCGCCTTATGGAGTGCCGCCCCCTCCATTTATGCCTAGGATCCGGCTGACTTCTCGTTTCAATGGAACTCAGGACTTGCTTCCAGCTTTCCTGGTTCAGGTAAATGCCTACATGTTGCAATATGGGCAGCAATACCTGAATGATTTTGAACGTGTGTGCGAGGTGGGCTCGATGCTGGATGGCCCTGCAGTGAATTGGTATGTGGGGCTCTTTGAACGCCAGGCTGGGGAGCTACGTAACTTTCAGGACTTTATGATAGCCCTACGTCGTCGTTTTGAAAGCCCATTTGTTGGGGAGCAAGCCAAACAGGAGCTCATGGATATGCGCCAAGGCAAGACTCCTTTTGTCGAGTTTGTTGAGAACTTCTGTACTGTGGCCAGCAAGATCCCGGATTGGGATGATCCCGTGAAAGTCTTCGCATTCAAAAATGCCCTGCACCCTGACTTGCTCAACTGGTCGTTGATCCGAGACAACTCTCAGACCTTGATGGAGTGGATTGTACTTGCGGGAACTGCCGATGCGCGGATGCGTGAAGCAGCCACTTTGGGAGTATAGTTCGGAAGAACTCCGACGGTGCCGTCGCATGAGGGGGGTGCACCCAGCGCGAAATCTGTTCACTCCACTCCGCCACGGTGTCAACTTTCCTCGGAGGAAAATGCCCGCCGCCTCAATCTCTTCCTCTACTGTGGGGGCGATGGACATTTTGCATCTGCCTGCCCAGCCAAGTGGGCACCCCCTTCCGCTACCTCTACTCCTGTTGCCAAACCGGGCAAGCCTGGCAAGCCGCAGCAGAAGGGAGGTTCTCGTGCCGCCGCAGCCTCATCCGTGGGAGGCGATCAGCCAATTCCATGGGAGCCCCCACAGCCAGAGCGGGTGAGTGACCCTATAATTCTTCCTCTTGTGCTCACTAATGGCCCTGGCTGCCCGAAGCTGCTGGTTCAAGCACGTGTGGATACTGGCTGCTCCCATTGTTTAATTCATCCTCGATTGGTGGAGGCTTTAAAAATCCAGTCAGTTGCCATGACAGAGACTATTAGATTTGACCAATTGGACGGCAGTCCAATGGGTGGTGGTCCCATCACTTCTCATACACCCAAGATTTTGGCTGGGTGTAAGAAACATTGGGAACGTCGCAGTTTCATTATTGCTCCCATTTCTCAGTACCCTGTGATTTTGGGGCTCTGTTGGCTAATAGATCATGATCCATCTGTGAAGCGGTCTCAACGAACATTGACTTTTACTGTGTGGAGACCACATGAAACCTGAACCACCAAGTCATTTGCTGCGCCCAGCCAAAGTACTGGCTTGCGCGCTGTCCCCGCCCTCTATTGATCCCACTGTTCCTGTTCCCTACTGTGATTTGCATCGGGTGTTTGAAGAAACTGAGTGTAATACCTTGCCACCCCACCGGGACACTGACTGTAAAATTGAAGTAATTCCTGGAGCCAAGCTCCCAAAGGGACTACTTTACCCCATGAGTCCGGTGGAGGATGCTGAATTGAGGGCTTTTTTGGAAAAGAATTTGGCACGTGGATTTATTCAGAAAGCCCACAGTGCTTATGCAGCCCCGGTTTATTTGTGAAGAAGAAGGATGGTTCTTTACATCTTTGCACTGATTTCAGGGGTTTAAACGCTGTTTCTGCCTCCAACAAATACCCCCTCCCCTTGATTAAGGATTTGCTTGCCAATCTTGGCTCTGGTCACATTTTTACAAAGTTGGATTTACGTGAAGCTTACTATCAGGTACGCATGGCTGAGGGTCATGAACATTTTCTGCTTTTAATACTCGCTATGGCCAATTCGAATATCTCGTCATGCCTTTTGGACTCAAAGGAGCGCCCTCTGTGTTCCAGAGTTTGATTAATGGCATCCTGGATGATTTATTGTTTAAAGGTGTGGTGGTGTATTTAGATGATGTACTGGTCTACTCTCAAGATGAGCAGTCTCGTGTGGCCCTGGTTCGGGAAGTATTGTCTCGCCTGTTGGCTAATTCTCTGTTTGTGAAACTTTCTAAATGTGACTTTCACAAGCCTCAGCTGGATTTCCTTGGCTACCGCGTCTCGGCGGCTGGATTACAAATGGACCCCGCTAAGGTTGCTGATGTTGTAGCCTGGTCCCCTCCTCGGACTTGCAAGCAACTCCAGTCTTTCCTGGGCTTTGCCAACTTTTACCGTGACTTTATTCCTCACTTTTTGTCCTTGGCTCTTCCTCTGACTGATCTTTTACGCACCAAGGAGAAGGGGGCCGCTGCTGCTCGTCCTGGTGCCCGTTCGCCTTGGAGCCCCGCTTTTCAGTCTGCTTTTGATTCCTTCAAGGCCTCCTCAACTTCTGAACCTATCCTTGCCCATCCTGACCCATCCCTGCCTTTCGTGCTTCATGTGGATGCCTTTGATAAAGCTATGGGTGCCGCCTTGCTTCAGAAGGATTCTGATGGTTGCCTCCGTCCCTGTGCTTACCTTTCCCGCAAGTTCTCGGGCGCTGAGGTTAACTGGACCATGGGAGACAAGGAGACTTGTGCTATTAAAGTTGCCCTTTTGGTGTGGAGGCATTTCTTAGAGGGAGCAGAGCACCCTTTGAAGTCTGGACTGATCACAAGAACCTGGCTGCTTTGTGTTCTCCTGGTCGGCTGTCTGCCAAACAGCTTCGTTGGGCTGACTTTTTTGTGCGCTTTCATTTTACAGTTCACTTTTTCCTGGGCAAAACCAACCGTTTGGCTGATGCCTTTTACAGACCTGCCTTTGAGTCATAGCAAGACAGTGATATGGACTGTTGTTGATCTGTTTTCTAAGCAGGCCCACTTCATCCCTTTCACCTCAATCCCCACGGCACAGAAACTGGCTGAACTGTTTATGCTGCATATCTATAGGTTGCATACTGCCCCCCGGAAGATAATTTCAGACAGGGCCCCCCAGTTCGTCTCCCGCTTTTGGAGGGCCTTTCTGAAGTTGTTGGGGGTGGAACAGGGGCTCTCCTCAGCTTACCATCCTCAATCCGATGGCGAGAGTGAGCGATCCCATCAGACATTGGAACAGTACCTGAGGTGTTATGCAAACTATCAGCAAGATAATTGGGCTGAATTGTTACCTTATGCTGAGTATGCCTACAATAACTCTGTTCATGGTAGTACGGGCAAGACACCCTTTGAAATGATCCATGATCGGTCTGCCCCCCCTCTGCCTATGCTCCAGTTGGATAACACTCCTGCGCCAGAAATTCAGGACTGGGTGCAATCTGTTGCTAAGCAGTGGCCCGCTATTCTGCAAACACTCACAGAAGCAAGGGACTCATACAAGTGCCAGGCCAATAAGCACAGACGTGACTAGTGGTGGGGGACATGGTCTATCTCTCCACAAAAAACCTTCGTGATATTCATTGTCCATCAAAGCTGAGTGCGAAATATGAGGGGCCCTTCAAAATTGTTAGAGTGATCAATAAGGTGACTGCTGAACTAGATTTGTCTAAGGCTCTGAGTAAAATCCACCCTGTTTTTCATTGCAGCTTGCTGAAGAAAACATGTTCCCTGGATGTCTGGCATCCAGAGATGACTGTGCCTCCTCCTGTTCTGATTGATGGCACCAAACATTATGAACTTTCTGATATTCTTGATTCTCGCATCTATCGGAACCGCTTGCAGTACTTGGTCTCTTGGAAAGGATGTTTACCTGGACAGA
The DNA here is from genome assembly GCF_021028975.2 of Sphaerodactylus townsendi. Classification (NCBI taxonomy): domain Eukaryota; kingdom Metazoa; phylum Chordata; class Lepidosauria; order Squamata; family Sphaerodactylidae; genus Sphaerodactylus; species Sphaerodactylus townsendi. Next base: position 58,231,781 of record NC_059436.1, on the reverse strand, counting down.
ATCAGTGGATTTTTGCTGAAAATGTTAAAGCTCCTCGCCTTGTCAAATTGTTTCATCAACGCTGTCCGAGCAAGCCGGGGGGAGGGCCTTAGAGGGAGCAGAATGTCAGGAGGCCTGTATTTGGGGATTTTGCTTATGTTGCTGTTTCGATGCACTGGGGGGAGGATGGAATGGGTTCAATGCATTTCTAACTGTCTTTTCACTGTTGCTGTCGAATGTGGAGCAGTACCAGGTGGTGTTCAAGGTCACTGCTTGCCCATCTTATGTTATCTTCCTAACACTTACTTTTAGGCGCACTTTCCCAGGCCGGGGGGGGGGAGGCTGCCAGTTGTTTTAACTACTGGATTTTGCATGGGTTTTTCTCCGTTCTGGCTTTAGCCAGGGAAGATCCCACACCATTAAAACTACTGTTCTTCAACAAGAGTTTGTGTGTGTGTTTGGGATTCTGACAATGGTGCTGTGGTAGCCGAACACAGAAGCTGCCTCAGCTCCCGAGCTCCACCACAGGAGCCCATGCCAGTGCGGGTGGGGACTTCCCAGGGGTGGCGCTGACCTTAGTTGGCTTCCACAGAGCTTCCAGTCTGGGAAAAGCACCTACACCTCCTGTGTCATGGGCTGCCCACAAAGGAGGCATGAGGCAAAGTTTAGGGCATACTCACAGCTTTACTGATACAAAATAATCAAAGAAGCTCACCGCTCCATTGGTGCAGCAAAGGTCACACAAGCTCAGTTCCCAAAAACCAGTTCAGCAAAGTCCATAAGGTCAGGTGTAACACAAGGTTTAGCAAAGTCGACAAAGTCAGGTTCAACACAAGGTTCAGCAAAGTCCACAAAGTCAAGTTTACCACACGATTCAGAGCAGGGCAGCCAGCAATGTGAGCTTTTGTCCTCTGCAAAGGCATGAAGCAGCAACCAGTCCTCTTTATCCATGTAGGACTAATTGGCTAGCCTCAGGGAGCCAAGTCTGTGAGCTCTCACATCTTGCTTAGGGATCCGGGAACTAGGAGCACTGCAAGCTGGGGGGGGGGCTGGAGGTGAGCTCTGGGCCTGTTCTGAGAACATTGCAAGAAAATGGAATTCATGTATTTCATGCGTATCTTATTGTATTTAGGGCATAGAAACAAAGAATGGTCAAGTGTTTCAACCGTAGTCATATCACATGAACAAACTCTTTTAGAACATTCTATATTCTTAAATCTTCCCTCCAGGAGAGCTGATGGCAGCATATTACATCTTGCAATAGCCAAAGCTCTCCTCTGGGTGAGATTAATCAGCAAAGATATGTTGTCATAATTCCACGCTCGCATGGGATTAATAATGTAGTCGGGGAGCAGGTTGTCTTGGCTGCAAAAATCAAATAATGAAAACCAAGAGCCTATTCTTAACTAGTCTGAAGGCTTCCACCTTTGTGACCATAAGGAGTGATTCCAAAGGGAAACCAATAGCTTCAACCTTTCTAAAGATCAAAGTATACCATTCTGAAATAAAGTGATCTGATAACAAAGAGGGAATATAACTATTGGATCCCACTAGAAAATGTATATGCAGCCAATATTTTATGGCCCTTATCCATGCCAAGGTTTCTAGAGTTGTTTGGCCCATCTCATCTTTTAACATAGCTAATTTCCAGTCTGTTCTCTTCACAATAATTAGCAAAACTGTACATTAGGCATTTAAGACCAATACTGGACAAGGACAATAACACTGCATCGTCTGCATACAACATTAAAGGAACATGGGTAAGATGTAACTTAGGACTATGCCCATTCACTGATGCTGAAGCATGAGGTAAATCATTGAGGAATAAATTGAATAAAGTAGGAGCCAGTATGCAACTTTGTTTAACCCCCCTTAAGGGTGCTAATTCTGCTAGCTAACTGACCTTCACCGTAGCATCTAACTTGGCAAACAGTGTTGGTATACAACTGTTTGATCAGGAATAGAAGCCTGGGGTCAACATTCAATGACCTCATCTTGTCCCACAGAAGATTTCTTGTCACAGTATCAAAGGCTCCTTTAAGGTTGATAAAAACAGCAAATAATTTAGAAGTCTTACGAGTAGTATACTTGTTTACCAGATGGGAGAGTACTAAACAGTGATCCAAGGTTGATTTATTCCTACTTATTAACCCAGGAAATTGCGCAGCACACCGGCTGGCTGGTAGTGAAAACATAAACAATTATGGTCAAAAAACACAAATACGCGAATTTGTTTGAATTGAACTGTTCATATCATTATTAATCGAGGCTTGCATTGCCACAGCGGAGCAGCTTGTAAACAGTGACGCTTGAATTTCGCAACAGCTGAGCAGCACTCGAACTCTTTGGCAAGAATTTGCTGGCACCACATTCTGTTATGGACTTTTGTGGTTTGCATTCTGCTGTTTTTGATACATAGCACTGAATAAGGAATCTAGCTTCTTATGAACTATACCTCTTTATATTTAAGAATTGTGATGCAATTGTACCAATAGTTTAAGAACTTATGTCAATAAGATACATTTGAGTTTTTGAGACGATAGTAGATTATTTATTTGACCATAATTGTTTATGTTTTCACTACCAGCCAGCCGGTGTGCTGCGCAATTTCCTGGGTTAATTAGTTTCACGCCGCACACCTGTTTGTGTTCATTTTGTGACTTATTCCTACAAAATCCTGTTTGCTCAGGTCCAATGATTTAGTTTGATCCAGCCAAGTTTGTAATCTAATTAATAATAATTTTGAATAGAGCTTTCCAATTACCGATAGTAGACTAATTGGCTGGTAATTGGAAGGATCAGTAGGGTCTCCCTTTTTGTAAATTGGTACTAATATGGCTAATTGCCAGCTGTTTGGGATAACGCCTGTATTAATGATGGTAAAGACTGCTGCCAGGAGAGGGGTCCACCACTCCAGATCTGATTTCAAAATCTCCAGGATTATTGAATCTGGACCAGCCGCTTTCCCATTTTTTAGCCCACTTATCAAATCAGCAATTTCCTGTACTAAGACAGGGGGCCAGTCAGGCAATTCAAGAGGGTCTTCCACTGGGCACGGGGTTTCCAACTCGTCAGCATAAAAAAGGTTAGTAAAATAGCTATGCCAATTTGATGGGGAAATTGATGAGGTTGATGCCAGACCCAGATTATACGTTCCATTAATCAGATACCAAAACTGCCTGGAATTATTTGTTGTGGACGCGTGTAAAAGTTGGTCCCACTTAAATTCCGCTAGTGATTGCTGCTTATGTTGTAAACAATGTTGGAGATAGCACTTTAGATTTTGAAGACTAGCAAGATCCACGTTGGAATTTGATTTTCTGAATCTCCTGTACAGGGACCTTATTTGTTGGTTAATTTTAATACATTCCTTGTCAAACCAGGAATTTTTTGAACTTCTTGTATCTCCTCTGGGATGGTCTTTGCTTATCAAAGAATTTGTCAATTGGGTAATTAAGTTGTCAAACAGCTCTATCCCCCCTCCTGGACTGTTTGCTTTAATTATACTCAATTTTAAATTGGAAACAAAAGGCAATTTTACGAATGCTTTAAAAGTGGCCTCAAATGAAAATGTAGATCATTGCTGATGGCTTCAAGATTTGTGGTAGACCCAACAGAAAGAGAAAACACTAGAGGGAGATGGTCACTCAAGGCATAATCATCAGTAAAAAAACTGGGAAATGGAATCCAAAAGTTGAGGGGAAACAAGGACATAATCTATCACACTACAACCATTGACTGGCATAAAAGTAAAGCCATCTGCATTAGAGAAATTTCTCAAACCGTTCAGCCAAAGTTTGTTGAAACACATAGCAAATTTGGCTAAATTTAGACCTGCAAAATTACTAATTTGATCTTTTGAATGTTGAACTGCAGGAGTAAATAAAAATTGTATTACTTCAGAGTCACAAGTCACACTGTCCAATAACGAATACACACAGTTGCCCACTCTAGCGTTAAAATCATCAGCCAAAATTATTTCAATAGAGGGAAAGTTGTTTTCTAGCTCTTCAACATAAATAAATGAAAATTTCCCAAGTTCTCAACAACATACCATGAGTTAAACCTGTGGGGATATAAACATTTATTATAATCCAAGAAAACTTTCCTAGGTGAATGTTAATGGCTTGAGCTATTGGGGGACAGCTTGGTAGAACTGTGAAGTTGATATATTTGGAAACTAGAATAGTTAAACCACCGGAAGGGAAAATAAAATTAAATGTGATAACTTTCTCTTGATGCTGAAGTTTAGATTTGAGTCTGGTTTATGTGTGTGTGTGAAGCATGGAATGCTAGAATATGCCTTTCCACCCAACCTGGGAATACCCCAGGGGAAAACTTTCAAGATTCTGTTCCATCATATATCCTCAGTGATGTCTTTGTATAGTAGTTGCTCAAGCCAAGAAGAATCTAGTCTGTGCTTGGCCTGTTTAGAGCCTTGGCAACATAATTACTTGTGGCCTGAACCAGGAAGACTCTGATGTTTCCTGTCCACTGTTGTTTAGTAATTTAGGTTATTTTTTTCCCTAGTGTACACCTGGGAGCTTGGAGGATCCAAAGAGTGTAACACATCATAAATTGATCCATGCTGCTTCAGAGAAGGTGCTGAGTGACACCAAAACCATTTTGGAGGAAAACATTAAAGACAGAGGTATGGGAATGATTACAGTGAAACCAGATTCAAGCAGCCAGTGTGTGTGGTCCAAAAAATCTGCAAATGCATTTAAGTTGTCAGACATATGCCAGGTTATACCTGGCTGAGTGGCTGCTGTGAGTCCTCCAATAAGCATTGGCTATTGAATTTTGTTACTAAAGAGGGCACTAAAGAACATTGCTAGCATGGTCAGTGACTGGACTACATGCTGTGGGCATGCCTTGTGCCATCACCTGGCCCTTGCATAGCACCTGTGCAGTGCCGCAAGCTGGATAGCCTAGCCATTGCTTTCTCATGGCAATGGCTTAGCTCATGACAGTCATACCTGGCTCTCATAGGCTGTTCCCTATTTCAACCAGTGCTGGGACAGGAGACCTGTAAGAATAGCATAAAGGGCGAATCAGAGGTTGGAATCAGCAAAAACCGTCCCCTTCCATTAACAGAAATGATTGGGATCCAAGACAGCGTGTGTCAGGGTGCTTCCTCCCCAAGGTTGCAAAGAGTCTCCTGGTTGAGGACTTTCACCAGACCGAAGGTGGAGAAGGGGAAGAGAAGGTGATACACTGATTTAATCAGGTCCACTTGGGCCACCTAGTTCAATACCCTGTTCAATGTAGTATCAGCATAAACTGTATATTTATTTTTAAATGACTTTTTATTGATTTTCACAATATATTTAACAGAATAGAGGAAAATTTCAGCCCAAGCTTTGCTTGTGATTTTCAGAATTTTGTATTACTGTTCCTGATCTTTAGTATTCCCAATAAAGACTATAGCTAACCATCTACAGTTTCTTTATTTTGGACATAAGAACTAGCCTGCTGGATCAGACCAGAGTCCATCTAGTCCAGCACTCTGCTACTCGCAGTGGCCCACCAGGTGCCTTTGGGAGCTCACGTGCAGGATGTGAAAGCAATGGCCGCCTTCTGCTGCTGCTCCTGAGCACCTGAGCACCTGGTCTGCTAAGGCATTTGCAATCTGAGATCAAGGAGGATCAAGATTGGTAGCCATAGATCAACTTCTCCTCCATAAATCTGTCCAAGCTCTTTTTAAAGGGATCCCGGTGTTAATGGGACAGGGCATATATGACGGTAGGCGGCGTCATATGAGAGAAGACGAGCGCGATATTGCTATGCTCGCTCTTCTTCTGACCTACGACCTATCCCGAGGAATGAAGGTGGTTGGGTTCAGAGGCACCCTGCTTCATCCTTGGTGTTGATAAATGCCAGGTCCATAAATAATAAGGCCACAGTTCTCCGAGATTTTCTCAGAGATCAGCAGATGGACTTGGCTTGTATCACTGAAATCTGGGTGCGCGAAGGTGAGACCGTCGCCTTGGGCGAGGTCGCGCCACCAGGTTTTGCGTGTCTCCACCGATCACGAACGCAGGGCCGGGAGGGTGGCGTAGCGATGCTCATCCGTGATTCCGTCCCTTTTAGGGCTGTCCCTGTCCCAGAGATCGCCGGTATAGAGTGTGTCGGCCTGGAGTGGTTGGCATCGGAGAGGTTGGCCGTCCTCCTGATGTACCGGTCACCTAGCGCCCCAGGGGACAGCCTGCTGCAGCTTCTGGAGGTGGTGGCTGACTGGGTGCTGCGGTTCCCCAGACTTCTTGTCTTGGGGGACTTCAACGTCCACGTCGACACCGCCTCATACGTGATGGCTGCGGACCTGGTGTCATCCATGGCGACGCTGGGCCTCGCCCTGGTAAATTCTGGCCCCACCCATGAGGCCGGCCACACACTGGATTTGATCATTGGGGCAGGTGTTGTTGTGGTCATATCCTCTATTGATAGAGTGCCGTGGTCTGATCACTATCGGGTGGACATGCCGCAACACCCCTGTCTAAGCGACGGGCGGATTTATGCCCGCCCACAGAGACTTATGGATCCTATTGGATTCTTGAATGCTCTGTGGGATCCTGAACCCGCCGGCACCCTTGATGAGCAGGTAGCAGACTGGAATGCCCGTCTTTCCCATGCCATCGAGGTTGTTGCTCCCCATGCCCTCTTCGCCCCCGATCTTGGCTGGCCCCTTGGTATACTGAGGAGCTACACTGTATGAAACGGGAGCTTAGACGGCTTGAGCGAGCGTGGAGGAAGTTTCATGACGAGGCGGCGCGAGCATCCTATAGGATGTTTATGAAGGTCTATGAGATAGCGATGAAGGAGGCGAAGGAGGTATTCTTCTCCTCCACTCTCGCATCTGCTAGCTCTCGCCCAGCACAATTATTTCACATTATTCGGTCTCTGACCTCATTGTCTGAGGGTTCAAAAATGACCATTTGGCTATTGGCTGTGAGGCATTTATGAGCCATTTCGCAGATAAAGTCACGTCGCTCCGCCAGGACCTTCATGCCACCTTAGAGACAATTAGTGAACTAGAGGCTCCCTTGCCGTCTTCTGGTCAGGATTTAACTCAGTTTTCCCTGCTCTCTGAAGCCGCTGTCGACAGAGTCCTGGCTGCTGTTAGACCTACTACCTGTCCTTTGGATCCGTGCCCCTCCTGGTTTATTAAAGCGTGCCGGGCAGAGTTACGACCCCACCTGTTGACTATCATCAATAACTCCCTTGAACAAGGAGTTTTTCCAGGTGGGTTGAAAGAGGCAGTGGTCCGCCCACTCTTAAAAAGACCGTCGTTAGATCCTGGTGATCCGGCCAGTTACCGCCCCGTTTCGAATCTTTCGTTCCTGGGGAAGGTAATTGAGAGAGTGGTGTTGGATCAGCTTCAGGGCTTTCTGGAGGACTCATTGGCCTTCGATCCCTTCCAGTCCGGCTTCCGTGCTGGCCATGGGACAGAGACTGTTCTTGTCGCTGTCACTGATACGCTCCGTATGCAGCTTGATCGAGGCGGATCGGTGCTGCTGGTGTTATTAGATCTCACCGCAGCGTTTGATGTGGTCGATCATGATCTTTTGACCAACCGCCTGGCTGTTGCCGGGGTGCGGGGCACTGTCCTTCAGTGGATTGCCTCGTTTCTCCGGGATCGGAGTCAGCAAGTGTGGTGCGGGGACCAAGCCTCCTGGAGATGCCCGCTTCACTGCGGTGTGCCTCAGGGGGCGCTGTTGTCTCTGCTGTTATTTAGCATCTATATGCGACCCCTTGCTCAGTTGGTATGGAGCTTTGGGCTGGTGTGCCATCAATATGCTGATGACACTCAGCTCATTCTGTGGATGGAGGGGGGAGCAGCCACCGCCCCTGTAGCTCTCCAGCATTGTTTGGAAGCGGTTGCTGGTTGGTTGAAGCAGAGCAGGCTAAAACTGAATCCAGCAAAGACGGAGATCCTTTGGCTGGGCCGGGGGGGGGTGCAGGGGATTTTCAGCCGCCGGTGTGTGAAGGGGTCTCATTGGCACCGACCCCTTCCGTCCGTAGCCTGGGGGTCCACCTGGATTTGTCTCTTTCAATGGAGACCCAGGTGGCCCACGTAACCCAGGTTGCGTTTTTTCATCTTCGTCAGCCCCGGCGACTGGCCCCCTTCCTCTTCCAAGTGGACCTGGCCACTGTGATCCATCTGCAAGCGGTCACCTCCCTAGATTAGACTGTTAAATTGTGGCTTCGCTTCTACCACGGGCGGCTCTCCCTTTGCATCTGATTCGGAAATTGAAACTGGTCCAGCATGTGGCGGCTCGCTTGCTTACAGGAGGTGCCATCAAGGTATTGGTTTTAACCTACAAGGCCTTCCGCGGTCTGGGACCCTCGTACCTGCGAGACCAGAGGCCAATCTGCTGGTGGTTATTGGCCCCTCTATGATGCGACTGGCTTCCACTCGGGCCAGGGCCTTTACAGCCTTGGCCCCTGCCTGGTGGAATGCTCTTCCACCAGCTGTCCAGGCCTTGTGGGACCTCAATGAGTTCCACAGGGCCTGCAAGACCGAGCTATTCCGCCGGGCTTTTGGGGAGGCCAGCCGCTGATGCCCCCCTTTTTTCGACAACTGGGGCCCTGCCCCCCCTTAGAGGAGTTTTAGTTGTTGGGCACTATCCCCTGCTTGAAATGTTGTATTAGGATGGAATGCTGTTTTAATGTACACCAGTACTGCATGTATGGTGTTTGTTTATTATTTACTTGATGTTGTTGTTTGTCTGTTGTGAACCGCCCTGAGCCCTTCGGGGGAGGGCTGTATATAAGCTGAATAATAAATAAATAAATAAAATAAAGCTATCCAGGTTAGTGGCCATCACCACCTCCTGTGGCAGCATATTCCAAACACCAATCACACATTGCGTGAAGAAGTGTTTCCTTTTATTAGTCCTAATTCTTCCCCCCAGCATTTTTAATGAATGCCCCCTGGTTCTAGTATTGTGAGAAAGAGAGAAAAATTTCTCTCTGTCAACATTTTCTACCCCATGCATAATTTTATAGATTTCAATCATATCCCCCCCTCAGACGTCTCCTCTCCAAACTAAGGAGTCCCAAACGCTGCAGCCTCTCCTCATAAGGAAGGTGCTCCAATCACTCCAATCATCCTGCGTTGCTCCTTTCTGCACTTTTTTCTATCTCCTTCAATATCCCTCTTTGAGATGTGGCGACTCAGGAGACTGGAACCACAATTACTCCAAGTCTTGGTCGCATCCACTGCTTTTATATAAGGAACGCAGTGATAATCCTTGCCAGTTTATTATTAACGAACCTTTTCCTAATTATCCCCAGCATAGAGTTTGCCTTTTTCACAGCTGCCATGCATTGAGTTGACATTCCCATGGAACTATCAACTAAGACACCCAAATCCCTTTCCTGGTCTGTGACTGTTAGCACTGACCCCTGTAGCGTGTATGTGAAGTTTGGATTTTTTGCTCCTATGTGCATCACTTTGCATTTTGCTACTTTGAACTGCATTTGCCATTTCTTAGCCCAATCACCTAATTTATCAAGGTCTGCTTGGAGCTCTTCGCAATCCTTTGTGGACAGGCGTCTGACACAACCCCAACAGAAATGCCTCAGTTTTTTTTAAATGTTATTTTCAGAATCTTTTGCATTTCTTTTACAATTGTATCCCAAAACAAGTTTGCCTGCTTACATGTCCACCATACATGAAAAAAGAACCATCCCGTTGTTGACATTTCCAGCGTTTGTTTGATAGCCCTTTATACATTTTAGACAGTTTTCGGTGTTAAATACCATCTAGACATCATTTTATAACAAGCTGTAAATTTCAAATCTTTCCCATTGTTCCATTTGTATGCTTCTCCCCACATTTTTAGCCCATTTTACCATTTTACCCCCTCTTCCTCAGTGACCCACTTTAATAACACCTTGTACATTTTAGTGATCAAGTTATCATCATTTATACATATGTTACTTTCAAAGTCTCATCTGTGTGGCAAAACCTGTATTTTTATTGTCTGCTTTGAGTGTTTCTAGTAATTGATAATTATGAAACCAATTTTAACTATATCTTTTAATGTATACAGTGGTTAAAGGTCCCATTTCTCATTCTAATACAACAATTTTCTGTAAGTAAGCCATTTCTCCTGCATATTCACGTCTTTTCTTGAAAATGCTTCAACTGGGGACAACCATAGGGGAGTCACACTTGCAGTAAATCTTCTGTCAAACTCCTGCAGGTCCAAAAGTCTAGCATTCTCATGGAGGCGGGGGACATCTTCTTTGGGTTGCTCCCACCCACTCTCCAAGAGGCAGGAAACCAATTTCAGCCACTTCCTGTGCCCTGTTTGGCAGCCATCTTCCCCAGTATGTTTCCTGCCTCGCAGAGAGTGCACACCAATTCATCATGCTCCTGATCTACTTTGTGTTTATCCTTCGTGTATTTGTGTATGTCTCCCTCACTGTCTGCTTCTTCTTCCTCCGTTTTTCTCTGCTCCATTGCTTGACCCGTTGCCTCTGAGCTATCTTGCAATTCCACCCCTCCCCCGGCTGCCTTCCCTCCCGCTCCTAGGGTTGGTTCCTGCCAAAAGGCAAGAGCCTAAAATGGCCTCCGGGGCCTTTTCTCTTCCTAGGGAGCCTTTCTCAAAGTTGGCCACCGAGTACGCTTGAGCGGCCGAAGAAGGCCAGGATGGGTTCCACCGATCTCCGTGCCGAAGCCAGCGAGGGCGGCAGGATCTCCCCACGGGGATGCCAAACGGAGCAGCTGGCAGCTGGCTCAAGCTTTTCCTGCCACAGGCGCGCCGCCTCAGCTGACCCTAGAGCGCCAGTTTCGGCTGACTGGTTGAGTGAGCACTTCACATGTCAGGAGAGGGAGGCCAGCAGAGGCCAAGCGACGGTATAGGATACAGTCGCGTGTCAGCGGCCAGAGCGCCATGGAGTTTTGGAAAGGCCTGGAAGTCCCCATATGGGGCAGGGCACACAGCTTGCCAGCAGCACCTGGCGCAGGGCGCAGAGGCTTCTGCTTCTCTGGCAGCATCCGCCTGGTCGGGAGAGGATTGGTCGCCTCGTTCACAACTCAGGCAAGATCAGGGTCAGGGGGGAGATATTGGATCAGCCTCCCAGGACTTCTTTTCTGAATGGAGAAACTTTTCTCTCTCATCCCTATTAGATGTCATGTGGGATTCTATTTGTATGGAGGTCCGCAGCTATCGTGGGAGGCGTTCCCCCGTTGCCCATAGATCCAGGCCTAGGTCACCCTGTAGAGAAATGCAGCACCGCTCTCCTCCTCCCCCCCGAGTGGCACATCGGCTCATTTCAGGTCCCCTTCCTGGGAGTGGGAACATAGTGAGGGGAGGTAGACCAGGCCTTCAACCTTTTTTCTGACTCTGACACATCCTAATGCTGGCAGAACAGAAGCATAGGCCATTTAATTTGGATGATTTACCCCTCTTGATCACCAAGACCATATCGACCCTAGAGCTCCATGATTCACAGGACGCGTTAGATCCCTCTACTGCCTCAGAATCCAGGCCCATCAAAGGCTGCCCAAAGGGCAGTAAAGAGGTGTTTCTTTGTGAAGATAATGCAACACCTTTCTTTTTGGTCCCTGAGTTGTTCAAGTGGAACATGAGGAATGAATGGCAGAATCCTGTGGCATCTAAGCCTCTTCCCCCTATTTTTAAAAGGATGTACCCCATTCCGCAACACATTCAGGATATGTTAAAAGTCCCCCTGGTGGATTCTCTGGTTTCCTCACTCCACTCGGGGAGCTTGGTTACCAAGGACAGGGAGGCATACCTCAAAAGATTTCATTGGCAAGAGGTTCGATTCAGTCCTGCGTAAGTTGCATGAGGCCTCTGCCACAGCATGCAGAATTCTAGTGCCTGCAGCGATTGTCTCCCTGGCTGCGCTCTCCTGGCTCAAGAGTAACCTTGCACTTCTGCCCCCAGAGGACCAGGGGCTGAGTGAAGGGGTAGAGCGTGTTATTTTCACTGTATCCTTCCTGGGTGATTCTGCATCTGATGGTCGTCTAGTATCTCCCAGGTCCGTGGCAGCTAGCGCAGTGGTGCATAGACTTCTTTGGCTCAAACCTTGGCAGGCAGACTCGCACTCCAAGACGGTGGTAGCCGGGTTTGACTTCCATGGGGGCAAGCCGTTTGGAAAAGACCCGGAGAACATCCTTATAGACTCTAAAGATAAGTGCAAAATTCTGCCAAGATCTGTTTGAGCCAGGGGTAGGGAACCTGCGGCTCTCCAGATGTTCAGGAACTACAATTCCCATCAGCCCCTACCAGCATGGCCATTGGCCATGCTGGTTGGGGGGGGGGGGGGTGGGGGGGGGGGGGGGTGGGGGGGGGGGGGGGTGGGGGGGGGGGGGGGTGGGGGGGGGGGGGGGTGGGGGGGGGGGGGGGTGGGGGGGGGGGGGGGTGGGGGGGGGGGGGGGTGGGGGGGGGGGGGGGTGGGGGGGGGGGGGGGTGGGGGGGGGGGGGGGTGGGGGGGGGGGGGGGTGGGGGGGGGGGGGGGTGGGGGGGGGGGGGGGTGGGGGGGGGGGGGGGTGGGGGGGGGGGGGGGTGGGGGGGGGGGGGGGTGGGGGGGGGGGGGGGTGGGGGGGGGGGGGGGTGGGGGGGGGGGGGGGTGGGGGGGGGGGGGGGTGGGGGGGGGGGGGGGTGGGGGGGGGGGGGGGTGGGGGGGGGGGGGGGTGGGGGGGGGGGGGGGTGGGGGGGGGGGGGGGTGGGGGGGGGGGGGGGTGGGGGGGGGGGGGGGTGGGGGGGGGGGGGGGTGGGGGGGGGGGGGGGTGGGGGGGGGGGGGGGTGGGGGGGGGGGGGGGTGGGGGGGGGGGGGGGTGGGGGGGGGGGGGGGTGGGGGGGGGGGGGGGTGGGGGGGGGGGGGGGTGGGGGGGGGGGGGGGTGGGGGGGGGGGGGGGTGGGGGGGGGGGGGGGTGGGGGGGGGGGGGGGTGGGGGGGGGGGGGGGTGGGGGGGGGGGGGGGTGGGGGGGGGGGGGGGTGGGGGGGGGGGGGGGTGGGGGGGGGGGGGGGTGGGGGGGGGGGGGGGTGGGGGGGGGGGGGGGTGGGGGGGGGGGGGGGTGGGGGGGGGGGGGGGTGGGGGGGGGGGGGGGTGGGGGGGGGGGGGGGTGGGGGGGGGGGGGGGTGGGGGGGGGGGGGGGTGGGGGGGGGGGGGGGTGGGGGGGGGGGGGGGTGGGGGGGGGGGGGGGTGGGGGGGGGGGGGGGTGGGGGGGGGGGGGGGTGGGGGGGGGGGGGGGTGGGGGGGGGGGGGGGTGGGGGGGGGGGGGGGTGGGGGGGGGGGGGGGTGGGGGGGGGGGGGGGTGGGGGGGGGGGGGGGTGGGGGGGGGGGGGGGTGGGGGGGGGGGGGGGTGGGGGGGGGGGGGGGTGGGGGGGGGGGGGGGTGGGGGGGGGGGGGGGTGGGGGGGGGGGGGGGTGGGGGGGGGGGGGGGTGGGGGGGGGGGGGGGTGGGGGGGGGGGGGGGTGGGGGGGGGGGGGGGTGGGGGGGGGGGGGGGTGGGGGGGGGGGGGGGTGGGGGGGGGGGGGGGTGGGGGGGGGGGGGGGTGGGGGGGGGGGGGGGTGGGGGGGGGGGGGGGTGGGGGGGGGGGGGGGTGGGGGGGGGGGGGGGTGGGGGGGGGGGGGGGTGGGGGGGGGGGGGGGTGGGGGGGGGGGGGGGTGGGGGGGGGGGGGGGTGGGGGGGGGGGGGGGTGGGGGGGGGGGGGGGTGGGGGGGGGGGGGGGTGGGGGGGGGGGGGGGTGGGGGGGGGGGGGGGTGGGGGGGGGGGGGGGTGGGGGGGGGGGGGGGTGGGGGGGGGGGGGGGTGGGGGGGGGGGGGGGTGGGGGGGGGGGGGGGTGGGGGGGGGGGGGGGTGGGGGGGGGGGGGGGTGGGGGGGGGGGGGGGTGGGGGGGGGGGGGGGTGGGGGGGGGGGGGGGTGGGGGGGGGGGGGGGTGGGGGGGGGGGGGGGTGGGGGGGGGGGGGGGTGGGGGGGGGGGGGGGTGGGGGGGGGGGGGGGTGGGGGGGGGGGGGGGTGGGGGGGGGGGGGGGTGGGGGGGGGGGGGGGTGGGGGGGGGGGGGGGTGGGGGGGGGGGGGGGTGGGGGGGGGGGGGGGTGGGGGGGGGGGGGGGTGGGGGGGGGGGGGGGTGGGGGGGGGGGGGGGTGGGGGGGGGGGGGGGTGGGGGGGGGGGGGGGTGGGGGGGGGGGGGGGTGGGGGGGGGGGGGGGTGGGGGGGGGGGGGGGTGGGGGGGGGGGGGGGTGGGGGGGGGGGGGGGTGGGGGGGGGGGGGGGTGGGGGGGGGGGGGGGTGGGGGGGGGGGGGGGTGGGGGGGGGGGGGGGTGGGGGGGGGGGGGGGTGGGGGGGGGGGGGGGTGGGGGGGGGGGGGGGTGGGGGGGGGGGGGGGTGGGGGGGGGGGGGGGTGGGGGGGGGGGGGGGTGGGGGGGGGGGGGGGTGGGGGGGGGGGGGGGTGGGGGGGGGGGGGGGTGGGGGGGGGGGGGGGTGGGGGGGGGGGGGGGTGGGGGGGGGGGGGGGTGGGGGGGGGGGGGGGTGGGGGGGGGGGGGGGTGGGGGGGGGGGGGGGTGGGGGGGGGGGGGGGTGGGGGGGGGGGGGGGTGGGGGGGGGGGGGGGTGGGGGGGGGGGGGGGTGGGGGGGGGGGGGGGTGGGGGGGGGGGGGGGTGGGGGGGGGGGGGGGTGGGGGGGGGGGGGGGTGGGGGGGGGGGGGGGTGGGGGGGGGGGGGGGTGGGGGGGGGGGGGGGTGGGGGGGGGGGGGGGTGGGGGGGGGGGGGGGTGGGGGGGGGGGGGGGTGGGGGGGGGGGGGGGTGGGGGGGGGGGGGGGTGGGGGGGGGGGGGGGTGGGGGGGGGGGGGGGTGGGGGGGGGGGGGGGTGGGGGGGGGGGGGGGTGGGGGGGGGGGGGGGTGGGGGGGGGGGGGGGTGGGGGGGGGGGGGGGTGGGGGGGGGGGGGGGTGGGGGGGGGGGGGGGTGGGGGGGGGGGGGGGTGGGGGGGGGGGGGGGTGGGGGGGGGGGGGGGTGGGGGGGGGGGGGGGTGGGGGGGGGGGGGGGTGGGGGGGGGGGGGGGTGGGGGGGGGGGGGGGTGGGGGGGGGGGGGGGTGGGGGGGGGGGGGGGTGGGGGGGGGGGGGGGTGGGGGGGGGGGGGGGTGGGGGGGGGGGGGGGTGGGGGGGGGGGGGGGTGGGGGGGGGGGGGGGTGGGGGGGGGGGGGGGTGGGGGGGGGGGGGGGTGGGGGGGGGGGGGGGTGGGGGGGGGGGGGGGTGGGGGGGGGGGGGGGTGGGGGGGGGGGGGGGTGGGGGGGGGGGGGGGTGGGGGGGGGGGGGGGTGGGGGGGGGGGGGGGTGGGGGGGGGGGGGGGTGGGGGGGGGGGGGGGTGGGGGGGGGGGGGGGTGGGGGGGGGGGGGGGTGGGGGGGGGGGGGGGTGGGGGGGGGGGGGGGTGGGGGGGGGGGGGGGTGGGGGGGGGGGGGGGTGGGGGGGGGGGGGGGTGGGGGGGGGGGGGGGTGGGGGGGGGGGGGGGTGGGGGGGGGGGGGGGTGGGGGGGGGGGGGGGTGGGGGGGGGGGGGGGTGGGGGGGGGGGGGGGTGGGGGGGGGGGGGGGTGGGGGGGGGGGGGGGTGGGGGGGGGGGGGGGTGGGGGGGGGGGGGGGTGGGGGGGGGGGGGGGTGGGGGGGGGGGGGGGTGGGGGGGGGGGGGGGTGGGGGGGGGGGGGGGTGGGGGGGGGGGGGGGTGGGGGGGGGGGGGGGTGGGGGGGGGGGGGGGTGGGGGGGGGGGGGGGTGGGGGGGGGGGGGGGTGGGGGGGGGGGGGGGTGGGGGGGGGGGGGGGTGGGGGGGGGGGGGGGTGGGGGGGGGGGGGGGTGGGGGGGGGGGGGGGTGGGGGGGGGGGGGGGTGGGGGGGGGGGGGGGTGGGGGGGGGGGGGGGTGGGGGGGGGGGGGGGTGGGGGGGGGGGGGGGTGGGGGGGGGGGGGGGTGGGGGGGGGGGGGGGTGGGGGGGGGGGGGGGTGGGGGGGGGGGGGGGTGGGGGGGGGGGGGGGTGGGGGGGGGGGGGGGTGGGGGGGGGGGGGGGTGGGGGGGGGGGGGGGTGGGGGGGGGGGGGGGTGGGGGGGGGGGGGGGTGGGGGGGGGGGGGGGTGGGGGGGGGGGGGGGTGGGGGGGGGGGGGGGTGGGGGGGGGGGGGGGTGGGGGGGGGGGGGGGTGGGGGGGGGGGGGGGTGGGGGGGGGGGGGGGTGGGGGGGGGGGGGGGTGGGGGGGGGGGGGGGTGGGGGGGGGGGGGGGTGGGGGGGGGGGGGGGTGGGGGGGGGGGGGGGTGGGGGGGGGGGGGGGTGGGGGGGGGGGGGGGTGGGGGGGGGGGGGGGTGGGGGGGGGGGGGGGTGGGGGGGGGGGGGGGTGGGGGGGGGGGGGGGTGGGGGGGGGGGGGGGTGGGGGGGGGGGGGGGTGGGGGGGGGGGGGGGTGGGGGGGGGGGGGGGTGGGGGGGGGGGGGGGTGGGGGGGGGGGGGGGTGGGGGGGGGGGGGGGTGGGGGGGGGGGGGGGTGGGGGGGGGGGGGGGTGGGGGGGGGGGGGGGTGGGGGGGGGGGGGGGTGGGGGGGGGGGGGGGTGGGGGGGGGGGGGGGTGGGGGGGGGGGGGGGTGGGGGGGGGGGGGGGTGGGGGGGGGGGGGGGTGGGGGGGGGGGGGGGTGGGGGGGGGGGGGGGTGGGGGGGGGGGGGGGTGGGGGGGGGGGGGGGTGGGGGGGGGGGGGGGTGGGGGGGGGGGGGGGTGGGGGGGGGGGGGGGTGGGGGGGGGGGGGGGTGGGGGGGGGGGGGGGTGGGGGGGGGGGGGGGTGGGGGGGGGGGGGGGTGGGGGGGGGGGGGGGTGGGGGGGGGGGGGGGTGGGGGGGGGGGGGGGTGGGGGGGGGGGGGGGTGGGGGGGGGGGGGGGTGGGGGGGGGGGGGGGTGGGGGGGGGGGGGGGTGGGGGGGGGGGGGGGTGGGGGGGGGGGGGGGTGGGGGGGGGGGGGGGTGGGGGGGGGGGGGGGTGGGGGGGGGGGGGGGTGGGGGGGGGGGGGGGTGGGGGGGGGGGGGGGTGGGGGGGGGGGGGGGTGGGGGGGGGGGGGGGTGGGGGGGGGGGGGGGTGGGGGGGGGGGGGGGTGGGGGGGGGGGGGGGTGGGGGGGGGGGGGGGTGGGGGGGGGGGGGGGTGGGGGGGGGGGGGGGTGGGGGGGGGGGGGGGTGGGGGGGGGGGGGGGTGGGGGGGGGGGGGGGTGGGGGGGGGGGGGGGTGGGGGGGGGGGGGGGTGGGGGGGGGGGGGGGTGGGGGGGGGGGGGGGTGGGGGGGGGGGGGGGTGGGGGGGGGGGGGGGTGGGGGGGGGGGGGGGTGGGGGGGGGGGGGGGTGGGGGGGGGGGGGGGTGGGGGGGGGGGGGGGTGGGGGGGGGGGGGGGTGGGGGGGGGGGGGGGTGGGGGGGGGGGGGGGTGGGGGGGGGGGGGGGTGGGGGGGGGGGGGGGTGGGGGGGGGGGGGGGTGGGGGGGGGGGGGGGTGGGGGGGGGGGGGGGTGGGGGGGGGGGGGGGTGGGGGGGGGGGGGGGTGGGGGGGGGGGGGGGTGGGGGGGGGGGGGGGTGGGGGGGGGGGGGGGTGGGGGGGGGGGGGGGTGGGGGGGGGGGGGGGTGGGGGGGGGGGGGGGTGGGGGGGGGGGGGGGTGGGGGGGGGGGGGGGTGGGGGGGGGGGGGGGTGGGGGGGGGGGGGGGTGGGGGGGGGGGGGGGTGGGGGGGGGGGGGGGTGGGGGGGGGGGGGGGTGGGGGGGGGGGGGGGTGGGGGGGGGGGGGGGTGGGGGGGGGGGGGGGTGGGGGGGGGGGGGGGTGGGGGGGGGGGGGGGTGGGGGGGGGGGGGGGTGGGGGGGGGGGGGGGTGGGGGGGGGGGGGGGTGGGGGGGGGGGGGGGTGGGGGGGGGGGGGGGTGGGGGGGGGGGGGGGTGGGGGGGGGGGGGGGTGGGGGGGGGGGGGGGTGGGGGGGGGGGGGGGTGGGGGGGGGGGGGGGTGGGGGGGGGGGGGGGTGGGGGGGGGGGGGGGTGGGGGGGGGGGGGGGTGGGGGGGGGGGGGGGTGGGGGGGGGGGGGGGTGGGGGGGGGGGGGGGTGGGGGGGGGGGGGGGTGGGGGGGGGGGGGGGTGGGGGGGGGGGGGGGTGGGGGGGGGGGGGGGTGGGGGGGGGGGGGGGTGGGGGGGGGGGGGGGTGGGGGGGGGGGGGGGTGGGGGGGGGGGGGGGTGGGGGGGGGGGGGGGTGGGGGGGGGGGGGGGTGGGGGGGGGGGGGGGTGGGGGGGGGGGGGGGTGGGGGGGGGGGGGGGTGGGGGGGGGGGGGGGTGGGGGGGGGGGGGGGTGGGGGGGGGGGGGGGTGGGGGGGGGGGGGGGTGGGGGGGGGGGGGGGTGGGGGGGGGGGGGGGTGGGGGGGGGGGGGGGTGGGGGGGGGGGGGGGTGGGGGGGGGGGGGGGTGGGGGGGGGGGGGGGTGGGGGGGGGGGGGGGTGGGGGGGGGGGGGGGTGGGGGGGGGGGGGGGTGGGGGGGGGGGGGGGTGGGGGGGGGGGGGGGTGGGGGGGGGGGGGGGTGGGGGGGGGGGGGGGTGGGGGGGGGGGGGGGTGGGGGGGGGGGGGGGTGGGGGGGGGGGGGGGTGGGGGGGGGGGGGGGTGGGGGGGGGGGGGGGTGGGGGGGGGGGGGGGTGGGGGGGGGGGGGGGTGGGGGGGGGGGGGGGTGGGGGGGGGGGGGGGTGGGGGGGGGGGGGGGTGGGGGGGGGGGGGGGTGGGGGGGGGGGGGGGTGGGGGGGGGGGGGGGTGGGGGGGGGGGGGGGTGGGGGGGGGGGGGGGTGGGGGGGGGGGGGGGTGGGGGGGGGGGGGGGTGGGGGGGGGGGGGGGTGGGGGGGGGGGGGGGTGGGGGGGGGGGGGGGTGGGGGGGGGGGGGGGTGGGGGGGGGGGGGGGTGGGGGGGGGGGGGGGTGGGGGGGGGGGGGGGTGGGGGGGGGGGGGGGTGGGGGGGGGGGGGGGTGGGGGGGGGGGGGGGTGGGGGGGGGGGGGGGTGGGGGGGGGGGGGGGTGGGGGGGGGGGGGGGTGGGGGGGGGGGGGGGTGGGGGGGGGGGGGGGTGGGGGGGGGGGGGGGTGGGGGGGGGGGGGGGTGGGGGGGGGGGGGGGTGGGGGGGGGGGGGGGTGGGGGGGGGGGGGGGTGGGGGGGGGGGGGGGTGGGGGGGGGGGGGGGTGGGGGGGGGGGGGGGTGGGGGGGGGGGGGGGTGGGGGGGGGGGGGGGTGGGGGGGGGGGGGGGTGGGGGGGGGGGGGGGTGGGGGGGGGGGGGGGTGGGGGGGGGGGGGGGTGGGGGGGGGGGGGGGTGGGGGGGGGGGGGGGTGGGGGGGGGGGGGGGTGGGGGGGGGGGGGGGTGGGGGGGGGGGGGGGTGGGGGGGGGGGGGGGTGGGGGGGGGGGGGGGTGGGGGGGGGGGGGGGTGGGGGGGGGGGGGGGTGGGGGGGGGGGGGGGTGGGGGGGGGGGGGGGTGGGGGGGGGGGGGGGTGGGGGGGGGGGGGGGTGGGGGGGGGGGGGGGTGGGGGGGGGGGGGGGTGGGGGGGGGGGGGGGTGGGGGGGGGGGGGGGTGGGGGGGGGGGGGGGTGGGGGGGGGGGGGGGTGGGGGGGGGGGGGGGTGGGGGGGGGGGGGGGTGGGGGGGGGGGGGGGTGGGGGGGGGGGGGGGTGGGGGGGGGGGGGGGTGGGGGGGGGGGGGGGTGGGGGGGGGGGGGGGTGGGGGGGGGGGGGGGTGGGGGGGGGGGGGGGTGGGGGGGGGGGGGGGTGGGGGGGGGGGGGGGTGGGGGGGGGGGGGGGTGGGGGGGGGGGGGGGTGGGGGGGGGGGGGGGTGGGGGGGGGGGGGGGTGGGGGGGGGGGGGGGTGGGGGGGGGGGGGGGTGGGGGGGGGGGGGGGTGGGGGGGGGGGGGGGTGGGGGGGGGGGGGGGTGGGGGGGGGGGGGGGTGGGGGGGGGGGGGGGTGGGGGGGGGGGGGGGTGGGGGGGGGGGGGGGTGGGGGGGGGGGGGGGTGGGGGGGGGGGGGGGTGGGGGGGGGGGGGGGTGGGGGGGGGGGGGGGTGGGGGGGGGGGGGGGTGGGGGGGGGGGGGGGTGGGGGGGGGGGGGGGTGGGGGGGGGGGGGGGTGGGGGGGGGGGGGGGTGGGGGGGGGGGGGGGTGGGGGGGGGGGGGGGTGGGGGGGGGGGGGGGTGGGGGGGGGGGGGGGTGGGGGGGGGGGGGGGTGGGGGGGGGGGGGGGTGGGGGGGGGGGGGGGTGGGGGGGGGGGGGGGTGGGGGGGGGGGGGGGTGGGGGGGGGGGGGGGTGGGGGGGGGGGGGGGTGGGGGGGGGGGGGGGTGGGGGGGGGGGGGGGTGGGGGGGGGGGGGGGTGGGGGGGGGGGGGGGTGGGGGGGGGGGGGGGTGGGGGGGGGGGGGGGTGGGGGGGGGGGGGGGTGGGGGGGGGGGGGGGTGGGGGGGGGGGGGGGTGGGGGGGGGGGGGGGTGGGGGGGGGGGGGGGTGGGGGGGGGGGGGGGTGGGGGGGGGGGGGGGTGGGGGGGGGGGGGGGTGGGGGGGGGGGGGGGTGGGGGGGGGGGGGGGTGGGGGGGGGGGGGGGTGGGGGGGGGGGGGGGTGGGGGGGGGGGGGGGTGGGGGGGGGGGGGGGTGGGGGGGGGGGGGGGTGGGGGGGGGGGGGGGTGGGGGGGGGGGGGGGTGGGGGGGGGGGGGGGTGGGGGGGGGGGGGGGTGGGGGGGGGGGGGGGTGGGGGGGGGGGGGGGTGGGGGGGGGGGGGGGTGGGGGGGGGGGGGGGTGGGGGGGGGGGGGGGTGGGGGGGGGGGGGGGTGGGGGGGGGGGGGGGTGGGGGGGGGGGGGGGTGGGGGGGGGGGGGGGTGGGGGGGGGGGGGGGTGGGGGGGGGGGGGGGTGGGGGGGGGGGGGGGTGGGGGGGGGGGGGGGTGGGGGGGGGGGGGGGTGGGGGGGGGGGGGGGTGGGGGGGGGGGGGGGTGGGGGGGGGGGGGGGTGGGGGGGGGGGGGGGTGGGGGGGGGGGGGGGTGGGGGGGGGGGGGGGTGGGGGGGGGGGGGGGTGGGGGGGGGGGGGGGTGGGGGGGGGGGGGGGTGGGGGGGGGGGGGGGTGGGGGGGGGGGGGGGTGGGGGGGGGGGGGGGTGGGGGGGGGGGGGGGTGGGGGGGGGGGGGGGTGGGGGGGGGGGGGGGTGGGGGGGGGGGGGGGTGGGGGGGGGGGGGGGTGGGGGGGGGGGGGGGTGGGGGGGGGGGGGGGTGGGGGGGGGGGGGGGTGGGGGGGGGGGGGGGTGGGGGGGGGGGGGGGTGGGGGGGGGGGGGGGTGGGGGGGGGGGGGGGTGGGGGGGGGGGGGGGTGGGGGGGGGGGGGGGTGGGGGGGGGGGGGGGTGGGGGGGGGGGGGGGTGGGGGGGGGGGGGGGTGGGGGGGGGGGGGGGTGGGGGGGGGGGGGGGTGGGGGGGGGGGGGGGTGGGGGGGGGGGGGGGTGGGGGGGGGGGGGGGTGGGGGGGGGGGGGGGTGGGGGGGGGGGGGGGTGGGGGGGGGGGGGGGTGGGGGGGGGGGGGGGTGGGGGGGGGGGGGGGTGGGGGGGGGGGGGGGTGGGGGGGGGGGGGGGTGGGGGGGGGGGGGGGTGGGGGGGGGGGGGGGTGGGGGGGGGGGGGGGTGGGGGGGGGGGGGGGTGGGGGGGGGGGGGGGTGGGGGGGGGGGGGGGTGGGGGGGGGGGGGGGTGGGGGGGGGGGGGGGTGGGGGGGGGGGGGGGTGGGGGGGGGGGGGGGTGGGGGGGGGGGGGGGTGGGGGGGGGGGGGGGTGGGGGGGGGGGGGGGTGGGGGGGGGGGGGGGTGGGGGGGGGGGGGGGTGGGGGGGGGGGGGGGTGGGGGGGGGGGGGGGTGGGGGGGGGGGGGGGTGGGGGGGGGGGGGGGTGGGGGGGGGGGGGGGTGGGGGGGGGGGGGGGTGGGGGGGGGGGGGGGTGGGGGGGGGGGGGGGTGGGGGGGGGGGGGGGTGGGGGGGGGGGGGGGTGGGGGGGGGGGGGGGTGGGGGGGGGGGGGGGTGGGGGGGGGGGGGGGTGGGGGGGGGGGGGGGTGGGGGGGGGGGGGGGTGGGGGGGGGGGGGGGTGGGGTGGGGGTAGGGGGTGGGGGGGGGGGGGGGTGGGGGGGGTGGGGGGTGGGGGGGGGGGGGGGTGGGGGGGGAGGGGTGGGGGGGGGGGTGGGGGGCGGGGGTGTGTGTGGGGGGTGGGGGGGGTGTGTGGGGGGGGTGGGGGGGTGGGGGGGGGGGGGGGTGGGGGGGGGGTGTGGGGGGGGGGGGGGGGGTGGGGGGGGGGGGGGGGTGGGGGGGGGGGGGGGGTAATTGTCTTTTATTTCATTCTTTATTCTTACATCATATTTAGCATGAAGCTTAAATCTATTTTGTTTTAACTCTTCTACTATTTTTGTTCTTTCTTTGTTTATTTCCTTTTTCCATCTAGCCTCTCTAGCCAGGCAATAACCTCTCACTACAGCCTTCGAGGCATCCCAGAGAATATTTTCTGTTACTGAGTGTTTATTTTCTAGGAAATAGAGTTTTATCTTATCTAATATCTCTTTTTTTTCTTTCTCCCCCTTCCAAATCATGTTACTATATCTCCATTTATATTGTTTTCCTTCACCTGCCACTCTGAATCTAGCCACCAGCGGTGCGTGATCTGAAATCCATTCTTTATGTGTTTCTATGTCTATAAGCTGTAGGTTGTTCATATTCTTTAACATTACATAATCTATATATGTGTATTTTTTATGTCTGTTAGAGAAATAAGTTGGCTGGCATGATTTATTCAATTCCTTATAACCATCTACTATGTTCCATTTTTTCAACATCACATGTTCTCTAAGGTCCATGTTACAATCTCCCATTATCAATGTGTCTCCACAATAAATCCTCTGAAGTTTTTAAAATTGTTTTTCTAAATATTTTTTCTGTTTCCTATTAGGTGCATATACATTCAACACTGTTACTTGATTGCCTTGAATCTTCGCTTTTATTACCATCATTCTCCCCTCTGTGTCAGTGGTCATTTCTTGTAACCTAAAGTCAAAAGATTCTTTCACTAAAATAGCTAACCCATTCTTTTTTACTGTGGCTCGTGCTTCCCCCACAACTTTCCAGCCTGGAATGTTTATCAAAACATTTCTATCTGCCCTTTTTTTGTGTGTTTCTTGAAGACAGATCAAATCTGGTTGTTCATTCTTTATAAATCTAGCTACTTTATGTCTCTTGAAGCCTGAATTTAACCCATTGACATTCATTGAAATTATTTTCATTTTATTTCCCACCATAGTTTTTCACCTGTAATCCCTTTTTCCCTGCTTGCATCTTTATTTTATTTTTGAAATCATTCCCCTTCCCATTTCCCTTATTCCCCCTCCCTTCTCCACTTCTCCATCCGGTAAATAAGGGAATCTCTTCCCTTCCCATGTTGGAGGTTCGTGCCTTCTGCGGTTGCTTGTCCTTCTCCCCGGCTTTTAATTTTAATAAGTATGCTATACTATACCCAGATATATATATTTTTCCCTTTTAAAATCAAGTTACAATAACTTCATTTCACCACATTTCTTTTAACATTCACATAATGTTATATATTCTTGGCTCTTCTTATCGTCGATTCTGGGCTTTCATCCAAAACCTGTAGAAGTCAAAATACCAGCTGGTGTTATGGTTTAGCTGTTAATAAACATTCACACACTAAGTCTACTTATTCAACTCTGTTAGTATTTTAAGTCTAAAGCATTAGTTTTACAATGTTAATATATAGAGAGTGAAATATTAGTTAGAACATTTAATAGTTGCATGCCAGAAAAGAGCCTTTTCTTTATGTCTGTTTCCGTTGGCGTTTGGATCTTCTTAAGCTTTCTTCAGCAGTTCCTTCCATTGGAGATTCATCCTCTGAAGATGAGCTGTCATCTTGGATTGTATTATTAGGCAGTGGAACACCAAGTTTTAATAAAAGTTTTTCAGCTTGCCATGGTGTTTTTGCAATATACTTCTGATCTTGATCATAATGTAGGAACGCTATAGGCTGAATCCATTTTACTTTTTTTCCATTTTTAAATAATTGATTTGCGTATGGTATTAGTGATTTCTTAATTTCCAAAGTTTCAGGAGACAGGTCATTCCTGGCTATCACTGCTTTTCCTTCATATTTTAGCTCAGGAATCGCTCTTAGTTGTTGTATTATGTCCTCTTTCCGAGATTCAGAGTCACATCTTATCAATATGTCGGCTGGTCTATTGCCCATTTTTCTAAACACTCTATGGGCTCTTTCAAAATAAGATGCGTCTGCCTCGATATTCACTGATTTCAGCCATTCGACTATCGCAGGGATTATTTGTTTTTCATCTTTTAGTGGAGGAATTCCCACCAGACGTATATTCATCCTGCGTAGTCTATCAGACATGTCTGCTATTTTATTTTTTAAGGCATCTATCTCCTGAGAGTTTTTTTCTCTCTCTTTCTGACTTTTTCCATCTGTTCAGTAAGCGAAGTATTTTGTTTTTTATCTCTTTGATATCATTTCCCATTTCCAACAGATTCTTTTGGAATTTTTGTTCCAAAGCATTAATTGCCCCTTTTATATCAGACATGAACTCTGCCAGATCTTGTTTTGTAGCCAAATCCTTTGGTGGCATGGTGATTGTTTATCAAGCTTTTTCAAGAAAATAAAAAGACTCACCAGCTTTTCTGAACTTCACAGCTGTCCGGAATCTGTTTATTCTTCAAACTGTATAAATTCCACTGTGAATAATCAGTATTTTTTTCAATTATCTGGGTTTTTCTTTGATCTAGCCGGGAGAGACCCCAAAGCTTGACTTTCTTCTAGTCAGGCATGCGCAGAAGTCCGGCCAAACTTAGTATTGAATGCAGTGAGGTGCTCAAAACCCTCAGCTATTTGCACCCTATAATAGGCTTCCCGCAAATCCAGTTTCGTGAAAAGACGTCCCGACCCTAGGGCGTCGAGTAAATCCTTAATCAACGGTAGGGGGTATTTATTTGACATGGAAACAGCATTTTAATCCTCTATAATCGGTGCACAGTCTTAAAGAACCATCTTTCTTCTTAACAAAAAGAACAGGCGCAGCATAAGTGCTCTTGGTTGCTTTGCGAATGAAGCCTCTGGCTATATTCTTATCCAAGAACGCACGCAATTCAACTTCTTCAGTGGGACTCATTCTGTAAATCTGTCCTTTCAGGAGCTTGACCCCAGGAACTAGGTTAATTTTACAGTCAGTGTCTCTATGGGGTGGTAATTGATCACACTCCCCTTCTTCAAACACTCAGGAAAGATCCCAGTAGGGTTTAGGAATGCCGGGCAAGTCCGCTGGAGGGGCAACCTCTAGAGTTGAAGAAATCATTTGAGCATTGGGTGGATCCCCTTCCTGCATCATCGGGGACTGATGAGACTCACCCTATTCCAGGGATACAGGTCGGGGAGGTCCCATACAAGATGTCCTCCGCCTCCAGTAGAAGGGTCCATTGGATACTTACCGTGAAGGGCCTTTCTACTGTGGTAGGCAAGGAGGACATCTTGGCCCTCCCTGGTCTCTAATTGGTTCCCGATGTCAGTTCCCGGAATCTATATGTTTATGGTTAGGACTCCTGTTGAGCCTTGTTTTAGTTTGTGTGTTTGTCATTTTCACTCATTATAAAGTCTTTAGACTGTCTCAGAATTGTCTTTCCTATGGTCTCTGTAAGTACTGCTGTGCCAGAACGAGTACTGAGGTAAAATGGCCTCCAGAACCTCTACAGGAAGTGACGTTAGGTTTTTTATTGGTCCCTGCCTCCTTGCATCTGGTGGAGAAGACACCCATACAAGATGTCCTCCTTGCCTACCAGTAGAAAGGCCCTTCATGGTAAGTATCCAATGGACTCTTCTTGGAAGTACATTCATCTTTATCACAGGTACTCTCCCAACAAAGATAAATTCATTCTGTTCCCATAGAGGTTAAGAGCTCGTGTATCTAATCTGGAGGAACCGGGTTTGATTCCCAGCTCTGCCGCCTGAGTTGTGGAGGCTTATCTGGGGAATTCGGATTAGCCTGTACACTCCCACACCTGCCAGCTGGGTGACCTTGGGCGAGTCACAGCTTCTCGGAGCTCTCTCAGCCCCACCTACCTCACAGGGTGTTTGTTGTGAGGGGGGAAGGGCAAGGAGATTGTCAGCCCCTTTGAGTCTCCTGCAGGAGAGAAAGGGGGATATAAATCCAAACTCTTCTTCTTCTTCTTCTCAACAAATCTTTCTTTACTTCATTCCATACTTTTACATAGTTATTTTGAAATAGTAAACAATTTTTATTTGCTAATCATACTTCCAAATATTTAACTTTTTTAACTTCCTTGAATTCTGGCAGCTGGGATAATTTGTTTTGTAATTCTTGGGACATATTTTTGGTTAAGATTTTTGTTTTACTCTTATTTAACTTGAACCCTGCCAGATAATCAAATGCTTGTATTTTATTTAACAGTCTTTCCACATGTTGCACTAGATCTTCTAATATTATTTCAGGGGGGAAAATCTGAGGCAAAATAGGCATTTTCTCTGTCAGAATTTTTCTGTTAGAATTTCCCCATTTTCACCCAGCAGTGGGCCTGTCACTTCTTTTACTTTGCATTTACTCTTCACTTATCTGAAGAAGTTTTTCTTGTTGTAGTGAGCCTCCTTGGCCTGCCTCAACTCACTCTGAGCTTTGGCCTCTTTGATGGCTGATGTACAGTGCCTAGCAACCCAATGTCAGGCCTGCACCATACTCAGCCTGACGTCCACTCCAAGGCCACAGCTGGCCCAGCCTTATCTCTGCCCAAGGCTGAGAAGGTTTCCATTCTTCTGCATGTGACTAGTGAATAGCGCTTAAACATTCCCCCCTTATCTGCCATTTCCTGTATGGGGGAATCAACTGTCTCACAACAATGACTCTGTTCTCACCATTCAGTCTTATGCAATGTTTTGGGAATGTGAGGGAGGGGGGATTATGGGTTGAGCAATGTTGGAACTTATAGGTATAAACTGGTGTTCAGAGACCAAAGCGGTAGCTTTAGCTTTCTGAACTTCGGGCTGACACAATTCCAAAAAAGCTCTTGAAACTTTCCTGAGTCTTTGTTTGTTGACTGGAGTAACAGATCCTTACACCCATAAATACTCTTCTGCCTTCCCTCCATTTCTTCCTTAGCTCATGGAGTTCTCTTTCATCCATGTAGGCTTCTTGGATACCCAATCAAATTGGCGACTGGTTGGAATAGTGATCCCTTGAGCTTGCAAGAGCTCTTATTTTAGGAGACCCTACCCTTCACTTGCTCCTTTCCCTTCCCTCAGTCTTGCCCATAGATTGGCTCTCATCATGCCTGAGTTTATTGAAGTCTGCCCTACTAAAATCTAACATATGTGAACTTCCTTGGCCCTCCACAGCAAATGGAATGCTAGGAGGAACTGGTCACTTTCCCCTAAAATCCCTACCACCTTCACCCTATCTACCAGTTTTTGCCTGGTGGTTAATATTAAGTCAAGTATGGCCAAGCCCTCATAGTTTCTTCCACCATTTGAAAAAGTAAGTTGAAGCCAGGCATGTCAGAAAGTTGTTGTTATTATTATTATTTATTTGATTTAATAAACCACCCACCCCTGAAGGGTTCTGGGCGGTGTACAACAAAACCGTGAGTGGAAAAATAATACATGATTAAATAAAAATCCGTGATTTAAAGTTCTAGAAAACACAGCAGCATTAACAAACCCAGTCGATAATAGAGGTAGCGCCCGATCCCAAGGCCGGGAGGGGACTTACAGTGCAGAATAGATGTTATATCGGCAGTGCCAAAGATGGCTTTACAAACAACACGGGGGCATCAGAGGGGGCAAGCAATCCGCGGCCGGCCTCCCCAAAGGCCCGGTGGAACAATTCAGTTTTACAGGCCCTGCAGAATTCACTAAGGTCTCACAGGGCCTGGACAGCTGATGGAAGAGTGTTCCACCAGGCTGGGGCTAGGACTGTAAAAGCCTTGGCCCGGGTAGAGGCCAGCCACATTATGGAGGGGCAGGGGACTGTCAGTAAGTTGGCCTCTTCATATTGCAGAGGCCAACCTGGGACACATGGGGTGATATGGTCCGGAAGGTGAGGGCCCCAGGCCACGAAGAGCCTTAAAGGTTAACACCAACTTCTTGAAAACGATCCGGAATTCTACTGGAAGCCAGTGAAGATGGTGCAAAACAGGGGTGATGTGTTATCTAAAGGAACCACCCACCAGAAGTTGCCCCACCACATTCTGGACCAGTTTCAGTTTCTGGATCAGCTGCAAGGGAAGGCCCGTGTAGAGCGAGTTACAATAGTCCAACCTGGAGGTGACCGTTGCATGGATCATAGTGGCCAGGTCAGCCTGGGAGAGATAGGGAGTTGGGGTTAAAGGGACCCCCTCCAGTACCGGTAGCTGAAAATCCCCGTGTCCCCCACCATGGCCCAGCCAAAGCACTGCCATCTTCGATGGATTAAGTTTTAACCTGCTCTGCTTCAAACAATGCTGTAGAGCTGCTGGGGCAGAGGTCACCGCCCTCTCCATCATCAGAATGAGCTGGGTGTCATCAGCATATTGATGGTAAACCAGCCCAAAAACTCCGCACCAACTGAGTGAGGGGTCGCATGTAGATGTTAAACAAGAGCAAGGATAACAAGGCCCCCTGGGCACACCGCAATCCAGTGGGCATCTTTGGGAGGCCTGGTCCCCACGCTACACCTGCTGACCCCTGTCATGGAGAAACGAGGCAATCCACTGGACTGTTTCCCATACCCTGGAAACAGCCAGGCGGTGGACCAAAAGGTCACGATCGACCACATCAAATGCTGCGGTCAGGTCTAACAATACCAGCAGCGCTGATCTGCCATGGTTGAGCTGCATGCGGAGTATATCTGTGATGGCGACGAGGAAGCAAGCCGCGAGCAGGGTGCAGAGGTCACCAGGTATCAGATCTGATCCACAATGATTGAAACACCTTGTAAACAGGTGCTCAGACGTCTAGAGCAAGTGTGGAGGAAATCTCGTGATGAAGCTGCTCGAACATCCTATAGGACGTTTATGAAAGCCTATGAGATGGCGACGAAGGAGGCGAAGAGAGCTTTCTTCTCCTCCTCTCTCGCATCTGCTAGCACTCGCCCGGCAGAATTATTTCGGATAATTCAATCCTTGACCTCTCTATCAGAGGGCTCTACAAATCGTGAATTGGCTATTAGCTGTGAGGCATTTATGAGCTTTTTTGCAGATGAAGTTGCATCACTCCGCCAGGACCTTCCTGCCACTTTAGCTACAACTAGCGAACTGGAGGCTCCCTTGTCATCTTCTGGCTTTTGTTTGGCCCAGTTTTCCCTGCTCTCCGAAGCCGCTGTTGACAGGACCTTGGCTGCTCTTAGACCTACTACTTGTCCTCTGGATCCGTGCCCTTCCTGGCTGATTAAAACCTGCTGGGAGGAGCTGCGACCCCACCTGTTGAAGACCATCAATTACTCTCTTGAGCAAGGAGTCTTTCCAGATGGGTTGAAGGAGGCAGTGGTCCGCCCACTCTTGAAAAGACCATTGTTAGATCCTGGAGATCTGGTCTCGAATCTTTCGTTTCTGGGGAAGATAATTGAGAGAGTGGTGTTGGAGCAGCTTCAGGGTTTCCTGGATGACACATCGGCTTTTGATCCCTTCCAGTCCGGCTTCCGTGCTGGGCATGGGACGGAGATGGTTCTCGTCGCTGTCACAGATACGCTCCGTATGCAACTTGACCTGCTGGTGTTGTTAGATCTCACCGCAGCGTTTGATGTGGTCAATCACGACCTTTTGGCTCACCGCCTGGCCGCTTCTGGGGTCTGGGGCACTGTCCTTCAATGGATTTTCTCGTTCCTCTGGGGGCGGAGTCAGCAAATGTGGTGTGGGGACAAAGCTTCTCGGATGGTCCCCGCTCTATTGGGGTGTGCCTCAGGGGGCATTGTTGTCCTCACTGTTATTTAACATCTATATGCGACCCTTTGCTCAGTTGGTACGGAGCTTTGGGCTGATCTGTCATCAGTACGCTGATGACACTCAGCTCATTCTGTTGATGTAGGGGGGTGCCACCGCCGCCCTTGCAGCTCTACAGCATTGTTTGGAGGCAGTCGCTGGAGAATCCCTAGCCCCTCAATGATGCGGCTGGCCTCTACTCGGGCCAGGGCCTTTACGGCTCTGGCCCCTGCCTGGTAGAACACTCTACCACCTGCTGTCTGGGCCCTGCGGGACCTTGGAGAGTTCCGCAGGGCCTGTAAGACCAAGTTGTTCCACCGGGCCTTCGAAGAGACCAGCCGCTGAGGATGCCCCCGCCCCCCCGCTCTACAGGGGTCCCTACCAACATCAGGACCCACTACTTTGCTCCTGGGAGGGTTGCATATGGGTTTTGTGGGACATTGTTTTAGACTGTAACTGTTAGCATATGTTAGCATATGTCTGCTTTTATATTTTATTCTTCACCGCCCTGAGCCCTTCAGGGATAGGGCGGTATATCAAATCAAATAATAAATAAATAAATAAAAAATAAAGGACAGAGGTTAATTCATATATCCAGAGGACAGCTTGGAAAAGCCAGAATTGACTTTTCCAAGCGCAAACAACAGTATTATGAAGTGAGGACCCACCCCCCCATGAGAACAGACAATGAAGTATGTAGGCAGCTTGTTAAGAGCAAAAGTCTGTTGGAGCTGACCTACACCAGCACCTGGTGGTGAGAGCAGTAAAAATGATACATAGAGTAACTTTCCCATTCCCCCAGAAACCCGAAGTGTTAATCATCCCCCGCACCCACTAGGCATCCTGACACTAGGGAGCAATCACCTCAATGGCATTAGAGAGCCTGGAATTCCAGTTCTCCACCTGCTCATCAAGGGTGCCAGGGGGCTCAGAATCCCGCAGAGCATTCAGGAATCCAATTGGATACATAAGTCTCTATGGGCAGACAAAAATCTGTCCATCACCTAGACAGGGTTGGCGTGGTGGGTCCACCCGGACTTTCAGGGCATAATAGTCGCACCTTGGCACTCGAGGATACAACCATGTTGACTCCTGACCCAAAGACCAGATCCAGAGTAAGACCAGCCTCATGGGTGGGGCCAGAATTTATCAAGGAGAGTCCTAGCGTCGCTATGGATAACACTAGGTCCACAGCCGCTGAACATGGGGAGGTGTCGATATGGGCGTTGAAATCACCCAAGACAATCAGCCTGGGGAACCGCAACGCCCATTCAGCCACCGCCTCCAGCAGCTGCGGCAGGCCATCCCCCGGTGTGCTAGGCTACCGGTACACCAGGAAGACAGCCAACCTCTCCAAGGACATCCACTCCAGGCCAGCACACTCCATACCGGGGATGGGGATTACTCTGAAGGGGATCGAATCCTGGATGAACAATGCCACACTGCCCCCGCCCTCCGGTGTAAGGCTGAACACACTCAAAGTCTGCTTAATAAAAAGGAATGAACTTTATTGAACTATGTCACCCTAGCTACAGGGTGCTGGAACGGAGGATTCTTGTCCTCGGTTCCAGTATTTATTCTATTTACAAAAACAGGCACCAACCAATCAACTTTTCCCCTCCCTCCAACTCTTGGCTCCCATTGGTTCTGAAGCTCCGGTGGGATGTAGCTTCTCAGTTTGTTTTCCTGCTCTTTTTGGAAAAAGGTGGGAGCTGGTGCATGCTGGGAGTTGCAGTCTTGACACCTGGCCCTGAGTTCGAGATTGGTGGATACACGTGAAACCCAGAGGTGAAACCTCGGATAAGGACACTGTCTCACCATCGCGCACTCAGGTTTTGGTGATACAAGCCAGATCCACCTGCTCGGACTCAATAAAATCCCAGAGCGTTGCGGTCTTGGTATTGATGGACCTGGCATTAATCAACACTAAGGACGAAGTAGGGAATATCTGAGCCCCGCTACCCCCATCCCTTGGGATAGGTTGGAGGCTAGAACGGGGGGCAAACAGTCATTTCTCCCCCGCCTTCTCTCATATGGCCCATCCCAATACAACTGCAATCCCCTGACCCCCTAACGGCGCCCCCACCATCCCCTCCCATAACTATAACCCAAGGCTAAACCCAACCTAGCAGTTAAGAATAAGCTACAGCCCAGCTACTACTGTTGCATGACTCTTTGACATGTAGCACAGTTCCCAGCAGACATCAGGAAAACTGAAGTCATGAATACCAGGTCATGTTGCCTGGATACACTGTCAAGTTGCTCAAGGAAGCATATATTTCCTCACCCTGGTCAAACAGCCTTAGCAGATTCCAGCTGCAATTGTAAGGAATTCCATAGAAGCAGAAATAAAAGGCTTTTTGGATGTAAAAGTCCGTTTATTAAGACATCTTAGAAAGCTCACGTACACGTAGTGGCAGGAATGACACTTCCCGCCAGAAGCACAGGTTACAACACCATTCACCCCATCCCCCTTTCCTGCTTCCCATGGGAACGGAGTCCTCATCTCCCGCGCAAAGATAAGGTCTCCGCCGATGCAGCTGGCCCATCGCCCGGGCTGTGGAATGCACTCAAGGTTACTTCACCATCAACACCATTGAATCCTTTACACTCTGCCTCCCTTAATGTTTGTCTTTCCTTCCCTTATCCTCACCCAGATACTTTGCGCTGGGCTGTCACCTGCCTCTTAACAAATATATCCTGACAAGCAAACCCTGTCCTTGCATAAAGCACCACTCCACCTTCTCTTTCACCCTATTTGGATTTTCTTGAACAGCTCATATCCATACACTATTGCATTTTTTTCATGGAAATCACCTCATCAAATCTCTGTAATTGCTACTAAATCATATCCCTTTGTCTGTATTAGAAGCTCAAGCTCTTCCTTCTTATTGCCTAAGCTTTGGGAAAGGGTACGTAGATACCTGAAGCCCTTTGGCTCTATTTGACTGATCTTCTCAGATGCTGTTTGCTGTGCTTCATTGACATCCCTATGTTGGTTATCTTCTTCCCCTTGTGGTGTCAGTTGAAGCCCTCCTAATGAATCTCCCCAGGTTTCTGCCAAACATCTTCTTCCCCAGCCTTGATAGGTGAAGTACATTGTGTGCTAGGATGGTCTCAGTGGTTCACCTCCATTATTTTCTATCTTATTTCTCTCCACCTGATGGAAAGGATCAAAGAGAATAGAACCTCTATGCTAATAGTAGAAGCATTTGACCTAAAATGGGGGAGTTGGAGTACAGAGTTTTGAAGGAGGACATTGATATAGTGGGCATCACAGAGACATGGTGGAATGAGGAGAACCAGTGGGATGCTGTTATCTACAGGAAGGAAAGGACAGGGCGTATTGGGGGTGGGGTGGCCCTCTACATCAAAGAGAGCATAGTGTCACATAAAATAGACAATGCAGGGGGGAGCTGATTCCTCTACAGAAGCACTGTGGATATCAATAACAGGGGTGAAGCATAGTTTAACATTAGGAATATATTATCGTCCCCCTGACCAAAGCGCACAAGAGGATTCTGAGATGGAAAAAGAAATTAGAGAGGCCAACAAAAGCAAAAATGTCGTGGTAATGGGCGATTTTAAACTGGATAATGGGCGATTTTAAACTGGTAATGGGCGATTTTAATGGGCGATTATAAACTGGAAAAATGCATGTTCAGGTCATAGTAAGGAGAGAGCATTCCTGGATATGCTAAATGACTGTGGCTTAAAGCAGATGGTTGTAGAACCAACCAGGGGAGATGTGATCCTAGATCTAATTCTATGTGGGACCCAGGACCTGGTGCGGGAAGTCAGTGTTGTTGAGCCGATAGGGAACAGCGACCACAATGCTGTCAGGTTCAGTATCTCTGCATGCGAACAAGCGACAACTACTAATGTAGTTACATTTGCCTTCAGAAAGGGAAATTTCTCAAAGATGAGGGGGATAGTGCGCAGGAAGCTGAAAGGGAAAATTAAGAGAGTCAAAAATGTCCAAGGTGCTTGGAGGTTATTTAAAAACACAGTCTTAAAAGCTCAGCTGGAATGTGTTCCCCATGCTAGGAAAGGCAGCGCCCAGTCCAAAAGAAAGCCACCATGGTTAACAAGGGACGTTGAGGAAATTATTAGGGGGAAAAAAGATATCTCTTAGAAAATGGAAGTCCAACTTAACTGATGAAGAATACCAGAGAGAACACAAATGGTGGCAAAAGAAAAGAAAGCTAGCTGTAAGGGAGGCAAAAAAGGTTTATGAGGAACGCATGGCTGTGAACATCAAGACCAGCAACAAACAGTTTTTCAAGTACATCAAAAGCAGGAAGCCAGCTAGGGAAGCGGTAGGCCCGTTAGATGACAAAGGAACAAAAGGTGTGCTAAAAGATGACAGAGAGATTGCAGAGAAGCTGAATGAATTCTTTGCATCTGTCTTCACCCAAGAGGAAGTGAGGAAAATTCCTGCACCTGAACCAAGCTTCTTAGGAGGTGAATCCAAGGAACTAGAGAAGATAGTGGTAGACAAGGAAGAAGTTCTGGCAGCCATTGATAAACTAAATGCTACCAAATCCCCTGGCCCAGATTGCATTCATCCAAGAGTTCTTAAAGAGCTCAAGCATGAAATTGCTGATCTTTTCACTTTAATATGCAACTTATCCCTGAAATCAGCCTCCATCCCTGAAGACTGGAAGATGGCCAATGTCACACCAATCTTTAAGAAAGGGTCTAGGGGGACCCAGGAAATTACAGGCCGGTCAGTTTGACATCTGTTCCTAGTAAATTAGTAGAATCTATCATTAAAGATAAAATTATTAAACAAGTAGAAAAGCAAGACCTGCTGAGGTAGAGTCAGCATGGCTTTTGCAGAGGCAAGTCATGTCTTACAAACTTACTAGAGTTCTTTGAGGGTGTAAACAGGCATGTGGATAAGGGGGAACCAGCGGACATTGTCTACTTGGATTTCCAAAAGGCTTTTGACAAAGTTCCTCACCAGAGACTGTTGAGAAAACTCAGCAATGAAGGAATAAGAGGGGAAGTCCTCCTGTGGATTAAAACCTGGTTGAGGAACAGGAAACAAAGAGTGGGTGTAAATGGGAAGTTCTCACAATGGAGAGATGTAGGGAGTGGTGTCCCCCAAGGATCCGTATTGGGACCAGTGCTCTTTAACTTATTCATAAATGACCTGGAAGTAGGGATGGGTAGCGTGGTGGCCAAGTTTGCAGATGATACCAAATTATGTAGGGTGGTGAGAACCACAAAGGATTGCGAAGAGCTCCAAGCAGACCTTAATAAATTAGGTGATTGGGCTAAGAAATGGCAAATGCAGTTCAATGTAGCAAAATGCAAAGTGATGCACATAGGGGCAAAAAA
Organism: Sphaerodactylus townsendi; assembly: GCF_021028975.2. NCBI lineage: Eukaryota > Metazoa > Chordata > Lepidosauria > Squamata > Sphaerodactylidae > Sphaerodactylus > Sphaerodactylus townsendi. The sequence continues at coordinate 58,196,517 of NC_059436.1, read as the reverse complement.
TCCAAACTTCACATACACGCTACAGGGGTCAGTGCTATCAATCACAGACCAGGAAAGGGATTTGGGCGTCTTAGTTGATAGTTCCATGGGAATGTCAACTCAATGCATGGCAGCTGTGAAAAAGGCAAACTCTATGCTGGGGATAATTAGGAAAGGAGTTAATAATAAAACTGCAAGGATTGTCATGCCCTTATATGAAGCCGTGGTGCGACCGCACTTGGAATACTGTGTTTAGATCTGGTCGCCACATCTCAAAAAGGATATTGAAGAGATAGAAAAAGTGCAGAGAAGGACAACGAGGATGATTGAAGGATTGGAGCACCTTCCTTATGAGGAGTGGCTGCAGCGTTTGGGACTCTTTAGTTTGGAGAGGAGGCGGCTGAGGGGGGATATGATTGAAGTCTATAAAATTATGCAGGGGGTAGAAAATGTTGACAGAGAGAAATTTTTCTCTCTTTCTCACAATACTAGAACCAGGGGGCATTCATTTAAAATGCTGGGGGGAAGAATTAGGACTAATAAAAGGAAACATTTCTTCACACAACACGTGATTGGTGTTTGGAATATGCTGCCACAGGAGGTGGTGATGGCCACTAACCTGGATAGCTTTAAAAGGGGCTTGGACAGATTTATGGAGGAGAAGTCAATCTATAGCCGGAGACGGAGCCTCTGGGCAACGCTGGAAATCAGTGGCAGAGACTCCCTCCCACCCTTCAGAGCGGTCGTCGCCGGCTAAAGCTCTTGGTAACGCAGCGTTTACAACGCGGTGCGACGCTCCACAGAACAACGTAGCGCCTGACAAGAGACTTGTAAAGTTCTGGTGGCTGCGGCACCGGGAGTTAGTGGCAGTAACTCCCTTTTACTTCCCATCATGGCCGCCGCCAGCCGGAGACTCCCATAGGAAAATACCAACAGACACGGCAAGGGCAGTTCCGCGTTTCGCCACTGGGGGCAGTAGAACGATCGGCCCTGTGGCCAACCTTGGTATTGCGGGCCCTGCACCTTTTACACCTATTTTATCACAGCAGAGGCTGTCATTACGATTTGGCATCTATCAGGATGGAACTTTAATAGGGAGCCAGGACATTGGACGCTTTCAGTGGCATAGTTGGTGGAACCTACTAGAAAGATCAACTACACGGTGGAGACTTGTGAAAGTATGTGTACTTGATGACATCATTGTCTACCTCCTTAGGACGGGCGAGCCAGCGGTGAGAGAGCTGAGCGCGACACGTCCCGGGAGGCTACGTTCACACTCCCTATCTGTCATCCTAGGGTTACCCGGGTTAGCCAGTGGCAGAGGCTTTTTAATCATCACCTGGACTATAACCCTTGAACACCGTGTGATAACCCTTTTGCTGGCCCAGCATTTATACGGTTGGCTCGGGTGGTGTGAGCCCCGGACCTACCGTTTGTGCAGCAGAACGTACATTATAGCAGGCCTTCATTATTACTGCCACCAACCACACTGGGAGTCTTGGTGGCCATAGTGGCCATAGTGCCACCTTAGGGCTCCCTTCATCATTATTTGGCACCCCCTGATCTGCAATCTTCTCCCCCCTAATTCCCTGTTTTACTGCTCTGGTTAGACCGGATAATTTGTATTGTTAATATGAATTGTGGGTAGCTATCAGAATTGAACTGTATGTATTGTGGGTAGTCTATCAGATTTGAACTTGTATTTATTTTTGGCTTATCCTGACCCATCCTTTAGATTAAGGTTCTTAGATTAAGGTTGATAGGGTAGGACTAGCTTAACATAATTGTGTTTAGATATATACTGTAAAGTGTTAGTCAGGCTTTTTAGGCAAGAGGGAGGTTTGGCAGAGTCATGGGGGCACCAACTCTGGGGCTGGGGATCCCTGTATTAATGGGACGGGGTAGATACTGCGGTAGGCGGCGGCCATATGATAGAAGACACACGAGATATAACTATGCTCGCCTGCCTTCTGACCTCCGACCTATCCCGAGAAACGATGGTGGTTGGGATCAGGGACACTCTGCTTCGTCTTTGGTGTTAATTAATGCCAGGTCCATCAACAATAAGACCATGGTGCTCCGAGATTTTCTCGGAGCCCAACAGGTGGACCTGGCATGTATCACCGAGACCTGGGTGCGCGAAGGTGAGACCGTGCCTTGAGCGGTCGCCCCGGGTTTCGCGTGCCTCCACCAATCACGAACACAGGGCCGGGGGGGCGGTGTAGCACTGTTCATCCGTGAATCTATTCCCTTTAGGGCAGTCCCCGTCCCGGAGGTCACCGGCATAGAATGTGTCGGCCTGGAGTGGTTGGCCCCGGAGAGATTGGCCGTTCTCCTGGTGTACCGGTCGCCTAGCGCACCAGGAAGCGGCCTGCCACAGCTGCTGGAGGTGGTGTCAGACTGGGCGTTGCGGTTCCCCAAGCTTATTGTTCTGGGGGACTTCAACGTCCATGTCGACGCTGCCTCATGTACAGCGGCTGCGGACCTAGTGTCATCCATGGCGACGCTAGGCCTCTCCTTAATAAATTCTGGCCCCACCCATGAGGCTGGGCACACGCTGGATTTGGTCTTCGGGTTGGGGATAAACCTGGTCGTATCCTCTACTGAAAGAGTGCCATGGTCCGACCACTATGCCCTGAAGGTGCGGGTGGACCTGCCGCATCACCCCCGTCTAGGCGACGGGCCGATTTAGGCCCGCCCGCGGAGACTTATGGATCCACTTGGCTTCCTGAATGCTCTGCAGGACCCTGAACCCGCCGGCACGCTCGATGAGCAGGTGGAGGACTGGTACTCCCGTCTCTCCGATGCCATCGATGCTGTTGCCCCCCGGCGTCCTCTACGCCCCCGCTCACGGCGCACTCCATGGTATACTGAGGAGTTGCGCCGTATGAAGCGGGAACTTAGACGTCTAGAGCGAGTGTGGAGGAAAACTCGTGACGAAGCTGCGCGAACATCTTATAGGACGCTTATGAAAGCCTATGAGGTGGCAACGAAGGAGGTGAAGAGGGCTTTCTTCTCCTCCTCCCTCGCATCCGCTAGCTCTCGCCCAGCACAATTGTTTCGTATAATTCGGTCATTGACCTCCTTATCGGAGAGATCTTCAAATTCTCAATTGAGCATTAGCTGTGAGGCATTTATGAGCTTTTTCGCGGACAAAATCGCGTCGCTCCGCCATGACCTTCCATCCACGTTGGCTACAATTAGTGAACTGGAGACTCCCTTGCCGTCTTCGGGCCCTTGTTTGGCCCAGTTTTCCCTGCTCTCTGAAGCTGCTGTTGACAGAACCTTAGCTGCTGTTAGACCTACTACTTGTCCTCTGGATCCGTGCCCGTCCTGGCTTGTGAAAACCTGCCAGGCGGAGCTACGACCCCATCTGTTGAGTATAATCAATGGCTCCCTTGAGCAAGGAGTCTTCCCGGATGGGTTGAAGGAGGCAGTGGTCCGCCCACTCTTAAAAAGACCATCATTAGATCCGAGCGATCTGGCCAATTACCGCCCCGTCTCGAATCTTTCGTTTCTGGGGAAGGTAATTGAGAGAGTGGTGTTGGAGCAGCTTCAAGGGTTTCTGGATGACGCATTGGCTTTTGACCCCTTCCAGTCCGGCTTCCGTGCTGGGCATGGGACGGAGACTGTTCTCGTCGCTGTCACAGATACACTCCGTATTCAGCTTGACAGCTTGTTGTTAGATCTCACCGCAGCGTTTGACGTGGTCGACCACGATCTTTTGACCCACCGCCTGGCTGCCTCCGGAGTGCGAGGCACTGTCCTTCAATGGATTGTCTCGTTTCTCCGGGGCCGGAGTCAGCAAGTGAGGTGCGGGGATCAAGCCTCCCGGAAGTGCCCGCTTAAATGCGGTGTACCCCAGGGGGCACTTTTATCCCCGCTGCTATTTAATATCTATATGCGACCTCTTGCTCAGCTGGTACGGAGTTTCGGGCTGATTTGTCATCAGTATGCAGATGACACACAGCTCGTTCTGTTGATGGAGGGGGGAGCAGCCGCCGCCCCTGTGGCTCTACAGCACTGTCTGGAGGCGGTCGCTGGTTGGTTGCGGCAGAGCAGGTTAAAACTGAATCCATCGAAGACGGAGATCCTCTGGCTCGGCCGTGAAGGGGGGGGAGGGTCTTTCCAGCCGCCGGTGTGGGAGGGGGCCACTTTGGCGCCGACCCCCTCCGTTCGCAGCCTGGGGGTCCACCTGGATTTGTCTCTATCAATGGAGACCCAGGTGGCCCATACAACCCGGGCTGCTTTTTTCCACCTCCGTCAGGCCCGGCGGCTGGCGCCCTTCCTCTCCCAAGCGGACCTAGCCACTGTGATCCACGCAACGGTCACCTCCAGATTAGACTATTGTAACTCGCTCTACGCGGGCCTTCCCTTGCGTTTGATCCGGAGATTAAAACTGGTCCAGCACGCAGCAGCGCGCCTGCTTACAGGCAGCGCCACCTGGGCACATATCCAGCCTATACTGCATCAGCTGCACTGGCTTCCGGTGGAATTCCGGATCACTTTCAAGGTGCTGGTGCTGACCTTTAAGGCCTTACGCGGTCTGGGACCGTCATATCTTCGGGACCGCATCACCCCATACGTCCCTGCACGGCCTCTTCGATCAGTGGAGGCCAATCTACTGGTGGTCCCTGGCCCCTCGGCGATACGGCTGGCCTCCACACGGGCCAGAGCCTTTACAGCTCTGGCCCCGGCCTGGTGGAACGCTCTCCCTCCAACTGTCCGGGCCCTGCGGGACCTCGGTGAGTTCCGCAGGGCCTGTAAGACGGAGCTGTTCCGCCGGGCCTTCGGAGGAACCAGCCGTTGATGGTGCCCCTTTGCCCCCGGCTCTGATACCGGGGTCAGTTGTCATCTTAGACTCGCCACTCCTCCCTTTTGGAAGTGGGGGTGATTTTTAGATCGGAATATGGGATACTGTTTCCCCCTTTAGGGAAGGGACAGAATAACAATAGCAGATTGCTGAACGCCATCTATTTTACTGTAGTTTATTATATTATTGGAAATATCTTATGGTTTTCGCTGCTTTTAAATGTTTTAATTGCTTATATTGTCTTTTTAATGTTGTACACCGCCCAGAGCCCCTTGGGGATGGGGCGGTATATAAGTTCAAAAAATAAATAAATAAATAAATAAATATGGCTACCAATCTTGATCCTCCTTGATCTCAGATTGCAAATGCCTTAGCAGACCAGGTGCTCAGGAGCAGCAGCAGCAGCAGAAGGCCATTGCTTTCACATCCTGCACGTGAGCTCCCAAAGGCACCTGGTGGGCCACTGCAGGTAGCAGAGTGCTGGACTAAATGGACTCTGGTCTGATCCAGCAGGCTAGTTCTTATCCTGTGCCCCCATTCTCATCAGTTGTCTCCTGAGAGCTTCACATTCAGCCTTAATATGTATGATGGTGTTTACAGCTGTGCTATTTGTTCCCACATGGACTGAGGCAGAATGGGTCTACTCTGACCTGCAGACTGTATTCCATCCTTTACCCTCTACCAACTCCTCCTGCAGGGAGGCTTCTTTGTCTTGTGCAGCTGTTGCCACCATTTGACCACTCCTCACCTTTCTTGCTCTTGTAGAGGGTAGCAGCCCTTCTTTCCAGGCGCCAAACCTTCTTTTCTAAGAGCTCTATAAGTTTATATTTTTCACAAGTAAAATCCATACTGGAAGGGAAACAAACATGACACACTTTATGCAGGCGACTGGAAATGAGCCTTGGGCATTCATCGTCACCTTCCAGGTGGATTCCTTTACCCTAGAATTTACTTTGGTGTGTTGATATAACCAGAAACTTACAGGCCTGGTCTAGCGGTTATCAAAACCAAAAACGGCAACACATAAAGCTTCTTTGAGGGTTCCCAGACCAAGAGCCTCTGGCTTTCGCCATTCAGCTTGCACCTCTGAGAAGGAGGAATCCTAAAAGTTCACAGCTCCCAACTCTCTACAGCAACATCAGAGGGCAGGACCAGATGTCAACCCCAGGCAGACATTCCACACTCAGCAACAAACCAGACAAAAGAACCACATGAAAACTCATCTCCAGAAGGCTACAAGTTGGTTTTTTATGCTGCTGTTTTCTCAAAGTCGCTTACAATTGCCTTCCTCTCACCTCCCCACAGCAGACTTCTTGTGTGGTAGATGGGGCTGACAGAGTTTAGATAATAGCCCCATTTCACCCAGCAGGCTTCCTGGGGAGAAGTAGGGAATCAAACCTGGTTCTCCAGATCAGAATGCGCTGCTCTGAACCACTACACCATGCAGGCCCTCAAAGCGCTTCCCTCCCCAGCAGCTCACTCTTGTGCACCTTCCTCCAGCCCAGCTGACTCCTTTTCCTTTTCTTTGTTAGATATTTTGGTGCTGATGAAGAAGAGAGCTCCTCCTGCCCCTCCCCAAATGGTTGAAATTTCTGAAGAGGAAAAGGTGAGTTAGGAGGGTTTGTGGGGTTTCTTTAGTTCCAGCTTGTGTCAATCAGTTGCTGATGAATACTTCCAGGTGGTGTGGCCCAAGTTACCAAACGAATGAAGAGGATTCCTAATGTTCTTATTACTTCATTGAAGCCATGATATGATGTAACTTGAGCTTTATCTGCATGGTAGTATTCTTTGTACTAGCATTTTTTCCTCCCTAGAAAGCAGGCTAGGGAGGAAGCAGTAGACATAAGAGCATAAGAACATAAGAACATAAGAAGAAGCCAGCTGGATCAGACCAAAGTCCATCTAGTCCAGCTCTCTGCTACTCGCAGTGGCCCACCAGGTGCCTTTGGGAGCTCACATGTAGGATGTGAACGCAATGGCCTTCTGCGGCTGTTGCTCCCGATCACCTGGTCTGTTAAGGCATTTGCAATCTCAGAACAAAGAGGATCAAGATTGGTAGCCATAAATCAACTTCTCCTCCATAAATCTGTCCAAGCCCCTTTTAAAGCTATCCAGGTTAGTGGCCATCACCACCTCCTGTGGCAGCATATTCCAAACACCAATCACACGTTGCGTGAAGAAGTGTTTCCTTTTATTAGTCCTAATTCTTCCCCCCAGCATTTTCAATGAATGCCCCCTGGTTCTAGTATTGTGAGAAAGAGAGAAAAATTTCTCTCTGTCAACATTTTCTACCCCATGCATAATTTTATAGACTTCAATCATATCCCCCCTCAGCCGCCTCCTCTCCAAACTAAAGAGTCCCAAACGCTGCAGCCTCTCCTCATAGGGAAGGTGCTCCATAAGAACCACTTCATCACTGTGAAGATGTTTCCAAAAACTACACTGTGACTACTGTGTGGCTGCTTTCCTGTTTCTTGGGCAATCTCTAATAATAAAGGGAAGTCTGCAGTGTCGTAGGAGGTTAAGAGCTCATGTATCTAATCTGGAGGAACCGGGTTTGATTCCCAGCTCTGCCACCTGAGCTGTGGAGGCTTATCTGGGGAATTCAGATTAGCCTGTACACTCCCGCACATGCCAGCTGGGTGACCTTGGGCTAGTCACAGCTCTTCTGAGCTCTCTCAGTCCCACCCACCTCACAGGGTGTTTGTTGTGAGGGGGGAAGGGCAAGGAGATTGTAAGCCCCTTGAGGAGTCTCCTGCAGGAGAGAAAGGGGGGATATAAATCCAAACTTTTCTTCTTTCAGATCACATAAAAAGAGGTTCTGGCAGTGGGGGCAGGGGTAAATGAGGGAGCAGAGTGTCCAGAACACAGCAAGTTGCGTCTGTTCCTCTAGTCCAGTATCCATGCAGTTTCTGTACCTGTTTCACTCTGTCACCTCATCCCCCCAATTTTATTTATTCATTTAATTAAACTGTATAGGCTGCCCTTCTTTGTTGAATGGGCTCAGGGCAGTTTATATCAATTAAAATACAATTACCATACAAAAGTCCTGGTGCCTTAATGTCTTCTATCATTCAGTTGGTGGGTGGAGTGGGCGGGTGTAAATATACGACCACACTAGGAAACAAAAGGCAAAGAAATTAAAGGACAGGAGAGGGAACAGGAAAAGGGAGGCCAACCAGGTGGAATACCATTGTAGTGCTCAACCACAGGCCTGGCAGAATAGCACCATCTTGCAGGCCTCACAGAAGTGTAACAGGCCCCAAAGGGTCTTAACTTGAGAGCATTTCACTGGCATTTCACTGAGAAAGCTCTGGTTCTGGTTGCAGACAGGCAGATTGTTTTGGGGCCAAAGTGTGTGCAGAATGGAGTGCCTTTTGGAAGACGTATTGGGAGATGTGATCCCACAGGTACAATAGTCCCAGACCAGTTAGGGTTTTAAAGGTTAATACCAAAACTTTGAACCTGATCTGGTATCGCACCTGTAGCCCATGCAGCTGGTGAAACACTGGTTGGATACGTTCCTGCCACAGAGTCTGTCAGAACTCCTCTGCGTAGACAATGAAACACTTGAAAGTTCAAATATTTTATTGCTACAAGCAGAAAAAAGGCAGAAGTCTGTTCTGAGCCACTCTCTCAGAACAGACGATAATATACTTCAGTGTTCCCCCCCCCCCACAACATGACAAACTGAACAGCATAACATTTACTTTAAGTTACTGCCAAGGTTACATAGGCAGATAAGACACCTGTGGGAAGTAACTGTCAAGTGCTGGGTATTTTGACCTTGGTTCCCACCTGACTGCGCGCCAACTCTTCTGTTGGCAGTTTACCTGGAGTGCAAGCAGGGCCGAGATATGCCTGTCTGTGTGCTATCTTTCGGTGTGCTTCTTTCTGTGTGAATTCTCTTTGTTTACAATATCTATGCACGGGTGGGGGAATAGTCTGGTTTTATACTACTGATGGAACTCTGGCAGCCCAGAGTTCTCCTGTCCTGCCTACAGATCTGTCTAAGCCAGTGAATAAAGAACTGTTTGAAGTTACTTTGCCTGGACTCAGTCTGTTTATTACAGCAACAGATCAGCAAAGCACAGCAATACACAGCAATAGCCCAACAGCCTTCCTTCCCCCATGGCACACATCCTGACAGAGTCCCCATAAGGGCCCGTGCAGCTGCATTTTGAGCCAGCTAAAGCTTCCAGTGCAAACTCAAGGGCAGCCCTGTGTAGATTGAGTTATAGTAGTCTAGTCTGGAGGTGGCCATTGCATGGGTCACCATGACCAAGTCAGTACGAGACAAGTAGGATGCTAGCTATCTGATCTGCCAAAGATGGAAAATTTCCACCCTGGCCACATTCGTTACCTGGGCCTTCATAAATAAGGAGGCATCCAAGATCACTCCCCAGACTCTTGACAGCCAACATCAGTGATAATAGTCCACCATCAGGAGTTGGCAGCTGGTAAAAATAAATAGGGAAAAATCCCAAATACTAGTTAAAACATGGACAGTCAGAATAAACAGCAATTAATGGAAAAGTGTAAGGAACCTCAAAGGACTCGAAACAAAGTAACTGAGTTCAGTTCGTTTATTTCATAAGCTTCAATGATCGCAATACACGGAATGCGGATTCTGACTTTCCCGGGCTTAAAGCGTCGCTTTTATGGACCCTTCAGCCACCTCCCCCAAACGTCCCAGCAGAATTCCCACGACAGGATAGAAACAAGCTTTAAACACATAAGATATAAATTCAGCAAGCAGCGAAGGTTATTGGCGCAACCACCCTGGGCACGTAATGGCCCAGAATCCAGGAATGCACACCAAGGCGACAGGCAGAAAGAGCAGCAGAAAACTAAATTCCCCACCCTTACACTCCGCCTCCTCTACGAAAAGCCCCTCTCCCCTGGTTTATGAGGGAAAGCCTTATGGAAAGCAGCGATCAAAGGGCGTCAATATTTTCAACATACACCCATTGATTATGGCCCGAGGGATACCCCACCCAGGAAACCAAATATTGCAAAGCAGCTATGCGTGATATAACGAGGAGAATCCAGAATAAGCGTCGATTACGTGAGTGCGTTTGTGGCCATCAACGATCACCGGCGGGGAAACCTCCGTTGGGTCGTGCCAAGCCATCTGAACTCTGGAGCCAGCTGAGTAAGTTTTTTCAGAATGAAATACAGGGTGAATATTACTGAGAGAATTGGGGCGAATTCCTAACCGAAAGCAGTCAGCATCATTGATCACTTGGGTGATCCGAACGGGCTTCAATACATGAATTTCTTGCCTAGCTTGGAATATTTATGCACATCCCTAAGGTTTTTGGTAGACAAATAAACCCACGCCCCCACTTGCAGAGGAAAATCCATCCTATGTTTGTCCGCTTGTCTTTTTTGGGCTTCCTGCGCTTGCGAAAGCGAGGAGGAAACGGATTTCCAGCCTTCAGCCAGAGACCGAATCCAGTCACTAAAGTCGGGGTTGGAGCGCATGATCGGGGAGCTGGGTAACGGGGGGAACGAACGACCCGAGACCACTTCAAACGGAGTTTTATTGGTGCTGCTGTGAACCGCGTTGTTGTAGGCATACTCGGCAAAGGGAAGAAGTTCCGTCCAGTTATCCTGATGATAGTTGGTGTAACAACGTAGGTACTGCTCTAGCGTTCTGTTGGTCCGTTCGGTCTGGCCGTCACTTTGCACATGGTACGGGGCAGCCACAGCCGAAGCTGTTCCCAACAACTCCAGGAAAGCTTTCCAAAACTTAGATATGAACTGCGGGCCCCTGTCGGAGATCACTCTCTCCGGCGATGAGTGCAAACGATAGATATGTTGAATAAACAATTTGGCCAATTTAGGCGCCGAGGGAATGGTGGAACACGGAACGAAGTGCGCCTGTTTAGAAAAGAGGTCCACCACCACCCATAACACTGTATTACCATGGCTTTCGGGGAGATCTTGTGATTAAATCCATGGAAATCACTTGCCACGGCCGGGCCACCGGGGGGATGGGGTGTAGTAATCCATGAGGCTTACCAGGGATGGCCTTAGCCTCTGCGCACGTCAGACACCCTTTTATGTATGCCTCGATGTCCTTGCGCATGGTGCACCACCAAAATTGCCTCCTAAGTAAGTGGAGCGTTTTCAAAAATCCAAAGTGTCCCGCTTGTCGGGCGTCATGGCCAGCCAGTAGAACCTGCTTACGTAGGGCCGGTGGGACGTACCAGCAGTCACCCCGTCTCCAAACTCCCCCTTGCAACTGCAGGAGGGGGTCGGATTCATCTTTCGGAACCTCCTGTCGTCCCGCCTTCTCCAGGTGACGTAGAAATGGAGATACAACGTCCGGGACATTCATGGGGGGGTGTATCTGGGGCGTAACTGTCTGGGATCGGGTTACCGCCAAGCCCAATTGAGAGGGTGTGAGAATAGTGCGAGGCATGGCGCTTAGGGAGGTGTCCGTCCCATTGGGGAGGCAGGACAGGGCGTCAGCTAATTTGTTGCTATTACCAGGGAAGAAATGGACGGTGAAGTTGAATCTGGAGAAAAAGTCCGCCCATCTTAATTGTTTGGCCGACATTTTGAGTGGAGTAGACAAAGCTGCCAAGTTTTTATGATCCGACCAAACCTGGAACGGGCGCACGGCGCCTTCCAGCCAATGCCGCCACGTAGACAAAGCCTCCTTAATGGCTGCCGTTTCTTTATCCCCAACCGTCCAGTTGAGTTCGGGGCCGGACAGTTTTTTCGATAAATAAGCACACGGTACAAGTTTGTTATCTTTATTTTTCTGCAAGAGTGCTGCTCCTAGGGCTTTATCCGAAGCATCGACATGCACGATGAAAGGCAAAGTGGGATCTGGGTGTTTCAAAATGGGCTCGGTAGTAAAAGCTGTCTTAAGTGCCTGAAACGACTTTTGACAATCGGGACCATGAGAGGGAAGCCCCGGGTTTCGATGCCTGGGGTCCCTTTCCCTTGGTGCGCAGTAAGTCTGTGAGTGGTAGAGCAAGCTTAGCAAATTGGGGAATAAAATCTCGATAAAAGTTCGCAAATCCTAGAAACGATTGAAGTTCCTTACGGGTGGTGGGTATCGGCCAATTCACCACAGCTGCTACTTTTGCCGGATCCATCTCCAGGCCCTCTGGAGAGATCCGATACCCTAGGTAATCCATGGAGGTCTGGTGGAAGGCACATTTGGACAGTTTTGCGAACAGGGAGTTATCGAGCAGACGTTGCAACACAGCCCTGACCAGACGTTCATGCTCTTCCATCATTTGGGAATATATTAGAACGTCATCCAAATACACCACCACCGCTTTGAACAGAAAATCTTGTAGGACGTCGTTAATAAGTGACATGAGAGCCCCTGGGGCGCCGGATAATCCGAATGGCATTACAAGATATTCATACTGGCCAAATTTAGTATTAAATGCTGTTAAATGCTCGAATCCCTCAGCAATTCGTACTCGGTAATAGGCCTCCCTCAGGTCCAGTTTGGTGAAAATACGCCCCTTTCCCAAGGCATCGAGCAGGGGCAAGGGGTATTTATTTGACAGCGAAACAGCGTTGAGACCACGATAATCAGTGCACAGACGTAGGGTTCCATCTTTCTTTTTCACAAACAAAACGGGGCTGCGTGAGTGCTCTTGGTGGCTCGGCAACTGAAACCGCGAGCCAGATTCTTATCGAGAAAGGCTCGAAGCTCCTTCTCCTCGGTTGGGCTTATCCGATATATTCTACCTTTGGGGAGTTGTGCCCCTGGGACCAAGAGGATTTTACAGTCTGTGTCCCTATGGGGGGGGGAGTTGATCGCACTCCTGTTCTGCAAAGACTTTGGCTAAATCCCAGTACTGTTTGGGAACTCCGGCCAGTTCCGGGCTCGGGTCGCTGGCTAGAGCCATTGCCTGGGGCGCATCGGGGTCTTCTTCAGCCTCTGCCGGTGGCTCACCCTCGTGCATGTGATCCCCACAAGGAGGATCGGTGAACCGGACTATGCGTTGCCCCCAGAAGATGGTGGGTTCATGGGAGAGAAGCCAGGGCATGCCCAGCACTATGGGATGTTTGGCGACTGGACCCAGAATGAAGCTACGTCTTTCCCAGTGTTCAGCACATCGCAGGAGCACTGGTTGGGTTTTGAAACGGGCTGGACCGTCGGTGCCCAACGGGCTGCCATCCATTTGAGTAAAGGGAATGGGTTTGGCCAATGCTATACGTTTGAGCCCTAGTTGCTCAGCCACCTGAGGCCTCATAAGGCAGTGGGAGCAACCGGAGTCTATGAGAGCTCGTGCCAGAATATGGGTGTGCTTGGAGTCATTGGTCAGCGTGGTCATAATAGTTATGGGGGCTCCCCCTTCACTCACCGCATCTGGCGCAGGAACCTCTTCTGCGGGACCCGATGAGAGGCTCACCCCTTCAGGTTCGGTGTCATCAGCTTCTCCGGGCTCGTCATCATAGGTGGTTTGCGCAGCTCCTTGGGGCCCCCGAGGACCTGTCTTGCGAGGAGTTCGTGCCGTTGACTTGCTGGGAGTGGGGACAGGCGCCTTTTGTTTTTTCGGGCAGTTGGCCGCCATGTGGCCCGGGCCCCCACAATATAAACATAACCCGAGGTGGCGGCGGCGCTCAGAGGTGGATTCGGCTGCCGGCGGTCCTGCACTCAACTTCTTCGGCGGGGCGGCGGCCGTCGCTACCGGTTTGGCAAGAGGTTTGGTGGGAGCGGTTTTCCCCGTCTTGGAACGATTGAGACGGGCCGCAATAAGGTTGCCGGTTGTAATCCATTCCGCAATGGTCTGTGGTTCACGCACCATGCATGCCCAGGTGCAGATTTCCGAGTCGACAGCGTCATGGAAGTATTCACACTTCATGCGTTCGGGCCAGTCCGGGAGTTTGCTCGCGGCCAACCGAAATTCTCGGGCGAACTCTGCAAAGGTTTTATTACCCTGCTTGAGAGTTTTAATAGTCTTGATGGCTTTGTTCACCTCCTCCGGATCTTGAAAACATAATCGCAACCCTTGAAGTAAAGCTGCCACGGTTTGAAGTTCAGGGGCCCCTGCTACTTCATGCAACTCCACAAACCATTCTGCCGCATCTCCATCCAGCACGGATCCGATGTCACGCACCTTCTCGGCTTCGGACCTATAGAGATCATCAAACTCAAGCATGTGTGCGTCGAGTTGCAGGATGAAATATGGCAATCTGGAAGCCGTCCCATCAAAACGCGCAGGAATGTGAGGGCGAGGGTAACCCCTACCGGCTCGTGGAACTGGGGCCGGGACTTGTGCGGGCGGTGGTTGCGCCGCCTGCACCCCTGGACCGGGGGCTAAAGGTTGCACTGGGAGTAGGACTCTACGTTGGGGTAGGGGAGCGGCACGATTCGGGGCGATGGGCTGACGAGTCACGCCGCCGGTGCTGGGTAGAGTCACTGGTGGCGCTTCGAGATTTCTCTGGAGCGTCGCTTCCCTTGCCGCCAACTCCCTCTCACGACGTGTGAGAGCCTCTCGTACACGTTGCAGCCTATCCCGTTCTCTGCGTTGCAGTTCCGCCTCGACTACTCCTTGGTTTTCCAGCGCTTTAAGGCACTCGCGTTGGCGCTGGAGCTCGAGTCTGGAGTGTTCTAGGACTCGATCACGGGAAGTGAGGTCTTTGAGGTACTGGTCTCTTAGGACATCCTTCTCTCGTGAAAGTTCCGCTTCCACGGCTCGGCACTGCTGTTCACGTTCTTGTTCGAAAGCTAATCGCTCACTTTCAAAGGCTTCCCGCTCCTGCTCCCGTTCCTGTTCTAAGGCTTCGCGCTCTTTTTCGAGAGCTATCCGTTCCTGCTCCCAGTCCTGTTTGGTTCTCTCGAGGGCTTCTAGCTGTTCGCAAAGATCCAAAACCGGGGGATGCCGTGCATCCGCGGCCGGTAGGGCGGTAGCCCCCATAAACTCAGACCTGGAGGCGCGGGCACCGTCAAGGGGCATGGCCGCCGCTCCCTCGAGATCCATTAAGTCCGGAGGGTCGCGGGTACGGGCATCTTCTGCGAAAGTGAACCTGAGTCTGGAAGTTTTAGGTAACTCCAACACTTCCTCCTCAGTCCTGGGTCATTGGGGGGCACGAGCCTTTTGGGCGCACTCCGGTGCTCTTCCAGTGATCTTCGGGAGGGGGATCCTCGAGGTATTGATCCAGAAATCTTGCCAGGTACTCCTCGGTGTCCCCGTGGATGGTTGATACCCCGATTTCCTCTTCGACCCGTCGCATCACCGGTTTGTAATCCATATGCTGGCGGGTGGTGAAATGTTGCCCCAGGGGGGCACGATCCATCGACACCCCCCCACCAGGATCGTAGAAATCCTGACGCACTTCCAGGCGGCCGGCCGAAACCGTGCGCCGAGCCATCAGGGGGGCTTCTTCCACTTGCTCATGCAGTTGGAGGAAGGCTAAGCTCCGGCTGAGCCGAGGCTTAGAGAGGGTCACCAGGGAGATGGGTTCCGCTGGCTCCTCCAGAGAGACCGTCGTGTGGAAGGAAGATATGGAGCCCTCTTTGGGGGCTACCACAGTCTTGTCGCCTTCCAATTGCGACGAACTCTCGGTGTTCAATCCCTGCATGTCGTTGGGCATCAGGGATCCACAAAACGGATGGAAAATGGTAGTGAACCAAAATCAACCCGAAGATAGAGAAATGAGAATCCGCATAATGTAAGGAACCTCAAAGGACTTGAAACAAAGTAACTGAGTTCAGTTCGTTTATTTCATAAGCTTCAATGATCGCAATACACGGAATGCGGATTCTGACTTTCCCAGGCTTAAGGTGTCGCTTTTACGGACCCTTCAGCCACCTCCCCCAAACATCCCAGCAGAATTCCCACGACAGGATAGAAACAAGCTTCAAACACATAAGATAACCACAGCAAAGTTAAGGCCACAACCACCCCGGGCACGAAGGCCAGAACGAGGAATGCGCCAAGGACAGGCAGAAAGAGCAGAAACTAACCCCCACCTTTACAAAAAGTTGGGTTGTCAGATTGTTAAAGTGAATAAGGACTTAGGAATTATAATGTCATATTCTAATCTGTCACTTATTCAAAACAACTATGAAAAAGTATGGAAGGAAGAAGGAGTTAAAAAGTTGGGAAAGATTAAATTTTATTGTTGATGGGTAAAATCTCCACAATAAAGATGAATATCTTGCCAAGAATATTATATCTATTTCAGTGTATCCCAGTTATTAATTCTGATTCAATGTTTAAAAGTTGGCAAAAAGATCTTACCAAATTTATTTTGGGGAGGGGGAGGAAACCAAAAGTTAAATAAACAATATTATGTGATGCAAAGAGTAGAGCAGAGTTGATGTTAACTAACTTTAGAGTATTCTTTGAGGCTACATGTTTTGTTTGGTTAAACAATTTGGTTAACGTTGGAAAAAAGACTTTTAAGGGCACAGGTCTTAGATTTGGTTGGCATATATATCTTTGGTATAATAAATATAAAATGAATAAGCAATTTATGTGCCATCCTATCAGTTTTGCCCTGTTTAGAATCTGGAAGAAATATAAACAGAATTGTATTCTTATCTGCCATTATGGGTATCTCTTCAAGAGGCATTGCTTAGATACTCAGATATTGTCAACAGACAATCAAGATATGAAAAATTAGAATATAGATTAGAATCTCAGGAGGAATTAAGTGGACTTGGGGAAAAATGTGATTGGTGGTTATACAGACAACTCAAAGATTGTTTTGATACAAATAAAAAGCTTTTGGAGATTACATCAGACTTGCAATATATTAAAGCAGTTACAGAAGACTAACTCAAATATGATCAAAAGAATTGTGTGAGGTCTAACTATTATATGGAAACAGAATATGTAAAATGTTTCATGAAAACTTGGGCTAGGAATATTGGCCATAATATTATGTGCGAGACATGGCATAAACTATGGACTAAGGATTTAGGATTTACTAAGAGTCACTTCATCAAAGCTATTAACAAGATGTTCTACTGTTGGTATATAACTCCTTCTAAACTTGCTAAAATAAAAAGGGGTTCTGACAAATATTGGAAGTGTGGAGATATTGGCACTCTATATCATCAGTGGTGGGCATATAATAGGGCGAGAGCCTTTTGGCAACAGATTTACAGAAATACTAAAAATCTTAAAAGTTAAGATGGAATTGAAACCTGAAATGTATTTATTTAGATGTAAAGGAAGGGAGGAAAAATGTCCTGTTTATCTACTGCAGCAAGAATCATCTGAGCAAGAAACTGGAAAATCACTAAGGCCCTTTCCGCACGGAGGCGGAAGGGCTTGGGTCGGCGTTTCTGACGCCGACCCGACGACGCTGGGACCGTCCACATGGACGGTCCCAGAAAGAACAGGGAAGACGGCGCCGCTGGGCGCCGTCGCCCGGTCGACTTACCTGCTCTCTGGCCCTCCAGCACATCGCCAGGAGGGCCGGATGCGCCGGAGGGCCGGAGAGCAGGTAAGTGAAGGGAGGGAGTGGGGGGAAGTGCCGGGAAGCCGCTGCCATTCGCATGGCAGCGGCTTCCAGCCAGCGTTTTCAGAAAAGTGTGCTTTCCAGCGCACTTTAAAAACGCCGGCGCGGCGCGGCGCGGCGCGGGCGGGCGGCACGAGGGCGGCGCCGCTGCAAAGCAGCGGCGCCTCCTGTGCAAATGGCGGCCTGGGGACGGCATTTTTGCCATCCCCAGGCCGCCATATTCCGCCCGTGCGGAAACGGACTAAGATTCTAACAATAAAAGAATGGCAAATGAAAGTCATGGAATTTGTTAGATTGGCTAAACTGATGGGTTATGTTTTCCATAAACCTAATAAGGAATTTAAACTGGAATGGAAGGAATGGGTAGATTATATTGCACAAGATTATAGGAATGGTAATATTGTAGTTAGTTGCAAACTGTTCTAATTAGACACATTGTAGAAAACTATGGACAGTGGGTGACCTGGCAACTGAAAGTATAGAATTCAGGATTTTGTCTTGTAAATCATTTCTTTTTTTGAGTGATGATATTAATTAATTCTGGTATTAAGTTATGTTGTGATAATTATAATGGAGGACAAATAATATGTGATATGTATGCTTATTTTATCAATGAAGTATTTTTTAAAAAGGAGTCGGGAGCTGGTGCCCTCTTTGTCAGTCCTCCTGGCCCAACCACAGGACCTCTGCCATTGCTGGATGTAGTTTCAGCTGGCTGTGTTTCAACCACTTTACCCTGGCTTCCAAACATTTGGCCAGCCATTCTGTGTTTAACCATTTGCTGAACCCAATATTGTACATTTTATCCAACCCAGTGGCCGTTCCTGATATGTAAGGTCCTTGCTAATCAATCAGAGAACAGTTAGTTGTGTGCAAGGTTTTACATTTGGAGTGGAGTTTTGTCAGCAGTGGTTGAGAAGGAATGTGAGAGGAATTGTTCTGTGCCAACAAGAAAGGGGGAGAAAACATATTATTATTATTACTATTATTATTATTATTACTATTATTATTATTATTATTATTATTATTATTATTATTATATTTTAAATTGGATTTAATATACCGCCCTATCCCCGAAGGGCTCAGGGCGGTGAACAATATAAATATAATATATAAAAACTTACGTATAATTTAAAACAGTTCTAAAACAATGTCCCACGAAACCCATATACAACTCTCCCCAGAAAGGAATAATGGGTCCCGATGGTGTTAGGACCCCTAGAAGCAGAGGGGCGGGTGGGGCAGAGGCACCATCTTACCTATATGGCACTGTCTGGAAAACCATGAAATATGCAAACTCTCAACTTCTACTACTTTCATAAGGAGGTTTTCTTGTCCCTTTCTCAGAGTACACTGGCATCCATTACAGGGCTTCCCAATTAAACAGAAATAGTCTGTCAACCAATTTCTTTGCAAGTGGCAGCGATAAGGCTGAGAAGGGGAAGGAGATGGCTAATTCTATTGCAACTCTTCATGACACATTCTTAGTCCGTATGTAAAATTCCATCAGATTTTGAATGAAGGGAATAAAAGACTACAGTGGATATACTGCTAATATAGTGTACTATCATGTATTGCCAGGTATTTAAGGCATTACGCGGTCTGGGACCCTCGTACCTTCGGGACCGCATCACCCCATATGTCCCTACTCGGCCTCTGCGTTCAGCAGAGGCCAATTTGCTGGTGGTCCCCGGCCCCTCAATGATGCGGCTGGCCTCCACACGGGCCAGGACTTTCACAGCTGGCCCCGGCCTGGTGGAACACCCTCCCACAAACTGTCCGGGCCCTGCGGGACCTTGGTGAGTTCCGCAGGGCCTGTAAGACTGTGTTGTTCCACCGGGCCTTTGGAGTGTCCAGCTGCTGATATGGTGCCCCCCCGCACTGCTCCTGCTTTGGCACTGGTACAACAGAGCTCCTCATGTTGAGGGGCCTGCCGTCCCCCCCCTTCTTGGGGTGGGTTTTTAAATTGAGCCTGGATGCCTCTTGTTTAATTTGCTAATTGTTAGCCGCTGTTATGTATTTTAAGATGTTTTATTGACGGAGCCTATGTATGTATTGTACTGGGTTTGCTCCTGCTTATTGTTTATATATTATGTTGTTCACCGCCCGGAGCCCTTTGGGGATCAGGCGGTATAGAAATTGAATTAATAATAATAATAATAATAATAATAATAATAATAATAATAATAATAATAATAATAATAATAATAATAATAATAATAATAATAATATTTGCCTGTGTGTCATCATAAATCCAAGATTACTGATATTCATTTACATTCCAGTCTGTAACTCCTTTCAAAGTGGTCTTATGAACAATTTAGGGGGGGATCTTTTTTGTTAAACATTGCATGTCCTGGCCCCCACATCAGTTATGTTAACCCCATTGCCACAAATGAGTTTGGAGCTTCTCCTAGTGATTGCCATGTGGTGGTGGCTGCTTTGGACTCGAGACATCAGCAGTCTTTTTCTAAGACTCAAAATAGATTACAAAATATACAAAAAATTCAATCAGATAGCATAAAATATTCTGTATAACCATGCTATAGGGTTAGGATTACCAGTCTTTTATTTCTCTATAATCACAGCCTGTATCTGGGCCAAAAATGAAAGCTAACTTCCTTTCTGGAGAGGAGGAACCTCTGGAGAGTTTTGTGAGAAGGGGAAAGTCTGCTTTGGTGTGGAGCGCAGAGTTAGTTTTATTGCCTCTGAACCCTATCTAAAAGTTCAGCTTCTTTTTACCCACTTGGGCATTGGGCAGGGCTACAGGCAGACCCACCCATCAACCACTTTCTCATGGGGGGGAGGAGCTAGATAGAAGAGGTACCAGGTACCTTGTATATTTATAGTTAATGCATATCCCGTAGACAAGTATAATTAGTGACACTGTTAAACTCCGTTCTATCCTGTTTTTCTGCATGTTTTCTTCATTTCACCCCTCTTGGGATAATAACCTGAGGTCTCCCCCCCCCCCCCCCCCCCGGCTAGTTTGTTATAACCAAGATTACATTCTTTTTTTTTGCTGCAGTTTAGTTCTAAAACTTCCTTTTGTGCTGTGGGCATGTTTGCCTGCTGACCAAAAGGGGAATCTTTCAGTAAGTCCAATGTATTGATCTAAGATTAGCTGTAAGGCACATTGGCTTTAATTTTTTTTATAGTGCTTTCAACAGTATTTCACCAAAGCATTTCAAAATTGCTTCCATTAGCTCCCGGTTGCTGATGTTTTAGGCCTGGGCACTTTGTGGGCCGTTGCATCTCTAGATTCAGTAGTGCAAAAATGCTACCATGATAGTTCCTTGAGTTTGCAGTCCCTTTCTGTGGATAACCTGTGGCAGGTTTTAAACAGATTTCTCATCTCATTTAGCGGAAGCTGGAACAGAAAGCTCCAGATAAGGAGGCGATTCTGAAAGCAACCACCAATCTCCCATCTCACAGCACAGACCGCAGCGTGGCTCACCACAGCATGAGGGATGTGAGTACTCCTCTTCTACTCTCTTGTTGCATCCTGGGGCCCTGCCTAGTCTTTTTTTCAGCACAGAATAAATCCCCCACAGAAACAGCTTTGTTCTGTTCTTTAGCAGCTTGACCTTTTTAATCCAACTTAAGGCAACTTGCTTGTGCATTGCCCTTTTGCTTTGCTTTCATTGTGACAACTGTAGGTTCATCAACGTGGCCTCTGAGTGGCCCCACATTTGGGACTGCGCAGGGCAGTTGCAGGTCGTCTTCTTGTAATCTTCTAGAAGGCTCTTCCTAGGAGTGCTTCTCCTCCTCTTGGAAATGGAGTCAAAGGGGCTTCCTGGCCAAACAGTCCCAGGACCAGGGGGGAGGAGCACTCCTTCCCTCAGCTCACTTCCTGCCGTTGCACAATGAGAACATGTTCTTGTGAGCTGGTGTTTTTAGTTTATGAGGAGACTTGTTATGAGAAGATTTTTCTTCAGGTGTGGTTTTTTGGTCTTTTTTTCTTCAGTATTGAGAAAGATACCACCCTGTTTAAAAAAATGTACTAAATGAGGTATGAAGATGGCCAAGAACATCAGGATTTCCTTTCCTGCTTAGAAGAGGCACATATATAATCAACGGGTCACACTTGCTCCCTGTTAACACTAAACACGAGACAGAAACATTTATCTCATTTCAGGACTTTGCTTTGGAAAAAGTCTATGGATGTACCTCAGCCAAACCATCAAGGTAAGGGCTCCCATTCGCCTTCAGTGGCTCGGTCCCTGCCTCAACAGAAGATGCCTCATCTTCCTGATGGGAGTCTAGGACAATGTTTTAGCCTCCGAGCAAGCAGACAGGAAAGAAGTCCAAGACCAAGAAGCTGACAGATTCTAAAGTGTTGAAGGGAAAAAACCTGCCATCATCACCTCCAGAGACCAGTGTTGGACTCCTTCACTGTCAAGTGCAATCAGTCATGTTCGCCAATTTGTCAGGAATGTGCTTCTCTATGTACCAAAGGTTGCGACTCAGTACATCCAAAGGTTTGTACGTACGTACCAAAGGTTGCGACTCAGTACATCACCACCAAAGGTTCCAGCAGTAGTGGAGGAGATAACACAATTGTTATCCACTGTGATGTTGAGACGCTTTTCTCTCTGTACGGTGGCTGTACTGGAATGCAGTAGGTCACCTATTGTTAGCGATGCTACTCCTGTTGCCTGTCAACTCAGTGCTGTTCATCTCCGCGTCAATCTTCATCCCATAGAAAGACATCAGAAGGCCGGTCAGCATCGCCTCGTCTGTCTCAGCATCATTCTTCGCTGTCGAGATGGCACTGTTCAACACAGAGGTCTAGGTTCCCTTGCAGGAGATTGCACTCTTTGAAGCCAGGCGTGTCTCATTCTTGGAGGTCTTCTCCTCAGTGCTGATCTCCTCACCATTGGTGTCCAACCCCGACCTTGTCAGTTACTGATGACTGTAAGGAATTCCATAGAAGCAGAAATAAAAGGCTTTTGGGAGTAAAAGTCCATTTATTAAGACATCTTAGAAAGCTCAAGTACACGCAGTGGCAGGAATGGCACTTCCCGCCAGAAGCACAGGTTATAACACCATTCACCCCATCCCCCCTTCCTGCTTCCCATGGGAACGGAGTCTTCATCTCCCGCGCAAAGATAAAGTCTCCGCCGATGCATCTGGCCCATCGCCCGGGCTGTGGAATGCACTCAAGGTTACTTCACCATCAACACCATTGAATCCTTTACATTCTGATGATGAGGTGGTTGAGATGGGCTCACACACATCCAGATTGAGAGACCTTTGTGAGGACCCAAGAGACTCTATTCTTGCCCACATACCTAGGACAGTCATTGTTACACCAGGGAATGTTATGTATTTCCTGGACCATCTGCACATAGGGAGATCAGCCACCGCTCTCATCATGTGACATCCTATTGTAAGTATTATGAGGCACCATCACAGTATGAAGATGAGCAGCACTCTGAGGTATCCTCTGATAATCCATCTATGCCTTCTCCAGAGGATGTTGTATGATAATTGCAATCTGTCTCCCTTCCTGAGGACAATCGGTGGTTTGTGGAATTGTTGAGGATGGTGAATGCTGTTAACTTGGACTTTGGAATGGTTGAGCCACCTAATGATGACACTGTGTTGGACACTTTACACACAAAGGACATGCCACTAATTTGTTGGCCTATTGTGAAGGATTTTCTTAAACTGGCTAATGCTGATTGGACTAGACCATTTGCGGCGCTTTCTGCTACAAAGAAGCTGGAGAACAGCTATTGTCAGGACCAACTCCCAGCATGCACCAGTTCCCGCTCTTGTTGGAAAAAGGCGGGAGTTGGTGCATGCTGGGAGTTGTAGTCCTGGCAGCTATAGGGTTAAGCCAGATTAGTACCCCTTCCTGTTTCATCATCTTTCTGCCCAGTCTACCCTTCCTCCAGCTGTCCGGGCCCTGCGGGACCTTGGCGAGTTCCGCAGGGCCTGTAAGACTGTGTTGTTCCACCGGGCCTTTGGAGTGCCTAGCCGCTGATATGGTGTCCCCTCCTTGCTCCTACCCTGGCACTGGTACATCAGAGCCCTCATATTGAGGGGCCTGCCGTCCCCCCCTCTTTTGGGGTGGGTTGAAATTGAGGTGGGACGCCTTGTTTAAATGTTAATTATTAACCGCTGGTTTTATGTATTTTAAGACGTTTTATTGATGGAGCCTGTGTATTGTGTACTGGATTCGCTCCTGTTTAATGCTTCATGTTTTATATTATGTTGTTCACCGCCCAGAGCCCTTCGGGGATCGGGCGGTATAGAAATTGAAATAATAAATAAATAAATAAATAAATAAAAATTACTGATTCTCTGCCGAGTCAATACAAGAGTAGTAACCATTTTCCCCTAGTGGACAAGGAAGGCAGAAAATTTTACACTATGGACAGAAAGCAGTACTCCTTAGCTGCTCTGGGATTCCTCATCACCAATTATCTGGGGATTATGAGCCTTTGTCAGGCTTTTTCTTTTGTGGGATTGAATGACCTAGCACATAGAGTCCTTGCCAGTTGACCAGAGGAAATTGGCAAAAAATATTCAGACAGCGGGGTATTTCCTAGGTAACAGCAATTGGCTATAACCAAATATGTCGCTGACATTGCTCTAAGAAGGCACTCACCTGTCTTTCCTAAAGATACTAGATTGAGACTAGAGGACATGCTCTTTGAGGGAATCTCCTGCTTTAGTGAACAAACCAACTCAGTCTTGCATTACCTTAAAAAGTACATAGCAGCTGCACATTCGTTGGGCAGTATGCCTCATGCACCAAACCGTATAGACAGAGGTACTTCCCTAGACAGGGTTACCAGACTCAGAGGCAATATAGATACTTGGCCTCATCTTATACCTCCCAGACTCAGTCCAAACCACCCAATCAGGGTTCTTCCCAGTAGAGAAAGAAATTCCCAGCATCCCAGAAGGGAAAAAAAGAGTTCCAAGGTTTCACCCCTAGATAGCATACAGAGAAAAAATGACTACTTGAAGGAGATTTCTGCAACAGACTGGCTTTTTATTTTGATGTTTTCTGTTCTGTTTCTAATGATTCTTGAGTTCTGTCCATAATAAACCAAGTTTATTATTTGGAATTTGATGTCTAGCCTGATTGCCTTAATAGGGCTCACATTGTTACCCCTCCCTTCTCTGCTTTACAGGAGGAGATAAGCGAGGCTAGTAGATACAAGATCAAAATGTAGGTGCAGCCTATATGTGATGATTATGAGGCATACCTTGGTTTGAAGCAGTTACCAGTTTCTATCTAGACAGAATCATACATAGCACACAATTGGATAGCTGTCATGCCCCTGGAGTGTTCAATAATAAGACTTATATTCATTTGATTTCTTTATTATGAAACTTTATTATCAGGAATAAGCATTTAAACTTCTGTTGCCTGAACTAAGCATAACCAGCAATGAGGCCTTCATTATATCCCACATCATCCCCACGTCAGGTCACCCCACCACTGATTATCAGTTCTGAAGGGGTGATGGCACCCCTCCAGTCCCACAGTCCAGAGGAGAAGAAGCCTCCTTCGGGGGGGGGGGGTGTCAATCAACCTACATTCCACACTACTGACAAAACTACAACAGAAGGTGTCTAATGAGCTGATAAGACATTGCCTGAGAAGCAAAGTGAAAAAACAAGTATAGCAGGGAAGGGAATAAGGAGATAAATGTCCTGCATCCTGGGTAGGAGACAGTAGACGTGGCAGGATCAAAAAGGCTGGTCGTGACATACTGCCCCGCTAATGACAACCTATGGCCCCCCAGGTGGTGAGGGTATTTATGATGACACTCTGACACCAAACGAGGGGCCCGAACATTAGAAGCGTCAACCCGCTCATACTTCCCAAGAGGGAAATGTTTCCAAGTGACCCAATACTGCAAACATCTGCGATACAAACGTGAGTCCAGAACACGGGTAACTTTATGGTGCTCCTGTTGATCAACAAGTAGAGGAGGAGGCGTTTCCACTTCTGGATGCCACCGGTCATCAGTTGGCACCCACTTCAGGAGGCTGGAATGAAACAAAGGGTGCACACCCGGATAAGTTTTAGACAATTTCATCTCTATGGTCACCTCGGTAATGACACAACTTTAAAGGGTCCCAAATACAGCTGACCCAACTTGCGACTGGGTTGGGTGCAACATAGATTCTGGGTGGAGATATACACTTAATCCCCCACTTCAAAACAGGTATCTTTGTGTTTCTGGTCAGCTTGGCATTTATAAGTCTCCAGTTTTACACAAGGCCTTATGGATGATTGTTGGATAGTTCCCAACCAAACCTGCAGATCCTTTGGGCCCTCTCCCTCCACAAAAGGTAATGGATTCCCCTCCTGTCCATAGACAGCTTTGAAAGGGGATTAACCAGCACTTTGGTGTTGCTGTAAGCATATTCAGCAAATGGCAGGTCACTCCAGTTATCCTGATGGTAAGAACATAAGAACATAAGAACTAGCCTGCTGGATCAGACCAGAGTCTATCTAGTCCAGCATTCTGCTACTCGCAGTGGCCCACCAGGTGCCTTTGGGAGCTCACATGCAGGATGTGAACGCAATGGCCTTCTGCTGCTGCTGCTCCTGAGCACCTGGTCTGCTAAGGCATTTGCAATCTGAGATCAAGGAGGATCAAGATTAGTAGCCATAGATTGACTTCTCCTCCATAAATCTGTCCAGGCCCTTTTTAAAGCTATCCAGGTTAGTGGCCATCACCACCTCCTGTGGCAGCATATTCCAAACACCAATCACACGTTGCGTGAAGAAGTGTTTCCTTTTATTAGTCCTAATTCTTCCCCCCAGCATTTTCAATGTATGCCCTTGGTTCTAGTATTGTGAGAAAGAGAGAAAAATTTCTCTCTGTCAACATTTTCTACCCCATGCATAATTTTATAGACTTCAATCATATCCCCCCTCAGACGCCTCCTCTCCAAACTAAAGAGTCCCAAACGCTGCAGCCTCTCGTCATAGGGAAGGTGCTCCAAGCCTTCGATCCTCCTCGTTGCCCTTCTCTGCACTTTTTTCTATCTCTTCAATATCCTTTTTGAGATGTGGTGACCAGAACTGAACACAGTACTCCAAGTGCGGTCGCACCACTGCTTTATATAAGGGCATGACAATCCTTGCAGTTTTATTATCAACTCCTTTCCTAATTATCCCCAGCATAGAGTTTGCCTTTTTCACAGCTGCCATGCATTGAGTTGACATTCCCATGGAACTATCAACTAAGACGCCCAAATCCCTTTCCTGGTCTGTGACTGATAGCACTGGCCCCTGTAGCGTGTATGTGAAGTTTGGATTTTTTGCCCCTATGTGCATCACTTTACATTTTGCTACATTGAACTGCATTTGCCATTTCTTAGCCCACTCACCTAATTTATCAAGGTCCGCTTGGAGCTCTTCGCAATCCTTTGTGGTTCTTACCACCCTACATAATTTGGTATCATCTGCAAACTTGGCCACCACGCTACCCACCCCTACTTCCAGGTCATTTATGAATAAGTTAAAGAGCACTGGTCCCAAAACGGATCCTTGGGGGACACCACTCCCTACATCTCTCCATTGTGAGAACTTCCCATTTATACCCACCCTTTGTTTCCTTTTCCTCAACCAGTTTTTAATCCATAGGAGGACTTCCCCTCTTATTCTTTATCTTTATCTTTATCTTTATTAACCTTTAATAGGCATAAATAGATCAAGATTTACACAGACACATTCTTCAGTCTCAAGTATAGTTCAGCAGCAAGGAAACAGACCACATAACCTGACGGTTGACCCCAAGGGGCTCAAATCACTTCAGATTCCTTTTTTTCCCCCTCTTATTCCTTCATTGCTGAGTTTTCTCAACAGTCTCTGGTGAGGAACTTTGTCAAAAGCCTTTTGGAAATCCAAGTAGACAATGTCCACTGGTTCCCCCTTATCCACATGTCTGTTTACACCCTCAAAGAACTCTAGTAAGTTTGTAAGACAGGACTTGCCTCTACAAAAGCCATGCTGACTCTTCCGCAGCAGGTCTTGCTTTTCTACATGTTTTATAATTTTATCTTTAATGATAGGTTCTACTAATTTACCAGGAACAGATGTCAAACTGACTGGCCTGTAATTTCCTGGGTCCCCCCTAGACCCTTTCTTAAAGATTGGTGTGACATTGGCCATCTTCCAGTCTTCTGGGATGGAGCCTGATTTCAGGGATAAGTTGCATATTAATGTGAGAACATCAGCAATTTCATGCTTGAGCTCTTTAAGAACTCTTGGATGAATGCAATCTGGGCCAGGGGATTTGGTAGCATTTAGTTTATCAATGGCTGCCAGAACTTCTTCCTTGTCTACCACTATCTTCGCTAGTTCCTCGGATTCACCTCCTAAGAAGCTTGGTTCAGGTGCAGGAATTTTCCTCACCTCCTCTTGGGTGAAGACAGATGCAAAGAATTCATTCAGCTTCTCTGCAATATAACAGCATAAGTACTGCTCAAGGACCTGGTTCATTCTCTCTGATTGGCTGTCACTTTCTGGATAGTGGGCCCTGTTCCACCCCCAATAAGGTGAGAAAGCAAAACCAAAATTTAGACATGAATTGAGACACTCTGTCTGAGATTATTTTGATTGGAACCGAATGCAATCTTTAAATATGGCTCACAAATAAGTTGGCCAATTTCTGTGCCATGGGAAGTTGTTTCAGAGACACAAAGTGGGCTTGTTTGGGAGAGGTATCCACCACTACCCGGGTCTGGGAGAAAGATCCGTAGTGAAATACATAGTAATCACCACCCAAAGTCTCCGAGGAGCCTCCAAAGGTTTGAGCAGCCCCTGAGGCTTCCCCTTGGTGTGCTTAGCCATTTCACACACAGGACACCCCCAAACATAAGCTTCTATATCCTTGCAGAGAGACTTCCACCAAAATTGACTGCAAGTCAAATGCAAAGTTTTGACAAATCCAAAGTGTCCAGCAGAATTTGAGTCATGGCAAACTGAAGGCCATTTTTCAGGGAGGGTTTTGGGAACACAGATTCAGGACCCTGACCACAACAGTCCATTCTTCTCAACTGAGGAGTGTAAAGAATTCAATGGTGTTGATGAGCGGGTCAGCCGCCTGGCCTTGACTACATTCCACAGCCCGGGCGATGGGCCAGCTTCTCCGGTGGAGACCTTATCTCTGCGAGGGAGATGAGACCTCCGTTCCCATGGGAATCCGGGAGGGGGGATGGGGTGGACAGAGTTATAACCTGTGTTTCTGGCGGGAGGTCTTATTCCTGCCACTGCGTGTACGTGAGCTTTCTACGATGTCTGAATAAACGGTCTTTTACACCCAAAAAGCCTTTTATTTCTGCTTCTATGGAATTCCTTACATTGTGGCAGGAAACCTATCTAACTTCGTTCATCTAACTTCCTAGTGCAGTGGACCTCTGGTGCCTCGGCATGGAGAGGTTGAATATTCCTGTGGAAGCTTCGGTAGCCCCCAAAGAGGGCTCCGAGCTCTCCCTTCTGGATTTGGACGAACCGGCGGGAGAACGGGTCTCGCTGGTGACTCTTTCCCGTCCTCGTATCAGCACGAGTCTTCCCTTACTCCGCTGGAACGAGGGACGTGAAGACGACCATGAGGACTTACATGAGTCGTTTGGGGCGCTGTCTATGGATCGAAGCGCCAGTGGATCGGGTATCTACCCGCTGTGATGGATTACAAACCCCAGATGCAACCTGTCACGGAGGAGACGGGCCTGACCACCTTTCATGCGGCAACCCAGGAGTCCATCGAACGCATTCCTGGACTCAGATTTTGGTGATGTCTCCCAAAGATCCACCGTGGCATAGCACTGGGGCCCGCCCGACGACCACCGGTGACACTGGGACTATACCAGGGATTGGGAGGGGTATCCGCATCGCTTCTGATCGGATTCCCCTGATCCCGGCCAACGGGTTGCACCTGGAGATGCCCGATGGAGCTACACCGGTGGGCACGACGCCCCGCCCAGATGAGGAGGAGTCCGAGAAAGCCTGCACTCCCAGCCGGATCTGTTCCTCTCTCCCATCGAAAGAGAGCTGGGATGAGGAAGTGGGTCGACTAAGCAGATGCCCAAGAAGCGTGGGCCCGGAACGCCAGCTATGGGAAGAGGAACGAGAACAGCTGCAGTCAGATCGTGAAAACCTGCAAAGAGACCGGAACAGCAAGCGCCAAAGAAGTCCAACTCAATTGGACCGCGGCTAAAGATGCGCTACAACGGCAATATCGCGAGAATCTATCAGTCCATGATAAAGTCCTGGAACACTCCAAACTGAACTTACAGCGCCAACGCCAAAGCCGCTTCAGGCCTTATGCGCATACACAAAGTGAAATTACTGCAGCTGTTCAACGGGACTTAACTGGCTAAATTGGAACGGTAGAGAAAGCAGCTTTGCATGCGCACCAGGATGCATTGACTGCAAGGAGAGAGAGAGCTGGCTGCCTTTGGAGAGGGAACTGAAGACGAGCAGACCAGGACAACCCAAGCTGGAGTCTACGCTGCTGTCACTGGTACAGCCGGGCGCCAGAGGGCGGCGCTGCCAGGTCCTGCCACCTTCCAAGGACCGGCTCTCCCACCGAACGCCAGCAGCACCGGGCGTTGATACCTCCACCGATTCCGCGCAACCGCTGCCTCCAACCTGCTCAACCTGCGCAACCAGCCCTGCGGCGCCAAGGGCCGTGGAGAGGGATACTACAGACCTCAATACCGCCCGTTTTGATGGGACCGCTTCCAAACTTCCCTACTTCATTTTGCAACTTCGATGCCCACATGGAGGACTATGACGATTTATACCGGTCTGACTGGCGAAAAAATACGGGACATCGGCTCAGTCCTGGATGGGCGGCAACCGCCTGGTTTGTGACTCTTTTGAACCTGCAAGATGAAGATACTGCGACGGTGCCCGCGATTCCTCCAACCCTTAAGGGCTCGCTTCCAAGATCCGGGTGTTGAAAATGAAGCTATTCGCACCATCGAAACTATTCAGCAAGGCAACCCGCCGCTTGCAGAATTTGCCCGGAATTTCAGGCGGCGGCTGCTCGACTCCTCCTGGAGTGGCCTGAGCGCATGAAATGTGAATACTTCTCGGATGCTGTCGACGGCAAGCTGCGTGAAAGCGGTGTTTTAATTCGGGTCCCCGCACCATTGCTGATTGGGTTGCATTGGGATCCCAGGTGGCGTCTGGCAGATGCGGCGCTTCGTGCGGAGGCCGCTTTACGCCTCAAAACCTGCCACTGCATGGCCCACTCAAACCAAGCCCAGCCGCCTCTACCGGTACCACTCCTCCTGCCGCCGACTGGGATTGTGTCTTTACTCGCGGAGGACCAGGTCATCTAGCCGCCAACTGCCCTAAAAACAGAAGCCAACCGCTCCGCCGTAGCACCCCATCTTCGCCAAGCCACCACGCCAAATCCGGACGCCCCAGCGGCTCGGCCCAAGGCAGTCATCAAGGCTGACCCAGAGGAGGGGAAGCAGCTGTTTGCCTCTTCAGCCCCATGGACATGGGTTGACTCCAGGCTGTGAGTGAAGGCAGCTCCCATTACAATCCAAGCATTTCTGGCCAACCCCGCTAAGCATACCCGTATTATAGCCTCAGCCCTTGTGGATTCTGGCTGCTCCCATTGCTTAATCGCGGCCCCAGGTGGCGGAGGAGCCAGGGTCTAGACCAAGTCCCCTGGTTAAGCCTATATACCATTCACCCAAATGGACGGCAGTCCTCTCGGGGCGAAGGACCGGCCCAGTTCAAAGCATAGCCGGTTCTCCTCCGCTCGCCGACGTGGGAGAAAAATTAGTTTTATTCTGGCCAGTAATGGCCAAACATTCCATAGTTCTGGGCATGCCATGGTTGTTGTTGCATGAACCAAAAATTCCTTTGGAAGGAAAGGATCTTGAATTCACTGACCCTCCCTGCGGTGAACACATGAATTGGGGAAAACTTCGACTTCTCCTGACACACACACCCTGGCTTCATCAGCGGTGCTCCGATTCTACGGCATCCCAATCGGGCCCATTACCAAGATCTAGCCAGAGTATTTCGGAGCAGGAATGCGATCAGTTGCCACCCCATAGAGACACTGACTGCAAAATCGCATTACAGCCAGGGCGAACTGCCCAAAGAGTAGAATCTACCGCGATGAGTCCCAATGAGGAGAAGAACTTCGTGCCTTCTTAGACAAGAACCTCGCTCGCCCGGGTTCATACGGGCGGGCTACCAAACACACACATGCTGCTCCTGTATTGTTTGTAAAAAGAAAGATGGGTCTTCTGGCTCTGCACAGATTACCGAGGACTCAATGCAGTCTCCCTGTCCAACAAATACCCTTTGCCTTTAATCAAGGACCTTTAGACGCATTGGGCAAGGGACGCATCTTTACTAAGTTGGACTTGAGAGAAGCTTACTACAGGGTCAGAATTGCTGAAGGCTATGAACATTTGACTGCATTTAACACAAAGTTTGGACAGTTTGAATACTTAATAATGCCATTCGCGTGAAGTGGGCCCCCCAGAGCTTTTATGGCCCTTATCGCGAAGTTCTCCATGATTTATTGTACAAGGGAGTAGTGGTGTACTTAGATGGCGCTTTTAATTTATTCACAAACCATGGAGGAGCATGAAGCATTGGTTCGAAGTATTGAAACGCTTTGCTCAACAACTCCCTCTTTGCCAAACTTTCCAAGTGCTGTTTCCACCAAACCTCTATTGACTATTTGGGTTAATGGATCTCGCGAAGGCCTAAAAATGGATCCTGCTAAGATTGATGCAGTCCTTCAATGGCCTGCCCCTACCAACCTAAAAGAACTCCAATCTTTCTAGGTTTTGCTAATTTCTATCGTGACTTTATACCCCAATTCGCTGAACTGACTCTCCCTCTCACAGACCTCTTACGCACTAAGGGTAAAGATCCACTGACTGCCAAGCCCGGGGCCCCGCTTTCCTGGTCTGAAGAATGTCAGACAGCCTTTCAGCTTTTAAAATCTGCTTTTACTACCGAACCTATCCTAAAGCACCCTGACCCAGATCTCCCGTTTGTGGTTCACGTGGATGCGTGGGGCAGCCCTGTTGCAGAGAAATAAAGATGATAGGCTGGTTCCGTGTGCTTATTTATCAAAGAAATTCTCCGGTGCTGAACTCAACTGGACTGTAGGGGATAAAGAGACTGCGGCCATCAAAGTAGCACTCTCCACTTGGCAAAGCCACTGGCTGGAAGGGCTAAACACCCCTTTCAAGTTTGGTCGGATCACAAGAACTTGGCCGCCCTCTCCACCCCCCTCAAGATGTCATGAAGCAACTTCATTGGGCGATTTCTTTTCTCGTTTCTCTTTCACTGTCCATTTTCTCCCCGGAAAAACCAATAAACTGGCTGATGCGCTCTCGCGCCTACCCGGGGAGGTGGAGCTTCCTTACGGGAAATTCCGCGCACTATTCTCTCCCCCTCCCAATTGGGTCTGGCTGTCACCCGATCTCAGACATCCACTCCTCCTTCTCCGCCCATTCCCAGCCTGGTCTCTCCTTTCCTCCGGGAACTCGAGGAGGCGGGGCTGCGCTTGAGCCTCCGACGGAGGAAGGTGACTCCCAATTGCGCTTTGGAGAATGGCGTTTGGCGGCGGGGGGAGTGTTGGTGCGTGCCTCCCCTCCGTAAGCAGGTTCGAGGCCTGCCATGATGCCCGCTTCGGCTGGACATTTTGGCTTTCTAAAAACTCTGCACTTGGCCCGCCATCAGTTCTGGTGGCGCGCGATGCGCAAGGACATTGAGACGTATATTAAAGGTTGCTCTGTTTGTGCAGAAGCCAAGAACGTTCGGAAAACCCATGGTCTGTTGAAACCTCTCCCGGTGGCCTCCGCCCCTGGGAAGTCATTTCCATGGGGTTTTATTACAGATTTGCCAGAAAGTCATGGCAACACGGTCTTGTGGGTGGTGGTGGACTTATTTTCTAAACAAGCCCATTTCATCCCGTGGTGCTTCCCATCCCCTCCGCTCCTAAGTTAAGCGATCTGTTCATTCAGCATGTTTACCGTCTACACTCCGCCCCGTTAAGGTGGTCTCCGACCGCTGCCCCCAATTCATTTCTAAGTTCTGGAAAGCTTTTCTAGGGTTGCTAGGGGCCGCCCGGGCGGCTGCCACCTCTACCACGTTCAAAGTGACGGTGAGTCGGAGCGAACGAACAGAACCCTAGACCAGTATTTACGTTGTTACACCAACTACCACCAAGACAATTGGTGCGAGCTAATTCCGTTTGCAGAATACGCCTATAATAATGCGGTTCATAGCAGTACAAAAAAACCCCTTCGAAATTGTGTCTGGTCGCTCCTTCCCTCCGTTGCCGCAACTACCTGCGGAAGCATTGGATCCTCCGGAGTTTCAGCTGTGGATTTCATCTCTGGCCGAGGGGTGGAAAATGGTCCAGACTGCCTTACAGCAGGCTAAAGACTCCCAAAAACTGCAAGCGGATAAGCACCGCTCGGATTTCCCTCTGCGTGTGGGCGCCTGGGTGTATTTGTCTACCAAAAATCTCAGAGACGTGCATAAATTTTCAAAACTAGGCAAAAGATTCGTGGGACCTTTTCAGATTACTAAAGTGATTAATGATGTCACTGCCCGATTGGATTTGCCTAACTCTCTTAGTAATATTCATCCTGTCTTCCATTCCAGTTTACTCAAGGAGGGTCCCGTTTCCGATGCCTGGCACGACCCGCTGGAGAGACCCCCACCGACTATTATTGATGGCCACAAGCATTACGAAATTGACGCCATCCTGGACTCTCGCTTTAATCGCAAACGCTTACAATATTTAGTCTCTTGGGTGGGGTATTCCTCTGGGTATAATCAATGGATTTATTCCGAAAATATTGACGCCCCCGCCCTCATTTCTGCTTTCCACCGCGCCTTTCCGCACAAACCTGGGGGGGAGGGGTCTTTTTTAAGGGAGGCAGAGTGTAAAGAATTCAATGGTGTTGATGAGCGGGTCAGCTGCCTGGCCTTGACTACATTCCACAGCCCGGGCGATGGGCCAGCTTCTCCAGTGGAGACCTTATCTCTGCGAGGGAGATGAGACCTCCGTTCCCATGGGAATCCGGGAGGGGGGATGGGGTGGACAGAGTTATAACCTGTGTTTCTGGCGGGAGGTCTTATTCCTGCCACTGCGTGTACGTGAGCTTTCTACGATGTCTGAATAAACGGTCTTTTACACCCAAAAAGCCTTTTATTTCTGCTTCTATGGAATTCCTTACAAGGAGACCTTAAACAATTCAGCCTCCTTGTCACCCTGGAGGGGCCTCATGTATCAGTCGAGTCGGGTCCCACAACCCCAGCCACTCTGGTTTGGGTAGCAGGTCTTGGAGACTGGGCAATAGCTTTTTGAGCTTGAGAATGACCGTGGATCACCACCCCCAATCCTAGTTGCTTTGGGGTGAACACAGAATCAACCACCTCTTCCTGCTTACTGGCGTGCTAAGACAGGCAGGACAAGGCATCAGTTGGAAAGTTATTTCTCCACGGAAAGTATTTCAGTGCAAAATTAAATCCAGGATCAACACTGGTTAATTCTGGCAAACTGTTGTGGCCCTGGACTGTTCAATAACAAGACTGTGTTCAGCTTATTTCTGTATTATGAAACAGCATCAGGAAGAAGCATTTAGATTTCTATTGCCAGAACTAAGCAAAAACAGTAATGCAGCCTCCATCAATACTCAACAAAGCAGAACAAGGACATTCATAGAGATATTAAGGGAACCCAGATGCATCCCTTTTTAACCCCTTTGTTGGTAGGAATTTCGGAGGTTATTTTACCTGGTGAAAAGTATTTAGTTTTTCAGTTTGTGGAAGTATACAGTTTTCTACTGTATTTATTTATCAAACGATGGAGGGTGGAGCAGTGATCCAATGTCGTTTTCCCATATCTGATTCCAATTTGTTCCAAGCTTAGTATCTTATGCTGAGACATCCAAGAAGTGAGTATTTGGCATAAAGCTTCCCAGTTACAGAAAGGCTTCTAGATCTATAATTCTACGGTGATATATGATTTCCCTTTTGAAAAATAGGGACTATTATTGTGTTAGTCCATGCAGCTGATACTAAGCCAGTTTTATCAACCATTGTGGAAAGGGGGCCCACCAATCAGAATGTGATTTAAATAGTTCAGGCAACAATAGATCTGGTCCAGGAAATTTGCCTAATTTTAGCTGATTAAGTAATTTTATTTCTTCAGGCAATACTGGGGGCCACTCAGGAACATTATTTAAAGAGATTTCAGAAGATTCAGGGACATTGTCTTGGACGTTAAAGAATACACTTGAAAAGTACTTATGCCAATATGATATTGGTGGATTTCCTGAACGTAATGCTCTGGAGATGAGTGCCCAAAATTGCTTTGAATTGTTGGAAGCTGTAGTTTGAATGAATTTTTCCCACTGTTTAATAATAAAATTCTTCCTCTTTAAAAAAAATTAGCTGTAGGAGTTGGTTTTTAAAAACAAAGTATACTGCTGGTAAAAAAGAAGTGCTAGAATTCCTATAGAGATGAAAACTAGCCCCTTTATGGGTTTTCAAATCCCTGCATTCTCTATTAAACCATAAACTAGAGTATTTCCTCTTTATTCTCTACTGCACATCTGTATACATGTGATTTTACTGAATAAATTATATGGGTCTTTTTTCCTCATATGTTTGCATAACTTCTGGAGGATCATCAGAGCCCATTATAGAGGATTTGAGCTCAAGACAAGTTTTAAATAGTCATTGCATCTTGAAAACTGAATCAGAACTGAGGAGGTTTAGCTATGCCTAATATTAAAAAATACTACCAGGCTGCAGGACTATTATACATTTCTGACTGGATCCAAAACCCAGATCAAAGAATTATAAAACAAGAAACAGAAGATTTGAAAGAATACACAGTAATTTATGAAGGGAAAAATCATACCAGAAGAAAGACGTGACTGGAAAAGACTCCCATGTAATAAGGAGTGGACTTTTTGGAATCTGGAATCTGAAAAACAAAACAGAAAAACAAGATGCGTAGCACAAGCCAGAGGGAAGGCTGAATCCCCTTCTAAATGCAGCATGGGCTCCTGCTGTCGTAAATTCCCTCTTTGGGGCACTCACACCAGCAAAGTGGCAAATCTGCTGGTGCCCAGCCGTTGTGGCACCCCCTGATGCCTGGCCTCACACCAGCGCTTGCACACTTCCTTCAGCTACTCCAACAGGGCTGACCTTAGTCAGCCTCCAGAACTCTCTCGGTCCCCATACACCAACAGAGATACATTGCGATTTTCATGGCCTATCTCTATTCTCCTCTATGGACGGTTTTTAAACAAACTTTTTCAGACTTTCTGTGCTGCAGGTAAGCCCTGTGGAGTGGTGGAGTGGCACTCAAGTGGTGCCATCCTTGTCAGCCTAAGATCTGGATTATGCTGTTGGTCCTTTGATTTCATCCTTAAAATCTCCTATGGAAGCATATGATAACAGAGAGGCAAGAAAGAAGAATGATAAGATATGTAAAAAATTATCAATACGGAAGGGAATATGGAGTCATGGCAACAGATAAAGGAGGAAGGAAAGACATTGCAATGGATGATGTACCTCCAATTAGTGTCAAGACTCAGAAGGGAATTAAAATCAGAGAGAAGAGGATTAAGAGACATGACAGAATTTGAAAAAGAAATTGCATCACAGAAACATCTGTTGGGAAGGATATATAAAATTCTGCTTAAATATGAAACAGAAACAGAGCAAGTGAAAGTCTGCATGGTGAAATGGATGCAAAACTTCCAAGAAGAAATAATCTTCCAACAGTGGGAAGAATTATAGTCCAAAAATATTCAATTTACTACATGACAAACGTTAAAAGAGAACTGGCGCAAAATGTTTTACAGGTGGTATATGAATCCTAAAAATATTTTGAAAATGAGTAAAAATAGCAGTGGTCTTTGCTGGAAATGTCAAGAAGAAGATAGATCTTTTGATCACATGGTGGACCTGTAAAAATACTGAAAAGTACTGGGTATGAGTACATGCAAAAAT
Source organism: Sphaerodactylus townsendi (assembly GCF_021028975.2). Lineage (NCBI taxonomy): Eukaryota > Metazoa > Chordata > Lepidosauria > Squamata > Sphaerodactylidae > Sphaerodactylus > Sphaerodactylus townsendi. The sequence goes on along the minus strand of NC_059436.1, from coordinate 58,159,255 downwards.
GCAAAAAAAATTTCAAGATTAAATTTCTTATTCTTCCTGAGATGTTTCCAAAGAAACTTAATGAACTGTGCCCGTATATGCTAACAGGTGCAGGAGTAATAATAGCATCCAGTTGAAACACTAAAAGAAGCCGAAACATAGACATTTGGGAGGATAAAGTAAAAGAATATGCTACAATGACTAAACTGACAAAACACTGTAAACAGAAAGGCAAAGTCTGAGTTTGATGAGAGATGGGAAGTATATCTTAAGTATGTGGCTGAATCAGTAAGTTAAATATGTCAATAGTTAATAAGAAATTTTTAAATTGAAATATACCAGTGGGCTCTAATTACATTATCAAAGAGCAGAATGTTAGGCGGATTCTGCACGGGCTGTATACAGCGACATGAGGCCAGTAAAAACGCCATTGTGTGGGAGGACTTCACACCTCTGCTGCTGGGGAGCACAGCGGCATTGGCATATTCCCCCCCACAACACCGAGTGGCATTTTCCCCATGCTGCTGTAGGTCCCCTCTTACCTCCTCTCGGCTGCCGGCACTCTGCAGAGCCCAGAGGACATGCTTCCTGGCCTCTGGCCCCGGAGGCATTGCCATGGCCATGGGGGGCCCCCGTGGCTCTGCAATGTGATGGCAGCTGAAAGGAGGTAGGAGGGGACCTACAGCGGCGGGCCCCAAGCGAAGGCAGCCCTGCGAGCAGCTGACACTCTTGAGCTGCTCGCACAGGAGCGTTCAAGCGGCCCCAGGGCTCCACCAGCGTCATAAATGCCAGTATTCTGCCGCTCCCAGGGCCTGTGCAGAAACTGCCTTAGATAAGGCATAGAAGGCTCTCTCTTAAAATGGTATTGTTTATATGTTATGAAATATTAAGATCCATTCTACTGTTGTTTTCTTTGTCCCCTACCCGTGCTTTCTAAGCTCTTCAGGGCTTGGAAAGTACAGCCAGGACAACCAGATCGTCCATGCAGCACTGAACAAAGAGCCACATGAAGAATCTATCTCCTTGCCCCCATGCTTTCTCAGCCCTGGAGGGTGAAGGGATAGCCAGATCCTCCATGAAGTGCTGAGCAAACTCAACACCATATGAAGGATCTGTCCCCCGCCTGTGGCCAATCTCAGGGGCTTGGAATGCATGGGTGGGGGAAAGGACAGTCAGATCTTCTATGCAGTGTGTAATGAACTAGTAAAGTCCAGGCAAAAGTAACCATTCTCAGTTCTTTATTGTACTGGCAGTCATAGTCGAATACAGGCGATGCAAGTTCTGAGAGCCTCAGAACTTTGATAATAGTTTTAACACAGTAGCAAACCCCCTTCCCGCCAAATGAAATTCAACAGTACATAGTTTCACACAGTCAAGCTGAGATAACATGAAAGCAAAACAGCCCCAGTCCAGGCAGAGAGCCAGGACTGACAGGCGGGAAAAAGTCAAGGACACACATCAACATCATCCTGACATTCCGCCTCTCCTAAGAACTCCCCCACGGGTTTGTCAGGAAATGCCTTGTGAAAAGCAGTAACAAGAATAGGGGCATGGACATCTGTAGCATAGACCCACTGATCATGACCTGTGGGAAACCCCACCCATGAAACCAGATATTGTAACCACTGGCGGCGCATGCGGGAATTCAGAATGGCGTCGATTTCGTAATGCTTGTGCCCATCAATCAGAACCAGTGGAGGACATTCAGGGGGGCTGGGCCAGGCATCAAAATCTGGAGCCCGTTTGAGCAAGCTGGAATGAAATACAGGATGAATATTGCTAAGCGAGTTTGGCGATTCAAGTTTAGCAGTTACATTATTGATAACTTGTACAATCTTAAAGGGACCAATAAACTTTTTCCCAAGCTTGGAATATTTATGTACATCCCAGAGATTTTTAGTGGAAAGATACACTCAGTCATCCACATGCAAAGGAAAGGAAATCCGATGCTTATCCACTTGTGTTTTCTGGGACGCCTGGGCTTTGCACAGAGCTATTCCGATTGAGTCCCAACCTTTTACAATGGTTTGGATCCAGTCATTTAGTTCAGGAGGCTGTAATGGGTCTGAGCCCAAAAGAGGAAATGGTGGGGCAGAACATCCAGAGACGATCTCAAAAGGAGTTTTCTGGGTCCTGGTATGCACAGCATTGTTATACGCATATTCAGCAAAAGGCAGCAAGTCTGCCCAATTATTCTGATGGTAGTTAGTGTAGCATCGCAAATATTGTTCCAAAGTCTGATTTGTACGTTCCAACTGGCTGTCAGATTGCACGTGATAAGGAGAAGATGAAGCCGCTTCAACTCCCAAGAGGGCCAGAAATGCCTTCCAAAACTTAGACACAAATTGAGGGCCCCTGCCCGAAATTATCTTAGACGAAGTGGAGTGCAATCAGTAGATGTGCTGAATGAATAATCTTGCCAACTTGGGGGCAAATGGTGGAACAAGGTATGAAATGCGCTTGTTTAGAAAACAGGTCCACCACCACCCACAAGACAGTGTTGCCTTGACTTTCCGGGAGGTCTGTGATAAAGTCTATGGAAATAACCTGCCATGGTCAGTCGGGAGGAGGAATAGGCTGCAACAACCCATGGATTTTTCCCGGAATGGATTTGGCTTCAGCACAAATAGGACACCCTTTGACATAAGCCTCAATGCCCTTCCGCATGGTGCGCCACCAAAATTGGCGGCATAACAGATGTAATGTTTTCAAAAATCCGAAATGCCCCGCTTTCTTAGCATCATGGCCAGCAAGAAGCACAGTTTTTCTGAGATGCAGCAGCACATACCAACAGTTTCCTTTCCGCCACACCCCGTCCCGCAATAACAGTGACGGGCTACCTTCATTCTCCGGAACGGGGCTTTTCCCCACTGTGAGAAAGTCACATAAGAGAGAGGAAACCATATCAGGATACCTGGGAGGAACATCAGCCGGGGGTGATGAAACCAGGGGCGGATCGGACTGCACGCAAGTTTGGGACCAGGTGACTGCGAGAACCAATTGCGATGGAGAGAGTACAGTACGTAGAATGGCGTGTAAGGAGGTATCCGCCCCCTGAGGAAGGTGGGAGAGCGTGTCCGCTAATCAGTTGGTTTTCCCGGGGGAAAAATGCACTGTAAACCGGAACCAGGAAAAGAAATCAGCCCACCGCAATTGCTTAGCCGACATTTTACTGGGGGTGGACAGAGCCGACAGGTTTTTATGATCCGACCAAACTTGGAAAGGACGGGCAGCCCCCTCTAACCAGTGGCGCCAAGTACTGAGGGCTTCTTTAATGGCTGCAGTTTCCTTATCACCTACTGTCTAGTTGAGCTCAGGACCAGAAAATTTCTTCGAAAGATACGCGCAAGGAGACAGTTTTCCATCCGCATCCCGTTGCAACAGGGCTGCCCCTAAAGCTTTGTTGGACACGCCTACATGTACTATAAACGACAAAGCAGGATTGGGATGGGCCAAAATAGGCTCAGTTGTACAGGCAGTGTTAAGTTGTTGAAATGCCCGTTGGCAACTGTCAGTCCAATTGAGGGGGGCACCCGGCTTAGCTGCCTGCGGCTCCTTGCCTTTCGTACATAGTAAACCAGTCAAGGGCAAGGCTATTTGGGCGAATTGCAGAATAAAATCACGATAGAAGTTAGCAAATTGCAAAAATGATTGGAGTTCCCTGTGGGTGGTAGGGATGGACCAATTTACTACAGCTTCCACCTTAGCAGGGTCCCTTTCCACCCCCCCCCCCCCCCGGCCGACACACAGTATCCAAGAAAATCCAACTTTTCCTGATGGAAGGCACTCTTGAACAGTTTCACAAATAAAGAGCTGTCTAGAAGCCTCTGCAAAACAGTACGAACCAGAGCTACATGCTCCTCTACGTTGTGTGAGTAGATCAAGACATCATCCAAGTACACCATCACTCCTTTAAACAATAAGTCTTGCAAAACCTCGTTAATTAAAGAAACTGGCGTTCCCAATGCTCCTCACTGCTCGGGTTCAGTTTTAAAGCGCACTGGACCACCACCCCCAAAGGGCTACCGTCCATTTGTGTGAACGGTATGGGTTTGACCAATGGGATTAATTGTAATCCAAGTTCCTCTGCTATTTGTGGTCGCATAAGGCAATGGGAACACCCTGGCTGTTTCCGCACGGAGGTGGAAGGGGTCGGGTCGGCGCAATCCACACCGACCCGACCCCTCTGGGACCTTTCACATGGACGGTCCCAGAAACAGCAGAGCGACTCACCTGTCCTGTGGCCCTCCGGCACGTCGCCGAGGCCAGCGTTTCCCAACAACCTCACTTGCCAAGCGAGGTTGGGAAACGCCGGCTTTGTGCCAGTTGGGCGGCGCGAGGGTGACGCGGCTGCACAGCAGCTGCGCCCCCTGTGCGAATGGCTCCCTGGGGACGGCGTTTTTGCCGTCCCCAGGGCGCCATTAACCGCCCATGCAGAAAGGGCCCCTGAGTCCACAAGCGCCCGAGCCAAAATTTGAGTGTGTTTGGCCACTTTAGACAATGTAGTCATTAGGATAATGGAGGCGCCACCATCACTCACCGCATCTTCAGGAGGCTCCGTAGTTTCAGGAACTGCTGTAGAGAGTCCAATACTGGTGGTAGGAAGCAAAAAAAAAACGTATCAAGAAGTGAATGCACTAGTGCCTGTCTGGTACTCAGAGCGGAGGCATTTCCTCATAAACAGACTCTTCTTCTTCGCGCTCTAGTTCTGCAGAAGTAGTAGCAGCACGCATGTTCTGCTTCTCCGGTGTAGTTTCCATAATGGCCCCTAGCCAGCAACGACAGAAAAAGCGCTTCCATCTGTTCTCCTTCCCCATATTTGTGCAGTAAAGCGGCAACTTCTCATTGGCCACATTTAAGAGCACGCCCCGAAGGGAGGGGGTGAGAAGCAGGCTAGAGAGAGTGGGGTTTTTTTTGCTTCCTACACTCTGAAATCTGCTGCACAATTCATTCCCCAGCCAAAGCAGAGGAGCCTGTCCCCTGGTCATGGAGCAGCTACGTATTTGATAGGCACAACTCAAAATCAGCTCCAGCCAAAACAGAGGGGAGCCTGTCCCTGCAAAAACAAAACAAATACACAGGCATTCAAACGCTAGCCTCAGGACCAGCAAAACTATTGCATTTTTGTATCAATTTATTCCAAGGCAGCCAACCCTAACCCTTAAATACCCACCCAGCTTCTGCCTGCCTGCTACGGTCTCCCGCTGCTAGAGCTGTCAAAATTGTGATAAAGGGGGGTGGGGGTAAATGCTACTGATATTAACCAAACCTTGGTTTCAAGGAGATGTTGTCCCAACTGTGCCCAAATGATAGAGTAGGGCACACTTTTAGGAACTCCCAGAAGATGGCAAAAATAATTTGCCTGAGCTCCCTCAATGTTGTTGTCAAATGTTTTTATCCAGACAGGAACTCCATACAGCAATTGTGACAAGATTGTAGCTTCAAAGATTTTGATAGCAGCCTGGACAAATGGATTCCCTTTAAGAAAAAAGAAATGCTTGATAGGGGCAGATTAACATTTTGCAAAATTCTAGATGTATGTGTAGTACAGTTAAAATTGTACTGGGAGGTAATGTGTCCAAATATTTAAAGTATTTAACTTGGGCAAGTACCTTGTTCTCCACAGTCAATTTCTGAGGTTTCTAACTTTTGGAAAACACTAGTATTTTAGATTTTGAAAAATTAATAGTAGGCAAACTTTCCAAACAATAATTAGGAAAAGCATTCAAATATCTTAGTAGGCCAACTTTTGTGTATGAGAGGATGGTAGTATCATTAGTGCAGACTAGTATAGGAGTGTCGTGGTAGCCTATTTGGGGAGGATGACCATTTATTGTTTTATGAAATTGGGCCAAGTCATTCAAATAATAATGGGCCAGGATGTAGCCTTGTCTCACCCCTTTGGTGATTGGTATTTTAAAGGATAAATTACCTATATGCATATATTTAACTTAGCATGAATTAGCTGAATGTAGTTTCTTTATTGGAAATAGAAGCCAGGGATAGCTTTCTCCATAGAACAGTGATGGCAAACCTTTTCAAGACCCAAGTGTCCAAACTGCAACCCAAAACCCACTTATTTATCGTAAAGTGCCAACACGGCAATTTAAGCTGAATACTGAGGTTTTAGTCTAGAAAAAACAACTCATACATTAACATATTTTGTCTTAAAAGGCAGGGCAGGGATTGGAGCGTGGCATCAGGGAGGAGGGATGTGGGTGGCAATTTTCCACCCCCCACCCCCAAATGACTAAACAGCAGCCACCCGGGACATTTGTTCTGATGTCCCCGTGGCAGCTTCGCCTTTGGCTGGAGTGACGGTGCGCGTGCCCACAGAGAGGGCTCTGAGTGCCACCTCTTGCACCCGTGCCATAGGTTCACCACTACTGCCATAGAATCTCTCTAGGAATCAAATTGAACATGCTTTTCAAATCAATAAACGCTGCTAACAGGTTTTTTTGTGCCCAGCTTCATGTATTTATCGGTGAGGAAGGCAAGGAGAAAACAATGATCAACAGTATATTTGCCCTCCGAAAAGCCAGTTTGTTCAAGGTCGATGAAGTTATTAACATGCGACCAAACCTTTAAGCAGCATTGTAGTTGTTTCACATATAGTTTGCCAATAATAGAGAGGAGGCTAATTGGCCAGTAGTTTCAGGGAGGTTGGTATTACCCTTTTTGAAAATTGGAATAATTATAAGCTCAGCCATGAGTCTGAGACAATCCCATACTGATCAACAAGAGTAAATAAATTAGCCATTGGGGAAGATCACCAGTGAAGATGTTTGTTTTTTTCAATGTATCAGCCGAAAACTCATCAGGACAACTCTTAATTTTAGGTCTCATAGCTTACGCTTAACTAGAGCTCCAAGAATTATTTGGAATAGGGCTACTGAAAGGAAACTTGAAGAGTTTCTTTCTTCTCCCCTCCTAACTAAAGCCAGGTAAGACTTAATAGCAACAACATCACCAACCCAATTTTTAGAACAATATGAGGCACTCTTGGAAATCATCACAGATGAAGTTGCAAGTTACTCAAGTCCCAATGAACCTCCTTCTGACAAATTTCTGAACAAGGAGTTCAATAAGGAATGTAAAATGGTGAAAAATCAGATCAGAAAAATCTACAATACCTTTAAAAGCAGCAAAGCAGCAACCTTACCTCAAGAATATTTTTCTCTCAGGTCCTGGCTAATGCAACTCCTTCGTGAAAACAAACTAAAGACCATCGAATCCCTATGGAACGCTCTAATACAAGCTTCAAGGAGTAACAACACAAGAGTGTTCTGGTCATTAGTTGCTGGAGCCATGCGCACGTCAACCTTTTTAATGTCTAATATTAACCCCCAGAACTGGTTTATATATTTTCAAAGTCTATTTAAAGGAGACAATGAATCGGCCTTGCAGAACGACCTGACACCTCTCAGTCAGGTGGCTCCCTGGCCCGCAGTCTCTGTCTCAGAAATCAGACTATTAATTGCTCAGTTGAAACTGTATACATCACCTGGCCCGGATCTATTGCCCCCAGATTTTTACAAAGCATTTCTGGACTGGTGGGCCCCCGTTCTGGCCGCTCTGTTTACTTTGGTTGATAGGTCAGGTACTATCCCGGAGTCTTGGGTAAATGCAATAATAACACCAATATTCAAAAAGGGTGACCATATGTCACCAGCTAACTACAGACCCATCAGCCTTTTATCTGTCTCAGGTAAACTTTATGCCAAACATCTGTTAAATAGGCTATGTACCTGGATCAATGATGGAAAAATTCTTTACCCCGAGCAAATAGGATTTTAAAAAGGTTGCTCTACACTTGATCATTGTCTGATCCTCAACCTCCTGTTATTAAAATACAAAACAAGGGGGCGATCTAAGATCTTTGCTGCCTTTCTGGACCTAAAAAGTGCCTTTGATTCAGTTGTAAGAGACTTGCTCTGGCTTAAGTTAACAGAGATGGGGATCGATGTTAGATTATTACTACTTATTAAATCTCTCTATTCAAACACAACCTGCCAGATAAAACGTACAAACTCTGGAGACCTAACTCCTAAGATTCCCGTTGTGACAGGTGTTAAGCAAGGCTGTGTATTGGCCCCAGTCTTATTTAACTTATTCATTAATGATTTGGTACAAGAGTTGTCAGATGTTAATGCACACAGCCCAGTTCTTTCAAACAAACCCGTACCACTCCTACTTTATGCTGATGTTGTGATACTGATCTCTAGATCTCAAGTGGGCCTTAAAAGGCTCCTTAGAAAAACTATGGAGTACTGTACATCTAACTTCCTGTCCTTAAACCCAGAAAAATCAAAAACTGTCATATTTTCTAATGTATTTAAGCCTTCTAAATGGCTTATTAATGGGGTTAAGGTCGAACACTCCAAGTCCTTTAAATATCTAGGCCTAACCTTCCATCATAAAGCCACATGGGCCAGACATAGAGATATTGCTGTAAAAGGAAGTTATCACACTGTTTCAGCAGTGGTAAAGTTTTTTCACACCAGGGGAAGGGGATATGTCCCAGCAGCTCTAAAGGTTTTCAACTCCAAGGTAGTTCAGCAACTTCTCTATGGAGTTCCCTTATGGATAACTGCATGGAACAAGTCCGTTGAAAGAATACAATCTGGCTTCCTCTATAAAATACTCGGATTACCACACTCTGTACCATATGCTGTACTATGCTTAGAAACTGGTCAGAACCTACTTGAAACAAGAGCATGGCTGAATACATTCAAGTATTGGATCAAATTATGTTTTAACTCTGATGTGTGCAGTTTAATATACACTGTGCGCCCAGACCTATCTGTCTCCGAATGGTATCAACTTCTCAAATCAAAAATTTACTCAATAGGTTTATTACTGGAAGATCTCTGTATGCTGACACCCAGAGAGATTTTCCAAACCTTAAAAAGTAGAATTCTAGAACAGGAATATCATATCTTGTTGGGGCAAGCAAATAAATCATGCTCACCCCTTTCTGTTGGAATAATACCGGAACAGGGGCACATAGCCAAATATCTTGAATTATTAACTAAACCCCAACAGAGATGGATTATCACAAGGGCCAGATCCAATACTTTCCCATCAACCATTACAAAGGGTCGTTACTTATCCATCCCTCTCCAGGATCGGGTTTGTCCACACTGTAAAAATCAAGTGGAGACTCTTGCTCACATTATTCTTGACTGTCCGAGATGTGTGGGTATTAGGAATTTCTCTCCCAGGCTGGCCCTAGACAAATCTGAAAGTGACTCTGACTGTTCTGTTGTGGAGCTTCTGTTAAACAACACAGATGTCATGCTCTTGGAAAAAGTAGCAAAATTTCTTTTACAATTGACAGAACTTTCTAAGTAATGTATATTGCTATATACAGTCTTCCTGTCTGCGCTTTGAATGTACTCTTGATTTGTATTTCAAAAATGTCTGGCAATGCTCTAGAACCTATTTTTAAATACCAAATAAAGGTTGTTGTTGTTGTTAACTCATCAGGACCAGATGCTTTAGCAGATTTTCATTTAGAAATTAGTTCAACAATTTAATCTGTCCTAATAGGAGGCCAGCTGGGGCAATCAAATAACACATCTTCTGCGTAAGTTAGTACATTGGTAGAGACATTAAAAGCAGCGCAAAAGTGGTCAATTCAAATTTGGCGAGGGATATTAATACTCCCGAAGTTCACTCATTGGTTCAAATTAGTAGAAACAACCAACCAAAAATTAATTAATTAATTATTTCAATTGTTAGTTTTCAGCGCCTGGAACATTTGGTCCCATTTTCTTTTTTAAAATTCATTTAAAAAGCATCGTGAAGGGGGTTTTTTTTGGTCTTAGTTATTTAGAGTTTCTTGATTATTTGATCTACAAAATTCCTTGTATGTAGATCTTAGTGACTTCTTAGCAATAATTCTATTTTAATCAAACCATGTTGAAGGGCTAGAAGTGGCAAGGAAAGGAACTTTGGCGAAAAGGCACCAAAGCAGTTGATAATATGTTGTAGCAAATCCCCAACTCTTCATGTGAACTGAGATGGATAGAAAAGTCCAGCCTGGTGGCCTGTCCCAGCCAGCGAACACCAAGGCCAGGGAAACTGATAACCAGCACCAGCAAAGCTAAAGCACATCTCAGCAATTCCCCCCTCTCAACAGTGGCATCCTGACAGCAAACCCCTTCCATATTCAAGGATGGAAGACAAATCCTCAATCTGTGAAGACCACTCGATCCTTTTTAACATATGGTTGGAATCATTGTTCAGATAATGATTGATCTCCCAATTTTGGTATCTATTTCTGTATAATAAATAAATTTCTGTCGGAAGATGATCACTTTCTGTTCAATTGCCAATAGCAAAATGATCAACCACACTAGATACAGCTGAAGAACAAATACCATAATCCAATACACTGCCACTGCAAGATGATACAAAAGCAAATTCTTTAGATGTAGCGAAACAAGGGGAACCATTTAGGATAATCAAGTTGTTTGCAGTACAGAGTTCAATTAATCTAGGGCTAGCCCTGTTTATCACGCTATCCTTAGACACACGTGAATGGATTAGCACCGAAGGAAGTTGGTCTTCATTACCATAGGCCGGTTCCGCACGGGCAATGAATGGCGGCCTGGAGATGGTAAAAACGCCGTCTCCAGGCCGCCATTCGCACGGGGGGGTGCAGCTGCAACGCAGCCGTGCCGCCCGCCCGGCCTGAAGCCGGCGTTTCCCCAGAGCGCTTCCCAGTGCTCTTTTTGGGGAAACGCCGCCGTGAAGCCGCTGCCGAGCGAACGGCAGCGGCTTCATGGCGCCTCCCCCACCTGGGACTTACCTTGTCCCTGGGCCTCCTGCGCGTCGCCGAGGCCTGGGGACACGCCCCCCTGCCCTGCGCCGCTGGAGCAGGCGTGCAGGACCAGGGGGCGTGTCCCCAGGCCTCGGACGCGCCGGAGGCCCGGGGACATGCCGGGTCGGCCGGGCGCCTGCGCTCCGTGGCGCCGGCTGCCCGGCTGTTCCCAGGACCGTCCGTGTGGACGGTCCCAGTGTCGTTGGGTCGGCGTCGGAAACGCCGACCCGGCCGTTTCCGCCTTCGGGTGGAAACAGCCATAGTCAAGCTGGGAGTTCAGAATTTCATTGTTAGGCCCAATTTGGGCATTTAGATCACCTAAAATAATGAACTAACACCTAAAAGTATTTGATCGTCTTTTCCATTGTTTGGGCTGAGTCAGGTATTGGTGCAGTTCGTGAAGCATGAGATGCTTTGTGTTCAGTTGAATGGTCAGAAAATATGTTAACTGCTTCCTTTTTTGCAGTTCCAGACAGAGCTTCGGAAGATCTTAGTCTCTCTTATAGAAGTTGCCCAGAAATTGCTAGCGTTGAACCCTGATGCAGTGGAACTGTTTAAGAAGGCAAATGGTATGAAACAGTTACTTCTCTTCTGTCTGGAACTGAAGCCCTGAAATATATTTTGATATATATTCCAAAGACATATGGACTGATATGTGTGCTTCAGTGTATTTTAAGGACCAGGACTATTTCTCAGACTCTTTATCCAGGTCTAGGATGCTGTCTGATCAGCTTGATTTTCATAACTTTTGAAATCTTGGGTCTCTTGTGGGATTCCAGAAAAAGGCAAATCTGAAAATTATTTGGAAAGAGATTGAGAAGAGATCACAAGGGCCATCAAGTCCAACCCCCTGCCATGTAGGAATAGATCATGAAACCTTGTTCTGGTCATTGACCATTAATAAATGATTTGGATTTGGGCATAATTAAACCACCCTTGACAGATGGCCATCCAGCCTCTATTTAAAAACCTCCAAAGAAGGAGACTCCACCACACTCCAAATCAGAATATTCCATTGTCAAACAGCTCTTAACGTCAGGAAGTTCTTCCTAATGTTTAATGGAATCTCTTTTCCTACACCTTGCATCCGTTACTTCCAGTCTTAGTCGCTGGAGCAACAGAAAACTAGTTTGCTCCCTATTTAATATGACATCCCTTCAAATATTTAAACATGGCTATCATGTCACCCCGTAACTTTCTCTTTTCCAGACTAAACATACCTAGCTCCCTAAGTCTCTCCTTGTAGGTCATGGACTCCAGACCTTTTACCATTTTGGACACCCTCCTCTGGACCCTCCATTCCAGCTTGTTAATATCCTTCTTTGAATTGTGTTGCCCAGAACTGGATACAGTATTCCAGGTGAGGTCTGTTTAATGCAGAATAGATAATATTATGTCCCTCAGTCTAGACACCTGATGTCAGGATTAAGTTTCAGTTTCATTTCCCCGGATTTCCTGGTTCCCGCCACTCCAAAGGACCGCCCACTCACACACCCTATATATGCTGGAACTGAGGGCAAGAACCCTCAGTTCCAGCACCCTGTAGCTAGGGTGACATATATCAATAAAGTTATTCCTGTTTTCAGAGCTGACTTCGTTTGAGTGTGTTCAGCCTTACATTGTGCTAGAACCCACTCTCAAATGCTCAGACCTTCGACTAAGAATGGCTGGGTCTAGAGAACATTTCTGCTACTTTGGACTCTCCCCAGGGGGCAGAGGAACCCCGAACCCCAGGGGGCAGAGGAACTCCCGGAAAGAGTGGGGGAGAACTTTCCACGCCATTCGTCTTGGATGGGGGTCAGCTCCCTCCACGATGCCACGGAGCTGAGGCAATCTTATACAGCAGTGCCCAGAGACAACTCCCATGGGACCGAGAAAACACTGGGCCAAGAGACGAATGAACAGAGGGAAGCTTATGAAGCACTGTGGCTTCACAACAAGGAAGTCACCTGAGAACGTGACCAACTGCGAGCAGACCTTTCTGCCCTACAGAGCCAGGTGGCCTACTTAATGGTGGAGCACAATGAGATGCGTGCAACCCCAGAGACCTCCACCGTGAAAGAGGGCCAAGCGGCGGGAGACAGAGAGCTGAGGGATGAACTGTGGGCCCTACAACAGCAAATCAACAACCTTACGGGGAACCTTGGCCCCCACAGTGGGAGCGATGAGACGGCCAGCCGAACCCGCGCCCAGATGACAACCGACCCTGTCGGGAAACACTAGAGGATTTAAAGTCGACTTCGACAGGGACCCCAACAAACTGGCCTTTTTCTTAATGCAGGTCGGCTCGTACATGGAGGTTCAAGGCAATGGATTCTGGTTCGACCATGAAAGGGTGTTCGAGATGGGCATCTGATTACATGGAGAGGCGGTGAATTGGCTCGTTGGCCTAGTGGAGGAAGATGCGCCGGAGATTCACGACCTGGAGCGGTTCCTAATTGCCTTGCGTCGGAGGTTTGAAGACCCGTTGGCTGAAGAGAAGGCCCAGACTGCACTCCAACGACTTCAACAGGGAGACCGTTTGGTCAGTGACTTTGCTGCCAAGTTCTGTAGACTAGCTAGCCACCTACAGGGATGGCCGGAGATGGTCCTGGTGTAGCTCTTCAAGGACGCGCTCCACACCAAGGTATTGCAATGGAGCCTGATCCATGGAGACCCCAAAACCCTGATGGACTGGATCAAGAGGCCGGGTGACGCAGAGCTATGAATCCACCAGGTGGAGAAATTGGAGCAACGTTGGAATCATGCACAACACCCTCCAGTCTGGCCGCCCATGCACCCCTTCGACAGGGGGCTCTCCCAACCGAGACCTTCGGACACCACCCATGCCCACCCATTGTTTAGGCATCTGTCTCCACTGCGGGAGAGATGGCCACCTCATCCCAATGTGCCCAGAGCGCCATACCCAAGCACCAGCCACGGGAGACACCATTCGCCAGCACTCTGGGACCCCTACAAAAGCTGCAAAGGACCCTCCCCATTCCCATACCATTTCCGCCCCGGTGACCTCCGCCCAAGCTAGCTATGAGGACTACTTGAGCAAATCCGAGGCTTTCAAGACCCAAGACTTCAATGAGCCAGTGGGAAACGACATCGGCCTGGCTTGAGAAGCGCCGAGTGCCAGGTCGTCCCAGCAAGCACAAAATCGCAGGTGAGTGCCCTCTCCACTAAGCCAGTGGTAGTCTTGGTCACCCTTTCCATCCCAGGGTCCCCCTCCTACACCCGTTCCGAGGCCCTCATAGACTCCGGGTGCTCAAGGTGTCTCATTCACCCCGACCTCGTAGAGGCAGTAGGCCTCAAGCTTGTAGAGCTCAAACACCCAATCCGGTTTGAGCAGATGGACAGTTCCTTATGGGGGGGGGGGGAACCTTGCAATGCCCAAGTCAGGGTCGGTGTCTGTCTCATTTGCGGGACTCACGGAGCAGTGCCAATTCATAGTAGCCAACTTGGGCAGCTTCCCCCTAGTCCTGGGCATGCCTTGGCTGGCTCGCCACGACCCCGACATCAAATGGTCAGAACACACAGTCTGCCTCCCCATCCGGCTACGTCCTGCCGATCGGCCACCCACCCACCTTCCTTAACAGCAGTACGAGAACCTCCCTCGACCCTGCCTGGCCACTACCATGCCCTGGCAAAAGCGTTTGACGAGAGTGAGTGCAACCGGCTCCCGCTCCACCAGAGCATGGACTGCTCAATCGAACTGGTCCCAGGAGCACAGCTCCCGAAGGGGAAGTTATATCAAATGAGCCCCAGAGAGCTGGATGCCCTACGAGACTTTATCGATAAAACTTGGCTAGGGGCTTCATCCAATCCACCACTTCCCATATGGGGGCTCCAGTATTGTTCAGGAAGAAGGATGGGTCCCTGCACCTCTGCACAGACTACCGGGGCCTGAACACAGTTTCCCGGACTAACAAGTACCCCCTTCCCCGATCAAGGATCTACTGGGTCACCTGTCGAAGGGGCGGATTTTCACTAAACTGGACTTGCGGGAGGTGTACTTCCGGGTACGCATTACAGAGGGGCAGGAACACCTCACAACGTTCAACACACCCTTGGGTCAATTTGAATACCTTGTGATGCCTTTCGGGTTCAGTGGGGCCCCCGGGGTGTTCATGAATGTGATCAACAAGACCCTCCATGACTTGCTATACAATGGGATCGTTGTTTACTTGGACGATGTCCTGATCTACTTGCACGATATGCCTTCGCACATTGCTTTAGTGTGCAAGGTCCTCCGCCACCTCATTGACCAAGAACTATTCGCCAAACTCTCGAAATGCAAGTTCCATAAAGAACGGGTCGACTTCCTGGGCTATCGGATCTCAGGGTGGGGAGTAGATGACCCGAGCAAAGTCCAGGCTGTGGTAGACTGGCCGGTCCCCCGCACTCGCAGACACCTACAATCCTTCCTGGGTTTTGCTAATTTCTACAGGAACTTCATTCCGGACTTTGCCTCCATTGTGCTCCCACTCACTGACCTCCTCCGTACCAAGGGGGTGGGTCCAGGTGGGGGACGACCGGGGGCACCCATTGCCTGGTCTCACGATTGCCAGGAAGCCTTTCAAACTCTAAAGAGTGCCTTCACCTCCAAGCCGGTCCTAGTCTATGCTGACCCGAGCAAACAATTTATAGTCCACTTTGACGTTTCGGACGTGGCCTTAGGGGCCACGCCTGTGCCTTCCTCTCCCACAAGTTCTCGGGGGCAGAACTGAACTGGATGGTGGGGGACAAAAAGACAAGTGCCATCGGACGCGCTCTAGCCACCTGGCGTCACTGGTTGGAGGGGGCCCAGCTTCCGTTGGAAGTATGGACGGACCACAAAAACTTGGCATTCCTCAAATCCCCCAGTCAGCTATCCACCAAGCAGCTCCGATGGGCTGATTTTTTTGCCAGGTTCAATTGCACACTCAATTTTGTCCCAGGGGAAAGTAACCCACTGGCCAATGCCCACTCTCGCCTCCCTGACTCCTCCCTGGTGGAGAATCATCCCGTGGGCACTGTGTTCTCCCCCTCTCAACTTGGTCTCCAGGCAATCACCAGGGCCTGGGCATGGAACCAGGGAGCTGGGACGGGTGCCACCTCGCTCCTTCCCCTGGCCCTCGAAACAGAGCTCCGCTCACACTCGAGCTCTATCCTGGACAGTGACCGCAGCATTGGTACCCTCACCAAGCAGGGGGAGTGGATCACCTCTCTGCGTGCTACATGGTTGATTGGGGACAAGGTCTACGTTCCGGAAGGCCTACGCAGTTGGGTCCTAGCGGGCTGTCACGACGCCAAGTCGGCAGGGCATGGGGGGCTTGTTAAGACTCTCCACCTGGCCAGGAGGCAGTTCTGGTGGTCCTCCTTGCACAAAGATGTGGTCGATTATGTTGTGGAGTGCCCAGTTTGTGTGGCAGCAAAAAAGTCACGGGGAGGCAGCCTGGCTTACTACAGCTGCTCCCCAGCCCCGATGCCCTGTAGCGCTGCATCTCCATGGACTTTATCACCGATCTCCCTGTCAGCGGTGAGAAGTCAGTTGTCTGGGTGGTGGCGGACCTTTTCTCAAAGCAGGCCCACTTCACTCCTTGTAGGGGTCTTCCCTCAGTCCAGAAGCTGGCCCGCCTATTTCTGACCTGCATCTACTGACTACATGGGCCCCCCCACAAAATTATTTCTGACTGGGGGCCCCAATTTGTCTCCCGCTTTTGGCGTGCATTCATAGGACTCTTGGGGGTAGAGTTGGGGCTCTCTTCTGCCTACCACGCAGTGACAGATGGCCAGACAGAACGGGTCAACGGCATTCTTGAACAGTACCTCTGCTGCTATGTCAACCAACATAATTACAATTGGGCAGCCCTCCTCCCGCTCGCCGAGTACGCCCACAACAACGCCGTCCACTCAAGTACAGGCCAAAGCCCCTTCAAGGTAGTCTATGGACATGACAAGGAACCTTTCCCCCTGGAGGGGCGCTGCCGGACGGACCACCAGACCTGGGCGAGTGGATCACCTCTCTGTGTGCTACATGGAGTGCTGCCCTGGACTCCCTGGCCAAAGCCAACTACAAGCGCTTTGCCGACCGCAAGTTCAGACCGGTGGACCAGGCGTACCTTTCGACGAGGAACTTGCGGGGTCGGCCGGGGACACGTAAGCTAGGTGCACAGTTCATCGGGCCTTTCCGCGTCTCTCTAGGGAGCGGGATGTCAGGATTAAGGATCCTTTTTCTTCCTTTCTTTCATATCCTTTTTCTTCCTTTTGCTACAGACATAATCAAAAAAGTCTTTTAAAATTGTTTTTAACCTCTCTGGCAAACCTGAGCTCATTCTGAGCTTTAGCTTTTCTGACTTTCCCTCTACATGTCCTGGCTATGTGTTTGAATTCCTCTTTGGTGATTTCCCCCTTTTTCCATTTCTTGTACATGTCCCTTTTAAATCTTAGCTTGGTTGAAAATTATTTAGACATCCATCCTGGTTTCCTTGGATACCTCCCATTTTTCCTGCTCATTGGAACTGTTTGTAATTGTCCCTTCAACGTCTCACTTTTAAGAAACTCCCATCTAGCATCTACTCCCTTCTCTTTTAGTATTCTTAACCATGGGATCACACCAAGTAGTTTTTTAAGTTTACTGAAATCAGCTTTCTTAAAGTCTAGAATGTGTGTCTGACTTTGCTAGGCATCCCCTTTCCACTGTATGACAAACTCCAGGAGTTTGTTATGCCCACCTAAGGATCTGACCACTTCCCCCCCTTTAACCAGGTCATCATTGTTGGTTAGAAGCAGATCTAAAAATAGCTGACCAGGTCATCATTGTTGGTTAGAAGCAGATCTAAAAATAGCTGATCTCCTACCTTCTTGACCATTAAATTATCTGCAAGGCGAGCGAGGAATGTGTTGAACCTTATAGTCTTGGGAGAGTTTGATTCCCAACAAATATCAGGATAATTAAAATCTCCAATTACTACTATTTTCGTCCTTTTTTCAAGGAACATATCAGAAGATAAGTGGGTCCCAGCCATTTAGGGCTTTCAGTGTTTACACCAGAACCTTCAACCTGATCCAGTGCCCCACCCGGAGCCAATGCAGGTGGCACAGTTCTGGTTGGATGTGTGTGCAACAAGGAGTTCCTACAAGGGCCAGGGACCAGGTGGAGCTTCTGGATCAGGCCCAGGAGTGGCCCTACATAGAGCAAGCTTCAATAATCTAACTGAGAACTGTGGCTAGATCGGCCTGGGACAAAAAACAGCAACTGCTTCACATGGCGCAGATGATAAAAAACTGTGAGCAAGGTGTGTTAACTGGGCCTCCATTGATAAGGAGGAATCCAGATACTCACCTAGGCTCTTCATGGTTTGCACAATATTAAGTTACGCACTGCTCAGAGCTGACAATCAGCAAGCCTGCTCCATCCTGTCGACCCAGCCACAGGACCTCTAACTTTGTCAGATTGAATTTCAAATGGCTCTCTTCCAATCACTCCACCACAGCCTCCAAACAGCTCCCCGAGTATCTGGGGCAGAGTTCGGATAGCCATCTATTAACAGATAGAGCTGAATGTCCTCTGTATGTTGATGACAACCAAGCGCAAACCTCCATATTAACCCAACAAGAAAGTGCATATAGATATTAAATAACATTGTGGAAAGAATTGCCTCCGAGGGACCCTACACACCTTTGGTTGGCACCCAAAAGCACTCTGACCAATCTGAATCCTCTGACTCTGACCTTGAAGGAAGGAACATAGCCACTGCAAAACTAGTCCAGAAATCCCCACATCAGCATATAGGGTGTGATCATTGGGTCTTCTCCCAGGGTCTTCTTCTAGCATTGAGGTCTTCTCCCAGGACTGGAAATGCATTTGGATTTAACAGCATAAGGTCAGCAACATAGGTTTCCAATTCAGTCCACAGGACTCTAATTTCAGATTTCTGCCTCGTTGGAGCTACAGGATCCATTGGTAAGAAGGCCTACTTGTCTGCCGCTGTCAATTTTCACATCATGAACTATCAAGACAACCATTGGGACTGTTGTCAGCTCTTTCTACGGGAAAAGCTGTTGCCCCATTTAGATCTCCTTCCAGAAGAGACACAATCTATGGTTCACCTCTCCATACAAAAGACAAAGGCAGGCCAACATGCTGCAGATGCTTCAGCTAGAGCACTGGCAGTGACCCCGAGAAGGTATGACTGGCTGAGCAAGCGCCGGATATGACATAAATTATGAACTACCATTTTAGGAGACATTGCTCTCCGCCTCTTCCCATTGTCCTCGTCGGGGTTATAAGGCTCAACCCCATAGCCACTCCATAGTGGGGTACGAGGGGTCTTATCTTGGTCCCCGGCCCCATTGGTGCCACCAGTAGCTCCCTTACTCGAGTACATGGAAGCCAGAGCAGTCGTTAGACAGAACCAGCTTAATGTCAAACCTGGGATCAATGACCCAAATTAGAATCTATACCATTGAGGATGAGAAGCCTTTATTGGAGAAGACACACAGTGGACACCACCCCACCCCCCCGCCCCGGCCTCACGAACAATTGCCAGGCTTCAGCCTGACAGTGGTCTACCAGGAGAGTTAATGAACTGGCTGCCCCCATGTAGATCCTGCTTTTTAAAAAGATCTTTAATGAAAAAGTAGTTCTTCACCCAAGCTTGGAGTTTCTACCCAAGGTGGTTTCTAGTTTTCACTTAGCACAAAAGGTGGGTTTCCCTGTTTTCTTCCCACATGCATCTTCAGAAGCAGAGTGAACCCTACATTATGCACTGAAGACCAAAGGTGAAAACAGAGTAGCACTTACTTATGACTGCCGTTCATCAAGGTCTTCTATGCAGACACACATTCCCTTCCTCCTGCCTCTCTGTGCGCCCTCTTACTGAAAAGTAAAATCACTTAGGTGACACGAGGGCAGATTGCGGCAACCAGGAACGGGGGGGGGGGGGATGCTCTTCAGAGCACATGATGGTTTATGTGGGAAGAAAAGGCCATGTCTGTCTCCAGAGGGTGAGGTGCCCCAGAGACGTTGTTATAGATTTTTATGGGGGGTTGGGGGTGAGGCCCCACTCCCACCCATCTCTGGGGGCGTGGCCATGCCTCCCCAAGCCCCGCCCTGGCCTCGGTACTTATAAAAGCAGCTCTCTGAGGCCGGGGACAGCAGACTCATCTGCCCTGCCCTCCCCCACCCCTCCCCCACCAAAGCTCCCAGCTGGCAGCCAGCAGCCCCTTCTACCCTCCCCTCTGGGCAGGGCCATAGCTAGGGAAAATTAAGCCCGGTGCAAAATCTGAATTTTGCACACACACACCCCCATAGACGGCTGCTGTGATGCTGGAATCCACCCCAAAACAGCACCACTTTCAATGGTGTTTAAACTAGAGAGCCCAAATTCTCCTTTAAAATCCACCTTAAAGGGAGAATCTGGGGTCCCCAGTTATAACAACATTGAAAGTAATGCTGTTTTGGGGTGGATTCTCACCCTGGAACAGCATCACTTTCAATGTTTAAACTGGGGATCTCAGATTCTCCCTTTAAATCCATGCCGAAGGGGGTGGATTTAAAAGGAAAATCTGGGGAAACTTAGGGGGTGCCTGCTGTCAGGGGTGCAATTGTTAAGATAGCAGCACCAAACTTTCAGGGTATCTTTAGGAGACTCTCCTAATGATACCACCCAGGTGTGGTGAAGTTTGGTTCATGAGGTCCAAAGTTATGGACCCTCAAAGGTGTAGTCCCCATCTTTTATAGCTCCCAATGGGTGATGGCGGCACCCCCTTTGGGAGTCCATAACTTCGGACCCCCTGAACCAAACCTCACCAAACCTGGGTAGTATCATCAGGAGAGTCTCCCAAAACATCCCTGAAATTTTGGTGCTGCTAACCTAAAAATTGCCTCCCTGAAGGCCAAAAAACAAAAAAACTTAAAATATTTTTTAAAAATCACAAATGGGGCGGAGCTTCGGACATGTAATGGGGGGTTGAACCCAAGAACCCCTCCCTTACCTATGTCCTTGAGGTGCCCCCTCCTGTTGCTATGACGCTATAAAAATCTGCCAAATGGCAAGCCTGCACAGGTACAGTCCTAATGTGTGTATGCACAGAAGTCCTCAATGAACAATAGTTACAAGTAAGTGCAACCCTGTTTTTCTGCTAAACATTAGTAAGAACTTCCTGAAAGTTAGAGCAGTTTCTGAGTGGAACGGACATACTTGGGAGGTAATGGTCTCCTTTAGAGGATTTTAAGCAGAGGCTAGAGGGCCATCTGATAGCAATGCTAATTCTTAAGCAGACGGTGAGGGCAGAAGCGGATGTACCAGTGCTTGGCTGCAGTGGCTTACCTAAACAAAATGGTGCCCGGGGCAAGAACTAAAATGGCCCCCTGGCCCAGCCGAGTCCTTGCGGCACAGCGCCTGGTGGCTCCCTCCATGCTGGGGCCACACTTGTCAGCTTTGGGCCCATCAGGCGCCAAACTGCAGGAGAGGCTGGGCGGAAAGACCCGGCTGGCACCCAGCACTCCCACCCCATGTGACTGGGTGGTGTGTGCCCGGGGACATGTGACACCCCATGTCTATCTGGCAGGTGCACTCCTGCTTGGCTGTCGTGGCCCTTTCTTACATGTCCACAGTAATGCTGATGGCCACTTTGGGTGTGTGGAAGGAATTTTCCTTTATGCCAGATCGGCCAGGGGTTCTGGAGGTTTTTCTACCTCATCTGGGCATAAAGCAGGTGTCACTGGGGGGTTGAGGGGGGAAGGGTCCTTGTGATTTTCCTCTGTTGTGCAAAAGGTTTTCTCTAGGTGACCCTCGATGTCCTTTCCATGTCTAAAAGTCTGTGTTTCAATATTTCTAACTTTGTGTAGACTTCAAAACATATTTCTGTTTAAGTATATGTGTTAATATTTAGAACCTATCTAGACTTTTAGGATAAGGGTTATAAAATAGGAACAAGTAGAATATTTAGAGGCAATATATTGTGCAAGATTTGCTAAAGTTAGAATGAATCAACCCTCCTTGTCTCCACTCCTATACAACCAATTTCTGTTAAATGTTATAGACACAAGCCTAGATGGATACTAACTTTTAAATGGTTAGCAATATTACATTAATATTGCTAGCAATGCTGTATAATTGTTATTAATATTTTACATTTTCCAATTGAGCTTTTTAGCTCAATTGGAAAATGTAAAATATTAATAACAATTATACATTGTGTATTTTATAAGTATTATTGAGGCAATATAAATAATTCTATTCTCAATACCTGCACATGGTTTCAGCTTAATAGATTTTAAGAACATAAGAAAGAGTCTGCTGGATCAGACCAGAGTCCATCTAATCCAGCACTCTGCTACTCGCAGTGGCCCACCAGATGCCTTTGGGAGCTCACATGCAGGATGTGAAAGCAATGTACTTCTGCTGCTGCTGCTGCTGCTGCTGCTGCTGCTCCCGAGCACCTGGTGTACTAAGGCATTTGCAAGATCAAGGAGGATCAAGATTGGTAGCCATAAATCGACTTCTCCTCCATATATCTGTCCAAGCCCCTTTTAAAGCTATCCAGGTGAGTGGCCATCACCACCTCCTGTGGCAGCATATTCCAAACACCAATCACACGTTGTGTGAAGAAGTGTTTCCTTTTATTAGTCCTAATTCTTCCCCCCAGCATTTTCAATGAATGCCCCCTGGTTCTAGTATTGTGAGAAAGAGAGAAAAATTTCTCTCTGTCAACATTTTCTATCCCATGCATAATTTTATAGACTTCAATCATATCTCCCCTCAGACTGAGTCCCAAATGCTGCAGCCTCTCCTCATCAGGACAATTTTGTCCCAAATTGTCTAATTTATTCCCAATTCAAAATTCAAGTATCCAGAAGCTTCTGCAGATGACTTATATACAGTAATACTGATGAAGATGTTAAAGAAAAAAACCTGATTCTGTTCTGATATCTCCACTACAGTAAGACCAGATAATACCCAAAATCCTCTAGGAGAGGCTCAGGGCATGAAATGTTTTGTGTCTCTGATGGAACCACTTGATCTTACGGGATTGGCCGTCACTTTTTGCCATTTGGTATGGAGTTTGATGCCCTGACCTGGCATTCCAACTTATCTATCTAGAGAAATCCAGTCTCTTCCTGTGCTTGAAGATATCGTTTTATTTGTCAGATTCCTAAAATGCTAAATTTATTGTATGTTGATCTGATTTTGCATGCTTAATTCAGTTCTTTTTGCCTTTTTTTGTCTTTAGCCATGTTAGATGAAGATGAGGACGACAGAGTGGATGAGATTGCCTTGCGCCAACTGACAGAAATGGGGTTTCCAGAGAGTAGAGCTGTCAAAGCCCTTCGTTTAAGCCAGTAGGTGTAAAACCTATGCATCTTTGGGGAGCTTTTGCTGGGTAATGAATGCATTTGACTCAAGATTGATTTCATCAGTGCATGATAGAACATTGTACGTTTGTAATTGGCCAGTCTCCAAGTAAACCAGGAGGCTTTTATGCTTAAGGAAAGTGGGTTTGTGATCTCTTTGCTACAACAGTTACGTTTGGCGACTTGATTTTGTAGTTAAGCCATTTAGAGGTTGACTTTAACTAGTTTAGTCACCTTCTTCCTTCTTCAGGTGTATGGCTTAGTGGATGGATTCTACTGCGCAGCAAGAAGTCCAACCAATTTCAGCTCAGCCACCAACTTCTCAAGGACAAGGCACACTCTTTCAGTTTTAAAGAGGGAAAGAAATGTGTCCACTTTTTACCTTTTCACTTTACTAGGATTACTGCAGTATTCATGTTCTGCTGAAATCTGACAGTTGCAGGGGTGTGTATATCCTAGTTTCCATTTTGGTCCCAGATTCACACAATAAGATCCTGAACATAAAGAAATTGTTGCACTTCCTCTTGCTGCAAGCAGCTTCTGGATTAGGCAGTGGTCACCACAAAGAGCAACCAAGATATGGTGACAAAGTGTTGACGCTCCTAGAGCATGTTTGAAAAAGTACTGAGAGACAAGGAATATGGTTCAGAGATAATTTATTGAGAGGAATGTCAGACTGTTTTAATTGAATGAAACTTAATGTAATAACATACATCAGTACACTGTTGTGCCTAAGTCAAGTTGCAAATATTCCAGATATCTGAACACACTGTGCAATGTGGCTGCTGTCAAACTTGCAGTTCAGATAATAACTTCACTTGATGGGTTCAAGAATTTTTATTGCATACATGAAAGAGCCAGCAAAAGACAGTTCTGGCTAAAAGGCACCAAAGCAGTTGATAATATGTTGTAGCAAATCCCCACCCCCTAGAGTGGGGGAGGGTTGGGGGGGGGGGCATCAGGCCTCAAAAAATTGAAATCTCTGGATTCTAAAACTTCATTGAGGTTAATATGAATAGTCAGTTAATTACCCTTACCACCTTGAAATGTTTGATGAATTTATGCCCCAGTTTACAGGTCCCCGGGAGGCCCCTCAGGTTTTTTGTGGAAACATAGTCACAGTCCCCCACAGCATAGGGTACCAGGTGGCGCTTTTGGTCAGCCTGCTTCTTATAGTTGCATTCCCGTTGGAGGTCTTCCTTCTTCGGAGCATCTCGACCTTGCACTGTCATCGGCCGGACTCTCGTTCCAGACCATGCTTGAGCTGCAGGGACTCCCAGTGATCACAGGCCGTGAGGGCTCCCTCGTGGTCTCTGTCCCATCGCCTGGAGGGGGCCGCTGCCCTAGCCAGAAATCCTGGGGCCCCAGGGATCTGCTGATTATGTCCTAGCCATAGCTTCCAGCCGAGATTTTTGGGCCACGATCTGGTGCCAGGGTGAAGATGTCCTTCAGCGGTGGCTTCTGATGGGCCCCACTGTTGCCCCCATCATTGGTGTCCCACCCACTGTTGGACGTAGTGTGGTTCCCCTTCGACCCAGCCATACTGGGAGTAGGTCTGGGAGTAGAAGAGGGGATCCAGTTAGGTGCCTCCAGGGACCATCTGTCAGAGCAGCCAGAGCCATTTCCATCTCATGACCAAGGTGGGAGCCAACTACCTCTTCCAATCCCTCCGGGAATGTCCTGATACTCAGGGACATATTAATAATTCTCCCTAGGGGGATCTAGATTTCATCCTCACTGGCTATTACAAGCCAAGATAGGCATGGATTTAAGAGGCAAGTGGTGGGTCTGACAGCCCTCAGGACCCTGTCCACATCATCCTGAGAGAGCTGATTGAAATGATCCAATATAGGACCTGAAGACGGCCAAGGGGCCTCTCGTCCATTTACTGCATCAAATTTGGCAGAAAAGTCCTGGCAAAGTGTTAGGATTTTATCCGCAGAAAAGGCTGCAAATGCCTTGCAGCTGATGGTCAAATTACTCCCATTTTGGGACCTCTCTGATAGGTCTGTCAGTAGTCAAATCATCCTAAATAATTGTGCTGAGTGAGAGCTTGCAGATGTGATGCTCACTGCAAAAGTCTTGTTTCCAATTGGAGCTAATGGGAGATGGGGGCTACCCCTTTGAGGGTCCATAAAATTGCACCCCTGAACCAAACTTCCCCAAACCTGGGTGATATCATCAGGAGAGTCTCCTGAAGATATCCTGAAATCCTGGTGCTGCTAGCTTAAAAAATGCACCCCTGACAGGCACCCCAAGAAATTTTCCCAGATTCTCCCTTTGAACTGACCTGGCTCCATTACAGCCAATGGAGAATTTCTGGGTGAGTGTAAGCAGGCCAGGATTCATCAAACCTGGGTGCTCTTGCCAGGGGTGTCTCCCGAAGCCACCCTGAAAGTATGATGCCTCTACCTTGAAAAATGTGCACCCTGCTTACACCCCCAGAAATTCCCCATTGGCTACAATGGAACCAGGTCAGATCAGAGAATCTGCCATAGAATCTCCTTTAATCTCTGCTGGAAGTGGTGGGAGGGTGAGAAGAGAAGTCACTTCTTTTCTCCCCCCACCTTTCAGCAGCGATGTCAAGAGAGGAAGAGGGTCAGAAGTGTAGCTAGGGAAAATGGAACTCGGTGCAAAATCTGAGTTTTGCTGCCCCCCATGTTCATTTGTGTTTTTTGAATTTTAGTGTTTTTCAGTTTTGGGCCTGCAGGGGGTGCAGTTTTTAGGCTAGCAGCATCAAAATTTTAGGGTATCTCTAGGAGACTATCCTGATGATACCACCCAGGTTTGGTGAAGTTTGGTTCAGGGGGTCCAAAGTTATGGACTTTCAAAGGTGTAGCCCCCATCTCCTATTAGCTCGCATTGGAAACAAGACTTTTGCAGTGAGCATCACATCTGCAAGCTCTCACTCAGCACAATTATTTAGGATAATTTGACTACTGACAGCCACCTGTTGACGGGGCTGGGGCTGGTGGTCTCCCAGCAGGAGTTCCGGCTGATGGGGCTGTGCCAGCCGGAGATGGAGAACTGGCAGTACCACATCCAGGGCAGCCGGGTGATGGCGCCAATGCAGGGCAACCAGCTCAACCAGCTGGAGGGCAACCGGCTCAACCAGTTGGTATTCCTGTGCAACCGATACCATTGGGGATACCGGCCCCACCAGTTCGGCCTTCTGTATTTCCTGCCCCACCAGCTCCACCACTGTTTCCAGCTCCGCCACCACCATTTCCATTCCAGCCACCTTAAGGGTATCCTATGATGCCTCCTATGGGGTACCTACAGTTTCCTCAGCGCGCCCCCCCCCCCGTTTTAGACTGACAACATGTTACGATGGCTCACAGAAAAAGCTGCCTGTGTTTCTAGTGCAAGTCAGCACCCATATGCAGCAATGTGACCGTCAATGCCAGAATGTCCTGAAACAGGTGTATGAGGTAGGATCCGCTCTGGACGATATAGCAGCGGAGTGGTATGTACAACTTTTCCAGAGAGGGGCTTCTGAACTTCGTGACTTTTAGGAATTTATGATGACCCTGCGATGTCGGTTTGAAAGCCCGTTCGTTGGGGAAGAGGCAAAAAAGGAACTGATGATGATGCGCCAAGGGACTATGCCTTTTGTGGAATTTGTGGAAAATTTCCATACAGTGTCTAGTAAAATCCCTGACTGGAATGACCCAGTTAAAGTGTTTGCATTTAAACAAGCTTTGCATCCTGAGTTGCTGCGGTGGTCACTTCAACAAGATAGTCCCCAGACCTTAATGGAGTGGATCATGCTGGCTGGCATGTCTGATGCACGGATGCATGAAGCGAAATCCCATACGGGCAACTTAGCCCCTCATAAACCTGGGCCTCAGAAGAAACCTCCCCTCCGTCAAAAACTGTCCAAATCTGAAAATGCATGTCGCAGGTGCCTGGGATTGTCTCTTTACTTCGGAGAACCCGGCCACATGGCGGCTGGCTGCCATGCGAAACAACCACAGAAAGCCCCTGTCCCAAGAGGCGCGCCAGCTGCCAAAGGTTATGATGGCTACCTTTTCCAAAAAAAGGTACAGCACATCTTGCGCTTCCCACTGACTTGGATTATAACTCGTCCGATGACAATAGTAAGGGCTACGCGAAGACTTTGGACACCACTTAGGATATTTCAGAAAGGGTGAGTGTCAAAAGGTCCTAAAGGTCCTAAATTCTGTCAAAAGGTCCTAAAGGTCCTAAACTAAAAGTCCATTCACTTGTGAATTCCAGTTGCTCCCACTGCTTAATACACCCTAGTGTTGTGGAGAGCTTGGATTTACAAACTTTTTTGCTGCATAAATCCCTGTCCTTCAACCAAATGAATGGTAGTCCCCCAGTAACTTCCCGTACAGAACCTGTACTTGTTCAGTGCGCAAACCACTGGGAACGTAGAAGTGTTGTGATAGTGAATATTTTGGATTATCTGATCATACTTGGAATGCTGTGGTTAATTGATCATGATCCGAAAATCCAATGGGCTGATCATGTTGTGACTTTCACGGAACACCCTTGTGGTGAGCACATGCTATTACACCCTCCTGCAAATACTGCCTTAAGTTATGGCAATCATGTCTCCTCCCTCCCGATTGACATTCCCGCGCCTTACAAGGATTTATGGCGGATGTTTGAAGAAACTGAATGTGATACGTTGCCCCCGCATCGTGATTCAGACTGTAAAATCGAATTGGTTCCTGGTTGTACTCTGCCAAAGGGTCGATTGTATCCCATGAGTTAAACTGAGGATGCTGCCTTACAAGACTTTTTGAATAAAAATTTGGCCCACCGTTTCATTGGAAGGCGCGGAGTATTGTTTGTCAAAAAGAAAGATGGCTCTTTGTGTTTGTGTACGGACTATCGGGGTTTGAATGCAGTATCCACCACCAATAAATATCCTTTCTGCAGTTGTTGGGTATCGAGCAGGCACTCTCCTCCCCCTATCATCCTCAATCTGATGGGGATCTATTCAGAAATTTGAACAGTATTTGCGGTGTTATGTAAACTACCAGTGGGACAATTGGGTTGATCTACTGCCATTTGCTGAATATGCTTACAATAATGTGGTTCACAGCAGCACTGGCAAGATGCCTTTTGAGGTAGTTTCGGGATTTTCCACTAAGCCCATTCCTTTTCTGTCTCAAGGAAAGGCAATTCCCCCGGAACTAAACAAGTGGATCCAGAGTTTGTCTGGCCTGCTATTCGTCAAGCGTTGCAAAAATCTCAGATTGCTTACAAGCGGCAGGCAGACAAACATAGGTGCGAGCTCCCTCTGGCGGTCGGAGACATGATCCTCTGAAGATGCCAGCCACAGACCCAGGTGAAACATCAGGAGAGAATGCTGCTAGAACACGGCCATACAGCCCGGAAACCACACAGCACCCCGGTCAGAGACGTGGTTTACCTGTCTACAAAGAATCTCCATGATGTTCATAAACCCACTAAATTGGGGTTGAAGCACTTTAGGCCATACAGGATTCTAAAAATTATCGATGGTGTGACTGCTGAACTGGACTTGCCAAAGGCATTGCATAAAATTCACCCTGTTTTTCATTGCAGTTTGCTCAAGAAAGCACCGCTACTGGATTCGTGGCATCCAGAGTCTACTTCAACTCCACCAACTCTGATTAATGGAGAGCAGCATTATGAAATTTCTGCTATACATGACTCTCGCATTTATTGTAACTGCTTGCAATATTTGGTTTCCTGGGAAGGCTGGTTACCTGGACATAATGAATGGGTGGACGCTATTCACATCAGAGCTCCCAAGCTCATTTGGGACTTCCATCATTCCTGTACAAGCTGGGGGAGGGCCCTAGAAGAAGCAGGATGTCAGGATGCCTAAGGGGGACTGGGGCCACTTGCAGCTTTGAGGCTGGGGGGGCGGGGGGAAGGGATTTTAGCTGAATATTATGTAGTGTGTTTCTGCTCAATTTCACCAGCAGGTGATGGCCAAGGCCGACTCTAACGGACTTGCGTTTTTATCTCACTGTCTGCATATTTCTGCCTTGGTTCACATCAGGGGGGTACACCCTCACTGATATTACTGACTATTTGTGTGGGGAAAAGTCAGTTCTGGCTTTTCCACGCTGTTCTCAAGTTGCTGAATAAACTACTGTTTTAACAAGAGGTTGCTTCCATCATTGGGGATCTGACAATGAGGCAGCACAACACCTCACGCACCAGGTTAATGTGTTCCTGAACGGTCTCAGAATAGATCAGCACGACTTGTGCGGGGAAAGCCCCCCTCCCAGCACAGTGTCATCCATATGTTCGAACCAGAGCAGCCGTTTCAGTTTAATGAGTTTGAGTCCTAACGCCGCCACCCAAACAGGGTGGATCAGGCACCTCAAGCAACCTGAGTCAATGAGGGCCTTGGCACGGGTATGGGTCTGAGACCCCGGGAAGGAAAGAGTGACCGAAATGACAATGCGCTCAGTGAAGAAGCACTCAACAGCTTCTTGGCACCTACAGGGACAACCTGGCCACCAGCGCTCCTTAAGCCAGGTCGTCGTCGTTTCCTGCTGATGCACTGTCGTCCTGGGTGTCCGACGCCTCAGAGTCGCTCAAGTCCCTGGCTTGGGCAGCCAGGTTAAGGGCAGCACTGGCTTTCGCAGGGCGGGGTCGTTGGGAACCTTTCGCGGGGGTTCCCAAGTGCAGTGGGCCCTTAGTTCCGGAAGCAGCTGCTGGGGTGCGATGACCAGGGCAAGACGCAGTGAGGTGGCCGCCTTCTCCACAGTGCAGGCACAGGCCTAAGCGGCGATGGCAGGCACGAGTGGATTTGGGAGGGCTCCGCTTGTGTCTTCTCATTGTCCACAGCCTTCTCTGGCGTCCGGAGCGGCTGGCGTTGGGTGTGGTTCCACTGTTGTTCCGACTGCTCCACTTGCCAGATCCGTATCTTGGCGTCCCCTGCTTACCTGATCCATTCCATTAATGTCTCAGGGTCACCGTGGGTCAGGGCCTATTGTAGTACCTTGGAGTGAAGAGCATCTTTGAAGAGCTGAACCAGGACCAACTCAGGCCACCCACGCAAGTGTCTGGCTAGCCTGCGGAAGTCAGCAGTGAACTTGCATTGTAGTTCGCCCCGAGCCTTCTCTTCCACCAGAGCATCATCGAACCTCTTGTAGGGCCAGCAGGAACCGTTCTAGGTTGTAGATTTCCGGCACATCTTCCTCTACTAGTCCCATTACCCAATTAGCAGCCTCCCCTCAGAGCCGGGTCCCGATCTCGAACACTCTCTCCCAGTCCGAATAGAAGCTGCTACCGTGGACCTCCATGTATGAACCCACTTGGATCAAGAAAAAGGCAAGTTCATCTGGATTCCCATCAAAGTCCACTTAAAACTTTTCCGAGGCCCTCCCTGGGACACAGGGCCTTGTTGGTAGGTTGGAGCGCTCCTCCCTGTGGCGACTGACCTGTCGCCTTGGTGATCGGGACTGCGGTCCCGTGTAAGGTCGGCTAGCTACCCCCGTAGGGAGTGCAGCTCAGCTCTCAGATCGCCTTCCACATTGTCCCCCTCGACCATCTCTGCAGTTGTGGAGGGCTCGAGAGCTGTTCTCTCCCTTCCCCGTTGGGCCATCAGGAACTCCACTTGCTGCCGAAGGTCTGAAAGGTTGGATTGTAGCAGGTCCCTCTACCAGGTGACCTTCTCTGTCTTGAGTCACAGTGCCTCATAAGCACGCTGCTGCTTGTCTGCCTCACGGCTCGATTCTTTCCCAGGTGCTTGGGAATGTCACCAGGTGCACTCGTTCCCCGTCCACGTCTTCGCAGGAGGGGTGTCGCACCTGCTCATTCAGGTGTAGGCCGCCTCACCAGGGTCCCTCGTCCTGCTGGGGAGAGTCAGGGATAGTGAGCGTAGATTCGTTCTCCTGACCCAGCCATGCCTATAGGAGGTCTGAGCACGTGGTAGAACAATAAGAGTGAGTTCCAACACAATGTAAGGCTGAACACAGACAAAGCTAGCTTTAGAAAAGGAACTTTATTGATTTATGTTGCTTAACTACAGGGTGCTGGAACTGAGGATTCATGTATTTATTTTATTTCTGAACTCAACAACAACTGATCAACTCCCCCACCCCGCCCAGCCTCTGGCCTCTCATTGGCCATGAAGCTTCGGTGGGATGTAGTTTCTCAGTTTGCTTTCCCGCTCTTTTTGGACAAAGGCGGGAACCGGTGCATGCTGGGAGTTGCAGTCCTGACAATGTGTGTGTATTTAAATTTCAGATTTTTGTATACCCCTTTTGAGGTTTGTAAAAAGGTCTATCTTGCCCATTCACAGCTCCAGTCACCAGAATTAAGTATCCAAATATTTGACCAACTTCTCTATTTGAGTATAAGATTAGGAAACTGCACACTTTTTGTCACTCTGACTAAAACTGAGACTAGATTTCTTTATTCGTTATAGATTTCTTTATTCATTATAATTTCTAATAACCCAACAATCTCTGTAATAACTTTGATGGGTTGTCCTTAACCATAGTCCTTTGTTGATCAATTTTCTCATGCTTCAAAGAACAAATACATGTTGATCTACAAAAACATATCTACTAAGATATGTGCAAAAGATCAAGGTGACACATGGTCAGGGGACCTCCACAGGCAAGCAGTAACGATTTCGTAAGAACAGAAGCTTGTCATCATGTAGCTGTGAATAGGCTTAGCAAGTGTGCCTTGGACAAGTCAAGGTAGACTTGTTTAACTGTGGGAATCCAGGAAGGTAGCATCCTTCTTGCACTTCAAATGTCTGCTAACTTAGGATTGGCTGGACTCCCCATCTGATTGATCCCTTGGATTCCAGAAAAGGTTCTGTAGCAGCAAGCAGAAATATCCTTTATGTTGACCCAGGTTTGAGGGCCAATTTTATTTACAATATTTCTGATGTACAGGACCAAAAGCTGCTAACAAACTAAAATAGTGCTAGTAATTATGTCTAAAAGCAAGTTATGCACCACTATATAACCCCATAAAACATTTTGTCAAAAAGCCCTTAAAAACAATTATAATTTACATCAGGAAGAGTTTGATTAAGGCAGGAAAGCTATTCCATAATGGGGGGTCTACAACTGAAAAGGATCATGGAATCATAGAGTTGGAAGATCCCCAACCACCTGCAATGCAGGAAGTCACAATCAAAGCACCCATGACAGATGTTCATCCAGCCTCTCTTTAGAAACCTCCACCACACTCAGAGGTAGTGCATTCCACTGTCTGAACAGCCCTTACTGTCAGAAAGTTTTTCCTGATGTTTAGGTGGAATCTCTTTTTCTTCACCTTGAACCTATTACTTCTGGTCCTAGTCTCTGGAGCAGCAGAAAACAAGCTTGCTCCCTCACCAAGCTTGCTCCCTCACTTATTTATTATTTATTTATTTTGAGTTTTTTATACCGCCCTACCCCCGAAGGGCTCTGGGCGGTGAACAACAGTTTAAAACATACAATCAAATCGATTTAAAATAGATACAGCGTTTAAACATATAAAACATATAAAACAGCGTCAGCAACAAAATCCAATTTTAAAAACCTCCGCAAAGGAGGGGGGGAGGGGTCCCATAGATGGTGGAGGGACCCTAAAACAAGAACTAGAGTAGGGGGGAGGGAGGGCACACATCAGCGGCCGGATTATCCAAAAGCCTCAAGGAACAACTCCGCCTTACAGTCTCCAAGGAATTCACCAAGACCTCGCGAGGGCCCGGACAGCTGGAGGGAGAAGTGTTCCACACCAGGCAGGGGCCAGGGCCGTAAAAGCCCTGGCCCGGGTGGAGGCCAGCCGCATCATAGAGGGGCCGGGGACTAGCAGCAAATTGGCCTCTGCCGAACCCAGAGGCCTGGAAGGGACATATGGGGTAATGCGGTCCCGAAGGTACGAGGGTCCCAGACCGCGTAAGGCCTTAAAGGTTAGCACCCATACCTTGAAGATGATCCGGAACTCAACTGGGAGCCAATGCAGGCTCCCTTCAGATACTGAAACATGGCTATCATGTCACCTCTTAACCTTCTCTTCACCAAACTAAACATCCCCAGCTCCCTTTGTCTCTTCTCATAGGGCAGGGATTCCAGACCTTTCACCATTTTGGTAAAATAATTGGTGGCAGACATCACCAGTATATGTGACAGACAGCAAAGGTGTTGTATGGGATTGTATTGGGAGCAGCTAGCAGGGAAACTAGCCCTGTTGAGAGGGACCGATGCATCTTACAGCATGAAGATTGAGGGACACCTGTTATTTAAACTAGGACACTTCAGCTACCTCACAGGCAATCCTCCAAACAGAGGTGTTCAATGTATTGTCGAAGGCTTTCACGGCCGGATTCAACTGGTTGTAATGGGTTTTCCGGGCTGTGTGGCCGTGGTCTGATGGATCTTGTTCCTAATGTTTCGCCTGCATCTGTGGCTGGCATCTTCAGAGGTATATCACAGAGGGAAGTCTGTTACATTCTTTGTCCAGTGAGAAGGGAATGTTTAGTGGGGTATATATTGTCCATGTCCCAGAGTGGGGAACCAATCAGTAAGTGTTTGGGTGGAACTTGCTATGCAAAGATGTGGTTGATAGTACTGTATTGTGGGAACAAGATCCACCAGACCACGGCCACACAGCCCAGAAAACCCATCACAACCACCAAACAGAGTTTACAATGTCATGTGGCAGACCTTTCTGTCACAGTAGCATGCTGCCATGGTGAATTGGGAAAGCCCAGGAGTAGGTGACATTCTTCAGTTTCTCCAAAATGATCTCAACCAAGGCCTGATACCTGCACACTAAGGCAGCAGCTTGCAACAGTTTCCACTACCCTTGCTTACAAAGGCCATGTCTTTTTGTCTGACCTTCCTTAATTAGTTTTTAAAGAGATACCTGTTGTTCAGCCTGTGGTCCACAGACTGCCTGCATGTGACTTCATATTGGTTCTGTCCCATCCTAGTATAACTTGTGCCAGTCAGCTCACAAAATAAAAAAAAAAAAAAAAAAAAAAAAAAAAAAAAAAAAAAAAAAAAAAAAAAAAAAAAAAAAAAAAAGAAAAAAAAAAAAAAAAAAAAAAAAAAAAAAAAAATAAAAAAAAAAAAAAAAAAAAAAAAAAAAAAAAAAAC
Source organism: Sphaerodactylus townsendi (assembly GCF_021028975.2). Taxonomy (NCBI): domain Eukaryota; kingdom Metazoa; phylum Chordata; class Lepidosauria; order Squamata; family Sphaerodactylidae; genus Sphaerodactylus; species Sphaerodactylus townsendi. The sequence continues at coordinate 58,125,036 of NC_059436.1, read as the reverse complement.
AAAATAAAAATCTTGGTGAGGATTATGGCAGCCTACAGGGTAATGGAGTTTAATGCTCAATAAATAACAAGCTGTTCATTGTTTTAAGGGTGTAAGATGGGTCTTGGAATGCATCCTTCCTTTCACTGGGTAAACTTCTACTAGTTAAATTCCACTAGTCAGGGAATCCCTGTTTGCAGAAGCAGCAAACCTCTGAATACCAGTTCTAGGAAGCAAGATCAGGGGAAAATGTTCATCTTGGTGTCTTCTTTGCTCACCTTTCAGGGCATCTGATTGGCCACTGTTTGAAATCAGTTGCTGGACTGGATGCATCACTGATCTGGCCCAACAGGACTCTTCTTAACATTCTTACTTTTATCTCAGCAGATGTGGCTTTTGGAAGAGAAGTCTTCCAAACCGCAATCTCTGTATGGTGGGTTGGATCCCACCATAGGGAGCTGTTCTTCATCCCATCAGCCAAAAGGTGCCTCATCCTGGGACTAATGGAGAGAGGAAATTCTTACTTTCCTGTGAATTCATATTCTCAGGGACTTTAGAATAGATCTACTCACCCTTCCTGGGAACACAATTATATAGGAAACAAGCACTAGGACCTTGGTGTACGCTTTGGTAGTTAATCTCATGGAATGCCCCTCTTTTATATTATTCCCATTTTTTTAATGGTTAGTTGATTCCACCACCACCCCACCACCCTTTAAAAAGTTTGTAATATAGTATTAGAATTGTGTCTATATTCCATACTTGGCCTGGGGGTTTGGTGGAAATTCTTCCCCTTGATGTCTTTCCACATGAGACTAAGAGGCAGTTCTATCCCATCATTTGAAGACTGCCCAGCCCTAGAAATACTGAGCAGGAATCCAGAAGTAAGCCAAACACCCCCCCCCCTTTTTTTTCAAGATCTGATGATAATTTACAATTGTCCCTAATGTTTTGTTTTGTTGTTACTCTGTGTCCATTTTTTTAACCTGGTAATTGTTGGTGGTAGCCATGTTTATATGAGTGCAGGATGTACAATCAAATATGAAATAAAAGCATGGTGGGGGCTATGATCTGTAGCAGTGCCACGTGGCAAGATTGGGTGTACATACTAGAGCAAAATTCAGTGCAGAAAAGTTCCTCATTTTGGTTGTTCTTGTCTCGTCTTGATGCTAATGACATTTATTCATGTGTGAACTTCCCAATGCAGCATGTCCGTGACTCAGGCCATGGAATGGCTAATTGAGCATGCAGATGACCCCACAGTTGATACTCCTCTGCCAGGTCAGTTCTTGGTTGAAAATGCCACAGGAACAGATGCATTCGCCACTCAGGCAGTTGCTGCTGGGGCTAGCCTTGATGTGAACAGAGAAGAGCCGAAGGATGAGCTGACAGAAATATTCAAGAAGATACGCAGGAAAAGAGAGTTTCGTCCTGATCCAAGGGTACTGTGTGTGGGGGTTTCAGGGTGTGTTGCCCATACAATAAGTGTAAATATATCTTAGTGGTAGGGTACTCCCCTTTGACTAATGCAGTTGAAATTTGCATCTTAATTCACTACCTGATTTTTGTGGCACTTGCTTTTACTTGTTGTTTTCTTCCCCGCCCCCGCCCCCATGTATCAGTGAAGACTGGCAAAGGGAAGCAAAGGGTGGCGCGTTCTGTGAGCCACTCTTGCTGGATGGAGTACTGATCCTAGAACCAATCCCATGTGCTTCCCATCAGAAAGGCTCTGAGGTAGCCAGGTGAAAACTCTGATGAACTGCTCCTGGTCAGTTTGGACAATATCTGGCCAAAATGGTCCAATGGCCTAGCTCATGTATGTCAATAGTATTGGCACTCTCTTGTGCCTCTTCCCTTAGGATCCCCCCCCTTGCAATTTCTAAAAGGGTATAAATAATTTTTAACACACTTCCAAATGGCAGAAGTCTGTTCTTAATTTTAAGAGGAAATAGTGAAGATCTGGATAGGCTTCTGTTGTTGTGTGGCAGGGACAAGTTTTTCCTGCAGGCTGTTCGGGGCGGGGGGGCAAACATGGAGGCTTTGTGGAGAGTTTACGGCTGTGGAAGAGGACAGCTGAAAAGCCACCTTCATGATCACAGAGCAATATGGACAAGGACTCAAACTATAAGGATCGCTTAAGTGCCAAGAATAACAGCAGATGTTCAGTGATAATAATTCCAGGGGGCATGTTTGTCTGTTACAACAATGATCCTTTGAATACTGTTTCTCTAATATAATGCTTCTTAGGGGCTCAGAAGTCTGTAGTATTGCACGTAATAATGGATTAGATTCAGATTAAATTTTCTGCTAACAGAAGAAGGTACCCAGTACCCCTTTCCTGCCGTACAGTCCCCAGTTTGCTGATAGCATCCCAGAGAGTCTTCTGTGCCCCAGGAACATCATCTCAAGGAGATCTGTAGGCTATGGTGGGAGGGCCAGAGGCAGGAAAGTTCTGCTTTGTTGATGGAGGTTCCTTTCATTAGTAGGAATTTTTTGGCTGGCTACTGGTATACGGTGTTGCTAGCGTGCTCCCTAAAGGGTTTTGTCAGTGACTGGGTGGCAGGGAAAAAAGCGTGTAGCTGGGTTTCTGAGGTTGTAACCATTCACCATCAACCATCAGCTATTCATTGTCATTAAATTAGTCCCCATGGTGTGGTAGGTTTTTATTGTTTAGTACAATTGACAAGGAATCTGCCATCTGGATTGTTGTGTTGTTTTGTTTTTTGGAGATTATAATGATGCATATTACTGTTGTTTGAAAGGTATGTATGTTTGCTGTTTGCCTCCCAGCCTGAAAGGGGAGAGGCAGCCTATTTAATAACAACAACAACAACAACAACAACAACAACAACAACAACAACAACAACAACAACAACAACAATAATAATAATAATAATAATAATAATAATAATAATAATAATAATAATAATAAAAATCTTCGAATTGACAAAATTAACATCTGTCAAATTCAGAAGGCAGCCCTGCTGGGTTCCGCACGAATACTACACCGATACATTACAACTTCCTAGGCCTCTGGGTGAGGCTTGAATTGTAATGAAGGCCAACAACCAGATAAATATCTGGCAGCTGTGAAATCTACCATAATGATGATGATGATGATGATGATGATGATGATGATGATGATGATGATGATGATGATGATGATGATGATATTAAATCTGCATCCCCAGCAACCTCACTGCAGCATCCCAACCAGGTTTTTTGTTGTGACAGGTGAGCAATGAGGGATAGAGCAGGCAGGGACTGATAGACCATGGGGCCTAGCCCTGCAGATATCACATCCATGGGGAAAGGGAAGGGGCATGGGCAGGGATTGAGCCTGCTGAGAGAGTTGGCAAGGGCCCCAGCAATCCCCCTCCTGCAGAGACCTCAAGCAGGCCCCCACCCCTCATGGTGCCATCACCTCAAAAGGACACATATGGTGCATGAGGCGCCCTGGCCCCAGTTATCTGATTGGCACAGCAGCCCATCCTTGGGGGAGGCTGACTCTCCAGCAGCTGTACTGTCAGAAACCCCTTGTGCTTTCAGGTGGTCCTCAGACCCCCAACCAGGTCCTTACTCAGGTGACCTCAGAAAGGGAACCACATCCTGGTGCCACTGTGGGTCTCCCCCACAATGTCTCCCAGTTAGCCCATGGGAGGCCCTTGGCATTCTGGGTCCCCACCAGACTCAGAGTCCAGGAAGCCCCTCCCCATGATCTGCTGGCCCATTCCTGCCCTCCACAACGACACATCTCTGCTCTGATTGACAGAAAAATATGTGAGGCAGAGTGGGGAGTGATGTTCCTGTCATGGAGGTGGTACCCATCACATTAGATGTAAAGTGTATTGAAAGAAGCCTGCAGTGCCCAAATGTGGAAATGCTGAAGACCACCAGTACTGATAGCTCCCAATTCCTGAGGGAAGGGGAAATATGTCCATGGGCTTCAACCCCGGATGATTTTGAGTGATTGTTCACATGTCTCAGGCCAGTGTCCCCCACCCCACACCCCCAGAAATGCTTGTGGTGGGGGAGATGGAAATGGGCAGTGCAGGCATTGTGGAATCTGACCGCTTTTAAAATTACATCCAGTTTTTAAATACTTTTCCCTACTTTTCACCAAGTAGAGGAGGGAGGAGGGAATGGGCAAGCCACTCTTCTGAGGGACATGGTAGAGTTATTCCACACACACACACACTCAATCCTGTCTTATAGGGGTCACCAGGGGTTGGGGTCAGTCTGTAATGATGTGTGATGATACATCATGGCATTCAGAACTCTACATGGAAGTTCAGTGCAGTTGAGTTGTGTCAAGGAACCCCGCCGTCTGCCGCTCTGCAGAGCTGGCCTTCTTGAAGTCAATGATAGCTGAATGTTCACAGTGACCTCACCACAAACACCATGGCTGGGAGCTGCAGAATGAACCCATTTTTGTGCTGCTTTCATTTTCATGACCCATTTTGACTGCCATACTGACTGACTGTTCCACTCCCATTGTTCACATGTCTCATAACAACACCCCTTTCACAATGCATGGAAATGGGAAATGGCTCCTGGGAGGGCTCCTTCTTGAACTCCTCTCTCATCAGTCAGCCAGGTAACCACTTAGCCAAGCCGCAGGCACTGAATTGCAAGAAGGTGTGGGGAGCAAATGTGAAACTGACATATGCAGCTGCAAGCCATTGTGGGAACCACATGTCAGCATGGAACACAGGGGAAGGAGAAACCAGACTAGGCACCTTAGGGAGCCTGCAGTATGCCTGATAAACCCCAAAGTTATTGACTGTCACCACTGCCAAAGAATTATGGTGTCCAAAAACAGGTCTAATAGTTCAACAAGCAAGTGCATCCCTATCAGTGTTGTTCATGTCAATTGTAAGATATGTGAAAGCCAAAATAGCCAAGTGCTTAAAACAAATAAAAACAGAAAGTTTATGAATATATAAACACAATGTATATGCAGTAATATGGTTATGATTTACCCCAAATGTCATGTGTACAACCATTAACCCAGAAGTCTCCAGATGCACTAACTAAAATCAGAAAACCCTTTTAACAGCTGTGTCTTCGTCAGCTGTCTTTCTGTAGTCAACCATTCCATCTATAGAATGCAGAGTTTTATGCATTCCTTTCTACCTCTGGAAACATCATTCCCGCCGGGTTCTTGGGTCATGGTGAGAAGTGGGGACAAACTGGAGTGAAGAAGAACAGAGAGGTGGAATTGCTCCTCTTTCCTCTAGCACCCGCCTCTGACCAAAGGGATTAATTCCACCCCCTTGTTCCAGGTCTCATTAACCCAACTCACAGGATTCCATATGGATTGTGCCATTCCAGGAGTGGCCTTTCTAGGGGACACAGGAAAGTTTGATGTGTCTTCTGTTTCTGGATGAATGCAGGCCAAGGTGTTTTTTTTAATATTCATACAAAGGTAAAATTCTCACTACAAAGTTTAAATATATTCAAACAATTATCAGAGATCACAGAAACCTCATGAATCATTTGTGCATTCTAACATCCATAAAGCAGCCACCAAAATAAATAGTGGGAAGAAGCACTGCTGGGCTTTTTTAGAACAAAATACAGACCATCATTACAACTATTTCTAGTTATTACTACTTCCAATGATTGCTGGTATAGTTAGATACATTTTCTGTTGTCTGGATTTGGAGTTATTTAGACTTCAGTCACTTTTACAAAAATTCAAAGGAGAGGCCACTAGTCTGCTTAGCTCTGTTCAAATCGCAAGCAGGAAATTTCCATTTTTCTCTGTGTTCACATTGAACAAGGAATAGGAAAAAAGATTTTGCATTTGACACAGAGGATCTGACTGCAGGTCTTTCGTATGCAATGCTTTCAGCGACCTGCTGGTGGTGATGGAGAGTTACCATCTGTGAAAGGGAATCAATGGTATCTAGCTGAAGAGTTGAACTCATTGAAGTCTAGCAGTTGAGACCTGAGACAGCTGAGCCAATAAAAATAGGAGCCTCTGCAGGGTTGTTTTACTACAGCTACAAACATGACCTTTGCTTCTGTGACTGAGCTCAGGCTCTAGCATAGGGCTTAATAAAGCACTTCCTGTTTGTTGGTCTGTTGCAGACCAAGGTTGCTAGGATGGGTGTGTTGGAAGAAAGCAGTTTGCAATCAGAGTCTGGTCCAAGTAGTAACGGGCTTCTTCATTCTGGTTTTAGGCTATCATTGCCTTGATGGAGATGGGCTTTGATGAGAAAGAGGTGGTGGATGCACTCAGAGTGAACAACAACCAGCAAAATGCAGCAGTGAGTATATTTCCTGGCTTTTGTATTATCTTCATTGTGTGACATACGTCTTGCCCATTGTTTCAGCCAACAGGCTTATCTAATGGAGCAATCTCTGAATTAGCCAGACTAGACCCTTTGTACTCCTGCCTTCTCACTCTTTCCCCTTCTTCATCTGCTCCCTTGATGCACAGTCGGACTGGAGGGAAAGTGAAGATGACGTACCTCCACCTTGCTGTAGTGCAGGATGTCAGTCAAATCACATTTCACTTTTTGACAGTTCCTGGGTGTTAAGCTGTTCCCATTGAAATCACTCTAACAGAAAACAGGTGAACAGAAAACATGGCTCTGCATTTTAAAACATCTGTTGTTCCTTTTTATGCAGACTTCCATTATTCTTATTATCATTAATATGGTCTATTTATTTATTTATTTATTTAATATTTTAAACTTTTGTGCCGCCCTCCCCCATAGGGCTCAGGGCGGTGAACAATAGTCATAAAAACAATACAATCCCAATTAAATATACAGAATAAAAACAGATGCACACAATAAAACAGACTGGCTCAGATGTCAACATTTATTCACCCCCTTACTGTACCCATGGGAGGCCTAGATATTATAGGGATTTACTAATCAAACTGGCTGGCCGAACACCTGGCAGAACAGGTCCGTTTTGGGACCTGATGGGGCAGCAGAGGGACCTGATGGGGCAGTACGGGTCCCTCAGGTATGTAGGTTCAAGGCCATTAATGGCCTTGAAGGTTAGAACCAACACTTTGAACATGAGCCAGAGCTCAATGGGCAGCCAGTGAAGTTGGTACAGGACCAGTGTGATCCAGTCCCGACTAGATGCGCTCGAAAGGGGCCTGGCTGCTGCATGCTGTACAAGTTTAAGTTTCCGGATCACAGCCAAAGGCAGGCCAGCGTAAAGCACATTACAATAATCAAGCCTGAAGGTGGCCATCACATGGATCACCATGGCCAGGTCAAAGCGGGAGAGATATGGGGCCAGTTGCCGCACCTGTTGCAGATGGTAAAACGCTGCCTGAGCTGTATGAGTGACCTGGATCTCCAGCGATAATGCCGAAGCCAGTGTCACTCCCAGGCTTTGGACAGATGAGGCTAGAGATGTAGGGCCTCGCCATCTAGCGAAGGCGGGCAAAAGTTCACCATTCGGTCCCCCCATCCCAGCCATAGGACTTCCATCTTCGTAGGATTTAACTTCAGCCGATTTGCTCTCAACGAACCAGCAGCAGCCTCAAAACAACACTGGAGAGCTCCAGGAGCCAAAGACAGGCTGCCCTCCATCGTGAACATGAGCTGGGTGTCATCAGCATATTGGTGACACTGCAGCCCCAAACTCCAGATCAAACTTGCCCGGGGGCGCATGTAGATCAGGGGTCTGCAACCTGCAGCTCTCCAGATGTTCATGGACTACAAATCCCATCAGTATGCTAGCAGGGGCTGATGGGATTTGTAGTCCATGAACATCTAAAGAGAGCCGCAGGTTGCAAACCCCTGATGTAGATGTTAAAAAGCATCGAGGAGAGGATCGCTCCCTGCGGCACCCCACAGTCAATGGGATAGCGCCTGGAGTTCTCTCCCACCGATGTCACCTGCAGTCCCCAGTCCCGGAGAAACGAGGTCAGCCAGCTCAAGGCTGATCCCCGAACTCCGATATCAGTGAGGCGGTGGACCAGAAGGTCGTGATCTACTATATCAAATGCTTCAGTGAGGTCTAGCAATACCAGCAGCACCAAAACGCCTCTGTCCAAGTGGAGCCAGAGTTCGTCCATGTCTGGCCACAACTGTCACGTTTCCATGGCCAGCGCGGAAGCTGTACTGCAAGGGATCCAATATGTGTGCTTCATCCAGGAACCGTTGAGTCTTTCTCAGTGGGACTCAAAGTGGATTTCAATTATGATGAAAACTTGTCAGTCAATGTATTGCAGAGGAGTACTGGGCCTAAATGGCGCCCAGGGCATGACCGGCTCCCCGCGCCCCTCCCCCCCGGCTTCCTACGCCCCTTGTGCCGCACTTTAAGCAGCCAGCAGGGAGACTGGGGCTTGGGGGGACAGGGCTCAGGTGCACACCACTGCAGCAGGCCAGTCCCTGGGCTGGCCAACCACCACGGTGCCAAGCCCTGCCCCCTCCCAGCCTTCCTGCAGGCTGGCTCTTGCAAGAACCTTCAGGGAGGCCAGTGGGGGGCAGGGCTCAGTGGCGGGCAGCTCAGACAGGCGGCTTGGGTGGGCGCCATGGCAGTAGGTTGGCTCCTGCTCTCTCTGGCCTCCTGGGATCCCTCCTTAAAAGGCTTTCATGGTCAGAATCAACTGAGTATTGTGGGTTTTCTGTGCAGTGTAACTGTGAACTGGTTGTTTTTGACTCCTAAAATTTTGCCTACATCTATGACTGCCATCTTCAGTAAGATTGTTAGCAACTGCCAGACCACAGCTACATAGCCTGGAAAACCCATAACAGACACTTGTCAGCATAGGCGTATCTAGGCAAACTGGAGCCCAGGGACAAAAACTGAGTTTGCCCCCCACCATATGGGCAGCCACCCTCCTCCACTACGACCAAACAATGATTTTTTGCACCAGCTCACAAAACATCTCCCACCCCCAGCAAAACATACACGGCCCTCTCCCCACCAACTCTCTTTCCTAATTTTATCCTCACACCAACCCTATGAGGTAGGTTATTAGCCTGAGAAACAGCTCCAAGCCAGTGCAAGTAGGTATTAAGCATGCAAATCTCTCACAAATCACCCCCAGCAAAACATTTACCAAACAAATGTCAGCATCATCTCTCACAAAACACCTCCAGTGGAATTCACCCCCAAACAGCATCACTTTCAATGGTGTTTAAACTAGGGAGTCCAGATTCTTCTTTTAAATCCACCTTAAAAGAAGAATCTGGGGTCCCCAGTTAAAACAACACTGAAAGTGATGCTGTTTCGGGGTGGATTCTCCTCCATTCTGAAACAGCATCACTTTCAATGTTTAAACTGTGGACCTCACATTCTCCCTTTAAGTCCATGCCGAAGGGGGTGGATTTAAAAGGAGAATCTGGGAAAATTTGGAGTGTGCCTGCTTTCAGGGGTGCAGTTGTTAAGCTAGCAGCACCAAATTTTCAGGGCATCTTTAGGAGACTATCCTGATGATACCACCCAGGTTTGGTGAAGTTTAGTTCAGAGGGTCCAAAGTTATGAACCCTCAAAGGTGCAGCCCCCATCTCCTATTAGCTCCCATTGGAAACAATGGGGGATGGGGTACCTCTTTTGGGAATCCATAACTTTGGACCTCCTGAACCAAACCTCACCTAACTTTGGTGGTATCATCAGGAGAGTCTCCTGAAAAATCCTTGAAATTTTGGTGCTGCTAGCCCAAAAACTGCACTCCCTGCAGGCCAAAAACTGAAAAACACTAAAAGATACACACAAACGAACCTGAAATTTTTGCGCCCTCCACTAGGGGTGCCCGGGGACATGGGGTGCCCCATGTCCCCTAGGCAAATACACCACTGCGTGTGAGTCAGTCAGTGGATCCCAAAATACAACATTTGATTCTAACAGTAAAACAATCATCTATAGAAAAAATTAACATAGTCACCACTCACATCCCAAGCCCAAGGTGAGGAGCGGTAGAGCAGCACCCAGGAATGCAGCCACAGCACCGCCCCCAAAGAGGCCATCAGCAGTGTCAGCGCCAGGGGAGGAGCAGAAATTCCTTTCTCTCCTGGGAAGCCTATAAGCATACAAGTCTTTTATTTTATTTGTTTTGTTATACTTATATCCCAACCATCCCTGGCCATGGTCAAGCTCAGGGTGGCTTCCATTCAAGTAAACAATACACAGAATCAGCATTAAAACAAAAATAAAAACCAAATCAAACTAATATCAGCGATGGCGGTTAATTCCCCTTCAGCTTATGAAATCTCCAATTCAAATCACTAAAAATAACCAGGAGGCAGGATGTAATCAAGAAGGGCAGGTGCACAATAAATGAACATAATGGAACCTCCGTGCTGGTATTCAGCCCAACAGACTAATTAATCATTGATGGCAAGTGATTGGGAGGTCAGTGTAAGGAATTCCATAGAATTCCAATGTAAGGAATTCCATAGAAGCAGAAATAAAAGGCTCTTTGGTGAAAAAGACCGTTTATTCAGACATCTTAGAAAGCTCAAGTACACGCAGTGGCAGGAATGACACTTCCCGCCAGAAGCACAGGTTATAACTCCAACCATCCCATCCCCCTCCCGGCTTCCCATGGGAACGGAGACCTCATCTCCCTCGGAGAGATAAGGTCTCCGCCGATGAAGCTGGCCCATCGCCCGGGCTGTGGAATGTACTCAAGGTTAGGTGGCTGCCCTTCTCATCAACACCACTGAATCCTTTACAGTCAGTAAGATAGTGCTATAACAGTGGGTGGCCTCAACCAAAAGCCCAGTGGAACATCTCTGTCTTGCAGGCCCTGCGGAATTGAGTAAGATCCCACGTGGCCCTGGTGTCAGCTGGCAGGGAGTTCCACCAGGCTGGTACCAGGGCAGAAAAAGCCCTGGCTCTGGTTGAGGCCATTCTTTTTGGCGATGTAAAGGAGGGTGTTCCCAAGCTAAAAGTCTTTTCAGAGCTTACTAAAGTTGGCTCCACCCCGGGGAACACACACACACACCCCCCAATGCCAGCACAGCCTCCTGCAGTGCAGGAGCGACTGTGTGGAAGAAAACGTGGTTTCCTGTGTTGCAGAGCTGGTAAGTCCCTCTGCCCCAGTGTCCACTTTTCACAGTGGCACCAGTGCAAACCCTCCCACCACTTCCAGTGTTGCTTCAGTTCCCCACTGTTAGGGGGATTGTATCTGGCTGATTGAGATGCATTCCTAACTCAATGTAGTTGACATATGTAACCATCCTGCTATATGTTACCCTTCCCATTTGGGGCATTCTTTCCTTGACCTTTGCTTTATGGCTTCACACACTTTATGGCTTCACACACTAGGCTTTTCCCTGACACTTTGGTCTCATGAGAACCAGGATTATTTCCATTATCTTGTGGGAACAGGATGTCAGGTGGCTCTCTATCATTATCTATCACCAACCTTGGGGCGCCTTAACTCCAGACAAACTCCACATTTCCTGGGGAAACGGGAGGAGGGGACTAACACCGGGATAAAGGAGCTAGTCATTGGGGGGTTCACCAGAACTGGCTTTGTCGAGCTGGGTGCTTCAATGCCTATCAATAAATGCTGCTGATCAGCAATACAGAGCCTGTTTATTGCTTCAGGGTTCGAGGCCTAACACCCATCCCCTTTAGACTGAAGCCTTAGTGTGTGTTTAGAAAAATTATTTTTCTGTGTGGACTCTGCAACAGCAGAAGGGGATGGCCGAGCAGACGGTCACAATTGGAACAGGTAATATAGAATGTCAGGTGGGATCTCCTTCCAGCCATTGGCCCTCTCATTCTTCAGGGGATGGTTTTGTTTGCCCATTCTGTAACACTGGATTGATCCTACCACTGTTCTGAGGACACAAGAAAGGGGAGAAGCTATCGCACAACCCTCCAAGTCATGTGGTTTCTTGTGTGTGAGGCCCCCTTCCCACAGCAATCCCATGGGGTGGGGGGATGGTCACACAAGGCTGCTGGGAAAAAAGAAGACAGGGAAGGATCTGCTGCCAGTGAGGTGATGGTAAGATATCACCCAATTTTTTTTAGTAAGTCTCTGCTCTCCCAAATAGTAATTTTTTTTCTAATTTTGTCTTTTCATATTTCCTTCTGGCTTCTGCAGTGTGAGTGGCTGCTGGGAGACCGGAAACCCACTCCTGAGGATTTAAACAAGGGAATCGACCCTTCCAGTCCCCTCTTCCAAGCCATCCTAGAAAACCCTGTGATACAGCTTGGTCTAACAAACCCTAAAACACTACTTGGTAAGTCGTGCTGGTAGTATGCAAAATATGCACAGTGCTGTAGTTCATTGGAGTGATTTCTGTTTGGAATTCTGTTACCATCTTGTAAGTTCATTGCCAAAATGGCTTATTTCATTAGTTCCCTCATCAGGTGGACATTGCACGCACAGTGCAAGTTTTGCATTAGTTTGTTGTTGTAGACCAAACAATGGAGGGGCAGCTGAAACATTTATTGTGACATAAGCTTGTGTGAGCCAGAGACCATCTATCAGATGAAGGAAGAGTTTTGTTCAGTCAGCAGACAACATTAATACTCAAAGCTGCAAACAGCAGAGAAAAGAAGGCGAGACGGCCCAGTTTACCAGGACTGTCAGTGTATGATTGTCAAGCCCTGGATCTGTGACTCAGATCAGACTGTGTAACTTGAAGGTTTAGGTTCAGCAGCAGATCTCAGGACTTCCAAGGGGCTAAATTGCTTCATGCAAAGAGCAGCCAATGTCAGGTTCCCTTTTGAAGAGGACATGGAGGTGCCAATCATGGCAACCAAAGAGGGCAATGCAGGGCCAGGCAGGCATGAGCCATGGGGCTGCTTCAACCTCCCGGAGCCCAGGCAACGCAGCTGCTACCACTTCAAAGAAAAAAGGCATGGAAGGCACCAAAGTGCACAAAATGTTGGCCACAGCTTTGGGAGCAGCTGGCAAAGCTGCAGCTGAGCCTCCCTTACTCTTTGGAGATCTGGAACGGGCAGCCATGGAGGAGGAGTCCCTGAATGCTCCTGCCACCATGGATGGGACAAAGGGTAATTCCAGCCAAGCTCAGTCTCCCCCTCTGCCTCCTGTATCGTTAGCGGCTGTGAGGGCCACTGTGAGAGAGGAGAGAGCAGCCATAATCCAGTAAAAGCCCTTTTTAAATGCCGTGGCAGGGTGGATACCCCCTCACCCCCCTTTTCACGCAAGCCCGTAAACCTCTGGAAGTGGGGGGTGGGGTGGTCCTTTCTGACCAACTAGGCTGCCAGAAAAATGGGAAGTCTCTTGCTTGGAGACTGTCAGTCCTTTGATAGTAGGGAGGACTCTAGGGAAGAGAGTGAGTTTTTCTCCGAGGAAGAGTTATGGACCAGCTGGGTCCAGAAGGTATTGTGGACTCCTCTGATGAAGAGTCAGCAAGAAGCCCTGGCTCCTGTCCACAGCCAATGGTAGAAGTGTGTCAGGAGGCCTGTTTTTAGGGGAATTTTGCTATTGCTGCTTTCTGTATGCTGGGGGTGAGGAATGAGTTAATTGCATTTCAAACTGATCTTCAACTGTCTTCTGTAAAATGTTATGTGGTACCAGGTGCTGTCCAAGTTCAGAGCCTGGCTGTTTCGCTGTTATCTCTTTCACAGTTCCTTTTGGGCGCGCTTTCCCAGGAATGGGGGGTGCAGTCTGCTTTAACTACTGGGTTTTGTGTGGGCAAATCTCAGTTCTGGCTTGACCAGAGGAGATCCTCAATACTCAATAAACTACTGTTCTTTTACGAGAAGACTGTCAAATTTTATAGGTGACTTAGAAGCCAAGCATCCCCAGTCAGAGTTAGTAGTGGCGGGGGATTTTAACGCCACGGTAGGAAACGATCCCATCCAATTATGTTCCCAAGAAGATATAGATCAAGAACTCCTTCAGCTACACTTTACACCATATGCAAGGAGATCTAAGGATCTAAATTCCAACTCAAATGGGCTCCATTTAGCTACACAACAAATTCTGGCTGAATGGACTGATTAAGTTTCCAAATGCAGGCGAATTTACTTTCATCTCTTCCCATGGGTGCAGCGTAATAGATTATATACTTGTGTCTCCACACTTGTTAGCCAATCTCCAAGCCTTTAGGATAGGGGATTCTATGATTAGCGATCACCTTCCACTCACCCTCTCCCTCGCAGAGACCTCTACTGCCACAGTTTCAAACCATAAGGCAAGTGACACAACTCCCATAATAAGATGGTCAACAAAAACATGTAATAAAACCAAGGAAGCACTAAGCAACACCACCCGCAAGTTTCTAGGCTCCTCAGTAGTTATTGCAGATACTGTTAGCAGTAGTATAGGAAACTATGAAAAACTTGTTTCATATTTGGTGTCCCTTTTAGGGGAACCAAGAGGGAAGGGAAATCTCAAAGGCCACCCACCGGCAGGAAGAATTGGACTTGGCATTGATCAGTGGATTGTCAAGATAAGGACATGAAATGCAACCTAAAAGGACTGTAAATGGTTAATGTTCAATGTTAATGTTAAAAGTGTGTTATTTGTGAAGGAAGTAAACCATTTTGTTTTAAATTTAGTTCTTTGCAACTCCTTCCAAGTTCTGCCCCACAGAACCCACAGATTAGAGGTTACATAAACACTTGCTTTATGTTCATTCAGCATGGCGAATAAGCACTCGGTCCCATAAACTCTAAAATACTAATTTAAAACAACGATTAATTCATAAAAACAGCGTCCCGCAAAAACCTTACTTAAAAACCCTCCCAACGAGGAGGAGCGGGCATGGTGGGTCCCAAGGGTGTAAAGGGACCCTCAGACAATCTTGATCCTCTTTGAACTGAGATTGCAAATGCCTTAACAGTCCAGGTGATCGTGAGCAACAGCCGCAGAAGGCCATTGCTTTCACATTCTGCATGTGAGCTTCCAAAGGAACCTGGTGGGCCACTGCGAGTAGCAGAGAGCTGGACTAGATGGACTCTGGTCTGATCCAGCTGGCTTGTTGTTATGTTCTTAATAAGGGGGTGGGCACATTTCAGTGACTGGTCTCTCCAAAGGCCTTGTGGAACAATTCAGTTTTATAGGCCCTGAGGAATTCACCAAGGTCCCACAGGGCCCGGACAGCCGGAGGAAGAGTGTTCCACCAGGCTGGGGCCAGAACCATGAAGGCTCCGTTCTTCTGTTCTTGTGATACTTTGTGAGGGTCTAGGTGGTGCGAGCCCAAGAGGTACCTTTGCTAAGGCTGGAGTTTTCTGTCAGCTGCCCTGCCAAGTGAAAAGAGCAAGAGGGGGTTTAACATTTATTTCCTTTGCTGTATATGTTTTTTAATCAGTTTTTTACTATTGCTGTACTGTTGTCTATGCCAATAAAGGCTTGCTGCTGCTGCTGCAAGAGGCGGTTTGCTGCTTGCTCAGTCTTTTAGCTTCCTTGGCTTCTGAGGGAAGAGAGGGATGCCACAGAGTCAGGGTGGATTTATCTGCTCTTGTGCTGCTGATCTTCACTAGCAGGTGAGAGGAGAAGCGGAGAAAATTAGCACGCTTGAAGCTCTCCTCTCTCCAGGGAAGCCTCTCAGAGAAACAAGGGTGCATAACACAGCAAGAGATAGCCAATAGTGTCATTATGTGCTGGCTCCCCCACCAGGTAAACTGCGTACTGGCTAAGAGCAGGTGCACTTGTAACCCCCATGCTCAGAATGGGTTGACCCAGAAAGGGGTGGAGACTCAAAGCAGCAGGAGGCTGCAGAGCTCATGTAGTTTGGAGGAGACAAGGCTACCAAACTTGATTGGTATAAGCCCTTAACACCTTGTTAAGGGTCTTTTTGTGTTTGTAATGGGTGAGAGTTCTCCTGGAAACCTTCATCATGTCGAATCCTGTTCACCAAGCCCTTGGAGTCTTCAGGAGCCAACCCACTTGCAGGAAGAATTGGACTTGGCAATATCAGAAGACTGCAACTAGAAGGACTTGAAATGAAATCTGAACAGGACCTTGAAGTGTGATGTTAAATGTTGATGTTATATGTTAAGAAAGTAAACCATTTTGTTTTAAAATTTGTTGTTGCAAACTTATTCCAAGTTCTGCCCCACAGAACCCACAGACAGAGGTTACACACTCTGATCTGGAGGAACCGGGTTTGATTCCCTGCTCTGCCGCTTGAGTTGTGGAGGCTTATCTAACCTCCATGCCGACACCAGAGGTCCACTGCACTAGGGAATATAGACAGAATTAAGATTCCCTGCTACAATGTAAGGGAATTCCATAGAAGCAGAAATAAAAGGCTCTTTTGGTGAAAAAAAGACCGCTTATTCAGACATCTTAGAAAGCTCAAGTACACGCAGTGGCAGGAACACACTTCCCAGCCAGAAGCACAGTGGTTATAACTCCAACCATCCCATCCCTCCTCCGGCTTCCCATGGGAACGGGAGACTCCCATCTCCTCGGAGATAAGGTCTCCTCGGGCCGATGAAGCTGGGCTCCATCACCTGGCTGTGGAATGTACTCAAGGGGTTAGGGTGGCTGCCCTTCTCATCAACACCACTGAATCCCTTTACAGTCAGTAAGATAGTGCAAGTATAACAGTGGGTGGCCTCAAATCCAAAAGCTTCTCCAGTGGAACATCTCTCTGTCTTGGCAGGCCCCAAGGAATTGAGAGTAAGATCCCATCGTGCGGGCCCCTGGTGTCAGCTGGCAGGGAGTTCCACTTCAGGCTGGTACTCAGGGCAGAAAAAAGCTCCTGGCTCTGGTTGAGGCCATTCTTTTTTGGCGTATGTAAAAGGAGGGGTGTTCCCAAGCTAAAAAAGTCTTTCTAGAGCTTACTAAAGTTGGCTCCACCCCCCGGGGAACACACACACACACACCCCTCAATGTCAGCACAGCCTCCCTGCAGTGCAGTGAGCCACTGTGTGTGGAAGAAAACGTGGGTTTCCTGTGTTGCAGGAGCTGGTAAGTCCCTCTGGCCCCAGTGTCCACTTCTTTTCACAGTGGCACCAGTGCAAACCCTCCCACCCACTTCCAGTAAGTTGCTTCCAGTTCCCCACTGTTAGGTGGGATTGTATCTATGGCTGATTGAGATGCATTCCCTAACTCCAATGTAGTTGACATATGTAACCATCCTGCATATATGTTACCCCTTCCCATTTGGGGCATTCTCCTTTTCCCCTTGGACCTTTGCTTTATGGCTTCACACACTTTTATGGCTTCACACACTAGGCTTTTCCCCTTCGACACTTTTGGTCTCATGGAGTAACCTCAGGGATTATTTCCATTATCTTGTGGGGAACAGGGATGTCAGGTGTAGCTCTCTTATCATTATCTATCACTCAACCTTTGGGGCTTCCTTAACTCAGACAAACTCCACATTTCCTGGGGAAACGTGGGAGGAGGGACTAACACCGGGATAAAGGAGCTAGTCCGATTGGGGGGTTCTACCCAGAACTGGTTTTGTCTAGCTAAGTGCTCATCTGCAATGCCTATCAAATGCTGCTGGATCAGCAATACAGAGCCTGCTTTCTTATTGCTTCTAGGGTTCGAGAGGCCTAACACTCCATCCCCTTTTAGACTGAAGCCTTAGTGTGTGTTTAGAAAAAATTATTTTTCTGTGTGGACTCTGGCAACAGCAGAAGGGGATGGTCGAATGAGCAGACGGGTCACAATTGGAAACAGGTAATCATAGAATGTCAGGGTGGGAATCTCCTTCCAGCCATTGGCCTCCTCCTCTATTCTTCAGGGGATGGTTTTTGTTTGCTCCATCTCTGTAACACTGGATTGATCCCTACCCACTGTTCTTGGAGGGACACAAGAAAGGGGAGAAGCTATCAGACAACCCTCCAAGTCATGTGGTTTCTTGTGTGTGAGGCCCCTTCTTCCACAGCAATCCCAAGGGTGGGGGATGGTCAAGCACAAGGCTGCTGGGAAAAAAAAGAAGACATTGGTGGAAGGATCTGCTGCCAGTGAGGTGATGGTAAAGATATCACCCAATTTTTTTTTAGTAAGTCTCCCTTGCTCTCCTCCCAAATAGTAATTTTTTTTCTCTAATTTTGTTCTTTTCTATATTTCCTTCTGGCTTCTGCAGTGTGAGTGGCTGCTGGGAGACCGGAAACCCACTCCTGAGGATTTAAACAAGGGAATCGACCCTTTCCAGTCCCTCTTCCAAGCCATCCTAGAAAAAACCCTGTGATACAGCTTGGTCTAACAAACCCTAAAACACTACTTCTTAAAAGTCGCGGGTTGGTAGTAGTATGCAAAATATGCACAGTGCTGTAGTTCATTGGAGTGGGATTTCTGTTTGGAATTCTGTTACCATCTTGTAAGTTCATTACCAAAATGGCTTATTTCATTAAGGTTCCCTCATCAGGGTGGACATTGTAATCTATTGGTGCAAGTTTTGCATTAGTTTGTTGTTGTAGACCAAACAAATGGAGGGGCAGCTGAAAACATTCTATTGTGACATAAGCTTGTGTGGAGCCAGAGACCATCTTATCAGATGAAGGAAGAGGCTTTTGTTCAGTCAGTACAGACAACACATTAATACTCAAAGCTGCAAACAGCAAGGCGGTGAGAAAAGCCTTAAGGCGACCGATCGCTCCAGTTTCACGGTCAGGACTGTCAGGTGTATGATTGTCAACGCCCTGGATCTGTGACTCAGATCAGACTGTGTAACTGTGAAGGTTTAGGTTCAGCAGCAGATCTCTCAGTGGACTTCCAAGGCTGCTAAATTGCTTCATGCAAAGAGCAGCCAATGTCAGGTTCCCCTTTGAAGAGGGACATGGAGGTGCCAATCATGGCAAATCCCAAAGAGGGCAATGCATGGTAGCCAGGCAGGCATGAGCCATGGGGCTGCTTCCAACCTCCCGGGAGCTCCAGGCAACGCAGCTGAAAGGCAATACCACTTCAAAGCAAAGGTGCATGGAAGGCACCTCAAAGTGCACAAAATGTTGGCCACAGTTTCTTTGGGGAGCAGCTTTCGGCAAAGCTGCAGCTGAGCCTCCCTACTCTTTTTTTGGAGATCTGAACGTGGCAGCCATGGAGGAGGAGTCCCCTGAATGCCTCCTGCCACTCATGGATGGGACAAAGGGTAATCTCCAGCCAAGCTCAGTCTCCCCCTCCCCTGCCTCCTGTATCATAGCTGGCTGTGAGGGCCACCGTGAGAGAGGAGAGAGCAGCCATGTAATCCAGTAAAAGCTCCTTTTAAATGTCAGTGGTAGGGTGGGATACTCCCTCACCCCCCCCTTTTCACGCTAAAAGTTTTCTCCTGTAAACCCTTCTGGAAGTGGGGGTGGTGGTCCTTTTCTGACCAACTAGGGCTGCCAGAAAATGGGAAGTTCTCTTGCTTCTGGAGACTGTCAGTCCTTTTGATAGTAGGAGGACTCTTCTAGGAAGAGAGTGAGTTTTTCTCCGAGGGAAGAGTTGCGGACCAGCTGGGTCCAGAAGGTATTGTGGGACTCCTCTGATGAAGAGTCAGCAAGAGGGCCCTGGCTCCCGGTCCACAGCCAATGGTAGAAGTGTGTCAGGAGGCCTGTTTTAGGGGAATTCTTTGCCATTGCTGCTTTCTGTATGCTGGGGTGAGGAATGAGTTAATTGCATTTCAAACTGATCTTCAACTGTCTTCTGTAAAATGTTCATGTGGTACCAGGTGCTGTCCAAGTTCAGAGCCTGGCTGTTTCTCATTGTTATCTCTTTCACAGTTCCTTTTGGGCTGGGCTTTCCCAGGAATGGGGGGTGCAGTCTGCTTTTAACTACTGGGTTTTGTGTGGGCAAATCTCAGTTCTGGCTTGACCAGAGGAGATCCCTCAATACTCACAAACTACTGTTCTTTACTTAGAAGACTGTCAAATTTTATAGGTGACTTAGAAGCCAAGCATCCCCAGTCAGAGTTAGTAGTGGCGGGGATTTTAATCTACCACGGTAGGGAAATCCATCCCATCCAATTATGTTCCCAAGAAGATATAGGATCAAGAACTCTTCTTCAGCTAGCACTTTACACCATATGCAAGGGAGATCTAAGGATCTAAATCTAACCTCAAAATTTGGGTCTCCATTTAGCCAAATTCTGCTCCTCCTACACAACAACAAATTCTGGCTGAATGGACTGGATTAAGTTTCCAAATGGTAGGCTTAATTCTACTTCTTCATCTCTTCCCATGGGTGCAGCTGCATTACTATATATACTGCGGTCTCCACACTTGTTAGGGCCAATCTCCAAGCCTTTAGGATAGGGGATTCTATGATTAGCTGTATCACCTTCCACTCATCCCTCTCCCTCAAGAGTGACCTCCTTACGCTGCCACAGTTTCAAACCATAATGGTACTTTCAACACAACTCCCATAAATAAGACATTTAATGCTACCTAACCCAAACATGTAATAAAACCAAGGAAGGCACTAAGCAACAATCTCCACCTTGCAAGTTTCTAGGCTCCTCAGTAGTTGTATTGCAGATAATGTTAGCAGTAGTATAGGAAACTATGAAAACTTGTTTCCATATTTGGTGTCCCTTTTAGGGGAAAGTTCAAGAGGGAAGGGAAATCTCAAAGGCAGAGACTCGGTTTGGACCCTGAGTGCAAATATTATTTGAATCAACAGATCCTGATCATATACAATAGATTTAGGGCCTCCAAGGCCAAATTCCTGCTCTCCTGAATTGTTTAGTCTCAAACAACAGACTCTCTACGCAACCACATCAAAATAAAAGCCAAAGAGTCAATAAAGCCAACTGGGAGCAAACTACCATATGCCACCCCATCCAATAATTACAAAACAATTCAGGCAATTAACAAATAGGGGCATGTGTCAAAATCTCCCAATAGCTGCTGATATCACTCCCTTCCATTATGGCAGAAAACACTACTCTGGAATTTTTTTATCTTCCACCAAGAGATTGACCACAAAGCTCTTAGCATGAGCTTTTCCAGAAATGAGGATTTGGTTCCTGAATGGGCCCCAGTTAACAGGCAAGAGGTTATTCATTGAATTAATTCACCAACTAAAGTCTGGGAAAGCAGCTGGCCATTCTGATATCATTGTAGCAGAGATGTTAAAAACTGATCCAGACTGGTGGGCTCCAGTGCTTGCCTCCCATTATTTACACATGTATCAACAAATCTTTAATGATTCCCAAGGACTGGTTAAAGCTTTAGCCATCATTGTAATCCCCTATTTTATTTCTTTTTATTTATTTATTTTTTCAGATTTCTAGATCAGCCTTCCCATCCCCTGGGGTCTCTTCTATAAAAAAAGGAGACCCCCCAGTGTCCCTCTCTAATTATAGGCCGCATCAGCCTTTTATCTATCAGAGTAGGCAAAATTGTATGCAAACTATCTACTGAAAAAATTAAAGAGCTGGACAGACAAACATCAGCTTACTCGCCCAGAGCAACCGGGTTTCGGGCAGGGTAATCTCTATTCTAGATCACTGTCTAATTCCTCCAACATCTTGTGCAAGCAAATATCGTGTGGGTACAGAAAAAAAGCAAGCTTCTATGCTGCTTTTCTGGATTTAGAAGCGGGTGCCTTTGACTCGGGTAGATAGGGAACTTTTATGGCATAAATTAAACTCCCTAAACATGTGGAACAGAGACTTTTAGCTCTAAATTAAAGCATCTCCACACCTAATACAACTTCTGCCAAATAAGAACTTCAAGAGATGGCACTGCTAACAGGAACTCAATTATGGTTAACAAAGGTTAAAACAAGGTTGCCCACTGGCACTCCAGTCTATTTTGGCCTATTTCTCCATGACTTCCCAAGTAACCCTTTAATCCAAAATTCGGTGGCCATCCGCCATCGCTTAGGTTCACGCTTATATATCTACCCCTGCTTCTCATGCAGACTTAATAACTGTTCTCTTGTCATATTCCCAAGCAGGCTTTAAAACGCCTTACTCAAACTGCAGTGCAGAATACTGTCATGCAAATAAGCTGGACGCTTTAACTACGCACAACAAGTCCAAAGTCATGATCTTTGCAAAATCTTAGGTGTAAATGTAGCTGGAAAGTGAACAACCATACGTCCTAGGAGCAAGTAAGTCAGTTTAGGATATCTAGGGCTCCTATTCAGTTACAACCTATCTTGGGTCCCTCACAGCAAACAAGCGCTAGAGAACAAAGCTAAGGTGAATGCTGCAGCGTATTCCTCCGGGATTTTTTTCTTACTCTAAAGTGACACCACTTATCCCCGCTTGCACTGGAAAAATCTTCAATGCAAAAGATAACTCCTCAGCTATTATATGGAGCCCCACAATATGGATCCCCAAATTAAATCACAATCTTTTGAGTCAGTACAGGGATACTTTTTGCAAAGAATTTTAGGGTTTCCACCAAGGTGTGGTCCCATATGACACCCTATGCGCAGAGAAACTAGATAAAAATAGTATGGAACTGATGGTATTGGACAAGAGATTTAAGTACTGGACCCTAAATTCATTTTGAGCCCAGACCCAATGGTTTTATACATCAACTCTTTATCAGAATCTTACATCTGTGAAATGGCTATTGGACATAGATAAGTGAAACTTAACAACATGGGCTTTAACAGCTGACCAGTTCCAAACTGGGTGTCTGCCATCAGAATTCATAATGAAATTAAATCTGTTTTTTAGTTGAACGAGAGAAACTGAGAATGTTGAAGGAGGGGGGGACACAAGCTGCTCCCCACAGGCCCTTGGGAATTGTCCTGATCAGGATTACTGTGCCAATCCATTCGTATACATTCTAAAGTGCAATCCCAAACAACTTAGAGTGTACACTTTGGCTCGCTTTTTTGAATTTCTTACCTAACGCTTTTATGACTCTTTGGCAGGTATAATAACACTCCATATGAGAACAGGTTATGTCAATGTAATACGGTCATTGCGCTGAGACGGTTCAACATGTAATACCATTGGAATGTCCAACATAATGAGTCGCTATTTCCATGTACATCTGTCCATTGGTAGAGAGCTCAAACGCCGTCAGGTTACCATCTGTGATGAACTTTCTACCCAACTGGTCCTGTGATCTTGTATGTGAGGAATGTGTTGCAAGTCTTTTTGAGGCAACTATCTGGTCAGTGGGCTTAATCATTGCCTACATAGTAGTAACAATGGTTAAATTCAATTCTTATATGTGCTGGGTTTTACAAGGCTGCTACAGTGAATGTTCAAACATTGTTTTAATGTATTTAATGTTTTAATGTCTCAGTTAGTAGATAAATGCCCCTTTGTACTAACTCTGTAATTTATAATGCCAATAAAGGCTTTGGAATTGGAATTGGTTGGTTCTTTTACATGAGTTTGTTTCAGTTTTTGGGATTCTGACATTATGCCAGAACTCCGCTTAGGTTGAATTCCATGCTGCTGTAAAGGATTCAATGGTGTTGATGGTGAGGTAACCTTGAGTGCATTCCACAGTGCCCAAGGCATGGGCCAGATGCATCGGGCGGAGACTTTATCTCATTAAGGCTGGAGATGAAGCCTCTCTGTTCCCATGGGAAGCAAGGGAAGGGGATGGGGTGATCTGGTATTATAACCTGTGCTTCTGAAGCGGAAGTGTCATTCCTGCTACTCATGCGGTACTCTTTGAGCTTGCTAAGATGTCTTAATAAATGGACTTTTAATTCCAAAAGCCTCTTTTATTTCTATGCCCATGGAATTTCTTTACATTGTGGCAGGAATCTTAATTCATCTATATTCCTGTGCAGTGGACCTCTTTGTCTCTCATGCGATGGAGAGGTTGGAATTTTACTGCGGAAGGTGCTGTATTCCCAAAGAGGGTCTCACCTTCCCCTTCTGGATCTGGAGGAACCAGCAGGGAGAACGTGGCCTTCAGCTGGTGGTTTCCTCCTTTTCCCGCCCCTCGTATCAGCACGAAGCTCCTCCTTTACTCCGCTGGAACGAGGGACGGACGCATCGACCATGGGGACTTCCATGAGTCGCTTAGGGCGCTTCGTTCATGGATCGAAGGCCACTTCTGTGGATCGGATCTCTACCCGTTTTCGTGTGGATTACAACCCTCAGATGCAACCTGTCATGGAGGAGACGGGCTTGACCACCTTTCATGCGGCAACCCAGGAATCCATTGAATCCATTCCTGGACTCAGATTTTCTTGGTGATGTTCCCTAAAGAACCACCGCGGGCACAGCACTGGGGCCCTCAGCCCAAAGGGACACCGGGACTAAACCTGGAATTGGGAGGTGGTATCCGCATTCACCTCCCAATCGGGACCCCCCCCCTAACCTCGGCCAGCTTAATCGCACCTGAGGTGCCTCGGGAGCCACCGCTGCCACGGGTGTTCCTCGACACCTCGCTTCCAGACGCATCGGCGAGTCCGGGCAAGCCTGCCTTCCCAGAAGCCGGACCGCTTCTCCCATCGAGGGAGGACTGGGATGAGGAAGCGGGACGACTGCGATGAGGCCCAAGCGCGTTTGGAACCGTGGAACGCCAGCTATGGGAGGAGGAACGGGCACAGTTGCACAAGAGCGCTAAAACCTGGGCAGGAGGGACCGGGAACAGCAACGCTAAAGTTAGGTCCAGCTCGAGTTGGACTGCGTACAAAGACGCTGGCCCAACGCACAATATGCTCCAGAATCGGGTCAGTCCATGATAAAGTCCTGGAAACAGTCTAGACTGGATTTACAACGGGTAACGCTAGTGCTGCTCTAGGTTCTTAAGCACGCAGTGAGCTTTCCACCGGAAGCCCTTAAACGGGACCTAACTGGCTAAATTGGAACGAAAAGCTGCTTTGTATGCGCACTCCAGGATGCATTGACTCGCAAGGAGAGGGATCTGGTTGGCGCTTGGAGAGGGGAACTAAGGGAGGCAGCAGACTGGAGGCCCTGGGTTGGAGTTTATGCTGTTACTGATCATGCCGTTGCTAGGGGCTACCGCACTCTGGGTCCTGCTACCCAACGCCAGCGGCGCCAGCTCGCATTCGCTCCCCGTACAACAGCTGCCTGCCCAGCCTGCTCAACCCGCTGCTAACCACCTCCCCAGCAGGCACCAAGAGTTGCCGAACGGGCTACTATCGCCCGATACCAGCCGCCCGCTTTTGATGGACCGCCTCAAACTTCCTACTTCATCTTGCAACTCAATGCCCACTTGGAAGACTATGATGATCTATACCGGGTCTGAACGCTAAAAATAAGGGACATCGCTCAGTCCTGGATGGGGCAGCAGCTTCGACTTGGTTCGGGTGGACTGTTTTGATTTGCAGGATGAGGGACTGCATAGTGCCCTCGCGATTCTCCAAGCTTTAAGAGCTGCCAGGATCCAGGCCGAATGAAGCTATCCGCACTATCAAACCATCCAGCAAAGGCAACCGCCCGCTTGCAGAATTTGTCCGCGGAATTTCGTAAGGGCGGCTGCTCGACTTCCTCCTGAGTGGCCTGGAACGTGAAATGCTAATACTTCAGATGCTGTGGACAACAAACTACGGAACGGTAGTTTTTAATTCGGGTTCCTCGTATCATTGGCGGATTGGATCCAGGGGAAGTTAGGTCTCTGGGTGGCGCCTCGCTTGGAATACGCCACAAGGAGGCCGCCTCTTACCTAAAACCACTCACTGTGTCCACCAAATCAAGCCCAGCCGCCCTAACGAACCACCTTCGAAACGCCGTCAGCTGACTTGGGTTGTGTCTTTACTATGGAGGGCCAGGTCATCTAGGGCCAACTGTCCCAAGAAGCAAAAAAACTAACCGGCTTCCAGCCTCACAAGACTCCGCCTGCCAAACCACCACGCAGGTCGGCCGCTTCCCACTGGCTCGCCACCCAAAGCGGGACCGGCGGCGCACCCAGAGGAGGGGAAGCAGCTGTTTGCCTTTCTTCAGCCCCCTCATGGGACATGGGCCCTACCTGACGCTGTGAGTGAAGGCAGCGCCCCATTACTGTTCAAGGCATTCCTGGCCAACCCCGGCTAAACACCCTCGCATTATAGCTCGCCCTTGTGGGATTCCGGGCTGCTCCCACTGCTTAATGCTAATTCCCCAGGTGGTAGAGGAGCTAGGTCTGGACCGACTCTGGCTAAGCCTATAACATTCCACTCCAAATGGACGGCAGCCCTCGAAACGGCGGACCGCCCAGTTTAAAAACACAGCCGGTTCTCTCACCGCACCATTGGGGAGAAAATTGTTTCTATTTTGGCGCCAGTGGCCAAACACTCCATAGTTTTGGGTATGCCTTGGTTATTGCTACATGAACCAAAATTCATTTGGAAAGAAAGGATCCTAGAATTCACTGACCCTCCTCTGCGGTGAACACATGAATTGGGAAGAAAGTTCCCAACGCCTCCTGACACATCCCCCCCCTCTCTGGTTTCCAGTGATTGCTCCCGATCTCATTGGCATCCCACCTGCATATCAGGATCTAGCCAGAGTTTTTCAGGAGCAGGAATGCATCAGTTGCCACCCCACACAGAGACACTGACTGTAAAATTGTCATACAACCAGGGGGGGCGAACTACTCAAGCGGTAGGTGACCCACCGCATGAGTCCTAATGAGGAGAAGGAACTCCGCCTTCTTAGACAAGAACCTTTGCTCGGTTCATAATGTATGGCTACCAAACACACGACGCCAGTTCTGCTTTGTTTGTCAAAAGAAAGATGGGTCTTACGGCTTTGCACAGATTTCATCGAGGTCTCACCGCGTCTCCTGTCCAATAAATATCCTTTGCCTTGATCAAAGACCTTTTAGATGCACTCGCAAAGGACGATTTTACTCAAATTGGACTTGAGAGAAGCTTACTACAGAGTCAGAATTGCTTGAAGGCTATGAACACCTTGATCATGCTTAACACAAAGTTTGACAGTTTGAATATTTAATAATGCCACTTCGGTTAAGTGGGGCCCCGAGCTTTATGGCCCTTTATCAACGAAGTTCTCCATGATTTACTGTACAAAGGAGTTGTTGTATACTTAGATGACGTTTTAATTTACTCACAAACCATAGAAGAGCATGAAATGTTGGTTCGAGAGGTATTGAAACGCTTGCTTGACAACTCTCTCTTTGCCAAACTCTCCAAATGCTGTTTCCATCAGACCTCCATTGACTATTTTCTCTTCTGTTACCGATCTCACCGAGGGCTTAAAATGGATCCTGCTAAAATTGACGCTGTCCTCCAATGGTCTGCCCCCCACCAACCGCAAAGAACTCCAGTCGCTTTGAGGTTTTGCTAATTTCTATCGTGACTTTATACCCCAATTGAACTGACTCTCCTCTCACAGACCTCTACGACTAAGGGTAAGGGATCCACTGTCCGCCAAGCCCGGGCCCCTTCCTGGTCTGAGGAATGTCAAACAGCCTTCAACTGTTAAAATCTGCTTTTACCACTGAACTCATCCTAAAAGCACCCTGACCCAGATCTCCCGCTTGTGGTTCACGCGGATGCCTCGGACAAAGCACTTGGGGCAGCCCTGTTGCAGAAAAAAATAAAGATGGTAGACTGGTTCCAGGTGCTTATTTGTCTAAAAAAAGTTCCTCTTGGTGCCGTAACTCTTCAACTGGACTGTGGGAGGACAAAGAGACCGCGGCCATCAAAGTAGCACCTCTCCACTTGGCCACTGGCTGGAGGGGCTAAGACCCTTCAAGTTTGGTCGGATCATAAAACCTTGGCAGCTCTTTCCACCCTCAAGATGTCCGCTAAAACAACTTCACATTTCTTTTCTCGCTTCTCTTTACAGTCCATTTTTTTTTCCCAGGGAAAACCAACAAACTGGCTGACGCGGCCTTCTACCCGAGGGGTGGGCTGCCTCCACGCGGACATTCCGTTCTTTCTCCCTCCCAGCTGGGGTTGGCTGTCACCCGACCTCAAACGTCCGGCTTCTCCCTCCTCCACCCCCCATTCCCAGCGTCTCGCCTCCTTCCCGGAACTGGAGGAGGCGGGCTGCACGAGCCCCAGCAGTCAAGGAGACTCCCACCGCGCTTGGAGAATGGAGTTTCATGAGGGGGGAATGTTAATGCCTCCCTCCGCAAGCAGGTTCTGAGGCTTGCCACCATGCCCGCTCGGCTGGACATTTTGGCTTCTTTTGGAAAACTCTGCATTTAGCCCGCCGGGTAGTTCTGTGGCGCTGCTAATGCGAAGACATTGAGGCATACATTAAAGGCTGCTCGGCTTGTGCAGAAGCCAAGACCATTCCGAAAGCCCCATGGACTGTTGAAACCTCTCCTGCAGCCTCCCCGCCTCTGGGAGGTCATCTCTATGGACTTTATTACAGACTTGCCCGAAAAGTCATGGCGTATTGTGCTCTTTATGGGTGGTGGTGGACTTATTCTCGGGCAGTTTCTCCATTTTTATTCCATAAAGTTTCCATTCCCTCCGCCTCCTAAGTTGGCACGGCTGTTTATTCAACATGTTTACCGCCTCCATTCCGGCCTGCTATAAGGTGGTCTCCTAACCGCTGCCCCCCCAATTCATCTCAAAGTTCTGGAAAGCGCTTTTGGGGTTGTTAGTCGCCGTCAGCCACTCTCTACCACGCCTCAAAGTGACGTAGACGGAGAGAACTTAACAGAACCCTAGAGTAGTATTTACGCGCAGTTACACCCAACTACCACCAAGACAATTGGTGCGAAGCTTATTCCGCTTATGGAGTACGCCTATAACAATGCGGTTCATAGTAGTACAAAGAAACCCCTTTGAAATTGTGTCTGGTCGCCCTTCCGCCAAGGCTACAACCAATTCAAGTAGAAGCTGCTTTGGGACCCCCCAGAATTTCAACAATGGATTTCATCCCTAGCTGAGGGATGGAAGTCGGTCCAGACCGCCTTTACAGCAAGCAAAGGACTCCCAAAACTGCAGCTGATAAACACCGCCGATTTTCCTCTCATGCAGGGCTCCTGCGTGCATTTATCTACAAAAAATCTCAGGGACGCATAGATATTCCAAACTTGGCAAGAGATTTGTGGGACTCCTTTCTAGATTACTAAAGTGGGATTAATGATGTCACTGCCCGCTTTAGACGGTTTAACTCTCTCTTAGTGTAACATCCATCCTGTCTTCCATTCCAGCTTGCTCAAGGAGGCTCCCGCCTGATGTTCGGTAATGCACTCCAAATGGAGAGGCCCCCACCGACTCATTATTGATGGCCACAAACACTACTTAGATTGACGCCATCCTGACTTCCTCGCTTTAATCGCGAACGCTTGCAATATTTAGTTTCTGGGTGGGATATTCCTCTGGGTATAATCAATGGGTTTATTCAAAACATTGAAGCCCCCCACCCTTATTGCTGCTTTCCACCGCTTCTTCCGCGACAAACCGGGGAAGGGGTCTTCTTTAGGGAGGCAGAGTGTAAAGGATTCAATGGTGTTGATGGTGAGGTAACCTTTGAGTGCATTCCCCACAGCCCGGCGATAGCCAGATGCATCGGGCGAGACTTTATCTTTGCGCTGAGATGAAGCCCTGTTCCCATGGGAAGCAGGAAGGGGGGATGGGGACTGGTATTATAACCTGTGCTTACAAGCAAGTGTCATTCCAAGCACTGGGCGGTAACTTGAGCTTCTAAGATGTCTTTTTAAATTGACTATTACTCCCAAATCCTTTATTTCTTATACCTATGGAATTCTTTACACTGCTGTGCATTGGTTGGGATTTCACCTTTCACTTTTGCAACTTTTATTAAAGACTTTTCTTGCCAGTATGATGACTTCGGAGCCCCAGCCAGGGGGTGCGTCTGCGGCTACAGACCAAGGGCGCCCCATTCCTGATGATTTAACAGGAACTTTGGACTCAGCCTCTGACGCAGCAGAGGGGCCTCGAATCCCACTCGGCACTGCGGCAGGCGGGGAAGCCCCTACCCCAGGTGGATTTTTTGGCTCCATCAACCAGTTCATGACTGCCCCTTTAGACGACTCGCAGGGAGTTACCATGCATCGTCGCCGGGGTCTGGAATATCGAGAATCTCAACCTTCGGGTTTTGGCAGTGCAATGTGGGCTGGAAACGTATCGTTGGCCAGCCGGCCGGCCGTCAGAAAGGGCCGATTCATCAGAAGCTGAAGCCTGGCGGTTGCTCCAAGTGTCAGAGGAGGCCTGGGATTCGGAGCAAGAGGAGTATCGCCAGGCCCTGTGCCAGAGGGAACGGGATATCGAGCACCTGCAAGCGGCCCTCGCTCAGGCTCACCAAGTAGCCCCTGCTCCCGGAGCTGGAGTGGCCGTGACATCAGCTGCCCCAGTGCCAGTACCCACTCAGCCTGCCCAGCCAGCTCCGGTTCCAGCTCCTGCTCCAGTACCCGCTCAACTTGCCCAGCCGGTTCCAGCCCCTGCTCCAGTGCCAGCACTAGCCCAGCCTGTTCAACCGGGACCTGCCCCAGCGCCAGTACCAGGCCAGCCGCCTTTCCAGCCGGGCCCTGGAGGGGTCCCCCTGCCATCAGCTGCAGCTGCTCCGTTACCGGTCCCGCCGCTGATGCCACCGTCCATACCACCCGGATGGGGAGCTCCAGGAGGAGTGTTGCCGAACTGTGCACCATATGGGGTAGCTCCCCCTCTGTTTATGCTCCGGATCCAACTGACTACTCGTTTTGATGGGACTCAGGACTTACTCCTGGCTTTACTGGTTCAGGTCAATGCCCACATGTTGCAGTATGGGCAGCAGTACCTGAACGATTTTGAGCGTATTTGTGAGGTGGGATCTAAGCTAGATGGTCCTGCAGCCAACTGGTACGTGAACCTGTTCCAACGTCAAACGGCGGAGCTGCACAACTTCCAAGATTTCATGATGGCCCTACGATGACGCTTTGAGAGCCCATTAGCGGGCGAGCAACCTAAACAAGAACTCATGGAGATGCGTCAGGGCAAAACCCCTTTTGCTGAGTTTGTGGAAAACTTCCTCACCATGGCCAGTAAGATCCAGGATTGGAATGACCCTGTGAAAGTGTTTGCCTTCAAGAAAGCCCTACACCCAGACTTGTTAAACTGGGTTCTTGTTCGGGACAGCCCGCAGATCCTGATAGAGTGGTTCGTACTGCGGAGGCTAGAATGTGTGAAGCGGCCATGTTGGGGGTTCCAGCCTGACGATCCCCCTTGCCCATCCGAGTTCCAAGCCTACACGCCCTGTTCCTTCAAAACGCCAGATCTCGCCAGAAGAAAATGCCCGCCGCTGCCTGAATCTTTACCTGTATTGCGGCGGGGAGGGCCATATTGCTGCGTTTTGTCCTGCCAGGTGCACCCACACTCCAGCTACTCTGCACTCCGTGGCCAAGACCTAATTCTCAAACCACCGCTGAAAGGGGGTGCCCATGCAGCAGCTCCCCATGCCGATGGAGGGGAACAGCCA
Source organism: Sphaerodactylus townsendi (assembly GCF_021028975.2). NCBI lineage: Eukaryota > Metazoa > Chordata > Lepidosauria > Squamata > Sphaerodactylidae > Sphaerodactylus > Sphaerodactylus townsendi. The sequence continues at coordinate 58,093,933 of NC_059436.1, read as the reverse complement.
ATTCCCCTTGGGAGCCTCCCAAGTTGCAGGAACGGGTGAGTGAAGCTTACATGCCTCTACCCCTTTACCTCTGGACCCTCAACGGGCCTGGATGCCCTCGGGTTAGTGGGTCCAAGCCCCTCAGAGATACCCAGCTGTCCTCACTGTTTAATACATCCCCGCTATCTGGTCAGCCCGCTTTTGTTGAAGGAGACTATCCAGTTTGACCAAATGGATGGCAGTCCCATGGGCGGCGGTCCCATCACTTCTCGCACCCCAAAGATCCTGGCCAATTGTGAGGGGTGGGCATTGGGAACGCCAGTGTTCTCATAATTGCCCCCCATCTCTCAGCACGCAATTCTCGCGGATATTGGGACCATCTTTGGCTTGTGGATCATAGCCACATTATCCTCTCCGGGCTTGAGGCTGGAAAAATCCCCCTGCGGCTCCCTTGAGGGGAGGGCGCAGATGGTTTGGCCACGCGGACAGCATTTGGTGCTGTGGGTCACATGGGCGCTGTATAAAGTCAGCCCCCATCTGGCGCTCTCAAATCCTCCACCAGGGGCATGATTCCAAGTCAGCAGGTCATTTTGGCTTTGTGAAAACTTTGCATTTGCTCCACAGACAAATTGTGGTGGAAAACTATGCGTAAGGATATTGAGAGGCTTTATCATGTACGTCCTGTCTGTGCTATGGCAAAAACAGTTCCAGGCAAGCCCCACGGATTGTTACAGGACCAGTGAGCCCTGGCAGGTGATTTCTATGGATTTTATTATGGACTTGCCTTTGAGTCATGGCAAAACTGTGGTTGATCTGTTCTCTAAGCAGGCTCATTTTATTCCATGTGCCTCCATTCCCACTGCTCAGAAGCTGGCGGAACTGTTTATGCTTCATATTTACAGATTGCATTCTGCCCCCAGGAAATCATGGACAGGGGCTCGCAATTTGTATCTCGCTTTTGGAGGGCGTTTATGAAGTTGTTGGGCATTGAACAAGGGGTGTCTTCTGCGTACTCACCCCTAACTGCATGGAGAGAGAGTGAGAGATCCAATCAGACTCTGGAACAGTACCTAAGGTGTTATGTGAACTATCAGCAGGATGACTGGGTTGACCTTTTGCCCTATGCGGATTATGCCTATAATAACTGTTCATAGTAGCGTGGGCAAGACTCCTTTTCAGGTGGTTCATGGCCGTTCAGCACCCCCTCTGCCCATGCTTCAGTTGGGGAAGTTCTGGACCCGGAAAGGTTAAAAGATTGATGCTGCTCATTGCTGATCTATGGTCCCCATTCCTGCAAGCTTCAGGAAGCTGTGAGACTCATAGTGTTTACAGGCTAATAAGCACAGGCTTGGACTTCCTCTCTAGTGGTAGGGGATATGGTGTACCTCTCCACTAAAAATCTTCGGGACATACATAGGCCCTCAAAATTGAGTGCAAAGTATATTGGGCCCTTCAAGATTGTCAGGGGTGATCAATCAGGTGACTGCTGAACTGGAACTGCCTTAATGCAGGGGTAGGGAACCCATGTTTGACCAAATGGGATGGCAGGCCAATTGGCCATGCTGGGACAGAGGCTGATGGGAATTGTAGTTCCTGAACATCTTGGAGAGCCCTGCAGGTTCCCTACCCCTGGCCTAATGTATTCCATTACATAAAATCACACCTTGTGTTTCATTGCAAGCTTACTGTAGAAGACTTAATTCTTGGATGCTCGGCGCATCCCAAGATGAAGGTTCCTCCTCCCGTACCATTCGATTAATGGGAACCAAACATTATGAACTCTTTCCGATATTCTTGATTCTCCGCGATCTATCAAAACCGGGCTTTGCAGTGGTATTTGGTCTCCTTTGGAAAGGTTAATTTTACCTTGGGCAGAATCCTCAGTGGATATTTGCTGAGAATGTGGAAAGCCCCCGCCTCATTAAAGCTTTTCATCAAAACTGCCTCAAGCCAAGTCGGGGGGAGGGCCCTAGAGGGAGCGGAATGTCAGGAGGCCTGTTTTTAGGGGAATTTTGCTATTGCTGCTTTCTGTATGCTAGGGGTGGTGGAATGGGTTAATTGCATTTCAAACTGATCTTCAACTGTCTTCTGTAAAATGTTATGCGGTATCAGGTACTGTCCAAGGTCAGAGCCTGGCCAAGCCATTGTTACTTTCACAGTTCCTTGGGTGCCAGGAACGGGGGGTGTAGTCTGCGCGGGCAAATCTCATTCTGGCATGACCAGAGGACCAGAGGAGATCCTCAATACTCAATAAACTACTGTTCTTTTACATGAGTTTGTTTCAGTTTCTGGGATTCTGACAAAGTGGCATGGGGAGAAGCAGCTCCTGTGGGGTCAGACATGAACCCCCAGCCAGACATCAGTACAGTGACCCCTCAGCCCTCCAGCTCTGAATGATTTGTGGAAAGCCAGATGCCAGCCTGCTCATCTCCCTCATCCCCAGAGCCTCAGGAACAGAGGAAGAGGGGGAGGAGGAGAACACATAGAGCCCCACAGGACAGAAGATGAAGTACACACATGGCAACAAATATCTTGTCCTGGGCAGAGAAGCATCTGCTGTCCTTAAGGGCAGATACATCAAGGGACTGACAAACATCCAAGCCAATTGGCTCAGTCAACAGCAGATCCAGTATGGCGAATGCTGTCTGAAGAAGTATTCCAACTTGTATGCCAGGACCTGGGTATGCCATTGATAGACCTGTTTGCCTCTCCTGACAACCATCAGCTGGAGTAATGTGTTGCTTGGTTCTTTCACACAGCAGCAGAGGCAATGTGTCAGGACCATGCCTGTCAGTATCTTGATGTCTTGCTGTGTGTGATTTGCAAAATTTTCCCTGTTTCCCTCTTCCCTTCCTAGCAATCTCCTGGCGCCAGCCCATCTTCAAAGAGGTGTGAAAGGTTCCCAGGTCCTTTGTAGCTTTATAGTAGAAACTGTAGTGGACATTTGGTGTGGGGCGAAACTGGGGGGATTAAAGGATATAAGTCCTGGATCTGAGCTCTCTAGCTCAGATCCTGCTTTACATTGTTACTCTTCACATCACCTAGAATAAACTGCTTTTGGACTTTCTTTCGATCTCTGTTATTTCCACGTTCGAGAGTCTGACATTAAGCAGGATCTCCCAGTTTGACCCGCACTCAGATCCATGGCCAGCAAGGATGGAGCTACAGGCGGGTCCCCGGCTGGCAAACCTGAGGAGGGAACGGGGCGAGTTACAGTCAAGGACGAGATGCCCTGCGACCCGGACTCAGGAGATGAGGGGAAGGATGTTCCCGTCCCTGACCGACACAATCCTCACTTGGGTGCCGCACGAAGCACCAACTGTGAGGAGAGCATGGGATCACCCTACTCTTGGTAGGCCATGCAGCCAAGGCGGCTGGGCGGCTTGAGTCCACTTGGCTCACGCAACCCATGGACCAAGACATTTACGCCGAGTGGGACCCAGCGATGCAAAGCGAGTGGTTGCGGGTCCAGGCAGGGGCATGGGCCCCTGAGCAAGGCGCGGTTGCCTGGTGGCGGGAGTGAGACAAGATGTGGTAGGACATACACTTCCTACGGCGCAACATGGAACTCCTCTTGGCCCACCAGGATCCACTGCAGCTGCCGCCGCTGCCGCCTCCAGACGACATGCTGCCCGGGCTTCCGGGCCCACCCGGGTTGCAGCCGCTGCAGCCCCCACAGCGGCGGCGGCGCTTGAAGGCCTGTTTCAACAGGATGACGGAGATGCTACCCTACTTCCTTGTGCAAGTCAAAGCACATATGGAGAGGTGCGGTGGTGACTACAAGGATGAGGTCGAGCAAGTACATGAGGTGGGGGCCCTCCTGGAGGGGGCGGCAGCCAGCTGGTACATGGGACTTTACAAAAGCCGGGCGCCCGAGCTGCGTTCCTTCCCCCATCTCTCATGTTAGCACTGCGGCGGCAGTTCGAGGATCCGTTCAAGGAGGAGAAGACCGGGCCAGGTTGCGGCAGATCAGGCAAGGGTCCCAATCTGTGAGTGAGTACATCTCAGAAATCTGCCAGCTAGCCTGGGTGGTCCAGGATTGGCTGAAGCAGGTGAAGATCCACTTCTTCCGAGAGGGGCTTCACCCAGAGGTGGCACAGTGGGCCATGGTGACTGTGGAGCTGACCTCCCTGGTGGGGTGGTACATGCGGGCGGGCGAGGCAGAGGTCCGTCTGCACAGAGTGCAGCTACTGAAACAGCGGTGCAATCCCCTGCCGGCTTCTCACTGTCCCCCCCGCCAGGGGCACCTCCGCTCGCGGTGGCAAGGAGGCAGGGGAATCTCTTTACACCCGGCGGTGACGACTGGGACTTTGCCTGAGTTGCAGCGGAGAGGGGCACAAAGCAGCCGTGTGTCCTAGCAAGAAACTCGACCCTCCAGTAGTCCCTGCTAGCGGTGCTTCGAAAGCTGCGACGGCTAAGGATCCAGAGAAAAAGTCCCCGTTCAAGAAGGGTTCGGGACTACAAGTGGAGCCGTGCAAGGCATGTTCGGCCTCCAAGGAGGCAGGTGGCCCCGAGTCCAGCGAGGAGTCGGTGGGAAATTACAGCGATCTGGCCTGAAGCCCGCTCGATGCCAGGTCCCTTCTAAGGGTGCGGAACTGAGGGTGAGTGGAACCAACAACTGCTTCCTTCTTCCGTGACTGTGTCTAATCAGACTTGGGGACTAGTGTGCAGTGACACAGGCACTTGCTGGACTCGGGTGTGCACCTTGCACCGCCTAATGCAGCCATCCCTAGTGGCCCAGTTGGGGCTGCAGCAGGTCCCCCTACACTGCCCCTTCCTGTTCGAGCAGATGGACGGGGGTACATTGGGGGGCGCACTGGCTATGCATCGGACGGAACCTGTCCTCCTCCAATGTGGGGGGCACTGGGTGGAGCGTCGGTTCATCATCGCTGAGGTGGCCAAATATTCCCTGGTGCTAGGAGTGCTTTACTACAGGGACCACGCACTCCCAATATCTCCTGGTCCTCTAACTCTATCCAATTTGTTGACCCCCCCTTACGGTGACCATATGTCCGGTCTTCTGCCGCTGCAGGCAGGGGACTCCCACAAGGTGGCTGGGAGAACGCTGGACATCTCGGTGTAAGAGTGGGGGCTAGCTCATTCATCCAGCCGCCTCTCGCCTTGGTATCCCTCAAGAATGGGCTGCTTGCCTGTGGGAAATTACCTTGTATTGCTTATCATCTATGTCAATGTTTACTTTGGCTTTTCTTGCTTCCTGTGCAACTGGAGCTTTGGAGAACTATGCATGGGAGGAGGGCTGTGTTTTCGCCTGTAAAAAACGTATTTGTGGCTAGCTGAGGGGCCAGTTCTCGCATGTATGCAGGTATTGAGACCTGAAGCTTTGGAAATAAAAACGTAACTGCTTAAAGTTACTTTTGTTTCAAGTTCCTCTGAAAGTTCCTTACATTATGCAGAACTCCTAAATCACCAATTCCACGCTTGGTATGAGTTTGAGTCTTCACACTCAACTACTCTGTGAATCTCTGGTGTCCTTCAACATGCAGAGGTTGCCATTCAAGGGCCGCTAAACGATGAGTAATATCGGCGAGACTGTGGTAGCCCCCAAAGAGGGCTCCTCTCTGCCGCTGACGGGTCCCTGTGGAGGGAGCCAACGGAACCAAGTTCCCTGGTGACCCTCTCCAGGCCTCTGCTCAGCCGGCGTAGCCTTCTCCAACTGAAAGAGCAGATGGAGGAAGTTCTATTGAGGTCTCGACGACGGCTCTCGGCCGGACGGCCTCAGGTGCCAGGAATTTTTTTTGACCCTGGTGGAGGAGTGTCGATGGATCGTGCTCCCCATAGAAAGGCATATCACCACCACCACCATGTGGATTACAAACCATTAATGCGCACGGTTAGGGAGGAAATTGGAGTTTCAGCCATCCACGGGATACCTGCAAGAATCGTTGGAGAAACATTTGGAACACATTTCAACCCCACCTGTGCACCACTGGCAAAGTAATGGGTGCGCCAAGACTATGTCGGGGCCCGGCCAATCGGTAGAGAGTCTCTTGGATTTCCTGGAGGGTCCTAACGCAGATTGATCTCTTTGCAGAGGGATGTTCAGCGCTCATGACCCCGCCACCCACGAGAAGTTTTTGGGGACAAACCACTGACCCACTCAAGATTCGCAGGGCTGGACGCGGAACCAGACGATTGGGAGGATCAACGCGCAGCCCTAGTCAGAGCCAAACAGGGACTGGGGAGTTGGAAACCAGGCCCCTCGAAGGGAACGGGGAGTATTCTGGAATTGGAACGGGAACAGTTTCACGAACGACTGAAATAGCCCAGGAGAAAGAAATGCTCCGAGAACAATTCCTGAAGGATCTCAACACTCCCCCGCATGGTTTTGGACCACACCAGGGACTCGACCGCCAACGCCACGCGGGCATAGCGCGGACTCAGGGAAGTCGTGGCGACCCTGCAACGACAGGGAACGCGAAGGCTCCGCAAGAACGGGCATCAGCTGGTGCACCGGGAGAGGGATTTATAGACAAGGAAGCCGCCACTGGATGATGTCAGAGCACCGCCGCAACAGCCACCAGGACCGACGGAGCTGCTCTCCTCGGACCACGCCACCCCTTCCTCACCTTCCAGTTAGCGCCCACGGGAGCCCCATGCCAGCAAAGAATTCTTCCCCGCCACCGGGTGAACCCGCTGCTCGCGTCCAACCGTCTCCGCACCTGCCCGGGTTCCTGGGCGCTCTAAGTAGTCTGGTTGCTGGCAGAGGCCACCCACGCACCTCCTATTCCGCCCGCTTCGGGATGGTACTGCTTCCGCTGCCCGACTTCATATATTGCAATTGGATGCGCATTACGCTCAATTTGATGATCTCTACCGCCCGGCAGGTATGAAAAAAAAGTATGGGATATCGGGTCGGTGTTAGATGGAGACGCTGCTGAATGGTTTGTGGAACTACATGAAATAGGGGAGCCCTGAACTTCAAACTGTAGCCTCTTGCTCCAGGGACTTAGGTTACTGCCAAGATCCTGAAGAAGCAAACAAGGCCAGTAAGACTATTAAAACCATCAAACAAGGGAACAGACCCTTTGTCAATTCGCCAGGAGTTCCGCATGGCTAATAAACTTCCTGACTGGTTCAACGCATGAAATGCTAATACTTTCACGATGCGATTGATCCTGAGATCTGCACCTGGGCAGATATGGTGGGCCAGCCCAAACCATCGCTGAATGGATTACAACAGGGAATTACATTGCATCCCGCCTCAACCGGGCTTCCAAGACAGGGAGAACTCACCAACCAAAAGTAACTGCAAAGCCGGCAACAGCCGCCGCCTCACAAAAGCTACAACGGGACCTCCAACCACCGAAGTCTACATCCGGATCACGCCATCGCCTTGGTTTATGTTTGTATTGTGGGGCCCAGGTCACCTGGCAGCCAACTGTCCTAAGAAATCCAAGGCTCCTGTCCCTGCCTCGAAATCCATAGCTAGGGCCCCCTAAATCAAGGGAGCCAATAAGGGCTGCCCGCAGCCTGGCTGCTGCTTGATGACCCAGATGACGGCGCAGGACAATCCACTTTTGGAGGAATAAGCCTATCCTCTGGTCCAGCTGGACGAACAGACAGCCAGACGGGGAGTGAAGGGGCCCCATAACCCTTGGGTATGACCACTTTAACCAATTCAGCCGGGCACACCCATATTTTAGCCCGGGCTTTAGTGGACTCAGGTTGCTCGCGAGAGACTGTCTAATAATGAGACCTCAGGTGGCAGAACAATTAGGTCTCGAACGTGATAGCATTAGTCAAGCTTCCATCCCCTTTACACAGATGGATGGCAGCCCTTTGGGAACGGAGGGTCATTGGTCGGCTCCAGAACCCAACCAGTGCTTTTACGCTTGTGTCACCACTGGGAGAGACGCAGTTTCATTTTGGCCCCGTTGCCAAACATCCCATTGTCTTAGGCATGCCTTGGGTTTCTATCCCACGAACCTACCATTTTCTGGGGCAACGTAACGCCCCGATTCACGGATCCACCGTGGGGACATATGAATGAGGGGAGCTGCCTGACCTAACCCTAGTTACCCCAATCTTACAAAATTTACTGGCCTCTGAACTCCGAGCCCTGAACTGGCGGGGATCCCAAACAATACTGGGATCTGGCTCGGTTTTGAAGAACGAGAATGCTAATCAGCTTCCATAGAGACACCAGATTGCAAGATCCTCTTTAGCCCCGGGGCACAACTGCCTAAAGGAATGGATGAGCCCCGCTGAACAAAAGGAGCTCCTGCTCTTTCCTGATAAAAATTTCATTAGGGGTTTCATTCGGCGGGCAACCAGCACCCACACGGGTTCGGTCTTGTTTGTCAAAAGAAGGACGGTTCCCCGCGCTTTGCACCGACTATGGGGTTAAATGCCGCCTCTCTTTCCAACAAATACCCTTGCCATTAATCAAAAGATTTGCTAGACGCTTTGGGAACGGGACTAATTTTACCAAATTGGACTTAATACAGGCTTACTAATGTAGTAAGAATTGCTGAAGGGTATGAACACTTATCAGCTTTTAATACTAAATTGACAATATGAATACTGTGTAATGCCATTCGATTAGCCGGAGCCGGGCTTTCATGGCTTTTAATCAATGATGTCCTACAAGACTTTTTTTATTCAAAGGGGTAGTGGTATATTTGGATGATGTGCTGATATATCTACACAAACGCATGGAAGAGCATGAACGGTTGGTCAGAGCTGTGTTGCAACGGCTACGCTGACATAATTCTCTGTTTGTCAAGTTGTCTAAAATGTGCTGCCCACCAAACTTCCCTGGACTATTTAATATCGATTCACTCGAGGGCTGAGATGGACCTACAAGTGGTAGCGGTCGTTGATCACAATCTGCCCCTACCACTGTAAGGAACTTCAATCTTTCCTCCGCTTTGCCAATTTCTAATATCGACTTTATTCCCCCAGTTTGCTCAGTTGGATGCCAAGCATTGACAGATCTATTGCACCAAAGGAAAAGGTCCTCAAGCATCTAAACCCTGGACGCCTATCTCTGACGGAGACGCCAACCACTTTCAAGCTCTTAAGATTGCTTTCACCACCGAAACCTATTCTAAAAGCACCCGGATCCCGACTTGCCTTTCATAGTACATGTCGACGCCTGGACAAGGCTCTAGGAGCTGCCCTCTTGCAGAAAAATAAAAGCTAATAAACTTGTTCCTGTGCTTACTTGTCAAAAAAAACTTTCTACCTGAACTGAACTGGACTGTGGGGACATGAAACGGCCAGCCATTAAAGAGGCGCTTAATTTGGCGGTAATTGGCTGGAGGGGCTGCCACCCCATTTCAGGTTTGGTCAGATCATAAGAACTTATTTGCCTTGTCTACCCCACTTAAAATGTCAGCTAAATAGCTGCTAGTCATTTCTTCTCTAGGTTTGCTTTTACGGGTCCATTTTTTCCCCGGCAACAGCAACAAATTGGCTGATGCTTTGTCCCGCCAGCCGGCGGTGGACACCTCCCGCGAACACCCCTCGGACTATCCTTTCTCCCTCCCAGTTGGGGCTGGCGGTCACGCCGATCCCAACGACTGCTCCTCCCCGCCATCCCCCCCCCCACCCTGGATGTTCCGGACGTGGTTTCGCCGCCTCCTCGGCCAAGGCTAGGGGAGGAGGCGGGCAACAGGACAACCGGTGGGGAGTCGGATCCCCTATTGCAGCTGCAAGGCGGGGTTTGGAGGCGGGGAAACTGTTGGTACGCGTCACTCTTCCTCCAAGAACAGGCGTCTCTAATGGTCGGTATGATGTCTCTGCCGGTCATTTTGGCTTTTGAAAACCCTACACCTACTTAGGTGGTAATTTGTGGCGCCTCCATGCGCAAGGATATTGAGGCTTACATTAGTAAGTGTTCCACGGCGTGGAAGCCAAGGGAATCCCTGGAAAACCTCAGCGGACTACTGCACCCCATCCTCCAGTTGCCAGACCCTGGCAGATCATATCCATGGACTTTATAACGGATCTGCCTGAGAGTCATGGGAATGCACCATGGGTAGTAGTAGACCTTTTTCAAACAGGCTCATTTCGCTCCTTGTCCAACCATCCCTGGCCGGGCTTCTAAACTAGCTAAGTTGTTCATCCAACAATGCATATCGCTTGCATTCCATTCGAGAGAGTAATTTCAGATAGGGGCCCCCAATTCATTTCTTAAAATTTTGAAGCTGGACATTCTGGGACCACCTCGCTGTTGCTTCCCTACCACGTAAGTAAAGTGACGGCCAGACCTAACGGACCAACAGAACACTGGAACAATACCTACGCTAAGCTACACCAACTACCATCAAAACAATTAATGTAGCTGCCCTCGGGCTGAATATGCTTACAATAATGCGGTACACAGTAGTACCAATAAAACGCCTTTGAAGTTGTATCGGGTCGCTCGCTTCCCCTTACCTGAGCTCCCCGACTCTACATTGCAACTCCCAGAATTTGAGACTGGATCAAGTCCTATGGAGGGCTGAAAAAGCGGTCTCCACCTCCTTCTCAGGCACAAGAAGCTCAAAAGATGCAAGCTGACAAACATAGGGCTGATTTCCTTTTACAAGTGGGGCTTCTGGGTTTATTTGTCTACCAAAAACTTGAGAGATGTGCACAAATATTCCAAGCTAGGCAAGAAATTGCAGGGCCTTTTAGAATCTCCCAAGTCATTAACGGAGTGACCGCTGCCGCTTGGAATTGCCTAACTCTTTAAGTAACATTCATCCTGTCTTTCACTCTAGTTTGCTCTCAAGCAGGCTCCCGCTTCAGATGTCTGGCACGGCCCAACGGAGGCTCCCCCACTGGATCGTTGATGGCTACAAGCATTACGAGATCGACGCTGTTCTGGACTCGCGTTTTGTTCGCAATCGCTTGCTCTATTTGGTCTCCTGGGTGGGATATCCTCGGGCATAATCAGTGGATCTATGTGGAAATATAGATGCCCCCTTGATCGCTGCTTTTTCATAAAGCTTTTCCTCGCAAACCTGGGGGGGAGGGAGCTTTCTTAGAGGAGGCGGCATGTAAGAGTGGGGGCTAGCCCGCTCATCCAGCCGTCTTGGCCTTGGTACATCCCTTGCAATGGGCTGCTTGCCCTGGGAAATGACCTTGTATTGCTTATCATCTATGTCAATGTTTACTTTGGCTTTTCTTGCTTTCCTGTGTGCAACTGAGCTTGAGAACTATGCATGGGAGGAGGGGCTGTGTTTTCGTCTGTAAAAACGACGAGGCTAGCTGAGGGGGGCCAGTTCTCACATGGCGTGTATTGAGACCGTTGAAGCTTTGGAATAAACGAACTGCTTAAAGTTACTTTTGTTTCAAGTTCTTCTGAAAGTTCCTTACACTTGGCCATCCCTCAACCCTACCAGGACCGTTTCCTCCGGAGGAAACGGAGTGCGACAAGCTGCCGCCCCACCGTAAGACTGACTGTAAGATCAAACTACTGCCAGGTGCTAAGCTCTCGAAAAGCCGTCTCTACCCCATGAGTCCGTTGGAAGCCCAGGCGCTTCAGCAGTTTTTGGACAAAAACTTGAAACGAGGTTTCATAAAAAGGGTAACCAGTGATTTTGCTGCTCCCTGCATTGTTTGTAAGCGGACAGCTCCCTTCGGCTGTGTACTGACTATTGGGGACTGAACGTAGTCTCCGCATGCAACAAATATCCGTTGCCCCTGATCAAGGACTTACTGAGTTTTCTGGGGACGGGCAAATTTCTAGACATAAGAACAGTTTTTTCCCGAATGCCATCACTCTGTTAAACAAATAATTCCCTCGATAATGTCAAACTATTTATTATATATTTATTATATAATTACTGCACTACTTTTTTCATCATTCCTATTACCCATCTCCTCCCAATTATGACTGTATGACTATAACCTGTGCTGACATTTCATTTTATTTTATGATTTTACATTTTATGTTTTTATTACTATTGATTGTTTCCTGATTGCTTACTAGACCTATATGACAATCATTAAGTGCTGTACCCTTATGATTCTTGACAAATGTATTTTTTTTTATGTACACTGAGAGCATATGCACCGGAGACAAATTCCTTGTGTGTCCAATCACACTTGGCCAATAAAGATTCTATTCTATTCTATTCTATTTTTCACTAAGTTGGACTTGCAGGAAGCCTACTATCGGGTGTGGATCGCCAAGGGGTATGAGCACCTGATGTCTTTCAACATGAGGCTGGGCCAGTTTGCCTACCGCGTCCTCCCATTCGGGTTATCTGGGGCTCCCAGGACTTTCATGTGTTTGATAAATGAGGTTCCCCAGGATTTTCAGTTCAAGGGGGTGGTGGTATATTTGGATGATGTACTCATTTACTCCCAGATGGCGGAGGAGCACGTTAAGACTGTGCGGGCTGTGCTACAGCGGCTCCTCAACAATGACTTGTTTGTAAAACTTTCCAAATGTGACTTTCATAAGGAGCGGCTGGACTTTCTGGGTTACCAGATCTCCAGCCAGGGGTTAGAGATGGACCCGGGTAAGGTGCAGGATGTGTTGCAGTGGCAGGAGCCCCGCACCAGGCGTCAGTGGCAGTCGTTCCTGGGCTTTGCCAATTTCTATCTGGACTTTACCCCTAACTTTGCCTGATTGGCTCTCCCCCTCACTGATTTGCTGCACACGAAGGAGAAGAGGTCAGTGGAAACCAGGCTTAAGCGCTCCTTCACGTCGGAATCTATCCAACGCCATGGCGACCCCTCCAAGCCCTTTTGTGTTTATGTTGATGCTTCAGACAAGGCTATGGGTGCTGCCCTGCTGCAGAAGGGGGAGGATGGGAGGTTGTATCCCTGTGCCTTTCTCTCCCGCAAGTTTTCGGGGGCAGAGCGTCACTGGACGGTTGGGGAGAAGGATCAAGTGCGCTTTGACTGCCTGGCACCATTGGCTGGAGGGCGCGGCCCTCCCTTTTGAGGTGTGGACTGACCATAGGAACTTGGCAGTGCTTCATGCTCCAGGGAAGTTGTCCGCCAAGCAACTTCGTTGGGCTGACTTTTTCTCCCGTTTCAACTTCATGCTGCACTTCCTCCCTGGGAAGTCGAATTGCTTGGCCAATGCCCTGTCTCGGTTGCTCGATCCCTCCCCGGGGGACCCCGCCTCGCTCGGGACACTGTTCTCCTTGTCCCAACTGGGCTTGGCGTTCGTCAACCGTAGTCAAGCGGCGGGTCGCCCCCGCCCCCCGCCATGCCCGCATCGCTGGAGGAGGCCCTAAGGGGTGCGAAGGCCCTTGTAGTGCAGCAGGATGAGGGTGGCAACCAACGGGGGGAGTTCTGGTGGAAGGGGAATCGACTATGCCTCTGGCAGTGCGCCTTCTGGCTTTGCAGGGACGTCATGATGTAAAATTGGCAGGACACTTTGGGTTTGTGAAAACATTGCATTTGGCCCATAGACAGTTTTGGTGGAGGACGCTGAGGGGGGATGTGGAGGCTTATGTTAAAGGTTGCCCCACGTGTGCGATGGCCAAGAGGGTGCAAGGGAAGGTGCCTGGCCTCCTCCAGGCTCTGCCAGCACCCTCGGCACTCTGGAAGGTGATTTCCATGGATTTCATCACCAACCTCCCTTCCAGCAGAGGGAAGTCTGGATGGTTGTGGACTTGTTTTTGAAGCAGGCACACTTCGTCCCTTGCGCGTCACTGCCGACAGCAAGCAAGTTGGCCCGCATGTTTGTAACCCACATTTACTGGCTACACGGTGCCACTGATAAAATCGTATCAGACTGCAGCGGACAATTTATTTTGCAGTTCTGGTGGCACTTTCTGAAGCTGCTGGGCACCGAACAGGCTCTTTCCTCGGCGTTTCACATGGCGACCGATGGTCAGAGCGAACCTATGAACGCAACTCTTGAACAATATTTACGGTGCTACATTAATTTCCATCAGGACGATTGGGTTGACCTGTTGCCTTTCGCTGAGTTTGCCTACAACAATGTGGTGCATAGCAGCACGGGGAAAAAACCCCTTTGAAGTTGTTTTGGGACAGTCAACTAAGCCGTTTCCTTTCCTGGGGAAGGTCCAGCAGGGACCCGTGGAACTGCAGGAATGGGTGCAGACCATCCGGCAAGCGTGGGTGTCGATGCAGCAAGCCCTGGAGAAGGCTAAGCAGGGGTACAAGCAGCAGGCCAATAAGAAACAGCAGCCGTTCATCCTTGCGGTTGGGGATTGGATGTATTTGTCCACCAAGAACCTGTGGGGTCTGCAAGGGTGTAGAAAACTGGGAAAAAATATATTGGACCTTTTCAGGTGCTCAGAGTGATTAATGAGGTGACGGCCGAGTTACAGTTGCCTAAAAACTTGAAGTCTGTACATCCTGTTTTTCATTGCAGCCTCCTCAAGATGGCGCCTCCCCCGAATGACTGGCACCCTTGTCCGGCGGCGCCAGCCCCTTTTGCGGTGAGCGGCGAGCCTCACCATGAGATGGAAGAGGTTTTAGACCCCCTTCATAGCTGGCTACAGTATTTGATTGCTTGGACCCATTTCCCATCTGGGGACAACAAATGGGTCGATTCCGTACATGTCTGAGCCCCTCGCTTGGTGACGGCGTTTCACTGGGCTTATCCCAATCAGCCGAAATGGGGGGGGGGTCTTAAGGGGGTCGGAATGTCAGGACCATGCCTGTCAGTATCTTGATGTCTTGCTGTGTGTGATTTGCAATTGTTTTCCTGTTTTCCCTTCCTAGCAATCTCCTGGCGCCAACCCATCTTCAAAGAGGTGTGAAAGGTTCCCAGATTCTTTGTCGCTTTGTAGTAGAAACTGTAGTGGACATTTGGTGTGGGGCGAAACGGGGGGGATTAAAGGATATAAGTCCTGTTTACATTGTTACTCTTCGTATCATCTGGAATAAACTGCTTTGGGACTTTCCTACGGTCTCTGTTATTTCCACGTTCGAGAGTCTGACACAATGGACTTCTTGGTCAGTCCATCATCTCCTTTCACCTTTCCCCCATTCCCAGTGCTCTCCAGACTCCTAAGGAAGCTAAGACAGTGCATAGCTGAAGTGATTGTAATAACCCCATTCTGGCCCAGGAGGCCATGGTTCTCCTCTTTTCAATAGCTGGTGGCCAGACCTCCCATAAAACTACTGATTTGCAAAGACCAACAGGATCCTGTATTTCATCCCACTGAAGTATCTGCAAATGAAGACTATCTTTTAGCAGCAAAAACAACTGCTAGACATGTCTCCGAACTGAGTGCCCTTTTGGTAGATTCTTCACACTGCGCATTCCACAAAGACAAGCTGGTCCTCCGCATCAACCCATTGTTTCGGCCCAAGGTGGACTCCAGATTCCATTGACAACAGGAAATATGATTACCTTCATTTTGTCCCAATCCAAAACACCCAAGAGAAAAAAATCTGGCATACATTGGATCTCAGGAGAGCTGCTAATATGGCAAATTCAGGATGTTAAGAAGACCAATGCTATTTGTATATCAGTGTCCTCTCCTGCCAAGGAAATTAAGATTTCTCCATCCATTATTAGCAAATGCTTGAGGGACTGCATTAATGAGGCCTACAGGGCACAAAGTCTCGTTCCACCCTCAGGAATCACTGCTCAGGACCACAGCAACTAAAACTGCCCTGATGAACTGTCACTGCCTCTGTGGAAGAATTATGCAGGGCAGCTGCGTGGTCCTCCATATTCACATTTATTAGGCATTATAAAATAAATGTGTTCAGCTCAACAGGCTAAGTATTTAGTTGCAGAGTTCTTCAGCACATTGAGGACAAGTAACAATGTCCCACCCTAATTTAGGGACACAGCTTAGCCCCACAGGCTCAGGGGGGAGAATGACCATTGGTTACTCACTGTGAAGGGTCCTCCTCCTCTGAACGACGGAGGATATTTTGGCCATCCCTTGACAAGTTTTGTCATCTCTTTCTGTGCTCAAGTTCTTTATGTAGTAAACACAATTGTTATAGACTCTGTTTTCTGTTTCTATCTTTATCCTACTTCATGTTCTTAAACTGTTTGTTCTAAGTTAGAGATTGTTATACAGCTGTTCTGTTACCTAAACTGTGGATTAAGGGGTGACGCCCATCAGAAACAGGAAGCTGTTAGTTTGTCCGTGCCTCCCTGGGAATCACCTCCAAGATATCAGTCAGAGGAGAAGGGCCCTTCATGATGAGTAACCAGTGGTCATTCTCTGTTGAATAGCCTGCCTGAAGATGTCAGGGGGGCTCCCATTCTTCTAGCTTTCTGCAAATTAAGCAGAACTAACTTTTGAGGGGCAGTTTTTTACACAGTGTATTGTGTTTCTGAAAAAATTTATTTGTACTTCAAAATTAAACTCGAAAATAAACAGAGAGAAATTCACTAAATGATAAAGTACTTATTTTATATAGACTTCCAGTTTATTCTATACTGAATTTTAACTCTTAAACTACAATGGGCTGTAGAAAACTGTTGGCACCCAGCCAGTGGTCCAACCCCTCTTGCCTTTCCTCCCACCTTGGCCTCATGTCACCAGCTCCCTCCTCCTCCTCCTCTTCCCGGACACAACAGTTAACGGTGCAGTTGCAGTCACCAACGGTCATGACACTCCCACTAGGAGCAGTCAACACTTGTGCCTGCTTCTGCAGAGGTAGATGCAGATGGAACATGGACTTCAATTATTCACAAGCGGTGGAGAAGGACAAACAGGAGAGACAATGGGTAACCACCGCATTTGCTCTTTATGTTGTTTTTTACCTCTTCTGTGTAAGCCCTGCCCCCAAGCCATGTGTGCATGGCAGTTGGCTGGAAGTGAGTTGTAGACACCATGGCTAGCCTTTTATATAATAGGATTCTATTACGGGTTTACAATTGTCCATGAAGTTAATTAAGTTCTTTTCTTTTTGTGGTTAAGTTAACTTGGCCATCTCAACCAACTCTAATAGTAGTAATATTGTCTTGGCTATAGGCCTTCACAATCTCCTCATATGCAGCATTATAAAATTAAAACATACACAAGAAACCCCCCATGTTTACAGACATAGCTAAAATAAACTAAATTAGTACTAATATAAATATCCATATCAAATAATACAACACAACATCATTATGCCATACTTAACCTGATTCTTCTTGCAGCATGAGCAAAAAGTGCTACTCGATTGGTAATGTATGGATCACCATCAGATAATAGACAAATCAGTTTCCCAGTATTATCAGTATCCCCCGCAATTGGGACAAAACCTTTTAATATATTTGATCATATTGTCATAAAGAGGACACTCCAGAACATAGTGCAGAATGTCCTCATCTGCATAACTACCACAGATACATTTGTAGTTAGGTACCAGCACACTACTACATCGTGCACTATACACTGCCGTTGGTATGGCTTGGAATCTCAGGTTAGTAAATGCCATTCTAAAGATATAAGTTGACAAATTCTCTCAATATGGCAATCTAATATGATCCTTCTTCAAAAATTTAAAGAAGGGGGCAACTTTGTACTGATTGATTCGATCTCTATCTATTGATGCATCCATATGAAAGATCCAGTCCCTCAGATCCGTTCCCTGACTACCACTATTGAGAACAACAACTGGTATGGAGTAGCATATTTGAATAGAAATAAGATATTCTGATTTCTTTTGGACCAGATTCAACCTCAAACTCTGATGACACAAAGAGTTTGGATCACTGAATAACTGTTTCTTCCAATATTTTAAAATGCGCACGTCTGCACACACTCTTATGGAGGGCAGTCCTAATTCTGCTTTCATAAGGGTTATAGGTGATCACTTAGGGAGACCCAGAATTCTTCTCATAAATGTATTCTGAATTTTCTCAATAAGGTCCACAGTAGATTTACCCCAACCCCAAATTTCTATCCCGTATAACATACAAGAGATCACTTTATTGATGAACAGCTTAAGGGCAGGAGCTACCAAACAACCCCCTCTAGAAAAGAAGAATTTAACGATTAGCCCCATACTTTTTGGAGTTGCTGCATGCAAAGATTTCAAATGTGCCTTCTAAGAAAGTGTCTCACTGAATATTAATGCCAGGTATTTGTAGGAACTGCTTTGTTCTATTGGTGTACCCAAAATAGTAGGTAAGGCAAAGTCAACTGGCCTCTCTCCTCGACCCACCCACAGGACCTCCATCTTTGCGGGATTCAGCTTCAACCAGCTCGCTCTCAACCAGTCAGCCACAGCCTTCAAACAATGCTGGAGAGCCCCAGGGGCAGTGACCAGGCTGCCCGCCATCGTGAACACGAGCTGGGTGTCATCAGCATATTGGTGATACCGCAGCCCAAAACTCCGAACCAGCCCAGCTAGGGGGCGCATATAGATCGGGGAGAGGTCGCTCCTTACGGCACCCCACAAATCATGGGATGTTGCACAGAGTTCTCTCCCCCGGATGCTACCTGCCATCCCCTATCAGGTTCACTGTTGTCTGTTATTTTACAAGGGCCATATGGCCCCCTTTTAGAAAGGACAACCACTTCTTCATTTGTTTCAGTGGCCCCCATGAGGGGTACAAAGTCTCTCCCCAGATGCTATCCCACTGGGTTTTCTAAGCCATTGTTCATGCCTATTCAGTTGCCAAAGTGGACTGTCCTCTCCCAGTGTATTCTCGTTCTGCTCATTCTACTCGTTCCCAGTCTTCAGCCGCCTTCTGTACTTCCGTCCCATTCCTAGACATTTGCAAAGCAGTAGTGTGGTCATCGGCTTCCACCTTCATCCAACATTATTCCATGGGCATTGATTCTTGTCATGATGCTGATGTGGGGAACACACTCTTTGTTTAACTGACTGGTTCAATGAAGAGAATTTGTTTAACTTTACCTTGTGGTGAGTGCTTCAGTAAAGCTTCACACACACAGTCTGGTTTGGAATGAGCTTGTTATGCTCCAAATGTGGGACTGTGTAGAAGGCCACGAAGAGGTAAAACAATGTTGCACATACCTGTAACTGTTGTTCCTTGAGTTGTCTTCTGTGCAGGCACAAATCCCTCCCTCTAGCCCAACCTGTGGTCTGCTCCTGATGTGCCTAACAGTTGCAAGGAGTTTACTGGGTATTGGACAGATTCCACAGCGATGGTAGGAGACCTGAGGGGAGTGCTCCTCCTACCTCCCTATCATGTGACCTTTTAGGCAGAAAAGGTCTGCCTGGAGGCTCTGGATGGAGTTGGAGGAGCACTCTAGGAGCCTCTAAACTGTTTATCTCCACAGGAGCTTGCTATTCAGACACTGTGACTGGCCTGCACAAACGCAGTCCCAATGTGTGCCTGCACAGAAGACCACTTAAGTTAAAAGTAAGTGCAACATTTTTTCCTGTTATGCATAAAAACAAAAGTTCTGTCCCCAGTTGACGCTTGTTCTAGGAAAGAAGTAAATATGCAAGAGAATATGCAAAAGCCCACATATTGAGAATTGCTGAACTTTACAAATGACAAATGGGAACTTAAAACCATGGAGGAGATAACAAATACTGTCAAAAATTGGTTTCATTATTATCAGTTCCTGGAAACATTTAGAACTGACCAAAAGAACACGGGTTTTGATAACAAATGACAGAATTTAAAAGTATGTACAAATGATGAGAAATCGATTACTAAAGTTTATAAGATGTTATTGAAATTGAATACAGAAGATGAGGTTGTAAAGTTGGTAATGATTGAATGGGCCAGAAATATTGGCGTATAAACAATATAAACATGGAGCAATGGGAGAGACTATGGAAAAGTGATTTGAAGTTTACAGCATGTTATAATCTGAAAAAAATATTATAAAGTAATGTATAGATGGTATCTGATGCCAAAACAATTGGCAAAAATGTGTAAAGGTATATCTGATGTTGGAAATGCCAAAAACATGAGATATCTTGTTATCATATGTAGTGGTTATGTACAGAGGCTAAATCCTTTTGGGACATGATACTTAAAGAAATACAAAAGATATTGAAAATAACAATGGAGAAAAAGCTTGAAGTTTTTCTATGGGGACTAATAGGAATTAACATCCCAAATCAATACTGACTGCTTTTCATGTATTTGTGTACTGCTGCAAGGACATTGTATGTGCAGAAATGGACAGATGAAAAAAATCCCAACAAAGGAAGACTGGATACAGAAGGTCACAGAATATTCAGAAATAGCAAAATTAACAACTTTATTAAGGGACAGTAATACAGAGAACTTTTCAGAAAAATGGAACCCTTTTATGAACTATCTATTGAAAAAAAATGGTAGAAGAAAAATAATTGCAGGATTTGAGATTTAAAATAAAACAGCGGATTGAAATAGAATATTGGAAATGATAAAGTGTGTAACTGATAAATTGTTCTATTTTAAAAAGATGCATGAACCTAGAATGGATTAGAATTCAAGAGTGAGATAGTGGGAAGTCATTATTTGGTGTTATGGTGTGTAGTTTAGTTGGTTATAATAGACTGAGTCTAGTTATTTTATGACTTACGTTTTAATTCTTTTGTGTGTGTTTATTTTTCTTTTCTGTATTTCATATTTTTGTTTTGTATTGATGTGGTGGTGGTATGAAAGTGTTTGTCTTTTTGTTCTTTTGTATGCTGAGAAAATACAAAATTAACATAAGTATAATTAATTAATTAATTAATTAATTAATTAATTAATATGAAGCGCCATGTTTTATTTCCAGAGATCTGTCCTTAAGTCCCATTAGATAAGCCTCAGGTTTCATTTGTACATTAGTCTTCAAATTTTTGTAACAGGGCTATAATGTAATGAAATGGTTCCAAAAGATTTTATTTTGTTAAATTTTTATACCACTCCTCTTGGGCTTTGGTAAATGTGTAAGGACTGTAGATACCTGCTATTGTCAGTATACTTTATAATGTCTTTTGTTGTAAGTCTGCTCCTACTAGGCATTTCTTTTGTTATTTCTTTTTATTTTATTAGACTTTATATCTTGCTCTTCCCAGCCCAATGGCCAGGCTCAGAGCCACCAGGTAATTTCTGTACCGTTCTGATGTGTCATGTTTAAATGTCTAAGCTTTGTTTCAACTGTGTATCAGAGTCCTCCTTATTTTCAAATCTCTGCAGTCCAACCCCCATTGCATTCATTGGACATCTCGGCCAGTTGATCATACTGACTGACACTGTGTGATCTGCCTGGCATCTCAGTGAGAAAGGTGGACCATAAATAATATGAATACATTAAAAAGTAAATAAAAATAGTGCTTTATAGCTGCAAGTGCTGTCCCAGGAAGAGTCTCTAGCTGGGAGAGACAAGCTGGGAGCAAGAAAAACTGCAAGGTGGAGGCAAACTTACAAATGTCCAAGGAGGAAAAGAGCATTTGAGACAAAGAGGATGGGGAGCAGTGCTGCAATGCCTGCCAGCCAGCCAATAAAAAGTGTACAGTCCTGACAAAGAGAGTCGGAGACACAAATCATTGCCAGTAAACCACAACTTTCATTCTGACATGAATACTGTATATTGATCCAGAATGTAACACCTAATAATTGATTATTATCCTTTATTCTGCAGCCTTTGAGGATATGCTTGAAAATCCCTTAAACAGTACTCAGTGGATGAATGATCCAGAAACGGGGCCTGTCATGTTACAGATTTCACGTATCTTCCAGACACTCAATCGTACATAAAAGGGGCAACTCTGCCTGTTCTGCCAGTTTTGGACTCTGATTTTGGCTTTGCGGTTTCTGAACAACAGGAGGCAACAACGGTTGAATGAGGCAGAGTGTTTGCGGTGTTTTTTCTTTTTTGCATAGGTGTATTGCAAATAAAACATTTCTTAGTTTTGGCTTACATGCTGTGTGATTTTACCATTAGTCTAAGAGTGTTTTAAACTTGAGGGTGTCATGTTTTTAAGTGTTTGTGTAGAAACATAAAATTATACATAAATATAAAATGAGGGTTTTACAACTGTCTAAGAATCTGACAATTTGCAAAATGACAACACAGCTCATTTTGAAAAAAATCTGTGCAGTAACATCTTCAGATCACTGGCATCAGCTGTCTGGCACATGCTCCAAATTAAAGTGTATAGGCAGTCAATGATAAGATCATATCATAATTTTCACCTCTACTTGTTGTTAAGCTCTGTACTGAAGTACATTAGACTTTCTAAAGTGACATTTTGGGTATTCTATTTTTATTATATGTGGAATGGAAGGTTGGGAAAGAAGGTGTGGTTCTCTGCCCCACTCACACGTGTTTATAGTGCATTAGGAATTGTCCTGTTACAGGGTCAGACCCAGGATCCATCAAATCCAACACTTGGTTTCCAACACCAGCAATTTGTATCTGGAATTATTTCAGTGAAAGGGAAGCACACATTGTTAACACCTCAGTGTACAAGTAAGCAATTCTGTTGGCCTGAGTGCCAGCCAAGCAGCCTACTTGTAAAGATGTTATGTCTGCATATGGGACAATAGAAGAGTTATCATTGACTAGACACACTGGAAATAAGCCAAGCTCCAGCAGTGCTGCCTACCAACCAGCTCATCAGAGATTCACCATGGATCTGGCTGTCAGCTGTGAGGGTCCAGGTTTTGGGCTTGGCATAAACCAAGACCATAACTTTCTTTCATGGCACTGAGCTCAAAAGCACTGCCAAGTCCTTCAGGTTCACCCTGTTTACTTAAGGGGAAAACTAGCCCCAAATGCCCAGCAAAATGGCCTGGCGTGCTGCTGTTCAGCATGTTTGCTGAGAGTTACCTACCTTAGTACAAGGTATGAAACCCACAGGAATCTGCATTTTCCAGAATGAGCTAGTCCTACAAAGTTCTCAGATTAATGATGATACTTACATTTGGAGATGATGATTCTGAATACAAATTTGCTCAGCTGGTATATTCCAATTTGAGCACAATCCCCCCCCCCGCCCCCACCCACGGTTCTTCTCCAGTACTGATCATCTCCCTGGGTCTTTCTGGTACAATAATGTACCAGGCAGCAAACATCACCAGGCCAGGTAAGAGTAGGAGAATGAAAATGGTGGAGGTGGCGCTTGGCGGGGTGGGTGGGGTGTGGAATGTCCTTTAGGCAGTGGTGGGATTCAAATAATTTAACAACTGGTTGTTTACAAGCACCATTTTAACAACTGGTTCTGCCAAAGTGGTGCGAACCAGCTGAATCCCACCACTGCCTTTAGGGGAGTCCGGGCAGTTCAGGAGCTAGGCCTCCCAGCTGATGGTTGTTTCTCAATTACTTTCAACAAGCCAGCCTGCTTCCACCTGAGCAGAGGGAGAATTCTGATGCAAATTGACTCTCCAACAAAAAAGACGGGTGGACTGAAAGCATTTAAATATCTATTTAATATACATGTAATGAAAGCAGATTAAATAGCAGCATGGATTAAAAGCACAGCAACTTCTCATGGAATTGTTTTTGGCTGTTTGGATACCATTTAAAGAAAAATACTGCAAAAATGTAGGTTTTCAGATGTAGGTTGAATGACTTTAGATGTAGGTTGAATGACCTTTTGGGGAGGGGAGAAGCAACTTGTTTTAAAATGTTTCACTGGTCAGAGTTCGAAGGTGTCTTGCAGAACATCTGGTTCAGTCTCCATACTTCATGTAGGAATATGTGACAATAGTATTGTGGACAGATGGCCATTCATCCTCCCTAAAAACTGCAACTCCAGGGGGATCTACCACCTGTGGCAGCCTGTTCTGTTGAACAGCTGTTATCATAAGGATGTGTTCCCTAATTTGCTGGAGCCCATTTACTTGTACATTTCACCCCTTAGTTCTAGTCCTGTCCTCCAGAGCAAGTGAAAACAACTTTGCTCCTTCTGGCATGTGCCTTCAGATATTTGAAGACGGCAATCATGCCATCATTAGTTTTTTTCCCCCAATCCAAATAAACATGCCCAGTTCTTTCAGACTTCCTGTACTGACTTTAGTTTCCAGACTCCTCACTATCCTTCTGAGGTGAGAGACCCAGTTCATTCTAGATATTTGGATGAAAATGTTGAATTTGATCTCTGTAAGTGCTTGGATCATCTTCACAAATAGGCAAACTACTGCAGACCAAAATTTTCCTGTCTAACTTTTAGTCTGTGCATTCATACATTGATGGAGACAGCTGGAAGAACAAAGTTTATTTCCTGGAGCCCTCAAGAGCAGTTGTAACCATTGAAGTTTGCATGGATCTTCTGGAAGTTGGGCAGTTGTTTTCCACTTGATGGAATGAAAGGGGTCTGATAGGTCATAGATAGAAAAAATTATTTTGTGGAGGAAGAAGAGATTTGATTGTTCTATTGGTTTGTGTGAGGTAAAAGATATCTCAGGGAATGAGGCCAACAAAATCGTGGAGAAGGAAAGATACATGAACATAGCCTGAAACGGAAAACTAAAATCTTTAAGGATGGCAAGTTTTAGACCTAGCCTGAAGGATATATGTATTGATAATAATTTGTTTGCTCAAATGTTTAGTCAATTTTTGCTTTAACAAATGCATTTTCATTCTGTAAAGAATGGCTGCTAATATAAGTAAAGTTATTTTCCCCTGAAATTGATGGCGTAGTGATCTGTTTTCATCCAAGTGGAAGAGTCTCCTTGGCTCATGCTTACCAGGGTACAAACAAAAGGCAACAATAGCAAAAGCCTGGAAGCAGGAAAAGCCTGGTAGATTGGAAGTGCCATGTAAAATACTAATTTTCCTTCAGTGGGGCTCACCATTCACTGTCCCTTCAGTTTAATCCAGACAGGTTGCTAGTTGGGATAGTTCCACCGCTGTTTTCAGCTATGTTGGTCCAAAAGGAAAAGCTAAAAGCACCATTCAAGTAAGAGTTTTATGAGGACCAACATCATGAAACAGGGTGCTGAATCATGCAGTTTAATCATCATTTCCAGGTGGATTTTGCACAATAAAATCCATCTGAAAAGTGCACTGAAAGTGGATTACTCAGCATGTTTAAAAAGTGCCATCCTCTCACTGGAGCCTTCGAGGAGTTTCCCAAAACTTCACATCAGACCCCCACCCCCACCCCCCCCCAAGGAAAAAAACAGATTTTAAGCAGCTGCTTCAGGCCAGGACTCGAAGGAGCTCTCCTCAGGCGTGCATGTTGAGGATTTGCTGACAAGCAGTCAAGAACCGGGTTTGAGGCCACGCGGGCCAGGGGGCCACCGGTCCCCCCTCTCTTTCAGCCTCCTCTATTCCACAGGACTCGGGGGGGTTGCCAATGGAGCAGCAGGGCAAAGGCTGCTGTGCTGCAGTGGCCTAGCACCAACGGGGACATCCGGGGCAGCTTGTCCCGGGCGTGCCCTTGCCAGGTCACGTGGGGGACACAAATACACCCCCCACGCATGGGCAGGCAAACCCCTCTGCACCAGGGAGCAGGCTTTGTAGGGCAGAGGGGGGATGGCGGTGGCACCCTACTTGGTGCCGCTGGCTCTCGTGGCATGGGAGCCAGCGGCGCCAAGCAGGGGACCCCCTCTACCACACGAAGGAGGCAGCCGCCTCCTCCATAGGGCAGAGGGGGGAGTGGAAATGGTGCCCCGCTTGGTGCCGCCACCAGTGCCATGCAGGAAACCCCCTCTGCCTTCTGCTGTGCGGCTGCCTCCTCCATAGGGCAGAGGGGGGAATAGAAATGGCACCCCGCTTGGTGCCACTAGCGGCACCAAGCAGGAAACCCCTTCTGTCCATGGGGCAGAGGGGGGTGGATGGCGGTCTCTGCATTTTCTGCACCCCTATGGGTGCCGCAGCCACCCCCACTCACCATCATACAGGATAAGGTAAGTGGTGGCACGGAGGTGGCACAGGGGCCATGGGGGGCGGAAAACGCGGAGGCTGTTTTAGGCACAGCTTTGCCCAGCTACGCCTCTGTTGTGCTGCAGGCCCCCTCCCCGTGCACTCGTGTCGTCTCCTCCACTCCAGCAGGCATCTCCTCTCCTCTGGTTTGTCCTCACTGCCCCAACCGCCCTCCTCGTGGGGCTGAGCGGATGGAGATGCTGGGCAGCCTGCTGTGACCGTGCAGGAATTCAAACCCAGAACTTTCCCCCTCCCGCTCGGGGGGGGGGGCTGCTGCTCTCCACGGCTCCTCCAGGACTTTGGCATCCCATGCAGGGTGCCTCCTCTTCCCCCCACGGAGCTCCACCTTCTCGGGGTGGTGCGCCTGGGCCACTGACCCCCCCCGCCGGCTCAGCCCATCTGTTATGTCACAGCAGGGAGGGAGGGCCTGAGCAAGGTGGCCGGAGAGGCTGCTGGCCGAACTCCTCTCCCCCCTCCCCCACCGCCGTCCATGGTTGGAAGGGGCAGCAGGTCAGTGGAAAGGGGGCTCCGGGCCAGACAGCCCCTTTGACTGGGCCAGGCGGGAGACAGTGGGAAAGACCCTTTCCTGTCCCAGTCCTGACCTTGGTGGACCCCACAGACTGATTCACCTGAAGGCGGTTTCAGGCAGCAAGAGCTTCTGCTGCGCAGACACCAGCAGAAGGTTAAACTGCCCCTCCCTCCGCCAGCCAGCAGCTGGTGATGGGAGGCACCTCGCTCTGCTTGAGACCTGGCCGGCCCAAGGAATGTGCAGTCCTGACTGCGAGGGACTAAGGAGGCACATCCAGGCAGGCACGTGTGACAGCAGTGCAGCGCATCATTCTGCTCTCAGTCAGTAGTTGCATAAGAGATGAATGTTTAAAATCACTCTTTGGCTAAAATAAGAAAATTGTACATGCCCTGGAAAACTACAGTCCATCTTTCTCAAACTTTCTTTTATCTCTTTTTCATGTTCCTACACAGAGCTGCCCCCAGCATCACTTCCTGCTGCTCCTCCCCCACTGCCTCCCTTGCATCTGCACAGGAACCCCCCCCCTCCCGTGAATGATGCCAATAGTGCAACCACAGTCCAATGCTGCAGGCTGTGTGAATGCGGCACAGGATGACTGGGAAGGGTGGCTATAGTGCATTTGCAACATCCAGAGGTTTTTGGCAGCCCTCACAAGTGTGCGAGGAGGGAGTGGTTATTTGCATGTTCTTGCATCATGCTGTCACCACTGCTGCTTGGGTAACATTAAGTGATTTGAGCTCAGGCAACGTAGTGAGATGCAGGAAGCCGGTGTTCTTCAAAAGCAAAGTATTTTATTCTATTTTGGAAATGCATGAAGAGAGACTGTAAGACACTGTGAGAACAACAGTATGATGGAGCACCGAGGAAGGCATACGAAAAGCTACATTAACGTGTATAACTTCTGCTTTAAAGAATACTCCAAAGCAAAATAAAACCTCGTGGCTTGACGAACCTTAAAAAAACGAGGACAAGGCTCCTTTATATGACAGTCTTGAGCAAACTCCGGAGGAGAGATTACAAAAGAATGGAATGTACTAAATAACAATGAATGGAATGCAACAAACGTAATGAACTGATACTGCTGGTATCTCCCGATGGGGCCACTTGTAATGTAACATGTAAAAATGTTATTTAGCATTGTTTTTTAAGTATAGTTGTAAGATTGGTTAGATTGTATAATACACGGAAGCCACTGAGCAGCAAACGTTTCATTACGGTCCGTCTTTTGCACGATTTTAACTATCCCCACATAAAGTGGAAAAATGCATGTTCTGGTCATAGTGAGCATTCCTGGATATGCTAAATGACTGTGGCTTAGAGCAGATGGTTGTGGAACCAACCAGGGGAGAGGAGATCCTAGATCTAATTCTATGTGGAACCCAGGACCTGGTGCAGGAAGTCAGTGTTGCTGAGCTGATAGGGAACAGTGACCACAATGCTTTCAGATTCAGTATCTCTGCATGCGAACATGTGACAACTACTAATGTATATTCGCCTTCAGAAGGGGATATTTCTCAAAGATGAGGGGGACAGTGTGCAGGAAGCTGAAAGTAAAAATCAAGAGAGTCAAAACTGCCCAAGATCCTTGGAGGTTATTTATGTAAGGAATCAGTATAGTCCAGGCCAATAGTAACCGTAATAGTTCATTTATTGGTAGGCAATCATGATCTTCTACAATGCGAAATCTGACCAGAGTTCCCCCCAGCCGCCGCTTTGACGGGCGAAACTCTTCCCGCGAAAATGCAAAACCAAAACAACCCAGCTTTCCCACCAACTTGGAGAAGTAGATTCACACAGAACAGGAGCCAAAGATGGCAAGCGCACAGTTATGCTGAGACCGAGATAAAGATGGGCCTGGGCACAATGCCCAGAGAAAGGAATGTGGACTCAAGGTTAGCTTCAGGCTTGTCAGGAAACCGAAACAACCTTACACTCTGCCTCCCCAATGGAAAACCCCTCTCCTCCTGGTTTGTGAGGGAAAGCTTTATGAAAAGCAGCAATGAGTTGGGGGGCCAACACGTTTTCTGAATAAACCCACTGGTTGTGACCAGAGGGGTACCCCACCCATGATACCAAATATTGTAATCTTTTGCGAAGCAAGCAAGAATCCAAAACAGCATCGATTTCGTAGTGCTTGTGTCCATCAATCGTGACCGGCAGGGGTTTCTCTGGAGGGCCATGCCAAGCATCGGAATCTGGAGCCCGCTTGAGCAAGCTGGAATGAAAAACAGGGTGAATGTTGCTTAACGAGTTAGGCAGTTCAAGGCGGGCAGTAACGTTATTGATTACTTGTGTGATCTGAAACGGCCCTATGAATTTCTTGCCAAGCTTTGAGTAACGATGGACATCTCTAAGGTTCTTGGTGGACAGATAGACCCATTCGCCCACCTTTAATGGGAAGTCAGATCGATGCCGATCTGCCTGCTGTTTCTGCGATTCCTGTGCATGAGTGAGAGCAGTTGTAACCGATTTCCAACCCTCCGCCAACGTTTGAATCCAGGAATTAAACTCCGGAGGGTGGAGCGGTTGTTCAGAGAGAAGAGGGAACGGGGGAAATATCTGCCCCATAACCACTTCAAAAGGAGACTTGCCGGTACTACTGTGCAAGGCATTATTATAGGCATACTCGGCAAAGGGTAACAGATCTACCCAATTGTCCTGACGATAGTTGGTGTAGCAACGTAGATACTGCTCCAATGTTCTGTTGGTCCGGTCCGACTGACCGTCACTTTGAACGTGGTAGGGGGCTGCGGTTGCCAGAGTGGTCCCTAACAGGCTCAGAAAAGCTTTCCAAAACTTAGAGACAAACTGGGGGCTGCAGTCTGAAATTACTTTGAGAGGAGCAGAGTGCAAACGGTAGATGTGCTGCAGAAACAGTTTGGATAGTTTTGGAGCGGACGGAATGGTGGCGCACGGAATAAAATGCGCCTGTTTAGAGAACAAGTCCACTACTACCCAAAGTACAGTGTTGCCATGACTCTCAGGAAGATCCGTGATAAAGTCCATGGAAATGACCTGCCACAGCTGGGACGCCAACGGAATTGGTTGCAATAATCCACGAGGCTTGCCCACGATGGGTTTTGCCTCAGCACAGACAGGACAGCCTTTAACGTACGTATGGTGGGATCGTAAACGTAAACTAACTGCTACCAAATCCCCAGGCCCAGATTGCATTCATCCAAGAGTTCTTAAAGAGCTCAAGCATGAAATTGCTGATGTTCTCACTTTAATATGCAACTTATCCCTGAAATCTGCCTCCATCCCTGAAGACTGGAAGATGGCCAATGTCACACCAATCTTTAAGAAAGGATCTGGGGGGGACCCAGGAAATTACAGGCCAGTCAGTTTGACCTCTGTTCCTAGTAAATTAGTAGAATCTATCATTAAAGATAAAATTATAAAACATGTAGAAAAGCAAGACCTGCTGAGGAAGAGTCAGCATGGCTTTTGCAGAGGCAAGTCCTGTCTTACAAACTTACTAGAGTTCGTTGAGGGGGTAAACAGACATGTGGATAAGGGGGAACCAGTGCACATTGTTCACTTGATTTCCAAAAGTTGCTTTTGACAAAGTTCCTCACCAGAGACTGTTGAGAAAAACTCAGCAAATGAAGGAATAAGAGGGGAAGTCCTCCCATGGATTCAAAAACTGGTTGAGGAACAGGGAAACAAAGTAAGTGGGTATAAAATGGGAAGTTCTCATTAAAATGGGAGAGATGTAGGGAGTGGTGGTCCCACAAGCGATCCGTGCATTGGGGACCAGTGCTCTTTAACTTATTCATAAAATGACCTGGACGTAGGGATGGGTAGCGTGGTGGCCAGGGTTTTGCAGATGATGTACCAAATTATGGTAGGTGAGTGTGGTGAGAACCGGCAGAAAGGATTGGCGAAGAGCTCCAAGCTGACCTTGATAAATTAGGTGAGTGGGCCTCAGAAATGGCAAATGCAGTTCCAATGTAGCAAAAAATGTAAAGTGATGCACATAGGGGCAAAAAAATCCAAACTTCACATTAATGCTGGCTTGCCAAGGGTCAGTGCTATCAGTCACAGACCAGGAAAGGGATTTGGGCATCTTAGTTGATAGTTCCATGGGAATGTCAACTCAATGCATGGCAGCTGTGAAAAAGGCAAACTCTAGGCTGGGGGTAATTTGGAAAGGAATTGATAATAAAACTGCAAAGATTGTCATGCCCTTATATAAAGCAGTGGTGCGACCGCACTTGGAGTACTGTGTTCAGTTCTGGTCGCCACATCTCAAAAAGGATATCAAGAGGTAGAAAAAGTGCAAAGAAGGGCAATGAGGATGATTGAAGGATTGGAGCACCTTCCTTATGAGAGGAGAGGCTGCAGCGTTTGGGACTCTTTTGTTTGGAGAGGAGACATCTGAGGGGGGATATGATTGAAGTCTATAAAATTATGCATGGGGTAGAAAATGCTGACAGAGAGAAATTTTTCTCTCTTTCTCACAATACTAGAACCAGGGGGCATTCATTGAAAATGCTGGGGGGAAGAATTAGGACTAATAAAAAGAAACACTTCTTCACGCAACGTGTGATTGGTGTTTGGAATATGCTGCCACAGGAGGGGGTGATGGCCACTAACCTGGATAGCTTTAAAAAGGGCTTGGACAGATTTATGGAGGAGAAGTCGATCTATGGCTACCAATCTTGATCCTCCTTGATCTCAGATTGCAAATGCCTTAGCAGACCAGGTGCTCAGGAGGAGCAGCAGCAGAAGGCCATTGCTTTCACCTCCTGCATGTGAGCTCCCAAAGGCACCTGGTGGGCCACTGCGAGTAGCAGAGTGCTGGACTAGATGGACTCTGGTCTGATCCAGCAGGCTATTTCTTATGTTCTTATGTTCTTAAGATACTGCAGGCGTTGTTGATGCATACTAGAGTCCAGAATAGCATCAATCTCATCATGTTTGTGTCCATCAATCATAACTGGTGGAGGGCATTCCGGAGGGCAGTGCCAAGCATCAAAATCTGGAGCCCGCTTGAGTAAGCTGGAATGGGAAACAGGATGAATATTACTAAGTGATTTAGGCAATTCAAGTCTAGCAGTTACATTGTTGATAACCTGTGATGTTTGTCTGTCTAAGTTTTTTGGGACCCCTGAGCTTGGCGGAGGGCTATACCGATGGAATCCCAACCCTCCACTATGGTTTGGATCCAGTCATTGAATTCTGGGGGTTGTAGCGGATCAGAACCCAGCAGGGGGAATGGTGGGGTTTTCTTAGTGCTGCTATGTACCACATTATTGTAATCATACTCTGCAAAAGGCAACAATTCAGTCCAATTATTCTGATGGTAGTTAGTATAACAATGCAGGTAGTGCTCCAAGGTTCGGTTAGTATGTTCTGACTGACCGTCGGTCTGCACGTGGTATAAAGCGGCTACCGCGGGTTCGACCCCCAACAGACCCAAAAATGCCTTCCAAAACTTAGAGATGAATTGAGGGCCACAATCCGAAATTATCTTGGTGGGGGAGGAATGCAAATGATAGGCATGCTGAATGAACATCTTTGCCAACTTGGGAGCTGAAGGAATGGTGGAACAGGGTATAAAATAGATCCACCACCACCACCCATAGTACCGTATTGCCATGAATCTTGGGTAAGTCCATGATAAAGTCCATGGAGATAACTTGCCATGGGTAGGAAACAGGAGGAATTGGTTGCAATAAACCATGGGGCTTGCCAGAATTGGATTTGGCTTCCACACACATAGGACACCCTTTCACATATGCCTCAATGTCTTTGCGCATAGAACGCCACCAAAATTGGCAGCATAGTAAATGCAGGGTTTTTAAAAATCCAAAATGCCCTGCTTGCTTGGCATCATGGGCCGCGAGCAGCACTCTCTTATGCAAAGAGGGCAGAACATACCAACAGTCCCCTCTCCGCCACACCCCTTCTTTCACAACAAAGGATCAGCATCCTCCTCTGGGACAGGACTACACCCCGCGTCACGGAGCTCTTGCAAAAAAGATGTAACAACGTCAAGGTGGGTGGAGGGTGTAGTGGGCAGCTGGGTCGAAGGTGGAGTTGAGTTAATCTGTGCTTTTGTTTGAGACCTGGTGACCACCAATCCTAACTGCATTGGAGAGAAAACAGTGCGTGGAATGGCGTGTAAAGAGGTTTCCGCCCCTTTAGGCAGGTGAGAAAGGGCATCCCCAACCGGTTGGTTTTCCCAGGGAAAAAGTGCACAGTAAAATGGAAACGAGAGAAAAAATCTGCCCAACCAAGTTGTTTGGCCGGCATTTTTGTGGGGGTTGAAAGAGCTGATAAGTTCTTGTGATCAGACCAAACCTGAAAAGGATGCGCCGCCCCCTCCAACCAATGCTGCCAAGTGCTAAGGGCTTCCTTAATGGCGGCAGTTTCTTTATCCCCCACTGTCCAGTTTAATTCAGGACTGGACAATTTCTTGGATAAATAGGCACATGGAACGAGTTTTCCGTCTTTATTTTTCTGCAGAAGGGCAGCACCTAGGGCTTTATTGGAGGCATCTACATGAACAACGAAAGGGGATGAAGGGTTGGGATGTGCCAAAACCGGTTCTGTGGTGAATGCGGTTTTGAGTTGTTGAAAAGCCTGCTGACACTCATCAGACCAATGAAGGGGGGTACCCGGTTTACAGCCGAGGGACCCTTGCCCTTAGTTCGCAAAAGATCAGTTAAGGGTAGAGCAATTTGAGCGAAATTCGGGATAAAGTCACGATAAAAGTTTGCAAACCCCAAAAAAGGGTTGTAATTCCTGTCGAGACGAAGGGGCTGGCCAATTAACTACTGCCTCTACCTTGGCAGGATCCATTTCTAAGCACTCCGCTGAGAACCGGTAGCCAAGAAAATCCAGCTTCTCCTGGTGAAAAGCACACTTGGGCAGTTTGATAAATAAAGAGTTATCAAGGAGTCGTTGTAAGACTGTTCGGACTAACTTTACATGCTCCTCCTCGTTTTCAGAATAAATCAGTACATCATCTAAATACACCACAACACCCTTAAACAATAGATCCTGCAGCACTTCATTGATCAGAGTCATAAAAGCCCCCAGAGCCCCATTTAATCCGAAAGGCATTACAAGATATTCATATCGACCAAACTTAGTATTGAACTCTATAATAAGCTTCTCGCAGGTCCAACTTAGTGAAGATCCGCCCTGAGCCCAGGGCATCGAGTAAATCCTTAATTAACGGCAGGGGGTATTTATTGGAGATGGAAACAGCATTCAAACCTCTGTAATCAGTACACAATCTCAATGAGCCGTCTTTTTTAACAAACAGCACTGGTGCAGCATAAGTACTTTTGGTCGCTCTTCGGATGAAGCCTCTTGCCAAATTTTTATCCAGAAATGCCCGCAACTCAGTCTCCTCTGTTGGGCTCATCCTGTAAATCCTTCCCTTAGGGAATTTGGCACCCGGAATCAGTTCAATTTTACAGTCCATATGCCGATGGGGCGGCAATTGATTACATTCCCCCTCCTTGAACACCCTGGAAAGATCCCAATATTGTTTAGGCACCCCAGTTCTGGCAGGGGAGTGACCTCCAAAGCTGAAGCAGCAATGGCCATATGGGTGGGTCCCCTTCCTGCATGTGATCTCCACAAGGAGGATCGGTAAAATGGATTATGCGGGGAGCCCATCGTATGGTGGGAGTTTATTTTTCTTCTTTGTTTCACATAACTTTCCAGGTGGGGGGTGGGGAGAGGAAACAATGACACCAACCTTCCTCTTCATTTGCTGTAATCAATATTTTTTCTAAGGCTGCAGAATGTATTTTCAAGGACTACAAAAGTACTGTTGGAATACCTTTGGTGCTTCCTGGGCAAAAACAAAAACCAGACTAAATACCCATTCACTAAATGCTATTGAAAGCAAAGGGCTTCGTTTAGAAGTGGAAGCAGCATAGAGTCCAGAAGCTAAAGCTGTGATATTTGAAATCTTCATACTCTGTGCTACAAAGGGAACATACAAGCAATCAAATGAGAACAATTCTGTTTGGCAACAATTTACTAGTTTTCATATTGATTTTTCAACAAGATATGTTTTTTAAAAAAATAGAATTTGTGTTTTTTTCCATTTCACAAAGATTCCTGTGATTATCTAAAGCAGTGATGACAACCTCAATACTCTGCTAAGTAATATTCCCCTCAAAGAAAAATTCCATGGCATCTTGACTGCTTTTGAGGTTCAATAAATACCTGTAAAAATCTGCCTTGTACCACCCACCACCCTCTCTTGTGGCACTGTTCTCCGTGTGTTTATCAACTGAACAATGGCAAGTTCAGAGTAGCAACTCAGGCACATGACAGAGCATCCTTCGAGAACTGGTTGTTCTACCTCAGCTTTGACAGTGAGCAGACGATTTGGCCACCCCAAACGTGATTGCCTGCCCCTCTCAAGGAAGTAAGAACAGGAGAGCCACTAATGACAGTACTGAGATGCCGTGGGTAGCCTCTTTCGAGTGTCCACTTATTTAATGAATTCTCTAAGGCACACATTCAAGTTGGTCTGATGGTCAGCATTAAAAAAAAGTATATGTGCAAAAACTTACACATACCAATTCCAGAAGACATACCGCCCTGACTAGAACAAACTTTTCTGATTGTCCTGTTTCCTGGCTTTATATGTTATTGCTCTGCTAATCCTGGAATTCCAAACTGTTCCAGGTTTCCATCAAGCGCCTGTAAAAATGATAATCAAGGAAAATACACCATCAGTTGATACTCTGAATCTTTTGTTAGAGCAGTAACATTGATTGCAATGTCACTTTCAGGTAAGGTGAAGTTCATTAAAGACACAAAGCATTTTGTGCATGTGCACCTGTCTTCTCCAGGTTTTTAAAGGGGGAATATTTGTTGGTGAAAATGGAATTGGAAAATCGATAGCAAGCAAGCAAGCAGGCAGGCAGGCAGGCAGGCAGGCAGGCAGGAAAGAAAGAAAGAAAGAAAGAAAGAAAGAAAGAAAGAAAGAAAGAAAGAAAGAAAGAAAGAAAGAAAGAAAGAAAGAAAGAAAGAAAGAAAGAAAGAAAGAAAGAAAGAAAGGGAGCGACTGTCTAGATGTTTAAAGCTGGAATGGTGCAAATCTTTGCTTATGGACCTGGCTTGGATATACACAACCCAATTTTGTCTAGTCTTCCTCAGTACGATGGCCAGCAGGAAGAGGTAGTATATCTCACCCTATCCCCACAGCAAATATAATCTAAATGCTGATTCCAAATATTGCTCAAAGCTGTAAATCTTTTACTGGGATGCCTGCCATTCGGCCTGTTCATGCACAAACAGCACACAGATATCTGCATGGAAGATAGACGTACAGGACATTTGTAGATCAGGGGATAGGGTGGGATATAACATTGAATGAATGAATAAATGAATGAATGAATGAATAAATAAATAAGAAAGTTCTCTCCTCACATACGTTTTCCTTTTCTGAGCTGAGATTCTTCCCCTATCCCTATTCTGCAAGGCAGATGACACCAACAGGCCACGTCTGTAAAGTGTCCAAGATACCTGCAGCTCCAATACCCAGATGTTTTTGCAATTCTGACTTTTTAAAAAAAATCATGAAGGATGACTGTGTAAATAGATCCATTTGCATACTTAAAAATAGTAATTAATAGCAGGTACCATGTCTAAGGCGCAAGGGAGGGTGTGGGGGGACCGGTGACTGTCATAAGCAACAGGTGAATATGCTGTACTCACCCACAGGTAACAGACATGCTCCTTAGCTTTCAATATAAATTCTGTCTGTTTTTATCCTGGGAATTAATATACTGCCTGAGGCTGGGGGGAATAAGAGAGTATGATTGCAGTTTGCCGCTCTCCTAAACCTAACTTCCTGCTCTAGAAAAAGATTGAAAGGCACATTACAGCACGCTTAAGCAAGATAAGCAAGCCTGGCCCTGATCCGGCACATGGAGAGGCCACCTGCAGGATGCCTGGAGTTCTACAAGTTCTACAACTTGCCGGGAGGAGCTACGACCCCACCTGTTGAAGATCATCAATGACTCTCTTGAGCAAGGAGTCTTTCCAGATGGGTTGAAGGAGGCAGTGGTCCGCCCACTCTTGAAAAGACCATTGTTAGATCCTGGAGATCTGGCCAATTACCGCCCCGTCTCGAATCTTTTGTTTCTGGGGAAGGTAATTGAGAGAGTGGTGTTGGAGCAGCTTCAGGGTTTCCTGGATGACACATCGGCTTTCCATCCCTTCCAGTCCGGCTTCTGTGCTGGGCATGGGACGGAGACGGTTCTCGCCGCTGTCACAGATATGCTCCGTATGCAAGTAGACTGAGGCGGATCGGGGCTGCTGGTGTTGTTAGACCTCACTGCAGCGTTTGATGTGGTCGATCACGACCTTTTGGCCCACCGCCTGGCCTCTTCCGGGGTCCGGGGCACTGTCCTTCAATGGATTGTCTCGTTCCTCTGGGGGCGGAGTCAGCAAGTGTGGTGTGCCCGCTTTACTGTGGTGTGCCTAAGGGGGAATTGTTGTCCCCACTGTTATTTAACATCTATATGCGACCCCTTGCTCAGTTGGTACGGAGCTTTGGGCTGATCTGTCATCAGTATGCTGATGGAGGGGGGAGCCACTGCTGCCCCTGCAGCTCTCCAGCATTGTTTGGAGGCGGTCGCTGGTTGGTTGCAACAGAGCAGGTTAAAACTTAATCCATCGAAGACAGAGATCCTCTGGCTTGGTCGTGGGGGAGAGGTTAGGGATTTCCAGCCACCGGAGTGGGAGGGGGTCACATTGGCGCCGACCTCCTCCGTTTGCAGCCTGGGGATCCACCTGGATTCGTCTCTTTCAATGGAGACCCAGGTGGCCCATATAACCCTGGTTGTGTTTTTCCATCTCCGACAGGCCCGATGGTTGGCTCCCTTCCTCTCCAACGCTGACCTAGCCACTGTTATCCATGCAACGGTCACCTCCAGGCTAGACTATTGTAACTCGCTCTACGTGGGCCTTCCCTTGCGTTTGATCCGGAAATTGAAACTGGTCCAACATGCAGCGGCCCAGTTGCTCACAGGGGGTGCCTTCCGAGAACATATCTACTCTGTGTTGCGCCGCCTGCATTGGCTACCGTTTGAATTCCGAATCATCTTCAAGGTGTGGGTATTGACCTTTAAGGCCTTACGCGGCCTGGGACCCTCGTATCTTCAGGACCGCATTACCCCATATGTCCCGAGTCGACCTCTGCGTTCTGCAGAGGCCAATTTACTGGAGATCCCTGGCCCCTCAATGACACGGCTGGCCTCCACTCGGGCCAGGGCCTTTACGGCTCTGGCCCCTGCCTGGTGGAGACACTCTACCACCAGCTATCCGGGCCCTGCGGGACCTTGGAGAGTTCCGCAGGGCCTGTAAGACCGAGTTGTTCCACCGGGCCTTTGGAGAGACCAGCTGCTGAGGATGCCCCACCCCCCACTCCTTACTCTTCAGGGGTCCCTAACATCATTGGGACCCATTATTTTCTCTCGGGAAGGTTGAATATGGGTTTTGTGGGATACTGTTTTAGAAAGTAATTGTTTTAACTTATATGTATGTTTTTATCTATGATATTGCACTGTTCACCGCCCTGAGCCCTTCGGGATAGGGCGGTATATTAAATCAAATAATAAATAAATAAATAAATAAATAAATAAATAAATAAATATCAGATCCTGAGCTTCTCAGACAAAGGTCAAGTTAAAAAAAGTCAACGATCTTAGGGTGCAGCAAGGATATTTCGCCACCCCCCTCGGCCACATCCCCCCGTCATGTTGGCTGACTACTTGCAATAGAGCCAGTTCCACATCTTGGGGGACCCTTCCAACCCACTCACCCGTGCAGTGGCAAAGCGCCAAGGGGGCGGGGGGTTGCGTCGTGCGCCGGGCACATGCCTGGGAGAGTGGAAAATTGCCCCCATCCCCTCCCCCTTTTCCCCATGCCCCCGGCGCCTCCCCGCAGCACACCCCCTCTTCCCAAACTTACCTACACTTATTTTTTTAGTACTTTTTGAGGCTGAAAAAAGCAGCCTATTTATAGTTCAGGCTAAAAACTGCCTGAAGAACTACAGTTCCCAGGAGACCTTGGGGCTCACAATGTCTCCTGGGAAGTATAGTTCATCAGGCAGTTTTTTCCCTGAACTGTGCAGAGGCCGTTTTTTTCAGCCTCAAAAAGTACTAGAAATAGAAAAGGAACATAGGTAAGTGTGGGAAGGGGGCGGGGTGTGTGTGCCGTGGGGGGGCATCAAGGGGGCAGGGGTGCCAAGGGGGGCCACGGGAGGCAGATAAAACACACTGCACACCGGGCGCAGTTTGGCCCAGCTACACCTCTGCACCCATGTGTCTCGCTCCCTGCCTAAGCATCCTCCCCCTCCCCTGCTGGCAAGCTCTCCCACTGCCCACATTCACAGCAATATGCACTGCCTGTGGCCCTCCCTCTGATGGCACTGTGCAGAGCATACAGCTGGCTCATGGATGGAGAACACCCAGAAGTCAGCAGAAAGAGGTAGGCATGTTTGGGGGAGGGGTCAGCTGCAGGCAACCCTGACAGAAGGCCTTGGCCCCAGCAGCTGCCCCTCCAGAGAGCACGCTGACACCAGCCCTGTCCTTCAAAATGGAGGATTAATTAGCATTGTTGGGGCTCATTTATTTACAGACTAATATTTTTCTCCAAATATATACCAAATGTGCAGAAAACCTTGATTTTGGGTCCTTTTCACTGACAGTCTGATAGACCATAACATTTGAAATTAGAACAAACAAGCTCTAAGGAATCACGGGGCTGAGGCTCTCTCTGGGCTTAAGCCATCCACTCCCCCTTTTCACTTTTCCTCTGATGCTGATTCTCAACTGCTCAATGGCCCTTCCCACATTCTGAGTGGAGCAGAACAGAACTTCTGCCCTCCCCCATTCCTTGATACCTTCTTCCAAAAAGCATAGTTCCATTTGGTTAACAGGAAGCAAATCTAACACAGAATGTGGCATGGAGTTTGAAGATTGGGGCAACTTGGGCTCAATTTTGCTACTTATTTTTCAACCTAGCCAATTTTGCAAGACACACTTGAGAATAACTTGGATATCCCCTCCTGAGTCATGTATGTTGCCCTGAATATTTCAGAAGATGGGCGGGTCACAGATGCATTCATCATTGTTCTGAGTAGTTCCAGCCCTATACCTGAATTTGCAATCTAGAGATTCACTCCCAGCTGTGCACACTTTTATACCATTTCTGTTTTTTCCTGGTGGTCTGGAAACTTATTTTTAAAAATTATTTAATGAAGGGTAAATTTTTCAACAAATTGCATGAGAACACCCATCTTGTGATCACTATGCCCCACTGCTGTTTTCAAATGGAAAGGAGAGATTGTCTACCTGGAGCACCTTCCTCCTACTCTGCATCATCAGCACCTTGCTTTCACACAGCTGCCCTGGTGACAAGGTGAGGTATGGCTGAACTGTACACCCTGGGTCAATACAGCTGCCTAAGAAGCTGAAAAGGAATCCACACCCATCAACAGTTTTGGTTAAAAAAAACCATGGAGATTTGGAGATCATTCCAAGCAAGATATATTTTGGGCCTAACAATCTTCCATTACAATAACAATTGACAGTGGATTGAAAGTGCGTTATTCTGTGTGTGCAGAAGGTGACATGCAAAGAAGAGGAGGGAGGGGGAGTGGCCCTGGCATCTGGACATGGCCCACCCACCTAATGGAGGGAAGGGAGCAGAGGGAGGGGGAGAGGTGGCATGCAAGGGAAGGGGAGTGAAGGAGGGGAGGGAGGGGTGGATTGCACGGGAGAGGAAGGAGGGGGCCCAACATCTGGACATGGCCCACCCACCCTAGCAGAGGGAGGGAGGGAGGGGTAGCATGCAAGGGAGGGGGGAGGGTTTCCTTGAATATCTCCAGCTCTGAAAGCATTACATATGAATGTTTAGCACACATTTTGAAATAGGTTTGAGTCCAGTAGTACCTGAGAGACCAATACAATTTTCAGCGTATGAACTTTTGATTGTTTATATGTTACTGACAGTCAATGCTCATACCCAGAAAGTCTTGTTGGCCTCTAAGCTGCTTCTGGACTCAAATCTAGTTCACCTACTGCAGACCAACATGGCCGCCCTCTGAAAGTAACACATATTGACTAGTTCTGAGGCAGACATGTGCACAGCTGAGGCCACAGATTTTCTGTTCTCTGGAGATGCAGAAGTCACCCAACTTCTAGATTTTTGTATAGCTAAAGAGGTGTCTTCGGTGAACACATGTGGCTGGAACATGCTTGTTCAATGGCTTTTAACAGCCACTTGGAAGGAAAAGCTCCAAAAGGAAGGCCTGAAGAAACCATTTGAAGAGTGATGGAGAGCCAGTGTTATAGATCCAATCATCCTCTTCCTCCACTTTGGGAAGTCTTCAAACACAAGTCAAAATGAAAGGCGAGATATAAATATTTTGATAAACGAACTAATAGGTGAACACACTTTGCCCACTGAAGTGGTAGGACTGGGGTAGGGCTCACCACAGCACGGGGCCGCAGGGGGTGGGCAACAGAAAGAGCTGCAGCCAGTTTGGTTTTCAGAGAACGGATGTGGCTTGAAGAGCCCATGAACAGTCAGGGTGTCTGTTTGCCTCCTTCCCTTCATGCTTATCTTACATAGTTTAGAAACAAACAAACAGATATTATAAAGTGGCACAAAAGAGAAAAAGCTGGAACTTTTGACACTTGGGAAATGGGGAACTGTGGAATGCAGCACTGCCTGGGTCCACCGCCAGGATGGCTTCCTTCTCCAATTACGTCAAGCTCCTGGGCTAAGGACTGTTAAAATAAGATCCAATAGAGAAAAGTGAGACTTTTTATCAATAATGATGCTAAAGATTTAATTCTATTTTGATGTTTAGTGGCCAAGTGCTGAATGTTTAGGGATTAAGGGTTAGTATTTGATGCAAAGGAACTGTGTCTATGAAATAAATACTTCACAACTTGATCAGTTTTAGTTCTTATGTATGTCATAAATTTTTACTGGAAAAATATTGCCCCCCCCCCTCCCCCTAAATTCTCCATCACATCAGGGAGAATATTTCCATTTAAAACAGGCCTGGATTGGAATACAGCACTGCCGGCAGACCACTCGTCCCAAATAAGACAGAGCACAGCGCAGAGCTCACTTGCAGGGAATGGTGGCCACAAACACATCCTTCACGCAAACAAATCTGTTGACTCTTGTACAGCAGACCTTTGAGAAGTGTTCAGGGCTTGTATGCATCAAGAGCAGCCCCAACAGATAAGAGGGGGGCGGCCCAGCGTGACATTGTTTGCAAGATCCTTCGCTGACCAAACCTCACAGATCCATTCTGACTTAGATGAGGGTGTCTGTTGTCAGAAATCTATGGCCACTTTGAAGGGATCGTCTTGGGTGATGTGGACAGTCCTTGAGGTGGTAACCCTGTAAGTAAGGTTGGATGGTATCAAACTGACTGTAGCCAATAGTCTGGGGCTCTTTTAGAATTCAGACGCGCTTTTTGTACACCAAGTTTGGCACAGCTGCCAACAGTAAATTTTGTGCCCTGACGAACTAGCTGTGCAATATTGACCTCTGTAGCCTCTAGACAACGATAACACACCCAATGCTGTGGATTATTAAGAAAGTGGGTGAAAATAAAGCAGCAAGAAGTATATGGGGCCACCTTTGCATGGGCTGGCCACACTTGGAATATAGGTAGACTTTGCTTAGAAGGCTTATTGTGGAGAGGCAACAGATACAGAAAAGGGCAACCAATGATCAAGATTAGGAGGGAAAAAAGGGGGTGGGCAAACATACAACACAGTATAGGCTGATAACAGGATGGTCTGCAAAGTTTGAAAACTGATTTGGAAGGAATCAGGCACAATAAGGGGCAGAAGCAGACAAGGAGGGCTGCATCTCTGAATTGTGGGAAACGTTGCTTGAGATAACTTTTGGTTCTTGGTTCATGGTCTTAACCCAGTTTAGTAAATTGTATAAATGTCTGAATGTACATAAATTTCTTATACACACAAGGGGTTTTTTTTTAATTTAAAAAGTGCTCCTCAAAATCAGAGGCATTGAAATCACCAGTGACAAGGTACTGCAATTCAAATTGAAATGAAGTAACACAAAGGGATCTGACACACAGGTCTATTTCTGTGAAGAATTTAAATGGAATGCTCGGCAGAATTTGTACAGTCAAATGACAAACTGAATGTTCACATAAGTTTAGTCTTATCAACACAGCATTTTAAAAATAAGGTACGAGTTGAAAATCAATGGGGCAGGTCCCAATTCCAAGCTAACAGTGCAATCATTAAGTAGAGTTAACACCCTTTGGAGTTCACTGAAGTCAATGGGCCCAGAAGCTGCTCCAGCTGCTCCCCAGTTACACAGTGACAAAAAGTGGAACCTTTTGCTCCTTGCTCTTTTGGACAGATTTGTGCCTTTCCCTTTTTGTTTTCCTGGGACAAAACCATGTATAGTGGTGGCAATGCCATATCTCCTGTTAGGGTTTTTTTTGGGGGGGGGGGCACAAATGGCATTCATGTTTGTGTGTGGGGGGGACGACGATGACTGGATCAGGGGAACTATATCATAAAGTGTTTTTTTAATCCATACCCCCTCCAACTTACAATTTGTTCTGCTGAGGTCCAGACATTTGGTTTTGCTAGACAGCAATAGTCCCATTAAGTAAATCAAAGAGCATCAAAGAACATCTTTCTACTGCCTGGCAATTTGGAACAAACTTTCACAGGCATTAACAAAAAGAAGGTCTTGTAGTTTATTG
The DNA here is from genome assembly GCF_021028975.2 of Sphaerodactylus townsendi. Classification (NCBI taxonomy): domain Eukaryota; kingdom Metazoa; phylum Chordata; class Lepidosauria; order Squamata; family Sphaerodactylidae; genus Sphaerodactylus; species Sphaerodactylus townsendi. The sequence goes on along the minus strand of NC_059436.1, from coordinate 58,050,987 downwards.
GCAGAACATCCGGTTTGCACACAGGCTGAGAGCATTTCAAAGGACCTCAGAAAGGGAGGGGCTGGGGGAAACCTTTCTCATCTTGAGACCAGGGAGAACCAGGGACGGTCACAGCAGCCACCACGGAGTTCCATGGAACAAGGGTGTGACTTGGTAAAAGGCCGGTTCATAAAAACAAACAATTCTTCAAATGATAAACCTAACCCAATGGATATTTATATCTTGGAGCTCCTCTTTTAGTCCTGCTTTCAAGGCCTGTCCCATTAATTGCATGATACACAAATCCACTCTTTTGCATAAGGTCTCTCTAGACCTGTAAGAAAGTCTGCCTGCATGTACTGACAGTCCCATAAATAAATAGTTTTCAAAAAGCAAAACAAACAGGAGTGCATCCTAAAGTAGCTGAATTTTTGTGACATTCTAAAAATATGTTTGTGGTATTGAGGCACTTCAATTACAGCTCTTCAAAATGGATGAGTAATTCAAAAGCAGGCATGAGCGTGCATCATGATTTAAAGCATAACAAACCACAATCATTTCCATCTCTTACAATAAACATGACAACTACAGCTCTGCATAGTTGCCATGCCTATAAATAGAACCTAAAAAAGATTTCCTTAAAGCACTTCTTAAATAATTTTTTTAAATCTACCAAGAGAAAAAAAAATTAGTACAGATAACTGCAAACGTGTTTCTTCACATTTCTGTATACTGATGCGGGCCATCCCCCCCCCCCCCCCCCCACTTTTACCTTTTGGTTTTAAGTTCTTTTAAGACACTGACATGAAAGTTTGCATCATTGCATTAACAGAAGTCAATCTGTCAGAAAAAAACACATTTATTTTTGTAATGGCAGCATACGTGTCCTTCACACCACAGCCAGAGGGTCTACAGCTGTGGCTCATATGCACCAAAGTCATGTAAGCAGAAGAACAGACTCAAATCAATCTTCTTCATATGTTACAAAAACCTCACCTCTTTTAATATGATTATGACACAACCTTTTGAATTACCTTAACAATGACTAAAATATGAAGTCATTACACACTGGAGGGCTTGTTTGTCTCCAGACCATGACTGTGGGCCACCATAGGTACATCTGTAAATTCTGCAGAGCCTCCTTCTACATCCTGCTGGGTTTGCTTCTCAGCTATCCTGTCTCTTGGTGGGTCCACAACCCCGTCTCTTTCAATGGTGAGTTACAAGACTTGGAGGTGCCAAGCCCCTCCTCCCAACCGTCGCTGTGATCATGGGCTTCCCCTTCCTTTTCCTTAACAGGGATCTCAGATGGCAACGAGCTGACATTAGCCCTGCTGGGATCACACATGTTGGGCTCCTGAAAAAGAGAGCTTAGCTTTGAATCTGCACAGGGACAAGGCTCTTCATCATCAAAAAGTCTGGCTTTTGAAAGAATGAGCATTTCTGCACTTAAAGGGACAGCCTCCATTTTTTCTGACACTTGGGTATATAGCTCTTCTGCCATGCATCTTAGAGACAACTCTGCCTCTTCTGTCTTGCATTTGGAAACCAGGATCCCTTCTTGCTTTACAGGAGCTTTAAGTTTCTCACCAAGCAAGCCCTCCCGCCTCCTGAACACATTGCTCTGGGGAACTGGCAATTCTAGGCCACGCCTTTTCCTCAAAAGCACACATTTCTTCTTCGTCTGGGCACCTTTGAAGCCTGCTGTAGACTTGCTAGAAATTTTGAACTCCCGTGGGTTCTTTTTTCTGAAAAGTGACATGGGCTTAAAATAATTCTGCAGTTTGCAGTTCTCAGCTTTCTCCTTCCAAGTCGGAAGACTTCTCTGATCAAGGCTGTCATCAGACACCCCCTTCCTGTCCACTGCAATTCTTTTTACAGATAAACCAGCACCTTTGGCTGGAGCAATTCTCTGGTTTCCCTGCAGCATCACTGCTGCTTGGCTGTCAGTGTCTTCTGTGCACGTTCTGGCTTGTTTACCAAGTCGAGCAACAGTTCCTGCACTCTCTCTTTCAATACTCAGAGCACTTTTCAACTCAGTCATTGGCTGACAGCCCTTCTTTGCTCTCTTATTCTGCTTCAATAAGTCAACGTCCCCACCTTCTGACCGCTGGCGCTTTGCTTTTGGTAGTGCAGTTTGAGGATTAGCAGCTTTCATAGTGTCAACAATTCCAAAAGCTCCAGCTATTTCCACACAACGCGAGGAATCTTTGGCCTTTTCTGCTAAGAACCTCTGGATTTCTTGTTCAATGCCATCTTCACTATCCAAAGAGTTGCTGTCTTCCATCAAGGGTGTGGCCATCCAAGGATGCTGACCATTCATTGCTGCTGCTGCTTGGCAGTCTGGTCCAGAAACTGTCTGGCCTCCCTTTCCAAAGGTTAATGCCCACTGTCTGACCTCCGCGCTTTTAGTTCTCCCTTTCACAATGCATCGAGACCCCTTCTGTTTACTCACTTCCCGAATGTTTCTTCTGGATCTTATGAGGCAGCTTTTTAGCAAGGTAGGATTTTTGGATTTGCAGTCTTTTTTGGGGAGAATTTCAAGTTTATCCTCAAAAATATGCATCTCGGCGTTACCAAATCTCACTTTCTTACACTGAATGTTTTGGTCTTTGGATTTTTTCTTCAGCTTCCGTTTAGATCTTAAGAGATCTTTGATTGCTGTATCCAAATCCTCGTCGCTGTCCAAAGAGCTGCTCTTGTCATCTGTGCTATATTTCTGCAGAACTTGTCTTGTATTTTTTACAAGCCCCCTTGCATCAAGAAGTCCTTGTGCCAGGGGGTACGTAAAATCCACAGAACTGACAGTGGCTGGAGTGACCTCCTGTTGCGTAGCCGCCCCGCTGGTTTCATGGTTTTTCACACTGCTAAGAACATTCTCTTTTTGGGAAGCAACATGTTTTGAATGGCTGTCACTATGCAGACGGCTAAAACCCATCTCTGATAGTGTCCTTTGTTTATTCTGTCTTGGTCTTGATACTCTGCCTTCCTTTTTAAGTGTCCTTTTATGATTCAGGGCTAGGTTCAATGTGTTGGGAAAGAACCGCTTAGGCCTCTTGAGCTGCCCAGAGGACAGAGGCTTTGGGGTGGTTATCAAACACTCTCTTTGTGCTTTCACAGCCAAAAAAGCTCTTATCTCTTGTTCAATGCTGTCATCGCTGTCCACAACATTACTATCACTCTCATGGTGGGAAGAAGGGACACCCTCCTGGGAATGGAAGAAAGGGTCAGCCAGGAGGGATCTATTGTCACCTGACACAGGGAGTGGCAAGATAGTTTTGGAGATATCCAGAATGGCTTCTGCACACATCAACTCAGCCGCAGTATCTGCTCTGCAGGACTGTGACGTGACCATACTACTGGCAAAGCTGTTTGCTGGAGAAGTGCAACACCTGTTTTTCTCCTGCTCATTACAGATGGCACTGATTCTATTTAATTCTGTAGGTTTTGAGCCAAGATGTTTCCTCTTGCTGCTCCTTATGGCTGTTCTGGTATTTTCTGGCAAGGCATTTCCATCTGAACGGATTGTCAGGCTTGCAGATATGTGTGCTAGCTCCCCAGCCCCAAACTCTTCCTTCTGAAAAGGAACATGGCTGGCTTCAGCATTGGCTGCTTTTCTGACTTTTTCCAGCTGGTAAAGTTGAATTGCTTCTTCGATGCCGTCATCACTACTTGAATCAGATATATTTAAACTTTCAGGGCCTTGTTCTCCTCTGTCTTTCCAAAACTTCTGCCTGATCTCACCATTATTACTTTGCTCCAACATGCAGGAATGGGCAGCCCCAGGAGAGTTAAGGTATATTTGGCTTGTTTTTTTGACACCCACAAGCTCTTCTGTTTTCAGCATCAAACATTTAGGAGGTGTGCTGGTGTTTTGCAGTTCTACTTTTCGCCTCCTTAAGAAGGCCTTGCCTCCTCGCTTGAAAGAACCTGGCCTTGTTTTGCTGGTTCCTTTTTTCTGACTTGTTAATTTCTCACGTGCCTCCTTTTGATCCAGACTCTTACTCCCTCCAGACACCGTCTTTTTTCTTGTTTGCTGTTTCTTTTCATTGAGGAATTGCTCTATCTCAGCTTTTATACTCTGTTCAAATGAGTCATCACTGCTCACGCTGCAAGGGGAGGGGGCCCAATGGAGTGTGTCATCTCCCAGAAAATCAGGAGCAAGGTGCTGAGGGATCCCATTTGCTTTCACACCGGCAGGGAATACATTACAAGCCACAGCACAGGAAGGCTGCTCTTTTCTGAGACTCTTGTCTGCATGAGTGCCTGGCAAGGGCGGGAGGTTCCGGCCTTTGTTTTTCAAGTACTCTTGAATGGCTTCCTCTATCTCTCGATCAACAGAATCATCACTGTCAGAATTCAGTGACAGGGGCCCAAACTCTGAACCCTCTTCCGCGTCCATGCCATCGGAGTCAGCAGGGCAGCTGTCCTGGGCATGCTTTGCACATCCTTGGGGTGGCAGCCTGCCAGTGCTCCTCAGCTTGTGACCTCCAAATTTCACCCCCTTTATTTTTTCCTGCAAAATGCAGCCATATTCACTGGTAGGGGCCAAGGATAAGTCTTCACTTTGCAGATTGTTTATGATCATCTGCACTTTGGTGCTTATGGATGTCCTACCAATGTCATCTTCAGATTCCGAGAAGCAGACCGGGTATCGACAGCTCCTCGTCTGGGCAAAAGGCTCCCATTTTCTCTGGAGAGCTACCAAAGGAGAGGTATTCATAAGGAACATCGTGCCAGGTGAATGGGAGGGCCTGCACATTTCTCAGGCAAAGCACTTCTCCACCCTAACAGAAAAGGAAACAAAAGGGGACAACATCACAACTAGACACAAAGACAGGACACAAGGAAGAGTGAAGGCAGCCACTAAATTTTACATGTTTTATCCCAGCTTGTCAGATGTATATTATATTATTTAAACGACTGGCAGGTGCAGGGAGTTTTTATTAAACTGTGCCATCTGAAAAAAAAATTCAACCAAACACAATTATCCTGCTGTCAGGTTGGTAATCTGCACCCTACAAGCGCCCCACAACTCGCAGGGAGGGGAAGAGCTGGTGTGACCCCCATCTCAGCAACAGCACCCTTTCCTATGAGGTGGTGGCAAAAGTGGTTAAATGGACTCACATCAGTTGTAAATACGGGCAGGGGGGATATTGTGCAAACATTTCAGGCGCCCCAGAATGCTGCGCTGCTGCACCCTCCAGACCTCAACCTGGGAGGGCCTCCAGGCCAGCGCAGCCGGGGACTAGAGCGCTCAGCCCCAAACCGGATTCAATTCAGTTTGGACACCGTGGCGGCTGCGGGGGGTGGGGGGCTTGGACTTGGGGCTCCTTCTCTGTGCGCGGGGGGGGGGGTCACGTCCCGTAGGAGGTCCTCTGGCCCCCGGGGGGGGGGGGGGCGGGCACCACGTTCCCTGCTGCAGCCCCTCAGGCGCCCCTCTGGAATCGGGGGCCGCCCAAAGCCCCCCTCCCTCGGGGCGCAGAGGCAGGGAGGGGCGGGGCCAGGCCCGGGCTCAGCCGCCCCTCCCCTCTCCCCGGCGCACCGGCAGAGAGGACCGGCGGCAGCCCCGGGCCGGGCCTCCAAGGCCAGGCCGCGCCCCGCCCCTTCGGCCTTCCTTGCAGGGCGGGGTGGCGCGCCTGGGGGCCGCAAAGGCCGCTCGTCAGTCAGCCGTCCCCTGCCCCCCCCCCCGCCAGGAAGTCGCGCAGGAGGAGGAGGAGACCGCCCCCCGTGCCCCGCAGGCAGCCCGCCCCCCCCCCCCGTCGCCACGGCAACCGCCCGGGCCTGCCGCCGCCTCCTCCTCAGCGGGAGGGCCCCTCCAGAGTCTCTCCCGCCGCCCGCCTCACCTGCTGCTGCCGCCGCCGCCGCTGCTCTCCGGAGGCGGGACTGCCTCGGTGCTCCTGGTCGCCGCCGGGGGGCCCTCAGCGCCCGCCCGCCCGCCACGGGGGAAGGGCCGGAGGAGGAGGAGGCTCCGCCCGCGGGGAGGGCCACTGACCGGCCGGGGGTGGGACCGGGCCTTTGTGGCCCCTCCGTGCCCGCCCTCCTCTCGCCCCGCCCCGCCCCCGGCAGGAGAAGCCTTTGCCCCGCCGCCGCCGCCGCCGCCGCCGGGCAGCCCCCTCCGCCTCCGCCTCCCGAGGGCTGGGCAGGCACTTCCCTCCCCGTCTCGTGTGAACCCGCGACATGCAGCCGGGCCGCAGTCCTCGCAGTCGCCCCGCGCCTGGCTGGCCTCGTGCGCGCAACCAGCAGGGATCGCGCAGCGGCGCCCGGAAGCTCCTCACCGCAAGAGCGGCTGTTTTTCCTGCAGGACCCTTGGAACCGCCCGTCGGGCCTTCGAGGTCTTCCAAGTGGAAATCTGGCTCTCCGGCGACGGGCGCTGAATGGGCAAGGGCACGTCAGTCGCAGCAGCGCCTTTGCCTGAGGCCCTCCACAGCCGGCCGGGCAGAGCGGGCAGCAGCAGCACCCAGGGCACTATCCAGACCTGCCCTCCTCCGTGGACGCCTTGTCCACAGCAGCAGTACTTGCAATGCAGACCCAGCACAAAACGGCAGGTGGAGGGGGCTCTGTGGACAGTGTTGCATTTATTATCCCCAACGTTGTACAGTTGGTGTACCAACCACAGTTGTTGAAACATGCTTATACGACATTCACATTTCCAAGTTTGCCTGGGAAGCAGCACCAGGCTAACCCTGATGTTTCCCATAATAACAACTGCAAAGTGTGGATGTGCAACTATGAATATGTTGAAGGCACCACGTCCTTACTGTTTAGAAGGAGTACAAATTATACTGGGGAAATCCTGCAGAACTCCGTTGTGCTGTGGGCCTGCAGTGCAATTCAGTTACTTCCATCAGTTGATGGGAGACTGAGGTTATGGTTGGCAGACAAATCACGGTTGCCAACAGGCCTAGATAAAAATGTCCCTGCAACAGAGGCTTAATGTACAGAGATAGGCAGCTGAAGATTTTCATGGCATGGAGGAAAATAAGAATGTGGTACATGTCATATGCCAGTGCCCTTCTGCTGAAGGAATGCGATAGACCCCCCCCCCCCCCCCCCCCCCCCCCCCGCAAAAACAGTGGCGCCCACGTGACACCCGCCACCCTCTCTGCAAGCAAGGGGAAACCCCCCCCCCCCCCCCCCGCCCGGCAGATGGCAACCCTGAAGACATTAGTGAGGAGGGGCAGAGACTCCATGACTTGCATGCGGATGGGTTGTGTCTGCTATGCATGTGGAAGAGCCCAGATTCAGTTCCCGCAGGCAATACCAGCTGTCAAGGGATTGAGCTTTCAGTAACATTCCATGTCCAAGACCTTTCTCCTCTGTTCTCAGCTCAGTGGATGCCAGATGTTAGCAGCTGGTGAGAGCAGCTGCCCCTGGCAATGACTGGCTCAAGGCCTCTTCACAGGTGTCCAACAACTCTGCTAATTAATGTACTGATTTCAGCAGTAACGGGTGTGTGTGGGGGTTGCTCTTGTTCCAGAACGCTCCCTCAGGGCTGGGTCATGATTGGATGAAGAAGGTCAGAAAATCAGGGGGCCAAGTTGCTATCAACCTGGACTATTCTCATAGTATCACCTTTAGTTTTTAGCTTTATCTGCTATGTTATTTCTGTGTTATTTTCCTTGTCATTATACCTAACTTGAATTATGCTGTTTGACTTGGAACTGAATGTGCTAGTGCCTCAAGAACTGAACATCTCTGCTGTAAGAACCTTCAATAGGTATATGTAGGAAGTTAGCCTTCTTGTTTTTATGTACTTTGAACTTTCATTAGAAGTATGTCGTTTTTAAATCCTTTGATGATATTATCCATTCAGTCGTTCCCGACCCTTGGCGACCTGATATGCAAGCTCTTTCCACATTTTTCGATTAAGTACGGCTTCCTTCAGCTGGTTGATGTTCATGCCTGTATCAGCTTTTATGGTATCTAGCCATCGTATTCTTTGGCGTCCAGGTCTTCTCCTGCCACTGACAAGTCCGAGCATCATAGATTTTTCTAGTGAATTTGATTGCATCACATGACCAAAGTATGTAAGTCTGAGCCTGGTTATTTTCCCTTCTGGTGATGTGTGTGGTTTTATGCAGCTCAAGACTTCTGCGTTTGTCACCCTAGCTGTCCATGGTATGCATAGTTGCTTTCACCAACACCACATCTCAAACGTGTCTATTCTTCTGTCGGCTTTCTTTGTAGTCCAGCTTTCACATCCATACATGGCTAAGGGAAAGATGATGGCTTAGACTAGCCTGTGCTTGGTTTTGATGCAAATGTCTTTGCCTTTCCAAATTTTATCTGTGCTCAGCATTGCGCTTCGTCCTAATGCTATTCTCCGCTTTATCTCAGGGGTTACTTCTCCATTACAGTCAATTTTTGAGCCCAGGAAGATGAAGTCTTGGAAGTACTCAATGACCTCATTGTTAATGCTCAATTAAGACTCAAGTTAAGACTCAATGACCTCATTGTTAATGCTAATTTGTTAATGCTAATTTGGGCCCGATCTATGGTAGCTGTTGTCATGATGTTTGTCTTCTTCACATTGAGATGGCCCATTTTTTAGCTTTCAGCTTTGATCTTCACTATCAACTGTATCGGATTGTTCTCGGTCTCTGCAAGCATTGTTGTGTCATCTACGTAACGAAGATTGTTGATGTTTCTCCTGCCAATTTTCACTCCTGTTTTTGAGTCTTCTAGCTCCGATTTTTGCATGATCACTTCGGCATAGAGGTTGAACAAATTTAAAAAATCAAAATAAAATGAATGCATAAACAAATATCAGGATTTAATTTGACCACCAATTTCTCACAGCTCATCACCAGAACTTTTATGAAGGCTTGTTCTTCAAATGTGGAGTATGCCTCAGTGCAAAGTAAATACAGCTAGCCTCTATGTGTATGTGGGCACCGTTTTTCAAACTGTATGTAGAATTTCTGCAACAGCCATTTGCCAAGATTTTGTGTAATTGTGAGACTCTTCTGGTTTTATGTGGTGGCAGTTGTCTTGGTTTTCCATTCACTACAGGAATGTGGGTGTCAAGAAACCTCAGGATACATTCTCAGTCTTCTATAACATGGACTTTGGAATGCAGAGATATTGCAAAGTGTAGATATTTAAAATATTGTTTCATATATATATATTTCAAATGGTGCTCAAATGGTGCTAATGGGACAGCAGAAATAGCAGCCTGTCAAGTGCAATACTTTTATTCAAGAAAAGGGATTCTGTACATTATGGACAAAAGCCTCCATCAAATGAAACTCCTCGTGGCGGAAGCTTTTAATGGCAACTGGCAAAAATGGACTGAATTTATAAGTAATGAACTAAAGGTTATTGTATACCCGGTTGATAAATTTTTCTTTGTTAGTGATCTGTAGCAATTAGTTAAATTTAAGATCACGAGTAAAAGAATGTGTTAGTATAGGGTAGAATAGTTGGTGTTTGTTTTATTTTATTGCAGAATCCTGTCATAGGTGACCTGACTGTACAAAGCAGTCTGCTATGCCAGGAGGGAGTTCATGTAACTAGATACTTGTTTAACATTATAGACGATATTCAGAAAAGAAATATCAAAATTTCTTTTTAATAACCTTTTTACTTCCTGTTTTGTAGTCTTATCTTGTTCTATTCTTGGCTTTTCTCTTTTTTCTTCTCCATATTGTTGAATTCTCAAATCCATGACCGGATTACCTATTAAAAGGAATTTAAATTATAAAACAAATAATAAAATTTTCTTTTTTGGGGGGGGGAACTTAATAGATATTGATGGCCAAGTAGACCTCCTCCTGAGAGCTATGTAGCCAAGTTATGGAAGATAGAAATTAGCAGATAATATTGAATTTTATTTTCTCTTATTAAGCTTTCCGCTGATAACTTGTATACTATGGAAAACTATAACCGGTCATGATTACTTTTTCTCGTTACTTTTATACTTCTTGTATTATATGAAAAACAATAAAATTTATCAAATAAAAAATAAAAGGGATTCTGGTGTGAGATTCTGACACGCTGCACAAACTGCTTTCTGTACATAGGTACTATTTTTCTTACGTGCACGTCTGTGTTTCCTTTTCAGTTCTTTAAACCTGTTCTGCCCCCCAAGTGAATCTGTTGGAGGTGCCCTGTACTTGGCTAGGACAGATTGGGGAGAGACACAAGCCAGGTTCAACAGTTCTTACAATGGGTTTATTATTGGAGAGAAACAAGACCCTCACTCCCCCCTTGGGTCTATCTAATCAGAGTACTTCCTTGTCTTGAGAAGGTTTGAAGCTGCAGACTGTGTCTTCTCTTGGTTGCTTTCAAGATAGTCCACTGTGACTTGCTTCCTTTCAGTTCTTTTAGTCTTTGTCCAGTTCTAACTGCTGCTAAACTTGACTTGTGCTCTAAGGACCACCATATAATAATATGGACGTCACGAATATTCTGGTCTCCAACTACCCTTAACACCTCTCTCAGATTGACTGACTAAAACTAAAACAGGGGATTGCTGGGTAAAGAAAGGAAACTGCTTATTGGGAAATGTCTTAAAGGGACAGGGGCTAACTAAAATACCCTCCCATAGAAGACTTAACAATGAATTAAAACCATGCTAACTATGGGGAAACTGAATCTTAATGGGGAAATAACAAAAGGCTCTGTGGGGGCACAACAAAGCCCATGTATACACAAGCCAAACTTGATATATCATGTTTCCAGAAATGGAGGGAGGCAAAGAACACTTTTATTTATTTAGAATAAAAAAGGTAACATAAAGAAGAAAGATAGAAGCAGTTCAAAACTACTGGACTAAGTTTGTCCAGCAGAGTATCATATTAACTTCAGAGATTTAGTGCATAATCTGGCCCTATGTAAATTTATTATTACTTTATTAAATTTATACCTCTCCTTTCCCAACTACAGTCGGTCTCAGGGGAGGAGAGGGTGTTGCTGCCTGAAGAATAAAGGAGAGACAAAGCAGTTTGAGCAGTGGTAGAAACTGACCTAGTAAATAGTTCTCTGGGCAATTCTGGGGGTAATTTTACTCTGGGAGTGGTACGCATCATTCGCTGGTATCAAGAGGCATTCAAGTAATTGTAGGCATCCAAGGCCGGCCCTTGACAAAAGGTATCTTGGGGCTCTCCTGAGCTTGGTTGGCATTTTAATTCTCCTGTATGTATAATTAGTTTTAAAATTCTGTTTTATGACCAGAGGCGTAGCTGGGCCATACTGTGCCTGGTGCGCACTCTGTGTTTTCCGCCCCAGCAGGTGCCCCTGCCCCCCCCACTTTAGTTCAGTTTGGAAAGGTGGCGAATCTCTTCAGGGTTGAATACAGCCCAGTGGGAACTATATACTCTATGAGACCTTAGGGCTCGCAAGGGCTCCTGGGAAGTGTAGTTCCCACCAGGCCATTTTCAGCCTGAAGGGAACAGGCCACTTCTCCAGCCTGCAGCTTCAATAAGATAAGTGTGGGAGGGCGGGTGCAATTTTCTGCCCTCTCTCCAGGTGCGCACCCGGTGCAACGTCCACCCCCTGCTCCCTGGTAGTGCCATCTCTGTTTATGGCAAAATGTGGGAAAGGCCCGAATGGCCATTTCCCCTTGTCAGATGCATCAGAGATACAAGATTTTTTTTGGTGCGGGGAGGGCTGTTACTTGGTTTCTGCTGGGGAGGGTGCCTTCTGGGTGACAGATAGTGTCAAAAACAGCTCCTCTCAAATTTTGAATAGACCTCTGGTGCAGATAAGCTATAGTAGTGGATAGAATATATTTGAGTAAACAGCTACAAAGCATCAGGCTGGCAGTCAGATTAAAAAAACTACCCTTTGCTTTAATCCTGCATGAAAGAAAGCATAGGTGTTTTTCAGATGGACATAATACCCCAGGGGAAAACTGGGATCATACATCCTGGGTTGTTTGTATCTCGGTTTCTCCCTCTGCATGGCAGCCTGTCAGTGCATTCAGGTTGGGAGGAAGAACTCCAGGTGATTATGCACGGCCCAGGTTTAGTTTCATTTTCCTTGCCAATGTTGCTGTGCATGCACGAACTGTCCCGCTTTTCTGACGTTTTGATTGGCTGCAGGCAGTGAGGCAGGAAAAATAAACCAGTCTGTCTCCCATGATGTTTGCATGGGAGTGGGAGCGGTGTGATTTTTAAAAAGAACTGCCAATTTATCGTTTTTTGAAAGCTGCAGGATAAGGGAACTCTTGCAGGCCAGGCCCGAAAGCCCTGCGGAAATCATGGCCAAACCGGGATGTTTCACCTCCTTATCCTAGGATATATAGTCCATGTAGAAAACCACATAGCAAACTAAACTGAGATTGTGAGACATTGTACCTTTGCATGAGGGAAATGATGGTAGAGGCAGATGTTTGGCAATGTCAGGAGTGGCGCCTGCCCCCTCCTGCCCTCAGACAAGGGACACACCTGGGCTAAGGAAATCGGTTCCACAGGGGTAGAGGTGCGAGCACTGACCTATGTACCTACACCTGTCTTATGTTAATGGGCCTTTTGTTCTGTTTCTATGTGCTTAGCAATGTAGATAACTAGGTCGATCTTGCATGACACTCCAGATGGGGGGAAGGGAGGAGTGGAAGCCGCGCTACTGCCCGGCAGGAGACAGTCGCTGTCCTGGCCTTGGGATGCTTGTCTTCGAAAACACGTCACATATCACAAACAGTCGAGATGGGGTTGTTTCTCCTTAGGTGTAGAACCTAGTCCTGTGCAGTCTTTCTGATGGCATCTCAGCAGCTGACAATCTTAACTCAGGTGGCAAAGGTCCAGTTAACACAACAGTTTAGGGTTCCTGGAGCTGAATTCAGATTCTTTCAAAGCCAGTGGAACTATCACCCCGTAAAATCTGATAGGTTCAGACACAAACCTTCTTGAGGGAAGGGTCTACTTTTGTTGAAATCCATTGGGACAAGCTTGAGAGAAGGTTTTAGGAAACTTGTCCCCCTTAATGAACCCTTTCTTTCTCACAGCTACTTATAGTTCAGTGTTCCTCCTGGAAGGCACAACAATCACTCAGTGCTCCATTGCTGCAGGGTCAGCAAAAGTCACAATCTCTGAAGGCAAAAGCAGAGAAAGACGAAGCAGAGAACTCTTCACCCAGAGGCAGTTGTGAGCTTTAGCTTTTCTGACTTTCTCCCAATACATCCTGGTTATTTGTTTGAATTCCTCTTTGGTGATTTCCCCCCTTTTCCATTTCTTGTACGTGTCCTTTTTAAATCTTCTCAGTTGACAGTTCTTTAGACAGCCATCCTGGTTTCCTTGGACACCTCCCATCCCCCCCCATTGGAACTGTTTGAAATTGTGCCCTCAAGATCTCACTTTTAAGAAACTCCCAGCCATCATGCACTCCCTTCTCTTTTAGCATTTTTGACCACGGGATCACACCCATGGGATCACACACTAAGCTTACTGAAATCTTAAAGTCTTGAATGCATGTATGACTATGATTTGCATCCCCTTTCCACTGTATGACCAGGAGAATATGGTCACTCCCACCTAAGGATTCTACCACTTCCACTCCACTAATCAGGTCATCATTATTGATTTGGAGCAGATCTAAAATAGCCATTCCCTTGTTGCTTTTATTTTGTGACTATGCATAGCTAGACACTTCTATGAAAGAAATAAAAACACTCTGTGACGTAAAAATCTATCAGGGTGCCTCTAAAGAACGATAAGATAGTTGAGTGGATAGAAGGCAAAGGAGCCACAGCTAAGGAGAATGTTAATTGAAACCAGCTAGAGTGTTGGAAAAATACAAAAAAGAACAGAGTTGGCCAAATTGCACACACACACACTCCAAAAAGAATGCGTGGGTAATTGTTCTTAAAGAAAGAAAGAAGAAAGGAAGTTGCCTTCAGGAGAAAAGAATTGGAACTGGCTCTGAGAGCCCAAGAGGGGTTTCTGGCCACACAACTGCAAATCCATATTGGACTTACTACACATTACATTAAGGACTCAACTCACTTCATTGAAAAAATCAGCAAACTCAAACTCAACCCCAATGAAAAACTGATCAGTTTTGATGTGGTGTCCCTATTCACCAAGGTCCCCGTATATAGTGACAATTCATGACACTCATTAACTTTGTAAATTCCTAAAAGACATCACAGCCCTGTTTCAACATTGTCTCACTACCAGCTACTTCCAGTGGGATAATGAATACTATGAACAGAAAGATGGGGTAGCCATGGGTAGCCCTCTTAGCCCTGTAATAGCAAATTTTTATATGGAACATTTTGAGAAACAAGCCCTGAAAATGGAAGCAATTCAAAAGCCCACCATATGGTTCCGCTATGTGGATGACACGTTCACCATTTGGAGCCACAATTTCCTGGAGAAGAAGAACTAAAAAAGTTCAAGGACAATATCAACAAAAACAACCCAAAAATACAATTTACTATGGAGAAAGAAAATGAAGGAAAAATGACATTATTAGATGTTTTAGTCATCCGCAAACTAAACCAGCAATTGGGACAATACAGCATACAGAAAACCTACTCACACAGACAGATATCTACACAAAAAAAACTCCAATCACCATCCAGGGCAAAAAAAGGAGCACCATAAAAAACTTTGGTACATCAAGCAAATGAATCTGGTGAACCTCACTCTCCTGCTAAGATGAATTGAATCACCTAAACAGGGCTCTACAGGCTAATGGTTACTCTAATACAGAAATCAGAAGGGCTGCAAGACCAAGAACAAGCCACATGAACAAAGATAAAGAGCCATCTAGAACAGTGGTGGCGAACCTTTGGCACTCCAGATGCTATGGACTACAATTCCCATCAGCCCCTGCCAGCATGGCCAATGTCAGGGGCTGATGGGAATTGTAGTCTATAACATCTGGAGTGCCAAAGGTTCGCCACCACTGTTCTAGAGGGAAGGTGTTCTTACCATACATCAAGGGAACCACTGATCGCATAGGAAAACTGATGAAGAAGCACAACCTACAAACAATCTACAGACCCACTAAGAAAATTCAACAGATGCTACGTTCAGCAAAGGATAAGAGGGATCCTTTAGCTACTGCAGGAGTCTATCGCATACCATGCAGCTGTGGGATGTCTACATAGGGGAACTACTCAAACGAAATGCACATTGGTGACAAGTATCAAAGAACACAAAAGGCACTCGCAGACTCATTTCAGCCAGAAAAATCAGCAATAGCAGAACACACATAAACCAACCTGGACATAGAATATTATTTTTTGAAAAAACAGAAATTCTGGACCACTCTGAAAGCCACTTCATACCAGATCATACAGAGAAGCAATTGTTCCATAAGCACATGGACAATTTTAACAGGAAGGAAGAAACTATGAAAATGAACAGAACTTGGCTGCCAGTGTTGAAAAATACTAGCGTCAAGACTGTGTCAAACCAGCTCCACACAAACACAGGATGACCTTAGACAAAAGAAACAAAGGCCAGGATACTTCTATTCAGATGCTCCCACCAGTGACCTGGCTATCTACAGGGTTACTCCCAGGCTATAGTCTTCATTGTTACTCATACTTCTATTCAGATGCCCTCAACTATTGACCTGGTTGCCGCCTTTGTTACTCACAGACAAGGTTTCCCCACCCACCCTGGACACTCCAACAGATATATACTCCACTTGCTTTCCCAACATCAGATCCTCTGAAGATGCCAGCCACAGACGCAGGCGAAACGTCAGGAGAGAATGCTGCTAGAACACGGCCATACAGCCCGGAAACCACACAGCACCCATGTCAGGGGATGCTATCTAAGTAATTGAGATACATTCCCAAGCCAATGTAACTGTTTGAAATAATAAATTGATGTTGCTAGAAAGATATATGTAACCAGCCTGCTATCCCCTGTTGAAAGCGCCCTCCTGTTTTCTCAAGAGGTTGTGAAAAAAACAGTCTCTGGAGCTGACGTGCCCCAAGGTCGGTGGCAGATAGTATGAGGAAGCCACCTGACTTCCTGCCTATGAGATAATGGATGTAATACAATTCTCATGGGACAGAGGTACCAGGGGAAGCCTACTTGTCTACAAAGCATGTGAAGCCATAAAGCAGAGATCAAGGAAAGAATGCACAGATGGCAGTGGATATGTATAGCAGGCTGGTTATGTATATCTTTTTAGCAGCATCAATTTGTTATTTCAAGCAGTTTCATTGGCTTGGGAATGTATTTCAATCACCTAGATAGCATCCCCCTGACATTCCACACCCCTTAAGGCCCTCCCACCCAGTCGATGGAGGTATTGTTTGTGGAATGCTTTTATTAACTGAGGGGCCCAGACCTTTTTGGCATAGGTTCATTTGTTGAAACTTGCTGGGTAATGGGTTCAAGATACTAAGTACTGGAGCAGCCTTCTATAATCCCGTGAATCCATGAGAGAAGCCACTTTGTGATGCATATCTTCTCCGATCCACGGGGGGGGGGGGGAGCGCTTAGTTAACCTTGGATGCCAGCAATCTGCCAGGGGTGCCTTTTTCAGCAAGCTGCTGTGGAATACCACGTAGTTGTTAGGCAATTCCAATTTGATTGCTACAAGGTTAACAACTCATAATACTTTAAAAGGTCCAGTAAACGTATGCACCAGCTTTCAGCTCCCCTGCAGTCCTCTCAGGTTATGCAAAATCCCCCACCGGTATACGTTTTTTATCTGCGTTTTTTTTTAATAGTCCTCCTTGGCTTTCTTTAGAGAGTCCTGGATCACCTTCCAAGAGTTCTGTAAGTTTGCGATCCATAATTGTAAGTCCACTGGCCCCTCCGGTTGCTTTCCCAGCAATGGAAAAGGCTTTCCCTCCCGTCTATACACCACTTGGAATGGGCTTTTACCCATACTGTGGTGAACCGCATGGTTATATGCAAACTCAGCGAATGGTAACAGGTCAAAACAATTGCTCTAACACAACATTTAATCTCTTGGTCTGTCCATCTGGTATGCGGATGATAGTCCTTGTTCCACCCCCAGCAACTTCAGGAATTGGCTCCAAAATTTCGATATGAATTGGCTTCCCCATCAGATTATTTTATCCGGCACCGAATGTAGCCAGTAGATTTGTCCCACAAACATATGAGCCAATTTTTGGGCCTTGGGTATCCCTGCACAGGGTACAAGATGCACTTGCTTTGAGAACAGATCCACTACCACCCACAGTACCGTTTCCCCCTTACTAGTGGGTAGGTCAGTAATGAAGTCCATTGAGATTACTTTCCAGGAAACTCCTGGCGCTAGTAACAGCTGAAGTAAACCCAGTGTCAGGCCTGGGTGGTGGGCATTTGCAAAAAGGAACTGTATGGCTTTCTTCTTTAGGTGTCCGGTTATCACACTCTTTTCTGCAGGTGGCCTGGCACCCCAAAAGAGTCGGCTTATCATGCGTAGAATGTTCCCAGTGCTGCAATGCTTTGTAGTGGAAATAGTGGGAACTATTTGGTGACCAGCGGAGTGGGGAGCTTTGGGGAGTTGCGTGGGAGCCCCAGAGTATCAGCTGGCTTTTCAGACACTCAAGCAGGCATTGACCTCCAAACCCATCTTGCACCATGGTGACCCTTCCAAACCTTTTGTCATTCATGTTGATGCTCCAGACAAAGCAGTGGGCGCTCACTCCTGCAGAGGGGGGAGGATGGCAAGCTGCATCACTGCGCCTACCTTTCTCATACATTTACAGGGGCTGAATTAAATAGGACGGTACGGGATAAGGAAACGGGGGCCATAAAGCGAGCTTTGGCCACTTAGCGCCACTGGCTTGAAAGGGGACACCCACCCCTTTGAAGTGTGGACTGATCATAAAAAACCTTGCTGTGTTATGTGTCCTGGGGAAGCTTTCAGCCAAGCAGCTGTGGTGGGTGGACTTTTGCTTCCCACTTCCGCTTCCCACTCCGTTTTTCCCCAGGGAAGACCAACTGCTTCTGACGTGCTGCCACGCTTGCCCCACCCCTTGGAGGAGTGCCCCGTGGCTCCCAGCCCTGTCTTCACCCCGTCCCAACTTGGGCCGTGCATCACCACCCGCCTCCAGAGGCAGATCTGCATCAGGCTCCCTGTTTTGCCTGCCTTTGTGGAGGCTGCCTTAAAGGAGGTGGGAGGTGGTGTCAGGGCCGTCAGCCAAACCATTCCTGTTTCAAGGAGAGGTGAAACACGGGCCAGTAGAGCTTCAGGACTGGGTGTAACAAACTAGTAAAGTCCAGCCAAAAGTAACCACAGTTCTTTATTGTACTGGCAGTCATAGTCGAAATCAGGTGATGCGAGTTCTGAGAGCCTTAGAACTTTGATAATAGTTTTAACACAGTAGCAAACCTCTTTCCCACCACAAGAAATTCAACAGCAAATAGTTTCACACAGTCAAGCCGAGATAGCGTGAAAGCAAAAATCCCCAGCCTAGGCAGAGAGCCAGGACTGACAGGCGATAAAGATTCAAGGACAGAGCACACACCAACACCATCCTGACACTGGGTGCAGTTTATTCAGCAAGCACGGGGGCCTGTGCAGAAATCGCTGCAGAAGGCTAAGCAGGCGCATGAGCATCAGGCAGATAAGAGACTGCAGCCTATGGAGTTGGTGGGGGGGGGGGGTGTTGGATGTCTTTGTCTATAAAAAGCTTGTGGGTGTTCAGGCGTGAGTCAGAAATATGTGGGACTGTTCCAAGTGGTGAAAGTGATCAACCGAGTAACTGCAGAGTTGGAACTGTCAAAAAGCTTAAGGTCTATACATCCTGTTTTACATTGCAGCCTCCTCAAGAAAGCGCCTCCCACAGACACCTGGCATCCTCAGAGAAATGCCCCCACCCCCGTACGGGTATGGGGGGAATGGCACCATGAAGTGGAAGCCATTCTGGACTTTGTGTGCATCATAACCATTTGCAGTATTTAGTTGCTTGGACCCATTTCCTGGATGGGCACAATGAGTGGGGGGGGGGGGACTCTTCTCACGTGCAAGCTCTGCAGCTGGTGAAAACTCTCCATTGCACCTATCTTGATTGGCCTCACCTGGGGGGAGGGCCTTAAAGGGGGCAGAATGTCAGGCCTGTGGCTGATGGTTGGAGGGGGGGCATTTGCAAAAAGGAACTGTATGGCTTTCTTCTCTGCAGGTGTCCAGTTATCACACTCTTCTCCGCAGGTGGCCTGGCAGCCCAGAACAGTCAACTTATGTGTAGAATGTTCCCAGCACTGAAGTGCCTTGTAGTGGAAACAGTGGGAACCATTTGGTGACCAGGGAGGTGGGGAGCTTTGGGGAATATAGTCTGGTAGTTGCGCAGGAGCAAATCTACAGTTTCTATTATTTTAGGACCCAGGGTCTGACACCTGGCTGCTTCCCTGGCACCGCTTTTGCTATGGCGCTCAATGGGCAATCTTTTCCATATACCTTAACATCTTTCTGTCGTGTGTGCCACCAAAACTGCCTCCTGACCAAATGCAGTGTTTTCACAAATCCAAAGTGTCCAGCGAACTTTACATTATCACACCCCTTCAATACTTTCATGCGCAAGGCAGAGGGGACATACCACCTCCCCTACCGCTACCATAATCCCTCCTCCTCGTTCAACTCCTCCACAACCCTTTCATCTCAAGATCATCTCAACTCATAGATTGGAATTCATCTTCCATTTTTTTGGAGTGGCCTCTGTATGGGCAGAGCCCCTCCCTCTGTCACCTTGTGTTTGACTGTGGGTGGTTATGGCCAGGCCCAGGCCCAGTTGGGTTGGTGTGAAGATGATGGAGTGGGTAGTTTCTTTGTGACTCAGAATCTGGGGCAGTTGGGAGAGGGCATCAACTAGAAAATTCCTCTTTCCCGGGAAAAAACGTAGGGTAAAATTGAATTTTGAGAAACAAATTGGCCCATCATAGCTGCTTCATGTTTAATTTACTTGGGGCTTTCAAAGCTGCGAGGTTTTTGTGATCTGTCCAGCCCTCAAATGGGTGATTAGCCCCCTCTAACCAATGCCTCCAAGATGCCAGGGCCTTCTTTATCGCCCCTGAGGAGGAGGAGGAGGAGGAGGAGGAAGAAGAGGAAGTAGAGGAAGAAGAGGAAGAAGAGGAAGAAGAAGAAGAAGAGGAAGAAGAGGAAGAAGAAGAAGAAGAAGAAAAGGAGGAGGAGGAGGAGGAGGAGGATTTTGGATTTATATCCCCCCTTCTCTCCTATAGGAGACTCAAAAGGGCTTACAATCTCCTTGCGTTCCTTCCCTCAATGCATAAACATCCTGTGAGGTGGGGCCAGGAGCTGAGAGAGCTCCAAAATTCCAGACTATCGCAAGGTCACCCAGCTGGCGTGTGTGGGAGTGCCCAGGCTAATCTGAATTACCCAGATAAGCCTCCACTGCAGGGATGAGCCCCGCGAACCCAGCAGAGCATCAGAAAGAGCACAGGCACACCTGCACCATCTGTGCCCTTCTGGGCGCACACGCTCACCTGCCCTGAGACCCCCATGAGTCATAGGTCATGAGATGCCTGACTCACTGTCACAAGATGTCCCAGACAAAGGGACAAAGGGGCGCTTGCCCCCAGGTATGGATTAGGCCCGGACAGGAACGTTTCCTCTCTCACGTATGCAGCCCCTATGAGTGTAAGGAACCTCAAAGGACTCGAAACAAAGTAACTGAGTTCAGTTCGTTTATTTCATAAACTTCAACGATCGCAATACACGGAATGCGGATTCTGGCTTTCCCGGGCTTAAGGTGTCGCTTTTACGGACAATCCAGGCCCCTCCCCAAACTCCCAAGCAGAATTCCCATGACAGGGTGAAAACAAGCTTCAAACCCACAAGATAAACGTAGCAATGCTAAGGCAGAAACCATTCCGGCAATGAAGCCCAGACTGTAGAAATGCGCCAAAGGACAAGACAAAGGAGCCAAAACTAACCCTAACCTTACACTACTTTCTCCTACTAACGCCCCCTTCCCACCCGGCTTATGAGGGAAAGTTTTATGAAAAGCAGAAATCGGGGGGAGCATCAATATTTTCCACATACACTCCATTGATTATGGCCCGAGGGGTAGCCCACCCAGGAAACCAACAACATTGCAAACGCTTACGAACGTAGCAAGAGTCCAAAATAGCATCGATCTCGTGAACGCTTTTGTGTGGGGTTTACCACCCATCACCGGTGGGGAATCCTCCGTTGGGTCGTACGCTACAGGCATCTGAATCTTTCGAGCCCGGCTTTGAGTAAGCTTAGAAATGAAACACAGGGTGAATGTTACTGAGCGAATTGGGTAATTCCAAACGAAGTCATTACATCGTTGATCACCTGAGTGATCCGGAACGGGCCTATGAATTTCTTTACCAGCTTGGAATATTTATGCACATCTCTAAGGTTTTTGGTGGATAAGTAAAACCAAAGCCCCCACTTGCAGGGGAAAATCCATTCTACGTTTGTCCGCTTTGGTTTTTTGATTTCCTACTTTGTGAAAGCTTAAGAAGACACGCTTTTCCAGCCTTCTGGCAGAGACTGATCCAGTCACCAAAGTCAGGCTGGTTTACGATCGGGAGTTAAACGGGGAACGAACGACCAGACACCACCTCAAACGGAGTTTTATTGGTACTACTATGAACTGCATTGTTACAGGTATGCATTCCAGCTTAAGGAAGAAGTTCCACCCAGTTATCTTGATGATAGTTGCGTAGCAACGTGAGATACTGCTCTAATGTTCTGTTGGTCCGCTCCAGTCTGGCTGCCATCACTTTTAATCGGTATGGAGCAGCAAATGTTTCCAGGCTGTTCCTAACATCTCCAGGAACGCTTTCCAAAACTTAGATAATATGAACTGTGTGGCCCCCGGGTCGAGATCACTCTCCTCGCGTATTTATGCAGACGGTAGACATAAGTTGATAAATAATTTCCATTAACTTAGGCCGAGGATAGTGGACACGGAACAAAGTGCCTGCTTGGAAAAAGGTCTACCACCACCCATAAACTGTATTCCCGTAGCCTCCGGGAGATCTGTGATGAAATCCATAGAAATCACTTCTGCCAAGGCTTGGGCAGCCGGGAATGGGGTGTAACAGTCCGCGGGGCTTTACTTCAGGGATGGCTTTAGCCTCCACGCCGGCACCTCATGTATCGCCTCAATGTCCTTGGCGCATGGTGCACCACCAAAACTGCCCTCCTGGAGCAAGTGGAGGTTTTCAAGAACCAAATGTCCTTGTCGAGCCATACGTTAAGAGAAATTCCGCTTTACGCAGGGTCAGAATCGCACACTCAGCAGTCACCACTTCCAAACTCCCCTGCAATTGTGGTAGAAGGGCTCTGATTCCTCCTTCGAACCTCCTGTCATCCGCCTCTCCAAATGGCTAGAAACGGGCGCATACAACGCCCGCACGCTCATAGGGGTGTGTGTCGGGGATGCAGCTGTTCAGATCGGTTACCGCCTGCCCAATTGAGAGGGTGTTAGATGGTGTGGGGCATGATGGTGGCGGAGGTATCCTCACTCTTAGGCAGGTATGGACAAGGCCGGCCAGCTGTTGCTATTACTAGGAAAAACGGACCGGTGAAAGTTGAATCTGGAGAAGAAATCAGTCTCCACCCACTCGTTTCTTGGCCTATTACTTTGAGCTTGAGCAGGACAAAGCCACCAGGTTTTATGATCCGGACTAAACTTGAAGGGTGTATGCACTTCCAGCCAATGTCGCCAATGACTAAGGTCATTCTTTTGATGGCTGCTGTTTCCTTTATCCCCAACTGTTCCAGTTGAGTTCAGGGCCTGACAGTTTTTTCTTGATAAATAAGCACACGCACAAGTTTTGTTATCTTTATTTTTCTGCAAGAGAGCTGCCTCAAGCAATGCATCCGGGTTACGAATGAACGATGAAAGGTAAGGAATTCCATATAGCTTAAAAGGCTTTTGGGTAAAAGACCGCTTATTATATGACATCTTGTGAGCTTCCATGACACGAGGGCAGAAATGAGACCTCCCGCCAAACACAGGTTATAACTCACTGCGTACTCCCCATTCCCTCCCGATTCCCACGGGAACGAGGCTCCCATCTTCGGAGAGATAAGGTCTCCGCCTTTAAGAAGTTGGCCTGGCCGCCTCGCTTGTGGAATCGTAGTCAAGGTCGGCGGCTGGCCCAGACATCAACACCATTGAATCTCAGCACTCTAGCTCCTTTAAAAGAGACTCTCCCCAGGCCGGAAGCGGAAAGGCCCGGCGAAGGAAAGCAGAATGAGGAAGCGTAAGGCCAATATTTTCGAGACCTTACTGATTATGTACCCAGAGGAATACCTCTACCCAAGAGACCAAATATTGCAAGCTGCCATATTAAAGCGAGAGTCCAGGATGGCGCCAATCCTCTTAATGCTTGTGGCTACTTCAATAATAGTCGGTGGGGGTCTCTCTTCATGGTCGTAAGCAGGGCATTCGAAATGGGAGCCTTGAGTAAAACTGAATGGGTAGAAGACATGGATGGATGTTACCAGAGAATTAGGCAAAGTCCAATCGGCAGTGGCCATCATTAATTACTTTTAGTAATCTAGTGCTGTCCTACGTGACCTTTTGCCTAATTTTGGTGTAACAAATTTATGCACGCCTCTGAGGTTTTGGTAGATAACATACCTACCAGGCTTCTAGTTGAATGGAGAGAGGGAAAATCCGCAGGTGCTTTATCCGCTTTGAAGTTTTGGGAGTCTTTAGCCCTTGTTGTGGCGCAGCTCTGACTCATTTTCCACCTCTGCCAGAGAAGAAATCCATTGTTGAAACTCCGGAGGATCCAATGCTTCCGTGAGGTAGTTGTGGCGGCGGGCGGAATAGATACCGACATTACCCCTTAAAGGGGTCTTTACTCGCTATGAACCGTGATTGTTATGAGCGGCCCGCAAACGTGGAATCAGCTCTCGCACCTGGAATTGTCTTGGTGATAGGTTGGTGCAGTCAACGAATACTGCTCTAGGGTTCTGTTCTGCTCTTCCCACTCACCGGGCTACTTTGAACGCGGTAGGGCGGCGAGTCGCCGGGCGCCCCTAACAACCCGGAAAAGCCGTAGAACTTTGAAATGCCGAATTGGGGCCGCTGTCGAGACCACCTTAATCGGGCGGAGGTGGACGGGTAAACATGCTGAATGCGTATCAGACGCGCAACCTTAGGAGCCGAGGGATGGAAGTACAGGGAATAAAATGGGCTTTGCTTTAGAAATAAGTCCACTACCACCCATAAAGACCGTGTTGCCATGACTTCTGGCAAATCTGTATTGAAATCTATGGAGATGACTTCAGGGCGTGGAGGCCACCGGAGAGGTTTCAACAGACTGCGGCAGCTCTTGTCCTTCGCCTGCACCTTTCATCCGGCGACGCGCCACTTCGTAAAAAACGATCAAAATGGAGTTTAGCCAAACGTCCAGCCAGGCGGCGCGGCAAGGCGTTCCCAGAACCCTGCCATGATGTGGAGCACGCATCAACAATCCAGCGGTCAAACTACCGGAGCCGCCCTCTGCCTCGGCAGAACTCCGCCTTCCTCGAGTTCTCAAGAGGGAAAGAGAGACTAGGCTGGGAATGGGCGGAGAAGGTTAGAGGAGCTGATGTCTGGAGATCGCGATGCCAGCCCTGCACTGGGAGGGGAGAGAATACGTGAAATGTCCCCAGAAGGGCAGCTCCACCTCTCCTGCAGAGCGCATTTCAGGCCAGTTTATTGGTTTTCCCGGGGAAAGCGGGATCAGTGGGAGAAACGAGAAAGAAATCGGCCCAACGGTTGCTTCGCTGATTATCTTGAGGTGGAGAGCGTCAAGTTCTGTGGATCCACTAAAACTTGAGGGGCAGGTTTAGGCCCTTCAGCCAGTGGCGCCATGAGAAAGTGCTACTTTGATGCTTCGAAGTCTCTTTTATCCCTTGGCTGAGTCCAGCCGAGCCCCAGCAACGGGAGAATTTCTTGGATAAATAAGACACTGAACCAGCCTTCCATCATCTTATTTTTTCTGGCAACAGGGCTGCCCTAAGCCGCCAACCGAGGCACCGTACGGGAACTACAACGGGAGATCCGGATCAGGGTACGGTGATATAGGTCTTCGGGTAGTAAAAGCAGATTTCAGTGCTGAAAGGCTGTCTGACATTCTTAATTCAGGGTGCTGGGGCCCCGGTTTGGCAGTCAATGGATCTTACTCCTGAAGTAAGAGGTCTGTGGAGTGGGAGCTGCTCCAGCCAATTCAAAGTATAAAGTCACGACAGAAATTAGGTAAAACCCAGAAAGATTGGAGCTCCTTTCGCCAGGCGAGCCGTACTGGAGGACTGCATCACCCGAAAGGATCCATCTTGAGGCTTCGGCCAGATTCTGCAAATCCAAAGAATAATAGAGGTTTGGTGGAAACAGCATTTCGAAGCTTAAGCAAAAGAGGAGTTAGTGCTGAGCAAACGCTTTAAATACTTCAACGCCAACGCCTCTTCATGCCTCTCCATGGTTTGGCGAATACTAAAACGCCATCTAAAATACAACAACTACTCCCTTTGTACAATAAAATCAAGTGGAATCCTGCTGATAGTACTGGCAAAAGCCTCGGGGCCCCATCAACCCGAATCGCATTATTGGCGCATTCAAATCCGTCCAAACTCTCGTATACAAATGCAATCAGGGTGTCTATAGCCTCAGCAATTTGACTCTATAGTGTTTCTCTCAAGTCCAACTTAGTGAAGATGTTCTCGCTCCAATGCTGCCCAGAAGGTCCTTTGATTAACGGCAAAGGGTATTTATTGACAGAGAGACTGCATTGAGTCCTCGTAATCGCGCAGTTTCGAAGAGCCTTCATCTTCTTTTACAAACAAATACAGGAGCAGCTGTGCGTTTGGTAGTCTACCGTATATGAACCCATGAGCGAGGGTTTTGTCTGGCTAGGCTGCACGGGTTCTTCTCCTCATTGGGATCTTAGGCGCGGTAGATTCTACCTTTAAAATGCTCTGAAGGCTGGCCACGATTTGCAGTCAGCGTCGGCGAAAGGGCTGATCGCATTCCTTTGCTCCTGGAAATATCTTGGCCAAATCTAAAAATGCGGAATGTCAGAAGAATCGGGAGAAGTTAGAGCCGGCACGCGATGGGGCCAGGTGTCCTCAGGAGAAGTCGGCTTTCCAATTCATGCGTTCACCGCAGAGGGGGGCCAGTGAATTCAACATCCTTCTTTCCAAATGAATTTTGGTTCATGCAACAAATAAATCCATGGCATGCCCAGAACTATGGAGGTTTGCCACCGGCGCTTCAGAATAAAACCAATTTTTCCGTTTGGTCGGGCGAGCTAGAGGGAGGAATCGGGTTATGCTTTGAATCATCGTCCTTCGCCCTCTTGAGGACTGCCATCTATCGGCGGCGGAATGGCGCTTAATGAGGACTTGGTCGAGACCAGGGTCGCGGTGAACCTTTTAGGGGATCAGCAAAGATTTTGTACCATTCTTTCCCCGGAAAAGAAAAATTCATGGAGCCGCACCCTGGGATTCTGACTCTTCACCAGCAAGGACGGAGGCGCTGGAGGTGAGGCAGCGGAGGCTGTTGCCTCTACCTGCTGCTTCGTTATGGCTCCTTCCTCCCTTTCGGACGGTCAAAAAATCCCCGCGCTGCCAACTCCAGGGCCAGGAGCTGTTTCGGGATTTCTTTGGGCTTAACGCTGCGCTACTTCTGGCGCGCGTATGAGGCCGCTTCTCTTCCCTAGCGCCGGAGGTCGCTTTTTTTTCTCTCCTGGGGCGGCGCTGGAGGCCGCTTCTCTCCCCGCAGCACGGAGTTTTCCAGCGGCATGGAGTCGCTTTCCTCTGGGTATGGCGCGCCGGAGTCGCTTCTCTGGGCGGCGCGGCAAGGGGAGGCCGCTTTCCTCCCCGCCGACGGGCGCATCACGGCAGTCTCTGGGCGTGGGGGAGGGGCTGAACTCACCACGCTTGCCCAGGGAAGGGCCAGTGGAGTCACACCACAGGCTCCCCAAGAGCCGCTTATGCTCAAGCGAGTCGCGAAAGTTCCCCGGACCTGGTCTAGGAATCAGTCCTCCGCACCCGGGGCCGTATTGTTACAAAATGGAGCAGCCAGAATCTTGATAAGGGTTGAGGGCGAGAATACGAAATATGCTTAGCGGGCGGCCGCGAACGCTTAATAGGATGGGGCTTCTGCCTTCACTTCCACCAAGGCTCAGAGTCAAATCAGTCCATGGGGGGTTAAAGAAAGGGCATTACAGCTGCTCTAACACCCTGGCCTTTCAATAACTGCCTGACCGCGCCAGTTTCGCCCTCGACTGGCGGTGGCTTTGGTGGCATGGGCGCGAGCCGAGCGTTGGCTTTGCTTTTTCGGCAGTTGCTGCTGACCTTGGTCCTCCGCGGTAGCGGCAAGACACAATCCAGCCAGTCGTAATTTACCCTCGGAGGTGGTCTCTCGGTAGCGGCCATTGGTCGGTGGTCGTAGTGGTCATCGAGGGCGGTTTTGGGCGGGCGCCCTGCACGATTCCAAACGGTGATTACTTGGGATCCCACCAATTCGATCCACCGAAGTAACAGCGGTGGATCCGGAATTAAAACACCGCTTCACGCAACTTGCAATCGACAGCATCCGAGAAGTATTCGTGATTTCATGCGCTAATCGAAGCTAATTAGAGGAGAGTTTTCGGCAGCCGTACGACCGAAATTCACGCCGGCAAATTCTGCAAACGAGCGGTTGCCTCGCTGAGATAGATTTGATGGTGCGGATAGCTTCATTTTCAGCACCCGGATCTCGGGCCGCAGCCCTCAAGGCTTTGGAGGAATGCGGCACCGGCATGCGGTATCCTCATCTTTGCCGTGGTGGTTCAAAGAGTCATGAAATCCAGTCGAAACGCTGCCGCTTCATCCAGGACTGAGCCGATGTCCTACGGCTCAGGGACTGCATAAATCATCATAGTCCTCCAGGCAGAAGAACATCGACTGGCGCGATGGAAGCGCAGGGAAGTTGGGGCGGTCCCATCGGAAGCGGGCAGGTATTTGGAGTCGAGTAGTATCCCTCTCCACGTTACTTGGCGCCTTCGCATGGGCGGAGTGGGATTTGCTCGGAGGCCGGGAACTCGGTGCATGCGGGAGGGTACACACCAACGCCCGGTATTGCCGCTGGCGCTTCTGGCGCGGGAGCCGAAGTCCTTGGAAGGTGGCAGGACCCAGCAGCGTCGCCGCCTCTGGCTCCCGGCCGTACCAGCAGACAGCCGGAGACTTTAACTTGGGCTATCCTGTTCTGCTGCTTAGCTTCAGTTCCTCTCCTAAGGTAGCCCAGCTCTCTCTCCTTATGTAGTCAATGCATCCCGGTTCCTCTTTGCAGGCTTTCAGCTTTTGCCGTGAAAGCTGTTCTTGCCTCCTTCCTATAGCTGCCGCTCATGGCCCATGCTTCTTGGGTATCTCCGCAGTCGGCCCACTTCCCTCATCCCAGCCTCTTCGATGGGAGAGGGAATAGATCCGAAGGAGTGCAGGCTCTCTCCTGACTCCTCTTCCTGGGACTGCGAGGATCGCCGTAAGCCCCACCGGTGGCTCCACGGAGCATCCTAGATCCAGCTGGCAACTGGGGATCTGGGGCCACGTGTGGATTCTTCGGTTTCACGCAAATACATAAGTCCAGGAATCGTGTCATCGGACTCCCTGCGCTACGTGATGAAAGGTGGCCAGACTCCACTTCCTCCGCGGATGAGGGCTGCACTATAGGTTTGTAATCCATATGGAAACGGGCAGATATCCCATCCATGGTGGCTCGATCCATAGATTGTGCGCCCTAAAATCCACTCTTGCTACAAGTCCATTACGATTCTCGGCCCTTCGTACGACGGAGTGGCGGCGGATGAGGAAAACTCATGTCGCATAATAGGACGGGAAGAGCCACTTTCAGCTGTGACTCCGCTCTCCGCCCGGTTCCTCCAATCTAGAAGGGAAAAGCTTCGGAAGGCTCCTCTTTAGGGGCCACTGCACCTTCCACAGGAATATATTCAACTCTCTCCATGCCGAGACACCAGAGGAGTCCACTGCATTAGGAATATAGATGAACTAGGGATTCACCTGCCAAGCAATGTAAGGAATTCCCATAGAAGCAGAAATAAAAAGGCTTTTTTGGGTGTAAAAGAAGACCGCTTATTAAGACATCTTAGAAAACTCACGCATAATGAGGGCAGGAATGTGAGACCTCCCTACCAAAACAACACAGGTTATAACTCACTGCATCTCTACATTCCTCCTCCCGGATTCCCCACATGGGAACGGGAGGCCTCATCTTCCCTCGGAGAGATAAGGATACTCCGGCCGAAGAAGCTGGCCCACGTCAGCCAAGTGGAGATGTAGCTTCATGTCGGGCGGCTGGCCCGACATCAACACCGTTAGAACTTTTACAAAGGCAGAGTGGGGTCTGGGTGTTTCAAATGTGGGCTCTGTGGTGAAAGCAGTTTTAAGAGCTTGAAAGCGAATTTTGGCATTCTAGGGACCAGGAGAGGGAAGCCCCGGCTTGATGCCTGGGGTCCCTTCCCTTGCGGAGTAAGCCCAGAGTGGTAGGGCTAGCTCTTGGCTTAACTGGGGAACAAAGTCTCGATAGAAGTTAGCAAAGCCTAAAAAAGGATTGAAGTTCTTTTGTGGATTTGGTGGGAACCCGGTCAATTCACCACTGCTACAATTTCTTTGCCGATCCATTTCCAGGCCCTCGAGAGATCCGATATCCCAAATAATCCATGGAGGCCCCGATGGAAGGCACATTTGGACAGTTTTGCAAACAAGGAATTGTCGAGCAGACGCTGGGTAAATACCTCGCCTCCCACTAGTCGCCGCGCTCTTTCCACCATTTGGGAATAGATATGGACATCATCCAAATACACCACTACCCCTTTGAACAGGGAAATCCTGTAGAACCTCATTAATGAGTGCGATATGAAAGCCCTGGGCCCGGATAACCAATGGGCATTACACAGCAGTATTCATATTGGCCAGTTCTAGTGTTGAATGCTGTTGTATCGTTCAAAACCCTCGGCAATTAGGCACTTCGGCAATAGGCTTCCCTCAAATCCAACTTGGTGAAGATAATACCTCTTCCCCAATGCATCGAGAAGGTCCTTAATTAGGGGTAAAGGGGTATTTATTCGAAAGAGAGACAGCCGTTGAGATCTATGATAATCAGTGCACAGACTATGGCTCTCATCTTTTCTTTCACAAACAAAATGGGGGGAATAGCATGGAGTGCTCTTGGTGGCCCAGCGAATAAAACCGCGAGCCAGATTCTTATCGAGGAAGGCACAAAGCTCCTTCTCCTTGGTTGGGCTCATCCTGTATATTCTACCCTTGGGAAGTTGTGCCCCCAGGACCAAAAGGATTTTACAGTCTGTGTCCCTATGTGGGGGAAGTTGGTCGCACTTCTGTTCTTCAAAGACTTTGGCTAAATCCCAGTACTGTTTGGGAACCCCGGCCAGTTCCGGGCTTGGGGCGGTGTCGAGAGCCATTGGCTGGAGCTCATCGGCGTACTCCTTGGGTTCCGCCGGTGGCTTACCCTCGTGCATGTGATCCCCACAAGGGGGGTCCATAATTCGGACTATGCGTTGCCCCCAGAAGATGGTGGGTTCATGGGAGAGAAGCCAGGGCATCCCCAACACTATGGGGTGTTTGGCGACTGGAGCCAAAATGAAACTACGTCTCTCCCAGTGTTCGGCGCACCGCAGGAGCACTGGTTGGGTTTTGAAACGAGCCGGACTATCGGTACCTAATGGGCTGCCGTCCATTTGAGTGAAGGGGATGGGTTTGGCCAGTGCTATATGTTCAAGCCCTAATTGCTCTGCCACTTGGGGTCTCATAAGGCAGTGGGAGCAACCTGAATCCACGAGTGCTCGTGATATAATATGAGTATGCTTGGACGCATTGGTCAGAGTGGTCATGATAGTTATGGGGGCACCCCCTTCACTCACCTCATCTGGTGCAGGGATCTCCTCCGCCGGGCCAGAAGAAAAGGTCACCCCTTCTCGTTCGGTGTCATCAACATTTTCGGGCTCGTCTTCGCAGGTGGCTTGCGCAGCTCCTTGGGGTCCCCGGAAATATTGTGGGCCAGGTTCTGGCGCAGGGGTTCGGTGACCGTCCGCACTTCGCGGGGAGTGGGGACCGGCGCCTTTTGTTTTTTCGGGCAATTGGCCACCATGTGGCCTGGGCCCCTGCAATACAGACATAAGCCGAGATGGCATCGGCTATCGGAGGTGGATTCGGCTGTAGTCGGTCCTGCGCCCGCCTTCTTTGGCGGGGCGGCGGCCGCCGCTGCAGGTTTGGCAGGAGGTTTGGCAGCTGCGGGTTTTCCCGTCTTGGAACGGGTGAGTCAGGCCGCAATGAGGTTGCCGGTCGTGATCCATTCAGCAATGGTTTATGGTTCCCGCACCATATCTGCCCAGGTGCAGATTTCCGAATCGTGGAAGTATTCGGATTTCATGAGTTCGGGCCAGTCTGGGAGTTTGCTTGCGGCCAACCGGAACTCTCGGGCAAATTCTGCAAAGGTTTTATTGCCCTGATTGAGTGTTTTGATAGTTTTAATGGCTTTGTTCACCTCCTCGGGGTCCTGAAAGTGTAGTCTCAGACCTTGGAGTAAGGCCGCTACGTTCTGAAGTTCAGGGGCCCCTTCCAGTTCGTGTAATTCCACAAACCATTCCGCCGCATCCCCGTCCGGCACGGAGCCGATGTCTCGCACTTTCTCAGCCTCGGATCTATAGAGATCGTCAAATTCGAGCATGTGGGCGTCCAGTTGTAGGATGAAATATGGCAGTCTGGAAGCCGTCCCATCGAAACGTGTGGGAATGTGAGGGCGAGGATAGCCCCTTCCGGCTATCGGCACCCCTCGTGGAGCCGGGGCAGGAACCTGTCCAGGAGGTTGTTGTGCCGCTGGAATCGGCGGCGGAGGTTGCACCGCGACCGGCGGCGGAGGTTGCACCGCGACCGGCGGCGGAGGTTGCACTGCGACCGGCGGCGGAGGTTGCAGCCCCTATGAGTCATGTACTGTACAGTATTCTCCCGCCTCCCGATCCGCCTCCTGTGAAACCCTAATAAAAGGTGCCAGGGACCAGACCACGGGAGAGTTGCCAGATCCACGGATCACGCTTCCTGCCTTTGGCTCTCTCCACCGGATGATATCGCTGCATCTTGCCTCTTCCTTGCGACCCTCGCGGGCCGACTTCACTCCACAGCTCAAGCGGCAGAGCTGGGAATCAAACCCGGTTCCTCCAGATCAGAGTGCACCTGCTCTTAACCTCCTATGCCACTGCTGCCATCATGACTCATCTGATGAACCCTGAAAGGACAGAAGCAGCCATCATTGGAACCACGTCAGATGGATGGGGTTGCCAAGTCCCTTATTCCAGTGAGGCTCCTGTGTCTTTGCAAGCTGTACTGAAGTTGAGGTCCCAATAACCTCCCAGTAGTGTAGCAAGATGCAGACTGGTTGCCACAGACAGTTGTGTTGCAGACTCAGTGGGGTGGTGGTGGTGCACCCGGAATATTGTCCATCCTGGCCTCCACCCATTGGATGACTCCCTATAAAAGAGAGATGAATAATCACTGAAGTTCTGCACTACTCGCAAAAGGGTGCTGAGCTCATAAAACCTGCGAGTAGGGGCTCTGATCAATCACAGGTGATCCGCAGAGACACAGAGTAGCGGGGAGCAGCTGGCAGCCCAGGCTGCAGTTGGGCTTCCTGTGTCCCCTGTAGATTTTTAAACTATAGACTTTATTGGTGATCAAGGCATAACGAGAGACAGACGATTCCTGAGGATTCATGGCAAGGGATAGATCTTAAATCCCCATGGCCTTGGACCCGCCCCCGCCTGGCCAATGTGCCGCCGATGCAACACAGAAACAAAGGAAACAATACAGTGATTCAATTACAAAATGTGATTCAATTACAAAATGTTAACACAAAAGGCAGGAACCATCATACCTAGGAGGGCCGTGCCCCTTCCTGATTATCAGTTTGATGCTAAGGAAGGGAGGGGGGAAATAGACGAGTTGTCACCTAGCCCAAGGCCGATGGCTCTCTGAATGGAGGGTGGGTCCCCCTCCTCCCAACACTGGTCAGGCCCCCGTCCTGACACAAGGTGGGGGTGGGGTGTAACACCAGCATGTAACACCCTCATCCCCTCTCCCCCTTCAGCAACTACAGGGCAGCTGAAGTTTCAGAGCATTGACCTCTGTGCCATTAACTGGTGACTGCTTGCAGACGAAGCTGATAGCCAAGAAGCAAAGAAAAGGCCCACTTTCCAAGTTCGCAGCCCTGGTGAAAGGGCTTCCAATCCTGCTGAAAGGCTCCATCTGCTTCCATTCTGATGGCAGCACCTTTTCTGGCCACTTGAGGTCAGGCTTTACCTACTGGTGCTCAACTGTGGCTTGTTCTACAAATCACCACTCAGTCACAAGAAAGAGGCCTATGCGGTGGGGGGGGGGCGTTCATCATCTCACCCTGTTAATACCACTGGGAACCAATCTCAGGCTGGTCTGGAAGGTGGGAAACAGCCTGTCTGGATAGGGATGTTCTCTTTTCCACAGCAGTTGTGATGCCAAGCAGTAGGCAAGGGACTGACTCCAGACAGGTGCCGTCTTTTAAAGGTGATACATATCATAGGTGTTAGCCTGCTGTCCTCTCTGCCCCAGGTAGTATTTTCACTTCTTTCTGAGTGCAGTGATTTTAAACAAAAATATGCATACAAGCCAAACAGTCTACCTGAATCATCTGGGGAGGTCCTTTAATGAGAGCGGCCTGGCACAGGACCGGGGTGTGCAAGCAGCATTAATGTACCCACAGAATGAATTGCAAATGGAAGTGGTAGTGAGGACTGTGAATGGTGCAGGGCAAGGCACAAAGACCCCACCCCCCCTTGAGCCTCCACCCTGCATTTTGCTGCCTTTGTGGTGGGGGCTCTGGGAGGGCAGACTTTTTGATTTTGCACACTTACTTTGTCTGTAAGGTTGATGTAAGGGGTATGGAGACCTTAAGCCAGCCCCCCACAGATACCCCCAAGCATTACTTGCTACCCAATCTCAGAGTATGTGTTCCTTTTTAAAGGAGACAGTTGGAAGTTCTTGACTGGATTCCTCTGACTCTGGCTTCATTTTAGAATGCCCAGACCATTAAATCCGAGGACATTGTAAAAAGCAGAGTGCTGATTTCATCCATGGAAGGGGAAGACTGCTGAACTTGATGGCAAAGGGGTGCTGGCAGAGGGAAAAGCTCCATCACAGGGGATTTTTATTTATTTATTTATTTATTTATTTATTTATTTATTTATTTATTTATTTATTTATATTTGCATGCCGCCCTCCCCAAAGGCTCAGGGCGATGTCACACTTGCATTTGTTGAAGCAGCCCCTGTTGCTGCTTCAACAGTGAAGATTAAGAAAGGCAGGGTGTGGCTTTGCACAGGTAGCAGCCCGGGGATAAAGAAAATGCTGGGTGAGGGCAAAGTCCAATTAAACTGGGCCATAGTCTCCTTCCAGCATGGCATAGTGGTTAAGAGCAGGTGGACTCTAATCTGGAGAAATGGGTTTGATCCCCAGATTTGTTTCCACACTTCTACATTCCTGCTGGGTGACCTTGGGTACTCATAGTTCGTTCAGAACTCTCTCAGCCCCTCTACCTCATAGTGTGCCTGATGTGGGGAGAGGAAGGGAAAGGGGTTTGTAAGTTACCTTGAGTCTATTGTCAAAGACTTTCACAGCCGGTAATCACTGGGGTGTTGTGTGGTTTCCAGGCTGTATGGCCATGTTCTAGTAGCATTCTCTCCTGACATTTTGCCTGCATCTGTGGCTGGCATCTTCAGAGGATCTGAAACTTGAGTCTTCAGAGGATCTGCCTTGAGTCTTCTTACAGGAGAGAAAAATGGGGTATAAATCTAAACTCCTCCTCCTCCTCCTCCTCCTCCTCCTCCTCCTCCTCCTCCTCCTCCAAGTGCTATTCAAACTCTGGTCCCCCACCTAAGGGAACATTTATTTAGGGTCTTAAACCAGGCAGCAGTAATTTCCTCCCCTGCAACCTCCCCCCCGCCCAGCTCGCTGCTCCTTGATAACAAATTGTGCATTTTGTAATTTTGTGCTGCTGGACCAGTCTCCAAGCGCAGTGAGCTTGGATTTCATCCTTTGGCTTGATTTGGCTTGGATTTCATCCTTTGGCGTGATTTAATAAGCTGGGAAGGTATCAATTCAAGTCTGCACTTCCAAGCATTTTTCTTACTAATGCACGATCTCTTAACAACAAAATGGATGAACTAAGGCTACAGACTGTGAAGAGCAGGTTTGGCAAGAACAGCTGCGTTTTATTAATTACAGAAACCTGGCTTCACTCACACATTCCCGATGCAGCAGTTGAGCTTTACCACTCTGGCTTCACTTCGTTCTGGCAGGACAGAAGCAGTAAAGATTCTGGCAAGCAGAAAGGAGGGGGATTAAGTCTCTATGTGAACAACAGCTGGTGCACTAATGCACAAAGCATCCTGCCACGGGGAGAGTCACTGCTCAAAGGATTTCGGAAAGTATGACTGTTAGATGTAGCGAACCCATATATCTGCCACGGGAGTTCAGTGTGGTTATCATCATTGCAGTATACATTCCACCTGATGCTAATGCTACCATATAGCTTTGAGCTCTCTGTACAACAT
Organism: Sphaerodactylus townsendi; assembly: GCF_021028975.2. NCBI lineage: Eukaryota > Metazoa > Chordata > Lepidosauria > Squamata > Sphaerodactylidae > Sphaerodactylus > Sphaerodactylus townsendi. Next base: position 58,015,498 of record NC_059436.1, on the reverse strand, counting down.
TGTTGACAACCAGCAGAAAAAGCATCCTGATGCTGTGCTCATTATAGGAGGAGACTTTAATCATACTAATTTAAAAACAGTGCTCCCTAAACTCTACCAGCATGTTAGGTGCCCTACGAGAGGATCCAATACATTGGATAAAGTGTATACCAACATTAAGGATGCCTACAAGGTGATACAATTACCACACTTGGGTCAGTCAGACCATTTGTCACTGTTTCTAGCACCAGCATATATTCCACTTGGGAGGCGGGTGTTGCCTGTAATAAAGACTGTGAAATCCTGGCCTGATGATGCCTCTAAACTACTTCAAGATTGTTTTGAGACAACAAATTGGGATGTTTTCTACCACCCAGATCTGGAAGAGTATACCACTGCTGTTCTGAGTTATATCACCTACTGCACAGACACTCTTACTGTGGATAAGCGCATCCGGATTTACTCCAACCATAAACCCTGGATGACAAAGGAGGTTCAGCGACTTTTGCATGACAGGAATATTGCTTTCAGATCTGGTGATGAGGCAAAATATAGTGCGGCGAGAGCCAGTCTCAAGAGAGGTATTCGACAAGCCAAGATGAGTTATAAGAGAAAAAATTGAGGATTATTTCAATAATAACAACATGAGGCAGGTGTGGCAGGGGATTCAACAAATTACCAATCATAAACCAACCAATGACATTTCTGTAGATGGGGATTCTTCTCTGGCAGAGGAGCTAAATCACTTTTTTGCCCGCTTTGAAACAGGTCTATCAGAAGGAGATGACACACAGCCACTAGGTGATTGCAGCTCACACCTCACTGTGGAGGAACATGAGGTGAGGCAAGTTTTGAGGGCTGTGAATCCAAGGAAGGCTGCTGGACCGGATGGTATTCCCGGTCGGGTGTTAAAGGAATGCGCAAACCAACTGGCTGGTGTTTTTACTGGGATCTTTAATCGATCTTTATCCCAGTCCACCATCCCATCTTGTTTGAAAGCTTCCACCATTGTTCCACTACCAAAGAGATTTCCTGCTGACAATCTTCAGGATTATAGACCAGTGGCACTCACCCCCATCATCATGAAGTGTTTTGAAAAACTGGTCCATAGGCATATTAGTTCTTGCCTTCCAGATACATTTGATAAACATCAGTTCGCATATCGGACTAATAGATCTACGGAGGACGCCATTGCCATTAGCCTCCACACTGCTTTGACGCATCTGGAACATCAGGGGAATTATGTGCGAATGCTCTTTCGCGGACTTTAGTTCGCATTTAATACAATCTCGCCACAAAGACTGGTGGAATAAACTTGTGGATCTTGGACTCTCACATTCAATCTGTTTGTGGATTAGGGACTTCTTGTCTGGACGTTCCCAGAGGGTTAGACTGGGAAATCGGGTTTCCTCAGTTCTTACTCTAAATATGGGAACACCACAGGGCTGTGTGTTGAGTCCTTTACTGTTCACCCTTTATACATATGACTGTACTCCTGTCTATCATAGTAACACCATTATCAAATTTGCTGATGACACAACAGTGGTGGGGCTCATCTCTGGAGGGGATGAGTCTGCCTATCGGAATGAAGTGGACCGACTGCTCTCATGGTGCAGGGAAAATAACCTGGTTCTTAACACTAACAAGACAAAGGAGCTCATAGTGGACTATAGAAGGAATAGCTCAGAAATTCAGCCCTTGACTATAAATGGAGATCAAGTGGAGCGGGTGGCTAGTTTTAAATTTCACAAGCTATGATTAAAGAGGACTTGACCTGGGGCGTGCATTGGTGACTGCCGTGGTGGTTAAGAAAGCCCAGCAAAGACTGTACTTTCTGAGACTTTTAAGGAAGCAACAACTAGATGGAAAACTTCTGGTGTCCTTTTACCGCTGTGCTATAGAGAGTGTCCTAACCTACTGCATCTGTGTATGGTTCTCCAGTTGCACAGTGGCGAATAGGAAGGCACTCCAAAGGGTGATCACTACTGCACAAAGAATTATTGGCTGCCCTCTTCCCTCCTTGGAAGAAATCTATAATTCCCGAAGCCTAAATAAAGCCCAAAATATTCTGAGGGACCCGTCTCATCCAGTACACTCTCTTTTTGAACTGTTACCATCTGGCAGACGATACAGGGCCCTCAGAACTAGGACAAAGAGGCTTAGAGACAGCTTCTACTCTAGAGCTGTGGCTATGCTAAACTCCGCTGCTTCATATTGATGTATTTGGGGCTGTGTAGGGATGGGTGGAGGAAGGGGAAAGTGAGGACGATGTATGAGTCTGAAATTGTGTGCATCGAGGAATGCTGCTGTAAATTTCGTTGTGCGTGCACAATGACAATAAAAATGCTTATGCTTATAAACACAGCCAATAATAAAGTCACAACCAGAGAGATCTGGCTAGTCCCTGGGATGGGGAGAAAAGGGCTATCATATTTATATCTTGCCATTCCTCTAAAGAGCTAAGGGGGCCATCCATATTTCCTCTGCACTTCATTTCATCCTAAGAACAATCTTGCAAAGAAGGTGAGGCCTCTTAAGAGAGTGACAGAGTGGGCAGCTGAACCCAGGTTTCCCCAGTCCTTGCCCCACCTGGCTGAGAGGGTGAAATCAAAGACATACCCTGGAAGTGGATGTTATCATAGGAATTAAAACGGTGGGGGGGACGGGGGACAGGGATATTGCTCTCTTGGTCATCAAGCAAGCTGCAATGCCTTGCCTGCTGGTCAGAATTAGTGACCAGCTGGGTAGGCAAAAATACTGCTGCTTCCTGGCTTGGTGGTCACAAGATTCACCCAGCTCTGGACTTGGAAATCTTTCAGACACAAATCCAGTCTCAGATCCGTCATCAGGGTTTGATCAGAAAGTGCGGCCGCGCCTGACATGCGGCCGCCGTTGCGGGAGGGCGAGGGGCCTGGCGAAGGCTCTAGGCCCATTTGCGCATGCGCGGCTGTCCCGCGCATGCGCAGAGGACCAGGCAGCTCGGGCCCATCCTGCGCAAGTGCAGAGGGCCCCAGCTGATTGGTGGCGTGCTCTCGCGATGCGCGGGAGCACGTCTGCGGAGTGGGCCGGAGGTTGGGCCCATAAAAGGCCCTGCCTCGTGGTCACTGGCCTCACTCCGCATCAGAATGTCGAGGGATTTTCCCACCCACCCGATCCCTGTTTTTTAGAAATGTTTAAATGTTGTGATAAGTTGTCATAGCCTTTTGCGGGTTGCGCATGGGAAGTGATCCGCTGGCAGGGGGAGCTGGGAGAGCTCCCCTGTTTATTACACCTCCTTAAGAGGTAGGGGTGGAACAAGCCCACGGTTGGAATGCCCCGCGGGGGGCTAAGGAGCTTGCGCCCCTAGCGGAGGATGGAGATGGGGCTCCGGTCATGGGCATTTCGCCGGTCTGGAATGTCCCACTCCAATCTTCTGCTTGGTTACATTCCTCCAGCAGGTGGGCTGGAGGAACTAGTCATCCTCTGGGGGACAGCACTCGGGCTGCCCAGATGCTTGGATCACCTCCCATGCTGCGCCAATTTGCCTTCCTGTATTTTCGGTTAATAAATTCTTTGGCTATGGCCATTTTTCTTACCCACACTATATATATACTGTCTGGCGTATTATTCTGTGTATCTGGTCACTGAGCAGGAAGGGCCACACCTCTACCCGCAAAGCAAGCTTGGCCTCTGAACTGGTTTCTAGTGATGCCCAGCCCCCTGCCTGAAAAAGAGTCCTGTTTGCTTTGGTTTTACCTGCCGCTCTGCTGGGAGGTTGTCTGTCTGCCCCAGAAAGAACAATTATTCCTCTTTTGCAGGGGTTTGAAGTGTCAAAAAGGAGCAAATAAAGCTTTTTGTGGCTTCATGCAGGTCAATAACATTGGCCAGTAAACAGCATCCTGTTATGCCTCTGTTAGAGGCAGGGTATTTTTTTTCCTCCAGGCTGTTGGCAACCATAAGATGTAGCATTACTGTAAGGATGGGGGTTGATATGTGTTTCTTTCTTGCCATCCTGGCCTTGGCACATTCCACATTCTGGGCTGTGTGCCCAGGATGATTGCGGCAGTTAACCTTGCTGCCTGCGCTTATCATATGTGTGTTGAAGCTTGCTTTTGCTCTATCGTGGGAATTGTGCTTGGGAGTTTGGGGAGGGGCCGTTTTGTCCGTAAAAGCGACAGTTTGGGGCTGGGAAGGTCAGAATCTGCATTCCGTGTAGTGCGACCATTGAAGTTTATGAAATAAAGAGCTGTTCAAAGTTTCTTGATTTCGGGTCCTTCGAGGTTCCTTACATTATGCAGATTCTCTAAACTTTTCTTTCGGCTTGATCGTGGCCAAACACCATCCTCATCCGTTCTTGTGGATCTCTGATGTCGTCCAACATGCAGAGATTGACTTTCCAGGGTCCGTTGAACTCGGAATATGAAGAGACTGTGGTAGCCCCCAAAGAGGGCTCCCTCTCTTCCCTCCACACAACGGTCCCTGTGGAGGAGCCAGTGGAGTCCATCTCTCTGGTGACCCTCTCCAAGCCTCGGCTCAGCCGGAGCTTAGCCTTCCTCCAGCTGCATGAGCAAGTGGAAGAAGCCCCCCTGATGGCTCGGCGCACGGTCTCGGCTGAACGTCTGGAAGTGCGTCAGGAATTCTACGATCCTGGCGGCGGGGTGTCGATGGATCGTGCCCCCCAAGAGCGGCATGTTACCACCCGCCAACATGTGGATTACAAACCAGTGATGCGAACGGTGATGGAGGAAATGGGAGTATTGACCATCCATGGGGACACCCAAGAATCTCTGGAGAGATACCTGGATCAATACCTCGAGGAGCCTCCTCCCAAACACCACTGGCAGAGCACGGGAGCCCGGCCGAAGGGGTCGCGCCCCTCAGCACCCCGAGACTCCATGGAGGGCGTTCGGGATTTACAAAAAGGCTCACGGATCAGACACACTTATGCAGAGGATGCCCGTGCCTGGGATCCTCCGGACCTACGAGAACTTGAGGGGGTGACTGCCATGCCTGCAGTGGACTTGAATCGCCCCCCCATCCCGGAGCCGGTTCATTGGACTGAGCAGCTTGATGCCCTCGAGATGGCCAAACGTGATTGGGAACAAGAACGTGAAGCCCTCGAAAGGGAGCATGAAGCCCTTGAACTGGAACGTGAACAAGAGCGTGAACCCCTCGAAAGAGAGCGTCTGGCCTTTGAACTGGAACGGGAACAGCAACGCCAGGACATTGAGTTGGAACTGGCGCGAGAGAAAGAAGTCCTTAAACACCAATATCTCCAGGACCTCACAGTCCATGATCGAGTACTGGAACAAACCAGGCTGGATCTACAACGTCAGCGTGAGTGTTTAAAAGCACTTGAAAACCAAGGAGAGGTCGAGTCTGCAATGCAAAAGGTGGAGCGCGACAGGCTGCGGCAGGACCGGGAAACCCTTACATGCCGTGAGAGAGACCTAGCTGCTAGAGAAGCGTTGCTCCAGAGAGACGGTGGTGCACCTCGGGCAACCCAAACCCGAGCCAACGGCGCGGCTCGCCCGCGCTCGCCCGCTGCCCCAATGCACGCAGCTCCCCGGAGGGAGGCCCCCCTGCCGCAACGTAGAGCAGTTCTCCCAGTGCAGCCCCCGCCGCCGCCAATCCCAGTTGCGCAACCACCACCTGGACGTGTTCCAGCGCCTGCCCCGGCACCACAAGTAGCACCGGTGGCCGGTAGGGGCTACCCCCGACCCCATATTCCGGCGCGCTTTGATGGAACCGCTTCCAAGTTGCCATATTTCATCCTACAGCTGGATGCACACATGCTTGAGTTTGATGATCTTTATCGCTTGGAAGCGGAAAAAGTCCGTGACATCGGATCCGTGCTAGACGGGGATGCTGCAGAATGGTTTGTGGAGTTACATGAAATGGGGGGGGGGGCTGAACTTCAAACCATAGCTGCCTTACTTTAAGGACTTAGACTGCGATTTCAAGATCCAGAGGAGGTGAACAAGGCTATTAAGACTATTAAAACCATCAAGCAAGGTACCAAATCCTTTGCTGAATTCGCTCGAGAGTTCCGTTTGGCAGCGAGCAAACTACCAGACTGGCCTGAATGCATGAAATGCGAGTATTTTCATGATGCAGTAGATCCTGACATCTGCACCTGGGCAGTTATGGTGCGAGAACCCCGCACCATCGCGGAGTGGATCGAAGTGGGCAACATCATTGCGGCCCGACTCACCCTCTCCAAAACGGGAAAACCCGCAGTTACCAAACCTATTGCCAAACCCACCGCCGCGCCACCAAAGAAAACGGGTGGGGGGCCACCGGCCACCGAGTCCACCTCGGATCGTCGCCGACGCCTCGGATTATGTCTATATTGCGGGGGTCCAGGCCACATGGCGGCCAACTGCCCAAAGAAACAGAAAACCCCCACTCCAGCTACTCGTAAGTCGACAGCACGAACCCCACGCAAGCCGGGTCCTAAAGGGCCCCAAGGAGCATCAGAAGCCATATTTGATGACGACCAAGGGGAGATTGATGACCCCGAGCCTGAGGGAGTGAGCCTCTCGTCAGCTCCTGCAGAAGAGAACCCAGCTCCAGACGCGGTGAGTGATGGGGGTGCCCCCATAACTATTATGACTTCCTTGGCCAATACTTCCAAACGCACGCGCATATTAGCACGTGCATTAGTGGATTCAGGCTGCTCTCACTGCCTCATGAGGTCCCAAGTGGCTGAACAACTAGGGCTTGAGCGTATAGCATTGGCCAAACCCATCCCATTCACTCAGATGGATGGCAGCCCATTAGGCACCGACGGCCCAGCCCGTTTCAGAACTCAACCAGTGCTCCTACGCTGCGCAGAACACTGGGAGAGACATAGCTTCATCCTGGCTCCAGTCGCTAAACATCCTATCGTATTAGGGATGTCCTGGTTACTCTCCCACGAACCCAACATTTTCTGGGGGCAGCGCATCGTCCGCTTCACGGATCCTCCTTGAGGGGATCACATGCAGGAGGGGGAACCACCGGAAGACTCCACTGAACTTCCCGATGGCCCCCAACCTATGGCTCTCGATGCCACCCCTAGTTCAGAGTTGATTGGAATCTCCAAAATCTACTGGGATTTATCCAAAGTCTTCGAGGAACAGGAGTGTGACCAGCTGCCCACCCATAGGGATACAGACTGTAAAATCCTATTGGTCCCAGGGACTCAACTGCCTAAAGGTAGAATATATCGAATGAGCCCCACCGAGGAGAAGGAGCTTCGTGCTTTCTTAGACAAGAACCTAGCTCGAGGTTTTATTCGTTGGGCCACCAAGAGCACGCACGCCGCCCCGGTTCTGTTTGTAAAAAAGAAAGATGGAACTTTGCGGCTTTGCACCGACTATCGGGGTTTAAACGCCGTCTCTATCTCAAACAAATATCCCTTACCCCTGATCAAGGACCTCCTCGATGCGCTGGGGAAGGGGCGCATTTTCACAAAACTTGATTTGCGTGAAGCCTATTACCGAGTAAGAATCGCTGAAGGGTTTGAACATTTAACAGCCTTTAATACGAAATTTGGTCAATATGAATACCGTGTAATGCCCTTCGGATTATCTGGAGCCCCAGGGACTTTCATGTCACTTATCAATGATGTCCTACAAGAATTCTTGTTTAAAGGTGTAGTGGTGTATTTGGACGATGTCGTTATATATTCCCAATCCGAGGAAGAACATGCACGTCTGGTCAGAGCTGTGTTACAACGTCTTCTCGATAATTCTCTATTTGTAAAACTGTCTAAATGTGCCTTCCATCAGACCTCCATAGATTATTTGGGTTATCGGATTTCTCCAGAGCACTTGGAAATGGATCCAGCCAAAGTAGCTGCTGTTGTAAATTGGCCCATTCCCACAACCCGCAAAGAACTTCAATCCTTTCTAGGTTTTGCCAATTTCTACAGGGACTTTATCCCTCAATTTGCTAAACTTGCCCTGCCTCTCACTGACTTGCTTCGCACAAAAGGGAAAGGTCCTCAGGCATCCAAACCCGGAGCCTCCCTCCCCTGGTCCCCAGATTGCCAGGACTCGTTCCAAGCTCTTAAAACCACCTTTACTACAGAACCAATTTTGAAACACCCAGATCCCGCCTTGCCTTTCATCGTACATGTGGATGCTTCGGACAAGGCTTTAGGGGCAGCCCTCTTGCAGAAAAATAAAGATAATAAACTCATTCCGTGTGCTTATTTATCAAAGAAACTATCTGGTCCCAAACTTAACTGGACCGTCGGTGACAAAGAAACGGCAGCTATCAAGGAGGCTCTTAGTACTTGGAGGCACTGGTTGGAAGGAGCCGCTCGTCCTTTCCAAGTCTGGTCTGATCATAAAAATTTGGCAGCCCTGTCTACCCCACTCAAAATGTCAGCCAAACAGTTAAGATGGGCGGATTTCTTCTCCAGATTCACGTTCACTGTCCATTTCTTCCCAGGCAATAGCAACAAGTTGGCAGATGCCTTGTCCCTCCTACCCAAAGGGGCGGACACCTCATTACGCGCTATACCACGTACCATTCTCTCGCCCTTGCAATTGGGATTGGTGGTCACCCGATCCCAAACATCCGCGCCCCCAGCTCCCCCCCAACGAACATTCCGGACGTTGTCTCGCCATTTCTCCGACACTTGGAGGAGGCGGGGCGGCAAGACGTTCCGACGGGGGAATCCGACCCACTCCTGCAATTGAAAGGGGGAGTTTGGAGGAGGGGCGACTGTTGGTACGTCCCGCCGACATTACGTAAGCAGGTCCTTCTGGCCGGTCACAACGCTAGGCAAGCAGGACATTTCGGATTTTTAAAAACGCTCCACTTGCTAAGGCGACAATTCTGGTGGCGCACCATGCGCAAAGACATTGAAACGTACATTAAGGACTGTCCGACGTGTGCGGAGGCTAAGTCCATTCCTGGCAAGCCTCGTGGATTGCTACATCCCATTCCTCCAGCTGCCAAACCCTGGCAAGTGATCTCCATGGATTTCATTACGGATCTTCTCGAAAGCCATGGAAATACTGTCTTGTGGGTGGTGGTGGATCTCTTTTCGAAACAGGCACATTTTATTCCATGTCCCACTATCCCCTCGGCACCCAAGCTAGCCAAATTGTTTATTCAGCATGTTTATCGTTTGCACTCGTCGCCGGAGAGAGTGATCTCCGACCGCGGGCCCCAATTCATATCTAAGTTTTGGAAAGCATTCCTGGAGATTCTGGGAACCGCGTCAGCTGTCGCTGCCCCCTATCACGTGCAAAGTGACGGCCAGATGGAACAGACCAACAGAACACTGGAACAGTACCTACGTTGCTACACCAACAACCATCAAGATAACTGGTCCGAGCTACTGCCCTTCGCTGAGTACGCCTATAATAATGCGGTTCATAGTAGCACCAACAAAACCCCATTTGAAGTGGTGTCAGGTCGCTCTTATCCACCACTGCCCCAACTCCCCAATCAAGTGTTGCAGCCCCCGGACTTTGGCGACTGGATCCGGTCTTTGGCTGAGGGCTGGAAAACCGTGTCTTCCTCGCTTGCACAAGCGCAGGAAGCGCAAAAAGCTCAAGAGGACAAACATCGGACTGACTTCCCCTTGCAAATTGGAACATGGGTTTATTTGTCCACCAAAAACCTTAGGGACGTGCACAAATACTCTAAGCTGGGCAAGAAATACATAGGTCCTTTCCGGATCACCCAGGTGATCAATGATGTGACTGCTCGTTTAGAACTGCCTAATTCTTTGAGTAACATTCATCCTGTTTTTCATTCTAGCTTACTCAAGCGGGCTCCAGATTCAGATGCCTGGCACAACCAAACGGAGGCGCCCCCGCCAGTGATTATTGATGGCCACAAGCATTATGAAATCGATGCTGTCCTGGACTCTCATTATGTTCGCAAGCGATTGCAATATTTAGTTTCTTGGGTGGGATATCCCTCGGGTCATAATCAATGGGTTTTTGTAGAGAATATTGATGCCCCCCCCCTTTGATTTCTGCTTTTCATAAGTCCTTCCCTCACAAGCCAGGTGGGGAAGGGGCTTTCGTGAGGGAGGCGGAGTGTAAGGATGGGGGTTGATATGTGTTTCTTTCTCTCCATCCTGGCCTTGGCACATTCCACATTCTGGGCTGTGTGCCCAGGATGATTGCGGCAGTTAACCTTGCTCCCTGCGCTTATCATATGTGTGTTGAAGCTTGCTTTTGCTCTATCGTGGGAATTGTGCTTGGGAGTTTGGGGAGGGGCCGTTTTGTCCGTAAAAGTGACAGTTTGGGGCTGGGAAGGTCAGAATCTGCATTCCGTGTAGTGCGACCATTGAAGTTTATGAAATAAAGAGCTGTTCAAAGTTTCTTGATTTCGGGTCCTTCGAGGTTCCTTACAATTACCCTAATTAGGTGTTAGAACTCCCCTGCATAGACAACAAAACATTTGAAAGTTCGAGATAACGCAGCTGCAGGAAAGAAACATAGCAAAATAGCAGACAGAGCTTGGTATTGCAAAGCATCCCAGTAACAGCCCCTTACAGACATTCTGACATTCCGCCTCCCTTAAGGCCCTCCTCCCCCTTGTTTGCCTGGGCCTTGACGAGCTTTGGAACTCTGATGTCTTCAGCCTAAACCCACTCATCACGCCCAGGTGCGAATCCTTTCCAAGAGACCAAGTATTGCAAGCGTTTGCGGAAAAAGCGAGAGTCCAGAACTTCCTGGATTTCAAAGCGTTGTCCTCCATCAACCATCAGAGGAGGAGGAGGAGCAGGCGAAGGGTGCCACACATCGGGAGCAGGAGCCTTTTTGAGGAGGTTGCAATGAAACACAGGGTGTATTTTACGCAATGCTTTAGGTAGTTCATGCTGAACAGTCACTTGACATTGATCACTTGAATTACTTATGGCCCAACTTAGTGTACTTATGAATGTCTCTCAAGTTCTTAGTAGAAAGGTATACTGAGTCGCCCACAGCCAAAGTAAAATGCCTGTGATGCTTGTCAGCCTGCTTCTTTTGAGAGTCCTTAGCTTTCTGTAGGGCACGTAGAATAGGGTCCCATCCAGAGGTGGGATCCAGCCGGTTCCCACCACTTCCCTAGAAGTGGTTACTATTTTTTTCTGAGTGCCAGGAAGGGGTTACTAAAGCAACATCCCTGCCCAATCACTTTTGCATCAGGGGAGTCACGTGGGGGCCATGTGAGTGATGGAGTCATGTGCTCCTTGCCTCGTCACGCCCCTGCCTGGCGCCTGCCTTTCTTCCCTTTGCCACCAAGAGGAGGACCAACTTCGTGGCTCGCTCCTGCCTCGTGCAGTTCCAGTCTCCAGAACGTGCCCGGCCTAGAGAGCCCCGGCGCGGCGTGGCACAGTGGCCCCGGCCCTGACTACTGCTCAACTAGTCTTGAACTAGGACGGACAGTGAGTGAGCGCACAGCTGGCAGGAGTGGACCCGGGACCACAGTGCAGCAGGGAGGGAGCAGGGAGGGACAGACAGGTCGCACTGCTCCCCCTGGTCCCCCTTCCCATTGCCGGTCCTTGAGCTGCGAGCCATCCCCCGCCCTCTGGAAAGCAAGTCTGTTCTTCCAGATACCGCCTGCTGGGCCCCCGGCGCTGCACGTGAGGCAGCAGTGGCTGCAACAGGACCCAGTCGGAGCCTTCCTTGCAGACTACCAGTGACCTAGCCTTAGTCAGTGATCCTGCCTGCATGGAACGCCTTTGACTGGAAACCCGCTCATGTCCTCTGCCCAGATCTCTTGGCGATTTCTCTCATTGAAACTGTGCGTGTGTGAGAGAAAGAAAGAAGGGGGGGAGAGAGAGCGAGAGAGCGCATCATCACAGTGACAGGCAGACAAAAGCCGGGCTTCCCTGGGAAATGCAGAACTGTGTGTGTGTGTGTGTGTGTGTGTGTGTGTGTGTGTGTGTGTGTGTGTGTGTGTGTGTGTGTGTGTGAAAGGCTTGTATGCGTGAATTTTGGGGTTCTTCCTATCCTGGCCAGTGGTGATCACTCCTAGATGTCCTGGGGACTGAAAAAGAATTCAAAATCCTTCTTTTCCTACAAGCCTTCTTGTTTTTCCATTCATACTCCCCCACCCTCACACACAGCTTGTTTCAAGTTGATCTACAGAGCCCCTCAGTTTTGGGACACCCCAAACTGAATCCTGAATAGAGAAGGCAAGTTCCGGGTGGGATCCTGGCTTCTGCTAGCACCAGCTCAGAACGTTTGGGGAGCGGGAGAAGGGAGCCCTCCCTGCGCAAATCGCCCACGAGCATGGGGTGGTGGTGGTCTCCACCGGGCTGTTAAGCGCTTCAAGGGCCAGCGCGCACCAGTGGGCTCCCGCGACTCAACCCCTCTCTGTGTTGAAGAGGCGACCTTGTTGGAGGAAAGCCTTCTTAGAGATCAAACCACCAGCCTGCTCGCCCTTGACCTCGCCCTGCCCCCGGCCGGTCCCAAGGCGGCTCCCAAGGTTCTGGGGGACACGGGGACATCAGCCTGTGCACTCGTCTTTTCCCAAAGTGTGACTCATCTCCCCCCCCACCCCATACAATGGGGGTAGACTTGATCCGGATTACCCCAGGCACTTGCTTTGTAGTATTAATTGCACCATTCCCATTTAATTCAGAGGATGGAATTGACAAGATTGAGGGCACAGTATTTTTAATGAAATCTTCGCAGAGTTGTCCAGTTCTCTCAGGTGCGCACAGACTGCTGTCACTTGGGAATGACCTTCTCTTTGGCCCCGATCCACCCGCATTCTCTTCCCTCTCCGCCAATACAGTAGCTATGCAGATTGCTTGCAGTTTAGTCCCGGGAAGTTAACTTGAAAGAAAGCCCTGCACAATTCAAGTGGAATTATTTCCAAATATGCATGGGATTGGGATTGCACTGCCTTTTCCTTTTTCTGGTTCTCATTAGCTCTTGGACAGGAGCCTCAAACTGGTGTTGGCAGAGTCCCATAACTGTGTCAGTTTTTCACTGCTAGGGACTGACTGGGATGAGATTTGCCATGACTATGCACCAGATTTCACATGCAGAATGGAACACATTTTTTCCAAAAGCAGGAAGATTGCAGGGTCAGAAACACGTTCTAGAGTTTTTGAACATTTGGTGTGTTTATGGGCTTTTAGAACAGCCCTGTGGTTCCCCCCTCATCAATTTTAATGGTAGTCAATCTATTGACAGCTGTCTGTGTTGATGCTTGTGATAGACCTGGCATCTTGAGTTCTTCCACCCACCCCAGTATGTCATTCTTGCTGGGTGTTTTCTCTCTGTGAGTGGCATGATGTATAGCAGTTACCTTTTGATTGTCCTTTACACAATGAAGGGCAGGGATGAATGTACCATACACACAGGTGACTTATACACATATAGAGACTTGTCTTTAGCAAAGTTATCTTTAAAAACTACCTTTTACTAGTTGTCTTGGTAGCTAATGCGGTTCGTTTGTCCTCTTTGCAGCATTTTCTGTTCCAATAAACCACCACGATGCTGCAGATTGTACTGTCTGGTTTAGCAATCTGTGTTCCTCTGGATAACTGTTACCACATACTGGAAATGAAGCTGTTGCTTCAATGATTTGATATAAAATTGTTTGTTCCAGTTAACAGCTGCAGTGGGAGAATGGAGGATACCAGTGTGGTGTATAGGTTAAGAGCAAGTGGATTCTAATCTGGAGAACCGGGTTTGATTCCCCACTCCTCCACCTGAGTGGCAGAGGCTTATCTGGTGAACCAGGTGTGTTTCCGCACTCCTACATTCCTGCTGGGTGACCTTGGGCTAGTCACAGTTCTTTGGAACTCTCTCAGCCCCACCTACCTCACAAGGTGTCTGTTGTGGGGAGAGGAAGGGAAAGGAGCTTGTAAACCACCTTGAATCTCCTTACAGGAGAGAAAGGTGGGATATAAATCCAAACTCTTCTTCATTTTAAGACTTGTGTATGCTGATCTGCTGATTGTAATGTGGCTATGAAGTTCTGCTTTGTAGAAAAGAGTAAAACTTTGAGGTGACCCTGTCACATGGATTTTAAATGTGCTAAGTCCGAATTGGAGCTTTCTATGGGCAGTCTCAGAATATAATTTAGTCCAGATTCTGGAGGGCAGCATCTTCATTCTCTGACCAGCCTTGAAAAGTATAAAAAGGGGGGAGGTACACACAAAATACACCTTGCATCCATCCCCATGTAAGTATAAAGCAAGAATAATGGTAGGATTGCAGAACCATTTGGTTTCTTGTGACGATGCCTATTTTGGAAAGGCCGTATTGCTCACTTACATTGCCCTAGAACATTTTTTACTAGTGTGGAAAAAATAAACAGCTGTAAGAAGTTCCAGACATCAGAAGTCTGCTTAGACTTTTTCTGCATAACTTGGCAGAACCCTGCAGTTTATATGATGTTATCACTTTCATCCAAGGAACAACTGTACAATTGCCTGCACCGCAGAAGGGTGGCGAGGGCTTTTTGCAGGATCCCTGATGACATCCGAGATGTGCTGCAGGAATGAAACGCAGCAGAGGAAATGGGGGGGGGGGGGATTAGAAGTTGAACTTTTCAGCATTTAAGTTACCATTCCTCTTTCCCGCATTGGACAAGAAAGACTCAGTGATCTTGCTGTGCTAAGTGTGGAAAGAGAAGAGACTGAGAAGGCAAACTTTGAGGACCTCATCAACACATTTGCAGTGGCAAAGACTAGGAAGGTGCCCCTGATGCAGCAGGTTTCTGACATGTTTGTCAAATATTTAATTTTCTAAGTTATTAAGTTATTTCTAAAGACTAAGTTATTGTTATTGTAAGACTAAGTTTTCTGAGTTAACTTATTTTCTAAAGCACTTTTCACAGGAAAAAACATTTTAAAAGCATTTCGAGAATGTTGTCAAAATTTTGATTTCTGCTAAGTGGCATGGACTGTTGCTGTGTTCCGATTTGTGAGTTGGGGCATTTTCTATAATGTGATAATGATTTAGAAATGACCTGGTGGAAAAATCATTGTTTGGTCGTGGTGGGGGAGGGTGGCTGCCCATGGGGGGGGCACCAAACTCAGGTTTTGCCCAGGGCTCAGGTTTGCCTAGGTATGCCTCTGCCCCCTTTGCTGAGGGGGGGCTGGCAAGGGAACCTGTTACTAAAATTTTTGGATTCCACCACTGGTCCCATCCCTCCACAATCTGTTGTATCCATTTCTGCAAATCAGAAGGATCAACTGCTGCTTGCCCCAAGAATGGGAGGGGCTTAGCTGACTGGCCAGAAACCACCTCAAAAGGTGTTTTTCCTACTATGAACAGCATTATTATAGGCGTATTCCGCATAGGGTAGCAGGTCTACACAGTGGCGTAACTAGACAAACTGGAGCCCTGGGCAAAACCTGAGTTTGATGCCCCCCCAGGTGCATGCCCAATGCAACGTGCACCCCCCCTGTAGCTACACCCAGTGGCGTATCTAGGCAAACTGGAGTTTGGCGCCCCCCATGGGCACCCACCCTCCCCCACTGTGACCAAGCAATGATTTTTTACACCAGGTTGTTTCAAAGTCACCATCACATTATAGAACATGACCCAACTCACAAATCTGAACCCAGCAATAAGCCATGCCACACAACAGAAATAATTTTTTGAAAACATTTTCAAAATGCTTTCAAAATGTTTTATTACTGCTATGAAAACATTTTATGGTGTTGTATCTAGTACCCCAATTGGGAGAAACAGCATCACTTTCAATGTTTCAAAGGAGAATCTGGGCTCCCTAGTTTAAACAAGTGATGCTGGAATCCACCCCCAAACAGCATCATTTTCAATGGTGTTTAAACTAGGGAGCCCAGATTCTCCTTTTAAATCCACCTTAAAGGGAGAATCTGGGGTTCCCAGTTTAAACAACATTGGAAGTGATGCTATTTTGGGGTTGATTCTCCCCCACCCTGAAACAGCATCACTTTCAATGTTTAAACTGGGGACCTCAGATTCTCCTTTTAAATCCATGTCAAAGGCGGAGGGATTTAAAAGGAAAATCTGGGGAAATTTGGGAGGTGCCTGCTGGCAGGGGTGCAATTGTTAAGCTAGCAGCACCAAACTTTCAGGGTATCTTTAGGAGGCTCCCCTAATGATACCACCCAGGTTTGGTGAAGTTTGGTTCAGGGGGTCCAAAGTTATGGACCCTCAAAGGTGTAGCCCCCATCTTCTGTTAGCTCCCATTGGAAACAATGGATGATGGGGCACCCCCTTTGGGAGTCCATAGCTTTGGACCCCCTGGACCAGACTTCACAAAACCTGGGTGGTATCAGTAAAGGATTCTCCTGATGATACCTCACAGGTTTGGTGAAGTTTGGTTCAGGAGGTCCAAAGTTATGGACCCTCAGAGGTGTAGCTCCATCTCCTATTAGCTCCCATTGGAAACAATGGAGGATGGGGTCACTCCCTTTGGGAGTCCATAACGTTGGACTCCCTGAACCAAACCTCACCAAACCTGGGTGATAGCATCAGGAGAGTCTCCCAAAACATCCCTGAAATTTTGGTGCTGCTAGACTAAAAACTGCATCCTCTACAGTCCAAAAATGGAAAAACACTGAAAATACAAAAAATCCCACAAACAAACCTGCGCCCCCCACAGAGCTGCGCCCAGGGCAACTGCCCACTTTGCCCAATGGGAGGAACGCCTCTGGGTCTACCCAATTATCCTCATGATAGTTACTGTAGCACCTGAGCTACTGCTCCAGGGTTTGATTGGAGCATTCCGACTGGCCATTGTCAGAACCTCCTTGAACCAAACAATTGAAACAGTTGTGATGAACAATTATTTCTTTATTGTAGGTCAGATAAGTTCTGTACATGGTCCAAGATGTCTCTGGCTTGGCTCAGCTGAGACATCTCATCATAAAGCACCCAGACAGCCCTTCCCCCTCCCACCATACAGTTTCTCAGTGGTACTATTAAGAATCAAAGCATTCGGCCTTCACTTAAAGTGGGAGAGATAACCAGAGACAGAAAGCAACAGTGAAATAGTTTCACACAACAACTTCACACAGACTGAGATTCCATCTCCCAATAATCATGCCACCCTGACCGCCATCAGATTGGGCGTGTACGCTGACGCCAAGCCTTGCTCCTCGCCCAGAGGCTTCAGAAAAACCCTCTAGAACTTTGAAACAAATTGGGGACAGTATCAGAAATTATTTTATCAGGAGCTGAATGTAACAGGTATATGTGCTGAATAAACAATTGAGCCAATTTTGGGGTGGATGGGATGGTAGAACAAGGAATAAAATTAGCCTGTTTTGAAAACAAATCCACTACCATCCAAATTACAGTTTTGCCATGGCTTTCTGGTAAGTGAGTTATGAAGTCCATGGAAATCACTTTCCAGAGACCATCTGGTGCAGGAATAGGCTGCAACAGTCCCTGGGGTTTTCCTGGAAGATTTTTGGCCATAGCACAGATTGGACATCCTTTAACATAAGCCTCAATATCATTTCTCATAGAATGTCCCCAAAACTGTCTCTGTACAAGATGATGTGTTTTTACAAAGCCAAAATGACCAGCCAATTTAGAATCATGCCCCTGCTGGATGATTTGCTGATGCAGCCCAGGTGGCACGAACAAACAGTCCCCCCTTCTCCACAGCCCATCGTGAAGCACCAGGGAAGGACTGCCTTCGTCATCAGGAACAGGGGGTTGTCCTGCTGCCAGGAAAACAGACAACAATAAACTGGGAGGGGTAACACCAACAGAGATAGAGTTGGAGCTGGCGGGTCACCAGGAAGGTGATTCTGAGAGCATGTTACAGGCAAGCCCAGTTGGAAGGGCATGAGCACCTCCCTCACCAAGAGAACATGGGACTGCTCATCCTCCGAATAAATCAGAACATCATCCAAATACACCACCACTCCTTTAAACAATGAATCTTGTATTGCATCATTAATTAAACTCATGAACACTCTGGGAGCCCCACTTAACCCAAAGGACATGACTTGGTATGCAAACTGTCCAAAGCAGGTGTTAAAGGCCGAAAGATGTTCAGAGTCCTCAGCAATGCGAAACCAGTCCAATTTTGAGGGAAGACTTGAGGCTTCTCTCAAGTCCAATTTTGTAAAAATGCGCCCCTTCCCCAGGCTCGCCAGTAGGTCTTTGATTAGCGGAAGGGGGTATTTGTTTGAACTGGAAACAGCAATAAGACCTCTATAGTCCATGCATAAGCGGAGGGAAGCATCCTTCTTTTTTACAAAGAGAACTGGAGTGGCATAGCTGCTGGTAGCTTTCCGAATAACGTTTCTAGCCAAGTTTTTGTCCAAAAATTCACACAGCGCCGTGTCCTCTGCTGGGCTTATTGGGTAGAGCAGCCCCTTAGGTAACTTAACTCTGGAAATCAACTCTGTTTTACAATCCGTGGCTTGATGTGGGGGCAAAGAATCACATTCCCTTTCCTCAAAAAACAGTACTTATGTCCTGGTAGGGTTCTGAAATCACTGCATTACTCTCCGGTTGAAGGCACTTGGCTTGTCCCAACTCCTGAGGTTCTTGAAGGTGTCCTTCGCATGGCTGCCGCATTGGAGGGGTCAGTAAAATGGACAATGCACTCAGCCCTTAGGATAGTTGGGTTAGGCTTTATCCGAAGTCTCTGCTGTCACTGTGCCCACTGTCAGGGCTGTCCACTTTTGGGCCCTGCGTCTTTCTTTCCAGGTGTCTGGTTATTGGAGGCACTTGTCCCTGATTCGGACCCGATTCTCCCCATACAACGTAGTGTCATGGGGTTGATATCTGTTGTACCCACCCGATCCTTCCCAGGGCCTTGTGGAGTGGGGGCCCCCACCTGGGTCCATCAAATGTGAAGATTTGTAATCCACAGGATTGACACCGTAGTTCCAATGCCATTCATTGGGAACATCCTTTCCCGGATCAGACCACGGTATCGATTTGTAATCCACAGGCCTTTGACTCGCTGCTCGACTGCCACAGGGTGACAAGTGCGCAGAGGGGCCTCTGCCCAAATCAAACGTGGTATGACACGGTACTGTCTGCTCAATCAGAGGAGCCTCCGAGGCTATTCCAGACATCAAAGCTTCATCCGCCTCCACAGCCAGAAGCGTTGAAAGCCTCTGTTCCATCTCAGGGTTAGGGACATCGGGCAGAGGACCCCCAATTAGTCCTTGAATAAACGCTAGACTTGCCTATAAGACGTGCACAACTTCAGCTGGCGAAGGAAGCATGAGGTTGGCAACTTTTGGAGAACAGGTTTAATGTCAGAACTTCTCTGCATAGACAGTGAAGCATTTGAAGTTCAAAGATTTTATTGCTGATGGCAGGTGAAAGGCAGAAGCTTGTTCTGAGGTGTCAGCTCAGAACAGTTTGATAATATACAACAGTGTTCTCCCCCAACGTGTGAAACAAAACAGAACAAGATTCACTGAAAGAGTTCTTCCATCCCAAGGTTCGAGATAACGCAGCTGCAGGAGAGAAACAGCAAAATAGCAGGCAGAGCTTGGCATTGCAAAGCACCCCAGTAACAACCCATCCCCCCTTACATTCTGACGTAAGCAGCCTCCACTTTAGTTGGGAGAATTAGCTGGAGACAGAGAGTGAATGGAAGTAACAGGGAGATAACTTATGTATACCAGAATAATCCTGGAAGCAAACTCTCAAATGAGCAGATAGCTGTATAATTAAAAAATATGGTTTGATTAAAGAATAAAAATAGTGAAACAATAAATATATTCTAAGCAATAAACATACAATTTGCAAAGCCGACAAGAGCTCACTAAGAGAAAAGGGAGGAAGGTGGAGAGGGTTCCAGGGATGGGTGAGAGCTAACCAGTCTTGAAGGGATGTCCAGGCAGGGAAAGCAGTGCTGAAGATGAAAATTTCCAAGAGCAAAGGAAAAAGCCCGTACCCAAGTGGGCATGCAGCACGCATGGATCCAGAACACACAAACAAATGGCCAGACAAACAATATTTATAGCCCAAAATCGGACCAGATGAGGCAAGCTGGCAGGAAAGTTTTCTGTTGTTCCAGGAAGAAGGTGGCTTGATGAGTCTTCAGGACTCAAGAGAATGCCTGGACTATTCTCTTGAACACTGATGGATTGCTGGGATGGGTTCAGAGGGGATGAGAAATGGTCTGCTTAGACCGCTAATTAAACCACTTTACAGTGATATGATGGGAATATGCCAGCCCCATGATACTGCCAGGCTCCCCTTCGGGCTGGGGGAGAAGATCAGCGGCCAACCTCCTTCCTACCCAGGCTTCGCACACAAGATGGATCCCCAAACCATCTGAGAGGCATCCATTTTGCGGGGAGCAGTGTCTTGCTCTTGTGCTAGTCTTTGGCCCCCATGCCATTGTGGCACTCTTTAGTGGGAGGAGGGGTCTGACTGCTTGCAGTGGTCCTGCAACAGTGCTCACATGGCCCTGCAAAAGTATGAGGGCTCATCAGCATGTGCGCCAAGAATCAAGGTGTCTGCCATTTTGATATCTCTCTTTCAAGACCAGGCACATTTTCAAGCTTAAATTATTAACATTAGTGCCAAGTATTTGGCAATCACTCCAGCACCTTTGCTAGACTAGAACCCTGACTAGACTAGAACTATTGACTAGAACCCTGGGCTGGGGGTGAGGGGTGGGGATGAAACTGATTTATTTTGGAATAATTGGCTATAATTTTAGAATCCCAGAAGGTGCCTCGACCATTTCAACAGAATGCCAGTTTATGACCTTCATAGATAGACTGTCAGGATCTGTATTATGGGGGTTGGGATGTTGCCTTTGCTTTTGTGCTGTTATGATTTTCTTCCATAGCTGCCTTATCTTGGTGTAGCCACGGTGAAGTCTGTCCTTGGAGAACAAGTGAACGGTTCAAGTGAATTCTGTACTGTATTAGTTCACATGGTTGTGAGGGGGTGGGGGGACTCTTGCAACATATTATCCAAGTGTTCTGAACTGGAAGCTCAGAACAGTCTTCTGCTTTGAACCTGACTTAAGCAATAAAGTTTTGAACTTTCAAGTGTTCCATTGTCTATTCAGGGGAGTTCTGACATTAAGACTGTTCTCTAAAGTTGCCAACTTCATGCTCCCATCGCTAGCTGAAGTTGTGCATGTTTTATTGCCGATTTTAGCATTTCTTCAAGGACTGACGGAAGACCCTCTGCCAGAGGTACCTAACCCCGCCATGGAAGAAATGCACTCGACGTTCCTCGAAGTGGAGGAGGAGGAAACTCTGAAGTCAGGTACTGCTTCAGCAGCTCCCTCAGTGCAGCAGGTGGCGGGGGCTCGAAGAAGCACGTTTGGCTTGGCTAGGGGAACCAGACTAAGCACCCTGTCCTCCAGTAGTCGCCTGCCTGTCTGGGAGCCTTTGGATTACAAAACGCTACATTGGGTTGACCCTGAAGTGGGTTCGCGGCCTTCTTGGCATGTGGATGGTGAAGGCTATCCAGTGGATTACAAACTAATGCAGCCTGCAGACCCTGGCGGCGGGGGGGGGGGGCAGTTTCCTATGCAACCGGGACACATATTAGCTCACAGTACCCGGGCCTGGCCTTGGATGGTGGAATCCAGAGTGGAACGGTGCCGAAGCCACATGTAGCCAGTCTCACCTATGAGCAGTGTGCTGGCAGAAGGTGCAGCCTTGGACACGGGTAGTGAGGCTGACCCCTAGGACCAGGAGCAAAGAGAGTATGAGGCTAGGTTCCGCAAGATGCAACAGGAGATGGAGCGGTTGCAGACGCAGGCACAGAATGCTGAAGTGCGGCTGACCGCATTAATCAATGTACCAGTTGGGAACACTCCTGCGGGAGGGGCTGCTGGTGGGGCGAATGCTGGGACACAAACTGCCGGGACTGCTCAGCCAGGGACCAGGGTGACGGGGCAGCCGGCACTGGCACCCCCTGTGCAACAGGTACAGGTTGTACCTCTTCCAGCTCTGGCTCCTTGACGTCAAATGCGGGTGTGGTTTAACAGATCTTCCCAACGTCTTCCCTATTTTTTAATACAAGTGGATGCCCATATGCAAGCCTACAGGCCCAACACCATAGTGAAGTTGAACAAGTTCACAACATGGGGGCACTTTTGGAGGGCCCTGCGGTTGGCTGGTACGTCAATCTGTTTCATTGCCAGGCACCTGAATTATGCACCCTTCCTGCGTTTCTTTTGGCTCTCCGGGGGCGGTTTGGAAATCCATTCCTTGGAAAGCTGGCAAAAAGGAACATTACAAAAAAACATCAGGAGACTAAGTCGTTTGTGGAATTTGCTGAACAATTTCGTGCCCTAGCAAGCAAAATCCCTGACTGGCCTGACCAACTTTTAGTGCATGCTTTCACTGAAGAGTTGAACCCAGAGCTGAGAAAATGGGTGCTAATGGCCGGAAACCCAACAACTCTCATGGAGTGGATTATGCTGGCAGGAGAAGCTGATGCTCGGATGGCGGTGGTCAAGTCCTTTGAAGTTAAAGCAACTGGGACTCACCATGCGGGGCAATTGGCCCCTTCCAAACTGCGCAAGGAACCAAGTCAATTACCAGCTGCAGAGGAAGAATCAATCTATGCTCGTCGGCAGAGATTGGGTTTGTGTCTATATTGTGGTGATACCAAAATCATGGGCTTGCCAAACTGTGCTCCACATGCAGCGCTATGTTTAGAACTTGGGCAAATTTCCCATGTCACAATGGCCTGGCTGAGAATAGTCAAATATTGGTTGCGTATTCATTATTCACAGGATCATTCCAGTTTTCTCCATCTGATGCTTTCTGATTCTGTGGCATCCAGATGGATGAAGTTAGTTGAAGAAAAAATTGGTACCATCGGCCTCTCACTAGAGTCACTATATCCTCTTACTCTATCGGAGGTATATAGCTGCTTGAAAACTAAGCTTTTAGAACATGAGCATTATGACATGATAGCTGCCATTAGAAAAACGTGTTCTCCCTTAACCCCACTCATTCCTATGGAACAAGGGCACATAGCCAACTATCTCTTCTGGCTTGTAAATCCAAAACAAAGAAGAGCTATGATGCTTGCCCGATTTAACATAATGCCCTCTATGCTTCTATATGGTAGACACCAACAAATAGACAATCAAAGGAGACTATGTCCATGCAATTCGGGTCAAATTGAGGCACTCGAGCACACTCTCTTTCATTGTGCAAGATTTGCTAAAATTAGAATGAACCAATCCTCCTTGTCTCCACTCCTATACAAACAATTAACTGATGCTCTTAACTGGTTCTGGTGGGTTTTCCGGGCTGTGTGGCCGTGGTCTGGTGGATTTTGTGAAGCCTTCGACAATACATTGATGCTCTTAAGATTCCTCTAATCTTGGACAACCTTGATCCCATTGTTGGTGAGAATGTAGCGAAATTTCTTTTAAACGTTATAGACACAAGCCTAGATGGATACTAACTTTTAAATGGTTAGCAATATTATATTAATATTATATATTATATAGCAATACTATATAATTGTTATTAATATTTTACATTTGCCAATTGAGCTTTTTAGCTGAAGAAATGTGTTTCAGCTCATTGTGAATTTTATAAGTATTACTAGCGGGGCTCGGCCACGTGTTGCTGTGGCAATTGTCCTTCTCATCACAGTCTGCAACCTACACAGATGTCCATTCAGGTCCAATGATCCGCAGCATAGCCTTTTGGGGTGGTCAAATGGAATCCCTCTTTCCCTTTTCAATTCACATTGTTATATGGTGCTGTCTTGGTTTTTAGTATAAGGTAACCCTTTCCATTCCACAACGGAACTGTCCAGAGTGCGAATCCCACTGTCCATGAGGCTGGTTGACACGCACAGTCCTGGCTTGGGTAAGGCAGAACTGGGGCAAGGAGGCTATCCCAGTCAGGCAGCAGAGGCAGGGTGGTGAGGCGCTCAGATTGAGGCCAGCTCCCTGGGTTTTTAAAAGGCCACATGCAAAAGAAGCGGAGGCAGTAGTGTTGGTTCGCCCCCACCCCGTGGATTTTCTTGGAAGAAGAAAAAGCTTGCTTTTAGTAAAAGAGAGCTGTGGCGAATATGGGTGAGGAAGTGGGTAAGTGGTGGTTGTATGTGAGGGAGGGTTGAGTGAGGTGTGTGAGGATGAGCTGGATGTGTATGAGAGTATGTGTATTGCATGGTAGTAGTGGGTGAGGCACAGAGAGTGAAAGTTACCTGCATGTGTGTGTGTGGGGGGGGGGAAATCCCACCTGACGTCTCACACAGCAAAGTGTGTATGTGTTTCACTTCCACTCGTATTACCTAACAGTATTATCTATTTACTGTTTTCACTGCTCATCTCTGCCCATCTGCGTGAACATCCTAAGCCCTCATCCCAAGCCCTCAGGCCACAGACAGACAGGCTTCACGGACATTCTAAGGGTGACAGTTAAACACAGCCAGCTTCATGGCCTGGTGCGCCAGGAAAAAGACATTTTACCTGGCTCAGGTATGGACTTTTGGCAATTTGAAGGTCCAATTACCTGCCTGCAACAGGGAGGGACGTCATGTGAGTATTTGGGGGTGATTCGTCCAGCCATTTCGGCATTAGGGAGTGACTAACAAAGTCACTGTTAGCTTTTTATATAGAGAGATTGTGTCATCTTGTATATGCCAATAAAGGCCTCACTTACCTATATTACGGTGATAGTGGGCATCTTGCAGTTACCTGCCTGGCCAAGCCGACCCCCAAGAGTACAAGCACCGCTCAGCCAGTTAAGCATGCCGGTACCAAGGCAACCAAACCAAAGAAGGGAAGTTCAAAAATGGCTGTGGCGGGCAATCCCTCCTTTGTGGATTCGGAGGGAGAGGACATGGGAGTTGGCCTAGTTACCACAGCCCAGCCTTCGGGGACTTCCCCAGGGACTGGTGTATGGGTGAGTGTGGGGGAAAAATCCCTGGTGCTGTCTATGACTGTTACAAACTGTCCTAAAAATGCCTGGTACAGGCACTGGTGGACTCAGGGTGTACTCATTGCCTGATGCAGGGTAGTAGAAGGGTTGGGGCTGAAACTGCTCCCATTGCGGCAAACTATCCACTTTACTCAGATGCACAGTAGCCCTATGATGGGGTCACCAGCGACTTTTAAAACTGAAAAGGTCCTGATTCAATGAGCTCAACATTGGGAGTGCCGAAGTTTTATTGTGGCCCATACCTCCAAATATCCTGTCATACTGGGGATGCCGTGGTTGGTCGACCACAACCCAACTATACAATGGGCTGAATGCATTATCTGTTTTACTGATCCCCCAGGCAGCAGCCACATTCATGAAGCCCCTTCAGAAACCCCCTGAGCCAAGTATCACTAAGGGCTTACATACAACAACAGTTTCTGGGGGCCCGGAGCCATACCAGGACCTCAGTAGTGTGTTTGAAGAAAAGGAAAGTGATTGCCCCTGCATCGGTCCACATACTGTAAAATCAAACTGATCCTGGGAGCCAAATTACCCAATGAGTTCAATGGATCCTGGCCCTCCTCTGCCTCCAGAAAGGCACCCCTGTTGCAAGTGTTCCGTTGTCTATTCAGGGGAATTCTGACACAGACTCCTGCCTGCACGCTTTCCCTTTCTTTCATGCTGCTCCTGTTTTATAAGAACCAAGAAATGGGATGCCATTTGGTGGTGCTGATTTTCTTGGCAGTCTCAAAGAGAGGTTGGCAAGGTGGATGTGTACAGCACCTTTTTTTGGCACAATTGAATAACTGCAGGCACTCCATCTTACTCCTGGAATGAATGCGCAGAAAGGCTTCTGGTGTCTGTAGATTCAGCTGCATTGTTAGGTGGGACTTCCCAAAAAGTAAGCTTACAGAAGGGAGCAGATGCCTTTGGCATCTTTGGCAGGCTGTCCTTCGATACTATTTTGTCACCCTAGAACAGTGATGGCCGAGTACCCAAACTGCAACCCAAAACTTACTTATTTACCACAAAGTGCCAACACAGCAATTTAACCTGAATACTGAGGTTTTAGTTTAGAAAAAACGGTTGGCTCCAAGGTGCGCATTACTTGGGAGTAAGCTTGGTGGTAGTCAATGACTTTGCTTTGAAGCAACCATGCAACACTTCAAATGGTTGAATCATGACCCTAGTAGGGTTTACTCAGAAGCAAGCCCCATTGCTAGCAACCGAGCTTACTCCCAGGTAAGGGATCGCACATTAGTTCTTCCCATGAAAATTAGTGGGGTTTAACAGCGCTTAACAGGGTTACCTACACTGCTTCCCCAAAATTAGGTCTGAAGTTTAATGCTAATAATCTCCCTGAAATAATTACACTATTATCACACTGGGGGCCTGGCAGGGGGAGGAGGAGGGGTGCGGGGGGAGAGAGAAATAAAACTTTCACTTTCCGAAACCCAATAACCCCACCACCACAAAATAGAAGTAAAAAGGGAGTCAAGGAAGGCAATCCTAAGCAAGAATGCTGTGCAAGGGGTGGGATAACTTCAGGAAAGCTAAATTTGTGGAGCAGCCATCTGATCTGCGGGTTTTCCTTCACATGTCATCACAGCACTTGACTTCCCACAAAAATGCAACAGGAACAGAAAAATAAAAGCATGGAGAATATTTTGAAATTGACCTCTCTGTCCCACATTTGCCTCTGTCAGAATGGCCCTAATTCTGACAAGGCGGGGAAGGGATGCTCAGGGCGGTAAGGGATGCTCCTCTCCCTTTCCTGTTAGTTGGTTGGGGCCTGGTTTAGCTCAATTCTTTATCGGTGTGAAATGGAAGCAAGCCTAGGGATCTTGCAAGATCTCTCCTCCCCGCCCTGGGCTCCCAGGCACTAAAAGCCCCATCACTCTTTCTCTCAGGGGAGGGGGCCCCTTAACAAACAGTTCACTACAATTAGGGCAAGCGCCTGAATCCCACCACTGCACCTGCCCTCCTCTTGGCAGACGCACTCCTCCCAATGGAAGCCCCTCACCTGGACTGCTGCTTTATAATCCTACCCCCAAAGTTTTAGTTTGGTCCCAAAAGTTACATGCCAAGAAAAGCATGCCAGCCTCCAGTCTCCCAAGCTTTGTGGGGGAGGGGGTACTTGTGGGGCGGTAGATGGTACTTACAGCAAATAAGGTTGACTCAAGAGGACCTCCCTGAAGCTCAGCCCCAGCTGGCAGAGTGCCTTGTGCACGGCCAGCCTGTGCAGCTTGACTCCCAATGCGTTTGCTGGAAGCCCCCTCTGGCTGGGCGAGGGGGGAGGGGGAGGTGATGGCATGCGTGCCCACAGAGACGGCTCTGAGTGCCTCCTTGGGCACCCGTGCCATAAGTTTGCCATCACGACCCTAGAAGACTTTGCAGAATTTCTGCATAGAATGTTTTCATTATGCTGAGGGTGGGGTGAGGAAGAGAAGATTTGAGGAAAGAGAGAAAGAGACCATGCTGGCTAATGTGGACAGCTATTTTTAATTGCTTTTCCCTTGCTCCACCAGGATAATTTATATGAATGTCACAAGCACATCTGTTCCAAGGTGGAAGCAAGACAGGTCCAGCTGAGTAATAAAATTGCTTTTGGAGTGAGTTCCCTTTCAGAGAGAAGGTTCCTTGTTCAACTCCACTGCAGAATAGATGTAATATTTCCCCCTCCCTCTTCAAAGCAGCATATTTTATTGCTTGTGCAACTTCTTTCCCTTTTACAAAGGAAGGTGTTATCTGGTTCAATGGCACCAGAACTGCGAGACGAACTGGCTGCCTCGGTCTGAAATTATTTTGTCGGGGGAAGCGTGGAGCCTATAAATGTGAGTCACAAACATTTGGGCCAGTTTGCTCGCTGTCAGGGGCGAGGTGCACGGAATAAAATGAGCCTGTTTCGAAAACAAGTCCACAACCATCCAAATCACAGACTTCCCTTTGCTGGATGGGAGGTCAGTGATGAAATCAATGGAGATCACTTTCCAGGGGGCGGAAGGCCCCGGGAGAGGCTGGAGGAGTCCAGGCACCTTCCCCTGCTCCCGCTTGGCAATTGCACACGTGGGGCACCCTTTGACATACGCCTCCACATCCCCCCTCAAAGATCACCACCAGAATTGCCTGCGTGCCAAATGCAATGTTTTCACAAACCCAAGGTGCCCCGCTTGATTTAACGTCATGGGTCCCCTGCAGTGTGAGGAGGCATGCACTTGGGGGCACATAGAGCCAATCCCCCTTCCACCAGAACTTGCCCCATTTCTCTAGCAGGTCGCTGCCCTCTTCGGGGGAACCAGGAGGGCTCCCACCTCCCTGAAAGCACCCTCCAGGGACGCGAGCATGACAGGGAGATCGGTGCGGGGCGATGCCCGACGGCAGGTAGTCACTGCCAAGCCCAGTTGGGTAGGGGAGAACACAGTCCCAAATAGAACAGGAGCCATCAGGGAGGGGTCGGGCAAGCAAGACAGGGCATCAGCCAAACAATTGGACTTCCCTGGGAAGAAATGCACCAAGAAGTTGAACCGGGGAAAAAATCGGCCTAGCAGAGCTGCTTGGAGGAGAGCTTCCCCGGTGCGTGGAGCACCGCTAGATTCCTGTGGTCTGTCCACACCTTGAAGGGGAGGGCAGCACCCTCCAACCAATGGTGCCAGTCTGTCAAGGTGCGCTTAATCGCCCCTGTCTCTTTGTCCCCAATGGTCCAATGCAACTCTGCCCTCTCGAATTTGCAGGAGAGGTAGGCACAGGGGTGCAACCTTCCATCATCCCCCCACTGCATTAGGGCTGTGCCCATAGCTTTGTCTGAGGCATCGACATGCACAACAAAGGGTTTGGAGGGGTCGCCATGGCACAAGGTGGGCTTGGACATGAAGGCCTGTTTAAGTGCCTGAAAGGCTCCCTGACACTCTGGATACCACAGGAGCGGGGCCGCTGGCTTCTCCACCGCTTCCCCCTTATCTTTGGTGCATAACAGGTTGGTGAGGGGGAGGGCCAGCCGGGCAAAGTCAGGGATAAAATCACGATAAAAGTTGGCAAAGTCCAGGAACAATTGTAATTGCCTCCGCCTCCACCCCACCCCCTGAGGCACCTGCCACTGAAGCACATCCCGTACTTTCCCCGGATCCATTTCCAATCCCTGGCTGGAAATGCGGTACCCTAAAAATTTGCCTTGTGAAACTCACACTTGGAGAGCTTCACAAACAAGTCATTGTCTAGCAGCTGCTGGAGGACTGCCCAAACGGTGGCACATGCTCCACTTCTGACTGGGAGTAAATCAGTACATCGTCCAAATACACCACCACCCCTTTGAACAAAAATTCCTCAAGCACCTAATTAATTAAGCTCATAAAAATCCCAGGAGCTCCGGATAAACCGAACGGGAGCATGCAGTAAGCAAACTGTCCCATCTGTGTGTTAAAAGCCGGCAAGCGCTCCGAGCCCTTGGTGATCTGGTAGTAAGCTTCCCTCAAGTCCAATTTGGCGAAGATTTTGCCCTGCCCCAAACAGCTCAACAGGTCTTTGATCAGAAGCAGCAGCAGGTATTTATGACACGCAGAGATTGCATTCAGTCCCCGGTAGTCAGTGCACAACCATAGGGTGCCATCCTTTTTCCTCACAAAGAGCACAGGTGCCACAAAGTCACTGGTCACCCGCTTAATAAAACCCCGCTTCAGATTCTTATATAAGAACTCCTGTAGCGCCTGGGACTCATGGGGTAAAGCCAGTTTTTTGGGAGTTTGGCACCTGGCAACAGTTGGATCTTACAGTCCGTTTTGCGATAGGGCAGCAACTTGTTGCACTCCCTTTTCTCGAACACACGCCGGAGGTCCTGATATGGGAGGGGGATGGCCAGGGTCTCCATCGAACCCTCCACCATCACCTGCAGCTCCCCTTCCTCCGGTGGAGGGTCGCAGGGGCCAGCCGCTAGGTGATCCTTGCATGGGGGTCAACGAATTGCAGTGTGCTGGTAGACCAGGTGATATGAGGGTCATGCTCATGGAGCCAGGGCACCCCTAGGACAAGGCATACTTGGCCACCGCAGCGACAATGAAACTCTGCTGCTCCCAATGCCCCCTGCAGTGGATTAAGGCGGGTTCCGTCTTATGCATGGCCGAGGTGCCGCCCAGCACCCCATCGTTCATTTGCTCAAATTGGATGGGCCAATGTAGGGGGATCTGCTTCAGCCTGAATTGACGCACAAGCACCAGCTGCATTAGGCGGTGGGTGCAGCCCGAGTCGGCCAGTGCTTGGGTTTGGATTCTAGTCCCACAAGCCTGGTTAGAACCCTCTACAGGGAGGAGGAATGGTTTATTGGATCCACTCACCTGTGGTTCACGCCCTTGGATGGGACCTGGCTGCGGGTGCGCTTTAGGCCAGGTCGCTGTTGTTTCCCACTGACTCATCACTGGATTCCAGGTTGCCCGCTTCCTTGGAGGCCGAGCTTGCTTCACACGGATTTACTTGCAGCCCCATCTCTTTCTTGAAAGGAGGCTTCTTCCCCGCATGACTGGCTGCACCTGATTTCTTTGCCTCGCTCACGGGGGCCCCCAATGGGCCAGCTTGCTTGCTGGGGCACATGGCAGCCAGGTGCCCCTCCCCTCCACCATGCAGGCAGAACCCCAGCCAATGGTGGTGGGCATAGAGGGACTCTGCTGCCCCCCTGGTTGCTGTGGCTGGGTGCCGCCCTACCCGGAGGGAAGTGGTGGGGAGGAGGTGGCAGGGCATTGTGTGGGGGACTGCTCCATCGTTTGAGCAGCTGTAGCTTGCACAGTCAGATGTTTGCTTCCCCAGCCCACATGTACCACCCTGCCAGGGAAGTCGGTTTTGCAGTCACTAGGGTCCACTGGGCCACCTCGAGATGCAGTCCTTCCTTGAAAAAGTGGATCTGTACTGATTCCGGCCAGTCCTGGATCACCCCAGCCAGCTGTCGAAACTCAGGCAGATGGTCGGCCACGGATCGGGTCCCCTGGCGGATCCGCTGGAGGCGTGCAGGGGCCTTTTCCTCCTGGAAAGGGTCCTTAAACTGCTGCTGCAGCACCAGGATGAAGCGGGGGAAGGAGCGCCACTCGGGTGCCCGGCCTTTGTGCAGTCCCACGTCCCAGGTGGCTGCCTCCCCATCCCAGGAGGGCCCCTGCTTCACGCACCATCTCGATCTCATCCTCGCCCTCGTCTTTGTACTGTTTCATGTGTGCTTCCACCTGCACCAGGAAGTAAGGCAGTGTGTCAGTCGCCCCGTCGAAGCAGGCTTTCCGTTGCAGAGCTGCTGGGGTTCGAGCAGGCCTGGCAGTTCTGGGAGGAGGGGTGTCTCTGGCTGGTCGACTGGTTGGTCGGCCAGCACTGTGCCGGCCAGTGGGACCAGCTGGGCTGCCCCATCTGACAGCCACAGCACCCCTTTCCCCTGCCTTGGCATGGGCCAAGAGGAGTTCCATGTTGCGCCTTAGGAAGTGTAGCTCCTGCCGCATCTCATCTCACTCGTGCCACCAGGTGACTGCTCCTTGCTCGGGGGTCAACGGCCCTGCCTGGGCTTGGGATCTTGACCACTCGCCCTGTGCCTCTAGGTCCTACTCTGGATTGAAATCCTGATCCATGGGTGGCATGAGCCAGTTGGATTTACTCCACCCTTTCGGCCTGCACCTCCAAGGCACCTGCATCGAGGGGGCCGGGTAGTATGGTGATTCCATACTCACATCCCTTCGGGCGCCATGTCCGCGTCCACCACGCGGATCAGACCAGTCAGGGGCAGGGACATCCAAATTCCCATTCCCACCGTTTGGCTCGTGGAGCGCCCTGCCAGCCACCCCGTCACCCTCCTGGTCCGCCATGTCACCCCAGTTGGGCTCGACTTTAGCTCCATCTGTGTCAGACATGGGTCTGAGTGCAAGCGTGGTTGTGAGATTCCTCTTAGTGTCAATCCTCGGATCTGGAAATCACAGAAACTGTAGATTTGTTCTAAAGCCTTTAATTCAGAGCGTTGGTAATATCGTAAAAGAGGAATCTGGTGATTCCCACACAAACCCCTTACTTATATCCCATCGCGCCCTCCCCTGAGCCAAACGGCTCCTACACTCCTCTACAAACTACAAAGCATTCACTACAAAGCATTGCAAGTCTGGGAACAATTCACACCTTCCTTTGATACGATCTGTGTCCAGGATACCCTGGGGCGCTGAGGGGAAGACGCCGGGCTTTCACCCCACATCAGAGGATGGTAAACCGCCTCCCCCTGCCCTACCTGCCATTTGGCACTGACAGGCTCAGTCCTGACATGCTGTCGAGAGTTACGGTGACAAAAAGGGTTGGGGAGAGAGACAGAGCAGGTGCTGTTCATTGGATAGAGAGCATCTGCCATGAGCCAGTCCTTGAGAGACCAGGAATCTGACATGGAGCCTGAAGGCATTGCAGACCAGGCTTTTCAGGCAACAGAGCCAGCTCCAAGCCAAAGCAGAGCCAGCAGTAGAGCCTGATGTCAGGCAGCTGGGAGAAACAAGCTGCATAATGTGCCAACTGCACAAAGAAGGCAAATCATAGAATCAGAGTTGGAAGAAACTCCAATGAAGGGCCATCCAGTCCAACCCCTGCCACGCAGGAACACACAACCAAAGCACCCCTGGCAGATGGCCCTTCTGAGGTGATGCATTTCACTATCAAACAGCCTTTACTGTCAGTTTTTCCTAATGTTTAGGTGGAATATCTTTTCTTGTACTTTGAACCTATTAGTCCTGGTCCTAGTCAATACAATACAATACAAAACCTTTATTGGCATAACGGAGTAAAATACAGATGGACAAAGATAAAAAGTACAAGAGTTAGGGAGGATTATGGTTGCCATCTATATCTTGTTGTAGTGTCAAAAATTCCAGTTCGTTTACAGAAGCACTTTGGTAGCATAGCATAAACATTGTCATAGAGATAATATTTTGGGTGTTGGTTCAGTTATGACATAGGGAGAATTATGATTAGAAGAATAGACCAATGTCCACTAGGTTCTAGGTTTTACATATCCCATTAACAATTTTTTAAAAAATTATATTAAATTCAGATTCTAATTCAATGACCTTTGTTGCAGATATTTATGTTGAATATCATTGTAACAAGGAGAGAGCATTGCCTGTGGTGTTAAATCCTCTCGCACTGAGGATACCCCTCGGGGAGGTGGGGGGCTCCTTGTAGTGGGTGATTCGATCATTAGGAATATAGAGAGTTGGCTTCAGACAGGGCGTGATGACCGACAGGACTTCACCTGCCCAAGCGGTGGCCGCGATGTCACGCTTCGTCTAGATAGGCTGTTAGACAGTGCTGGTGGAGTCAGCAGTTGTGGTCCACATTGGTACCAATGACATTGGGAAATGTAGCCGGAGTTCTGGAAGCTAAACTTAGGATGCTAGGAAACCGGCTCAAATCCAGGACCCCCACGGTGGCCTTCTCCACAATGCTACCTGTTCCAATGCCAGGGAGAGCTAGGCATGGAGATACAGGGTCCAATGCGCAGATGAGAAGGGGCAAGGCAGAGGGTTTCAGCTTTGTCAGAACTGGGAACCTTTTGGGATAAGTGCAGCCCTGCCAAAAGGGACGGGGTCATCTTAACCAAGAGGAACCAGGTTAAAGCCAGCGCCAACGCTAAAAAGGTGGCAGAACAAAGCTTAAACTGATCCTGGGGAAAGCCGACAGGAGCTGAGGCGACTTCGGTTCGAATACAGAGTCCATGGGGATGCAGACACAGAGAGAGGGTTTTTCTAAATCAACCATACAAGCCAGGGAGCATAGCAATGTGATATGGATAGTGTCTAAAAGGCTAGGAGGGCAAAACACATAAATCCCAGGTTAAGGACAGTATAGGATACAAGTGTCTCTATGCTAATAGTGAAGTATCTGACCTAAAATGGGGGTTGGAGTACAGAGTTTAAAGGAGGACATGGATATAGTGGCATCACAGAGACACAGGAACGTGAGGAGAACCCAGTGGATGCTGTTATCCCAGGCTGCGGCCTCAGGAAGGATAGGACAGGGGGCGATGGGGGTGGGGTGGCCCCTCTACATCAAAGGCAAGAGAGAGCAGTGTCACATAAAATAGACAATGTAGCAGCTGATTCCTTCTGCCAGAAGCACTGTGGACATCAAATACTAGGTGAAGCAAAGTTTAACATTAGGGAATATATTATCGCCCCCCCTGACCAAAGTGCACAAGATTCTGAGATGGAAAAAAGAAATTAGAGAGGCCAACAAAAGCAAACGCCTGGTAATGGCTGCATTTTAACTATCCCCACATAAACTGGAAAATGCATGTTCAGGTCATAGTAAGGAGAGGAACATTCCCGGATATGCTAAATGACTGTGGTTTAGGAGCAGATGTAGAACCAACCAGGGAGATGTGATCCTAGATCTACTCCGCCATGTGGGACCCAGGACCTAAAAGGGAAGTCAGTGTTGTTGAGCCGAGCAGGGATCAGCCACCACAATGTTGCCTGATTCAGCATTCTGCATGCGTAACAAGTGACAACTACTAATGTAGCTACATTTGGCCTTCAGAAAGCGGGAAATTTCAAAGATGAGGGGATAGTGCGCAGGAAGCCGGAAAGGGAAAATCAAGAGAGTCAAAAAAATGTCCAAGGTGCTTTGGAGGTTGATGAAACACAGTCTTAAAAGCTCAGCTGGAAATGTGCGTTCCGCGAGGTTAGAAAAGGCAGCTACCAGTCCAAAAGAAAGCCACCATGGTTAAATAAGGGAGGTTGAGGTAATTATTAGGAAAAAAAAGATGTCTCTTTAGAAAAAATGGAAGTCCAACTTAACTGATGAAGAATACCAGAGAACAATAAAATGGTGGCAAAAAAGAGAAGCAAGTTAGCTGTAAGGGAGGCAAAAGGATTATGAGGAACGATGGCTGCAACATCAAGACTAGCAACAAACAGTTCTTCGCTGATCAAAAGCAGGAAGCCAGCTAGGAAGGTAGGTCCGCTAGACGATGAAGGAACAAAAGGAAAGGTGACAGGGAGATTGCAGAGAAGCTGAATGAATTCTTTTGCATCCGTCTTCACCCAAGAGGAGGTGAGGAAAATTCCTGCACCTGAACCAAGTTTAGAGGTGAACTGAACTAGTGAAGTTAGTGGTAGATTACAAAGAAGTTCCGTTATTGATAAACTAAATGCTACCAAATCCCCTTCGCCCAGGATTTCCTCATTGGGCCCATCCGAGTTCTTAAAGAGCTCAAGCATGAAATTGCTAATGTTCTCACATTAATATGCAACTTATCCCTGAAATCAGGCTCAATCCCTGAAGACTGGAAGATGGGCTAATGTCATACCTAATCTTTAAGAAAGGGTCTAGTAATCCGGAAATTACAGGCCAGCCAGTTGACATCTGTTCCTGGTAAATTAGGTAGAATCTAAAGATGTTCATTAAACATGTAGAAAAGCGCACCTCGCTGAGGAAGAGTCAGCGGCTTTGTAGAGGCAAGTCCCGCCCTACAAACTTACTAGAGTTCTTTGAGGTAAACAGACATGTGGATAAGGGGGAACCAGTGGACATTGTCTACTTGATTTCCAAAAGGTTTTGGACAAAGTTCCTTCACCAGAGACCGTTGAGAAAAACTCCAGCAATGAAGGAATAAGAGGGGAAGTCCTCCCATGGATTAAAAAAACTGGTTGAGGAACAGGAAACAAAGAGTGTGGGTGTAAATGGGAAGTTCTGCCAATGGAGAGATGTATGGAGTAGTCCCCAAGATCCGCCTGGGACCAGTGCTCTTAACTTATTCATAAATGACCTGGAACAGTGGGTAGTGTGGTGGGCTAAGTTTGCAGATGATACCAAATTATGTAGGGTGGGTAAGAACCACAAAGGATTTGCTAAGAGCCCAAGCTGGACCTTTGATAAATTAGGGTGAGTGGGCTAAGAAATGGTAAAATGCAGTTCAATGTAGCGAAATGTAAAGTGATGCATCGAGGGGCAAAAAAAAAACTAAACTTCACATACATCGCCACAGGGGTCAGTGCTATCATCACAGACCAGGGAAAGGATTTAAGGTTCTTAGCTGATAAATTCCATGGGAATGTCAACTCAATGCATGGCAGCGGGTGAAAAAAGGCAAACTCTGCACAGCATACCAGGCGAACGAGAATAAAACTGCAAAGATTGTCATGCCCTTTATATAAATGGTGCTAATCGCGACTTGAGTACTGTGTTCAGTTCTATCGCTACATCCCAAAAAAGGATATCAAGATAGAAAAAGTGCAGAGAAGGGCAACGAGGATGATTGAAGGACACCTCCCGAGGAGGCGCAGCGCTTTGGGGACTCTTTAGTTTGGGAGAGGAGACGCCGAGGGGGATAAGGATTGAAGCCCGCAAAATTATGCATGGGTAGGAGTCGCTGACAGAGAGAAACTTTCCTTTCTCACAATACTCAGAAAACCAGGGGCAATTCAATGAAAATGCTGGGGAAGAATTAGACTAATAAAAAGGAAACACTCTTCAATGAACGCATCATGTTTGAATATGCCACAGGAGGTGGTGATGGCCACTAACCTGGATAGCTTTAAAAAGGGCTTGGACAGATTTATGGAGGAGAAGTCAATCTATGGCTACCAATCTTGATCCTCCTTGATCTCAGATTGCTAATGCCTTAGCAGACCAGGTGCTCAGGAGCAGCAGCAGCAGAAGGCCATTGCTTTCACATCCTGCATGTGAGCTCCCAAAGGCACCTGGTGGGCCACTGCGAGTAGCAGAATGCTGGACTAGATGGGCTCTGGTCTGATCCAGCAGGCTAGTTCTTATGTTCTTATGTTCTTATGTTCTTAGTGTCATGGCCTGCAACAAATAATGGGCTGATTTCCCTAGGATTACAGGATCATTCCCATTCAGTAATTTAACAATGCAGACTTTGGGAGGGGCTTTGCTCATAATGAATATCAATAGGGCTTCCCTCAGTAGTTTATATTTAGGACAGTGGCATATAATATGGCATATAATATGTCAGGAGAGAGAGAAAGAGTGTGTGTGTGTGAGTTACTAACAGAGAAACATGAGGAATCCCCACTACAAACCCACTGTGCATTGAAGAGCCCCGAGGTAAGCGTTCTATGTATAATGGGCCTTGAGTTAGTAGTAGAAGAAGAAGAGTTTGGATTTATACCCCACCTTTTCCTCCTGTCAGGAGACTCAAGTGGCTTACAAGCTTGTTTCCCTTCTCCCCACAACAGACGCCTTGTGAGGTGGGTGGGGCTGAAAGAGTTCAGCGAAAACTGTGACTAGCCCAAGGTCACCCAGCAGGAATGTAGGAGTGTGGAAATACACCAGGTTCACCAGATAAGCCGCTATCACTCATGTGGAGGAGTGGGGAATCTAACCTGGTTCTCCAGATTAGAATCCACCTGCTCTTAACCACTACACCACGCTGGCTCTCATCTGTAATTGTTGCTTAATGCACTTAGTGTCAGGCTCTCGAACATGGAAATACCAGAGACTGTAGGAAAGTCCTAAAGCAGTTTATTTCTAACAATGTGTAGAGTAACAATAGAAAGCTGAATCTAAGCTCTCCAGCTTAGATCCAGAGATTATATCCTTCAACCCCCCCCATTTGTCCCACACCAAATGTGTCTTACAA
This sequence comes from Sphaerodactylus townsendi, assembly GCF_021028975.2. Taxonomy (NCBI): domain Eukaryota; kingdom Metazoa; phylum Chordata; class Lepidosauria; order Squamata; family Sphaerodactylidae; genus Sphaerodactylus; species Sphaerodactylus townsendi. The sequence goes on along the minus strand of NC_059436.1, from coordinate 57,978,143 downwards.
ATTCTACAACATTTGCACTACAGAGCTTCAAAGAACCTTGGAACCGTTCGCACCTTCTTGCAGGAGAGCTGGCGTCAGGGAGTTTCCAGGAAGGGAAGAGGGAAACAGAAAAGCAGTTACAGGAAAACATTTGCAATTCTTACACAGCACGACATCTGGGCACTGACAGGCCTGGTCCTGACACTTAGATGTGTTTCTTGTAATACTCTGAGTTTGGGCCTTGAAGAAATACAGTAGTTTAATTAGAGAGAGATTCTGCATTGGCTCCCTAGCATGCTGCAATGATCCACTCCTGTGGAGCAGACTTTGGGCAACTCCCCAAAAAGTGGGGGCTGGAGTTTACCAAAGGTCATGGCAACAACAGTAAAAGGAATGGCAAGAGAGTGGTGAGTCTTGCCCCACAAGGTGACAGAAATCAAGATAAAAGGAATGCAGCACTCCAGAGGCAGGAATGTTTGCAAGCATCCTGGCACTGAACAGCTATGTGACAAGAGGGTCCTTGCCTCTATCTGCACTAATGTCCTTTATGTAGGTGTGTAAAGTGGAGTCAAATTGTAGCAAACCTGTGACATTGCATAAGGTTTTCAAGGAAAATGGTGAAGAAGGGATCGTTCGCCATTGCCTTCCTCTGTGGAGTCTTCCTTGGTGATCTCTCATCCAAGTTGTTTTCTGTTGTCCAAGACTGGACCCAAACCAACAGATTGAAATTAAGCCAAAAACGTTTTTGGGTAAACATTAGGAGGAACTTTCTGATAGAGTGGTTCCTCAGTGGAACAGGCTCCCTCAGGAGGTGGTGGGCTGTCCTTCTTTGGAGGTTTTTAGGCAGCGGTGTAGCTAAGGAAAATGGAGCCTGGGGCAGACTCCAAGTTTTCCACCCCCAATATGGGCCGCCACGCCACCCCTGCGCACCACTTACCCTGTTTCTCTGAAAATAAGACATCCCCTGAGAATAAAACGTAGTAGAGGTTTTGCTGAAGTGCTAAATATAAAACATCCCCCGAAAGTAAGATGTAGCAAAGTTTTTGTTTGGAAGCATGCCCGTCGAACAGAACTCCAGAGCATGCAGCTGTGGAGTGGAAAAATAAGACATCCCCTGAAAATAAGACATAGCGCATCTTTGGGAGCAAAAATTAATATAAGACACTGTCTTATTTTCAGAGAAACACAGTACCTGAGCCAGCAGTGGGGCCAGGCGGGAACGCCCAGCAGCGGCTTCCACCGGGCCTGGTGGGGTGGGGTGAAGCAGAAAGGAGGAGAGGTGAGGGGGTGATTTTCCGCCCCCCATGTGACCCCAATGGTGTCCACCCAGGGCTCCTGTCCCCACCCAGCCCCATGGTAGCTACGCCACTGTTTTTAAGCTGGGGCTAGACAGACATCTGATTGCTGAGCTGACTCTGTAAGCTCAGGCCCATCGTGAGAGGGAGGGCAGGAAGGCTCATGGAAGTCCCAGGATTTTCTCAAGGAAGTTGTTTTGAATGACTTCTAATTGGTTCACTACACTTGCCTTCCAGTCCCATATTTCTGGCCCATATAACAACTGTGCTATCACTTTACTTTGAAATACTTTTAGTAACAACAACAACAACAACCTTTATTAGGCAAATAAAATAGGCTCCAGAGCATTACAGACATTTCTGAGGTACAAATCAAAAGAACATTCAAAACACAGACAAACTGTATCTAGCATTGGACGTTACTTAGAAAATTCTGTCACTTGTAAAAGAAATGTTGCTACTTTTTCCAAAAGCATGGCATCTGTAGTATTTAACAAAAGCTCCACAACAGAGTTGTCAGAGTCTCTTTCAGATTTGTCTAGGACCAGCCCAGGAGAGAAATTCCTAATACCCACATATCTCGGACAGTCGAGTATAATGTGAGCAAGAGTCTCCACTTGGTTTTTACAGTGTGGACAGACCCGATCCTGGAGAGGGATAGATAAGTAGCGACCCTTTGTAATGGCCGATGGAAAAGTATTGCATCTGGCCCTTGTAATAACCCATTACTGTTAGGGTTCAGTTAATAGTTCAAGATATTTGGCTATGTGCCCCTGTTCCGGTACTATTCCGACAGAGAGGGGTGAGCATGATTTATTTGCTTGCCCCAGCAAGATATGGTATTCCTGTTCTAGAAGTCTGCTTTTTAAGGTTTGCAGAATCTCTCTGGGTGACAGCATACAGAGATCTTCAAGTATTAAACCTACAGAGTAGATTTTTGATTTAAGAAGTTGATACCATTCGGAGGCAAATAGGTCTTGGCGCACAATGTATGTTAAACTGCACTCATCAGAGTTAAAGCATAGTTTGATCCAATACTTGAATGTATTTAGCCATGCTCTTGTTTCAAGTAGGTTCTGACCAGTTTCTAAGCATAGTACAGTGTATGGTACGGAGTATGGTAACACAAGTATTTTGTAGAGGAAGCCAGATTGTATTCTTTCAACTGAGTTCTTCCATGCAGTTATCCATAGGGGAACTCCATAGAGAAGCTGCTGAACTACCTTGGAGCTGAAAACCTTTAGAGCTGCTGGGACATATCCCCTTCCCCTGGAATGAAAAAAACTTACCATCACTGAAGCAGTGTGATAGCTTCCTTTTATAGCAGTGTCTCTGTGTCTGGCCCAAGTGGCTTTATGATGAAAGGTTAGGCATAAGTATTTAAAGGACTTGGAGTGTTCAACCTTAATCCCATTGATAAGCCATCTGGAAGGCTTAAACACATTGGAAAAAATTACAATTTTTGATTTTTCTGGGAAAAAATGCACTGTAAAGTGGAAACGAGAAAAGAAATCTGCCCAGTGTAACTGTTTAGTGGACATTTTGGTGGGAGTTGAGAGAGCTGATAGGTTTTTGTGATCAGACCAGACCTGAAAAGGGTGTGCCCCCCCTCCAACCAATGACACCAAGTACTAAGGGCTTCCTTGATGGTGGCAGCCTGTAAGGTTGTGATTTAGTTAGAAGGCTGGTTTGGCCTTGGAAGAGATTCCTCAGCCGCGTTGGGCTGATTGCCCAGCATAGTTGTTATCGCTTACTTAACCTTGCTTTCTGTCTATGTGAAACTGCTTCTGGTTTGTGGGAATGGGTTATTGTTTATGTCCAGCTCTTGGCGGGAAGGAGAGACCTGTAAAAGCGGTTGCCCGACAAGGGGTGTGTGTCAGAATCTGCATTGTCTGTAGAGCCAATCATGAAAGCCAGCAAATAAAGAACTCTTACGGTTACTTTTGGTCTGGACCTTACTGATTCCTTACATTTTGCAGATTCTCACCATCTCTACAGTGTAATGTTGGACTCCCACTATTCGTTACCCGTCCTTGCTGAACTCTGATGTCTTTCGGCATGCAGAAGTTGGGATTCAAGGGACCGATGAATTCGGAATATGAGGATGAACCGGTAGCCCCCAAAGAGGGCTCCGTCTCCTCTCTCCCTGCATCCACCCCTCAACTAGGGCCCACGGACACCGTCTCCCTGGTGGCTCTTTCCAGGCCTTGGCTCAGCCGAAGCATGGCTTTTCTCCATCTGCAGGAGCAAGTGGATGAAGCCACCCTAATGGCTCAGCACACAGTGGCTACCGAATGTCTCCAGGTGGGTCAAGAGCTCAGCAATCCAGGCAGTGGGGTGTCAATGGATCGGGCTCCGCCTGAAAGACACATCACCACCTGCCAACATGTGGATTACAAACCGGTAATGCGAATGGTTACAGAGGAGATTGGTCTGTTGACCATTCATGGCAATACTCAGGAGTCCATCGAGAGATTTCTGGATCGGTACCTCGAGGAGCCCCCTCCCGCCAACCAGTGGCAGAGCACCGGTGTGCGGCCCAAGACCACCACCCGCGATGCTGCTCTCCAAGAATTGATGGATTTTGGATTACCCGATGCAGGGGCAGCAGTGGCGTTTCCTGATGTGGAGGTGGAAGGAGAGGGTCTAATCAATCTACGACGTGGTTCTCGTCTTCGTCTTTCGTTTGCAGAGGGCCGCGGGATCAAAGAACTGGCTGATCTACCGGGTGCTACCTCTTCACGGCATGAGGATTTGGGGTGGCCCCGTTCGGAACCAGACCCCTCTCTTCTTCATGCGCAGCATGAAGCCCTCGAAAAAGCTAAGCGTGAATGGCAAGAGGCGTGTGAAGCTCTCATTGAGGACCGGCTGCAACAGAAGCTTAGGTTGGAGGAGGAGTTGGAGCGGGAAAAGGAAGCTCTCCAATTGCAATTTCAACATGATTGTGAACAGCAGGAGAGGGATTTCTTGCAGGCGGCTGAACAATCTAAGCAGGTCCTCCTTCGCCAAAGGGAAAGCCTGCGGGTGCTCCGCGCTCAGGGTGATGTGAATTCGGCCATGCAAAAAGCTGAACATTTGCAGCTGCAGCGCTAAAGGGAGGCCCTGGATAGACAATGGGAGGCCCTTGCTCGTAAGGAACGGGAGCTTATCGTACTTGAGGAGCAAGGAAAGGCAGCCCGGATGGGGCAACCACCTGTTGTCCCTGCAACTTGTCCTCTGCCCGTGCCAGCGGTGGTGCCAGCGGCTCGTGCCGTCCCTCGAATGCCGCCTGTTCCCCTGCCGCCAGTCCCCCGACCACCACCTGCAGCGGCCCAGCCTCCACCTGCTGCAGTCCAGCCTGGTGCAAGCACTAGCACCAGGTCGAGGGTACCTTAGACCTCGTATTCCGGCCCGGTTTGATGGTACAGCTTCCAAGTTGCCGTATTTTATTCTGCAACTGGATGCCCAACATGCAGGAGTTCAATGATCTGTACCAATCAGAGAGGGAAAAGGTCAGAGACATTGGATCCGTGCTCGATGGGGAGGCTGCCGAGTGGTTCATGGAATTGTTTGAGTTGGAAGCTGATGAGTTGAACTCCGTAGCTGAACTTCTTCAGGGCCTTCGCCTCCGCTTCAAAGATAAGGACGTAGTCGACAAGGCTAGGAAGACCCTCAAGACCATCAAACAGGGCAATCGCCCGTTTGCTGGTTTCGCCTGTCAATTCCGCGCCGCTGCCAGCAAGATTCCGGATTGGCCTGATCGCATGAAATGTGAATATTTTTTTAAAAAATATTTTTATTGATTTTCACCATTATTTAAAACAATCATGTATCACATAGTTTACATAATATTGAAAATAGAAGAGGAGTTAAACATTATCGAATATCCCCCCCAATAGGCCATAACTAAACAGAAGAAAAAGAAAAGAGAGTATAGAAAAAAAGAACTGTCAAAGGTCCCTCTCTTGTTCAAAAGGCAAGGTATGCAGTAAGTCAGGACTAAGACATTGAAATACATTATCCTTATCAGTTATAACTTCTAATGTTTTTTATTTACTATTTCCTTCAATACTGTTCCCTCCCCTAAAATATAGTAGTCAAGGGACTTACTATAAAAAAACAAAACAAAACAAGTTTTTAAAATACAAATTTTACTTACTGCAGGGTGTACAAAAAACTCCCCCCCTTCTTCCCTCTTCTACCCCCTGCACCTAACCCCCCTCCCCATGACTTCCCCATCAGCGTATTCCCTTCTTTATAAAAACAACTAGTTATATACTAATTCCAAACTTTATTCTGTTCTATTTATTAAACCTTAACCCTATAGCTAAGTTTTATTTAAAAACAGGTGGTTAGTTTTCTTTCTTCTTTCAGTTGTTGCTACGTCATCACTGTAGGGAAACATAAAATAAATCACAGAAAATAAACAAAGTTAATTATTATTAGTATGTATTAGTATTTCAGTACTTTTAACTATTCTACTATACTACAAACATCATAAGAACATAAGAACAAGCCAGCTGGATCAGACCAGAGTCCATCTAGTCCAGCTCTCTGCTACTCGCAGTGGCCCACCAGGTGCCTTTGGGAGTTCACATGTAGGATTTGAAAGCAATGGCCTTCTGCGGCTGTTGCTCCCGAGCACCTGGATTGTTAAGGCATTTGCAATCTCAGATCAAAGAGGATCAAGATTGGTAGCCATAAATTGACTTCTCCTCCATCAATCTGTCCAAGCCCCTTTTAAAGCTATCCCGGTTAGTGGCCATCACCACCTCCTGTGGCAGCATATTCCAAACACCAATCACACGTTGCGTGAAGAAGTGTTTCCTTTGAACATGAGTATATATATAGTTTAGTTACTAAAGATTTGTTAAAATCTAACTGGTATAGTTAACATGTCATATTTTCATGTAATATATTGATACCACAACTTCCATTTTTCACAATATTGATCATAGGTGATATTCTTAACTTGATATGACTGTCTGTCCATCCTTGAATAGTATATCATTTTTTCTTCCCATTCTTCCATAGTAGGTATCTGATCAGTTTTCCAGTACTTTGCCAGTGTAATGCGTGCTGCAACAGCCATATATGAGAATAAATGTTTATGTTCTTTTAGTTTCCTCGATTCTTCCATTGTCGGGTCCAGCAGGTAGGTCAAAGATGTCTTCTTGAATTGTATTTTTAAAATGTTTTCAATTAGTTTATGTATATCTGTCCAGTATTTCTGTATTTCTCTGCAGGTCCACCACATATGAAAAAATGTACCTGTTTCTCCTTTGCATTTCCAGCATAATAGTAAGTAACCTTTTTGTATTTTAGCTAATTTTATGGGTGTTATGTATGTTCTATAAAACATTTTCAAATTATTTTCCCAAAGATCTGTATTTGGTGTTAGTTTATATATATTAACCCAGTATTTATCCCATTGCATTAATGTTATCGTCTTTCCCACATTCTCAGCCCATCTTCCCATTACATCTTTAACTATTTCCTTCTCCGTTGCTTGTGTCAGTAAAATATTATACAGTTTACTTAATTCTTTCTTTTCAATCAGTTTCATGCCTTCATCTAGCATATTTGCTTCTTTTTAAAACCCCCATTGTTCCTTATCATACAAGTAACTTTCTTTTAATTGAAGATAGGAGAACCATTGTATTTGGTTGCCATCTTTTACAATCAAAGTTTTGGGTTTTAGTTCTGGTTCATTATCTTTCCAAAATAGTATCTCTTTATACGTTAACCAATTATTTCTGTTTATTTCATCCCTCATTTGTAGCGCTTCAGCCCTCGAGAGCCATTGGGGTAATCCTCTATAAAAATTTTGTTTATACTTATTCCAAATTTTGTATAACAGTCTCCTAATGTGATGGTTTTAAAATATTTTATTTCCATCTTTTTTTGCGGAGGTGGTGGACCATAAATAATAATGCCAGCCTTTAGGAATATTACAGCCTTCTAATTTCAGGAATGTTTTATCTTCCAAATGGATCCAATTTTTTACCCAAGTTAGTGCTGCAGCATCGTGGTAAAGCCTCAGGTACTGCTAATCCTCCTCTGCTTTTTGTGTCGACCATGTTCAAATATTTTATTCTTGGTTTCCTGCCAGCCCATATAAATTTTGTAACGTCCTGTCTCCAGGTGTCAAAATATTTTACTGAGGTGATTAATGGAATGTTCTGAAATAGTTAAAGCATTTTCGGGAGTGCTGACATTTTAAATACGTTGATTCTACCAATTAGAGATAAGTTTAGGTGTTGCCACTTCAACATGTCTTTTTTAATTTCTGCCCATATTGGTTCATAGTTATTCTTTATCAGTGGTTCATTTCTATCTTCTAGTGTTATTCCTAAGTATTTAACTTTTTTGGCAATCTTTATCCCTGAATTTGAAACTAACATATCCTGTTCCTTCTTTGTAAGATTTATTGTTAATAAGTTCGATTTTTCATAGTTTGTTTTAAATCCTGATACTTTTCCATATTCTCTAATAGTTTCTTGCAGTATTTCCATTTTTTAAAATCGGGTCTTCTATAAATATTACCAGATCATCAGCATACGCTCTAAGTTTATATGTATTTCCTTTAATTTTGACCCCTTCTAAATCCTTATTCAGTTTTATATTTCGTATTAGTTGTTCAATAACTATAATAAATAATAGTGGTGATAGGGGACATCCTTGTCTTGTACCACGGGTTATTTTAAACGGTTTTGTGAAATCTCTATTTATTTTAATTTTGGCTTCCTGGTTTTCATATATACTGTTCACTGCATTCCAGAACCCTCCCTTGATACCTATTCGTAATAAAGTTGTTAACAGAAAGGTCCAATTGACTCTATCAAATGCTTTTTCAGCATCAAGGAAACACAAGGCTACTGGCGTTCCTGGTGTTAAGTTTAAATATTCTATCATGTTTACTAGTATTCTTACATTATGTTTTATTTGCCTTCCTGGTAAGAAACCTGTTTGTTCTGTTGAAATGTATTTGTTCATAACCTTTTTCAGCCTGTTAGCTAGTATATTTGTGAAAATCTTGTAGTCTAAATTCAATAGCGATATAGGTCGAAATTCTTTTGTTTCATAGATGTCCTTTTTTCCTTTAGGAATCAGCGTAATATTTGCTTGTCTCCAAGAATTGGGTATTGCGTTCCCTTCCATTATTTTATTCATAATTACCTTCAAATAAGGAGCTAGGACATGTATGAAATTTTTATAGTAGACTGCTGATAGGCCGTCTGGGCCTGGTGTTTTGTTTTTTAGTCCTTTCACTACTTCTATTATTTCCTCTATTGTTATTTTTTTATCTAAATCTTCTCTGTCTTCCTGTTGGATCTGACTGAACTCTTGTTTGTCCAAATATTCTTTAACTATCTTATATGGTACATTTTCTCTCTGGTATAGATCAGTATAATATTTCTGAAATATTTCTTGAATTTTTTCTGTGTCTGTAATAATTGTGGCTCCTTGCTTTATTTTCATTATATAATGTTTCTCCCTTTCTTTCCTTACTCTAGCTGCTAACCATTTTCCTGGTTTATTACCTGAGAAAAACTGTTTTTGTCTGAGGTATGTAATATTCTTCACCATTTGGTCTGTTAAATAGGTTTCTATTTGTGATTTTACTATTTTAATCTGTTTCGTTATCTTCTTTTTTCCCTTACTGGCTTTTATTAATATATTTTCTAATTCCTTCAGTTCCTCTTCTAGTTCTTTTAATTTCTTCTTTTTTCCCCTACGAGCTATTATTTCTTCACTTATTAAGTGTCCTCTAATAACAGCTTTATGTGCTTCCCACAAGATGTTATGATCTTGAACTGATCCTACATTAATATCCCAATATTCTTGTAGCTTTTTATCTAGGCTCATTTTCACTTCTTTGTTTAGTAAAATCCAATCTTTCATCTTCAAGTCATTGTTATATTTTGGCGTCTGTAGCTCCCAGATAATTGCATTGTGGTCAGAGAATAACCTTGGTTTTATGCTGATATTTTTTGTTTGCAAGCATGTTTCTTTGGCAGCCCAGATCATGTCAATTCTTGAGTGTGTTTTGTGTCTAGCTGAGTAGTAAGTGTATTCTCTGGCATTCCCTTCTTTCTCTCTCCATAGGTCCATTATTTCTAAATTTTTAGCCAAGTTAAAGAAGGAGTTTGGCAATTTATTTGAATATTTGGGTTTGCCACGTGTTGTTGCATTTAACTTTTTTTGGGTTATATTTATTCTATCTTTATCAGGATCTATTATACCGTTAAAGTCACCTAATAGGATCCATTCTCTATCTTTTATTTCTGCTAGTTGGTTATTAAGCTTTTTATAAAATTCACTTTTACTTTCATTGGGTGCATAAATTCCTAATAATGTTGTCTTTTCCCCATATAACGATATTTCAATTCCTAAATACCTTCCTTCCCTGTCTGAAATTATTTCTTCAGGTTGTAGACTCTCATCTATATACATTGCCACCCCCCTTTTTTTCTTTTTATGGCTGGCACGAAAAAGCTTACCTAGTTTTTTATTTTCAATGTATTTTTCATTCCCTCTTTTTATATGTGACTCCTGCAGACAAATAACAGAAACATTTTCTCTCTCTAAGTAATGAAATACCTTTTTCCTTTTCCTTTCCGAATTTAAGCCATTAACATTCCAATTTATAATTTCAATAGACATCTTTTACCTTATGTAGGTGAGGGTCCGGCAGCATCAGGCAGCGATCTAAGCTTCTTGAGGAACGCTTGTGCACGGTGAGTGATGTTTATTCTTTTTTCTTCATACCTGAATGATACTCCTTCTGGGGCTAACCATCGGAATGTAATTTGATTGGCTCCCAGTGCTTCTGTTAGTTCTTTATATTCCTTTCTTTTTTGACGGATTGATGTAGGAATTTCTTTCAGGACTATTATGTCTCTTCCCTCCCATTGGAGCTTATTTTTGATGGGGCGCGAAGAATCAAATCACGTGTGTATTTTCTGACACATTTTATCATTATTTCTCTTGGCAATCTTCTCTCCCTTGCAAATTTTGAGTTGATGCTGTATGTTGTGTCAATCTCTTTCAATGCTTCTTCTGTTGTCATGTTCCAGACTGGAGCCAGCAGCTCTGCCATTTTATTATACAAATCTTCTTTTTCTTCTTCTGGGACACCACGTTGTCTCAGGTAATTTTCTTTCAGGTGATATTCTGTCATTGCTGCACTGTCTTCATGTCTGTCCACTTGGACTTGCAACATATCCACTTGTCCTTTAATATCTTTCATTTGAGTCATGTTATCTGTCAGCATGTTGCTTACTTGAGTTATTTTCTCTTCCAGTTTTTTAATTTGGTTTAGTTCTTGTTTTATTTCAGTAAGTTGGTTCATCTGATTTGTTAGTTGGTTAGAATTTTCTTTTTGTTGTCCCAGCAGTTGTTCCATCATTTTCTCCAGTTTACTGTTCCCTTCTTGTTGGTGTCTATCTGGTGTTGAGAGATCAATTGTAGCTTGTGTCTTCAAGTGTTTGTCTGCTCCGTTCTTTTTCGCAGTTGTCATCATGTCGGTTTATATTTTTCCCTTTGATCAGTTGTTCTATCTTTTTTGTTCCTCATGCCTTAATCCCTTTGAAATCCACTCCTTTCACTCGGTCGTTCTGAGTTGTTAGCACTGATTGTTCTTTTAAATGCTCCCTTTACTTTCCGATGTGTTTTGCGTTCAGTCACTTCCTGGTTTCTCTTATTTGTTTTGCTTCCTGGTCATTGGTAAAAGTTCATTATAGTTCCTCTCGTCTTTCCACAACCCAGGAAGTACTGCCTTCAACACCGGAACTCCCAAGCATCCTTTGCAGCTGTAAGGTTGTGATTTAATGCCTGCTTGCTTTCCAGGCAGCCTGACCTTGGTAACATTCCTGGAGTTGGGCTGTGTGCCCGGTGTGAGACTTTCACCTTGCTCTCTACTCTTATCTTGTGTGTTTGAAACTAGCTTCTCTCTTTCCATGGGAAACTGTCTGGGGCTCTGGGGGAGGGGTTGGTAACGCTCGTAAAAGTAGCGTGTTTGGCGGGAATGGGTCAGACTTTGCATTCCGTGTATCGTGCATCATGGAAGCTTAAGAATAAAGAACTGTTAAAGTTGCTTTTGTTCTAGTCCTTTCTGATTCCTTACAGCGGCTCTTACATAAGGCAACTTGGCCGGATGCCACCGATCTTCCCCGTCAACAACAAGGTATCTTTGTTAGTAAGTAAAAAATACGGAATGTTTCACTCATGGTTTTTAAGCGTTATTTATCTTTAAATTAGCTCAGTCTGTTTTTTGTTTTCCCTACTTGGGACGGCGCAGCACTTCGTAATAAACAGAGCTCCACTCCGCCTGCTTTGTTTCTTCTCTACCGTTCTTTTTGTTTATTTCAATCTTTATTTCTGATCTTTAGTTTGGAATCTTGCTGTGGACCGAGCGTTGTTTATTTCCGATGTTTCAGTCCAGTTTGTAATTTTCATCGGCTCGGCTGTTTGACTCAGCTGCCCCCTCCGTTTCACCGGAATGTTCTTGCTCTTTGAAAAACAATCCCGTCTATCCCGTTGGGATTCGCCCGGCGACTGTATTTGTTTTGAGATTCCATCCCCACGTTTGGGATGAAATTCAGCCCCTTTTTTGCACTGCTAAAGGGGGTTTCTCATTGCGGCTAATGTCCCGTTCTCTCAGAGACCTTCATTGGCAGCCATGGTCAAACCAGAAGTGATGTGAATATTTTTTTGAAGCTGTCGATCCAGAGATCCGTAAGTGGGCTGTCATTGTAAGGAACCTTGAAGGACCAGAAAATCAAGTAACTTTGAAGAGTTCTTTATTTCTTAAACTTCATGACACAGTACACGGAATGCAGTTTCTGACTTTCCTCAAAACAGGTTGCCTCTTTTACAGGCAAAACGGCTCCTCCCAGAACTCCCAGCTACAATTCCCACGATAGAAAAAGGCAAGCTTCAAACGTATATAATAAGCACAGACAGCAAGGTTAACTAAAGCAGCCATCCTGGGCATGCAGCCCAGCTCATGGAATGTTCCAAGGCCAGGCCGGCTGAACAGAAACACACATCAAACCACAACCTTACACTCCGCCTCCCCAAAGAAAGCTCCCTCCCCACCTGGTTTGTGGGGAAAAGATTTATGAAAAGCAGAAATCAGTGAGGGGGTATCAATATTCTCCACATAAATCCACTGGTTATGGCCTGAAAGGTATCCCACCCACGAAACTAAGTATTGCAAGCGTTTGCGAGAATAGCGGGAGTCCAGAACGGCATCAATCTCATAATGCTTGTGGCCGTCAATAATCACTGGTGGGGGTGCCTCCATTTGGTCGTGCCAGGCATCAGAATCTGGAGCCTGCTTGAGTAAGCTAGAATGAAAAACAGGGTGAATGTTACTCAACAAGTTAGACAATTCTAAACGAGCAGTCACATCATTGATCACTTGGGTGATCCGGAAGGGCCCTATGAATTTCTTGCCCAGCTTGGAATATTTGTGCACGTTCCTAAGATTTTTTGTGGACAAATAAACCCATGCCCCAATCTGCAAAGGAAATTCAGAACGATGTTTGTCTGCTTGAGTTTTTTGCGCTTCCTGCGCTTGTGCAAGCGAAGAGGACACCGACTTCCAGCCTTTGGCTAAGGACTGGATCCAGTCACCAAAGTCCGGGGACTGCAACACCTGGTTGGGGAGGTGAGGCAGGGGAGGGTAAGAGCGACCTGACACCACTTCAAAAGGGGTTTTGTTGGTACTACTGTGAACTGTATTATTATAGGCGTATTCGGCAAAGGGCAATAATTCAGACCAGTTATCTTGATAATAATTGGTGTAGCAACGTAGGTACTGTTCTAGAGTTCTGTTGGTCCGTTCCGTCTGGCCGTCACTTTGCACGTAGTACGGGGCAGCGACCGCTGAGGTGGTCCCCAAAATCTCCAGGAACGCCTTCCAAAACTTGGATATGAACTGGGGGCCGCGGTTGGAAATCACCTTCTCAGGGGAGGAGTGCAAATGGTAGATATGTTGAATGAACAACTTAGCTAATTTAGGGGCTGACGGAATGGTGGAGCATGGAACAAAATGCGCCTGCTTAGAAAAAAGATCCACCACTACCCACAAAACGGTATTCCCATGGCTCTCAGGGAGATCCGTGATAAAATCCATAGAGATCATTTGCCAGGGTTTGGAAGCCGCAGGGATGGGATGCAACAACCCATGAGGCTTCCCCGGGATAGATTTGGCTTCAGCACATGTCGGACAACCTCTAATATATGCTTCAATGTCTTTGCGCATAGTGCGCCACCAAAATTGACGCCTAAGTAAGTGGAGCGTTTTTAAAAATCCGAAATGTCCCGCTTGCCTGGCATCATGGCCCGCCATCAGGACTCGCTTACGAAGCGCCGGCGGGACGTACCAGCAGTCTCCCCTCCTCCACACTCCCCCTTTCAATTGTAGGAGGGGATCAGATTCTCCCGTCGGGACGTCCTGCCACCCCGCCTCTTCCAACTGGAGCAGGAAAGGAGAGACGACATCTGGAATGCACGGTGGGGGCAGAGGAGTGGGGGCGGATATTTGGGATCGTGTAACTGCCAACCCCAATTGCGAGGGCGAGAGGACGGTGTGTGGAATAGCTCATAACGAGGTGTCCGCCCCTTTGGGTAGGCGGGACAGCGCGTATGCTAGTTTGTTGCTTTTGCCTGGGAAGAAATGGACCGAGAAAGCAAATCTGGAGAAGAAGTCAGCCCACCTTAACTGTTTAGCTGACATTTTGAGTGGTGTGGAAAGGGCTGCTAGGTTTTTATGATCCGACCAGACTTGGAAGGGGTGGGAAGCTCCTTCCAACCAATGCCCCCAAGTGCTAAGAGCCTCTTTGATACCAGCCATCTCCTTGTCACCTACTGTCCAGTTAAGTTCAGGACCGGAAAGTTTTTTCGATAAGTAAGCACACGGAACAAGTTTATTATCTTTATTTTTCTGCAAGAGGGCTGCTCCTAGTGCTTTGTCCGAAGCGTCTACATGCACTACGAATGGCAAGGAGGGGTCCGGGTGTTTCAACACCGGCTCCGTAGTGAAGGCTGATTTGAGGGTCTGGAAGGAGTCCTGACACTCCAGAGACCAAGGGAGGGAAGCCCCAGGTTTGGACACCAGGGGACCCTTCCCCTTGGTGCGAAGCAAATCAGTAAGGGGCAGGGCAATTTTTGCAAATTGAGGGATAAAGTCCCGGTAGAAGTTGGCAAAACCTAGAAAGGATTGAAGCTCCTTGCGGGTTGTTGGGACGGGCCAATTAACTACCGCAGCTACTTTGGCTGGATCCATTTCCAGCCCTTCTGGTGAGATCTGATAACCCAGGTAGTCCATGGAAGTCTGATGAAAGGCACATTTCGACAATTTCACTAATAGAGAGTGATCGAGGAGATGTTGCAACACAGCTCTGACTAGACGAATGTGCTCCTCTTCCGATTGGGAATATATAAGGACATCATCTAAATACACAACCACTCCTTTAAACAAAAATTCTTGCAGTACATCATTGATAAGTGACATGAAAGCCCCTGGGGCCCCAGATAATCCGAAAGGCATTACGAGGTATTCATATTGTCCACATTTAGTATTAAAGGCTGTCAAATGTTCAAAACCGTCAGCTATCCGTACTAGATAGTAGGCTTCGCGCAAATCAAGTTTCGTAAAAATCCGCCCCTTCCCCAACGCATCTAGGAGATCCTTGATCAGGGGTAAGGGGTACTTATTCGAGATAGAGATGGCATTCAATCCCCGGTAATGGGTGCATAGCTGGAGAGTTCCATCCTTCTTTTTGACAAAAAGTACAGGGGCGGCGTGCATGCTCTTGGTTGCCCAACGAATAAATCCCTGAGCTAGGTTCTTATCCAGGAAGGCACGAAGCTCCCTCTCTTCGGTGGGGCTCATTCGATATATTCTACCCTTGGGGAGTTGTGTTCCTGGGACTTACAGGATTTTACAATCTGTGTCCCGGTGGGGGGGTAACTGGTCACACTCCTGTTCTTCAAAAACTTTGGACAAGTCCCAGTAGACTTTGGGGATTCCGTTTAAGTCCGAGCCGGGAGTGACATTTAGAGCCAGGGGTTGGGGGCCAGCTGGGAGTTCAGTAGGGTCTTCCGGTGGTTCCCCCTCATGCATATGATCCCCACAAGGGGGATCCGTAAAACGAACGATGCGTTGGCCCCAGAAAATGGTGGGTTCGTGGGACAGTAACCAAGGCATGCCCAACACGATGGGATGTTTGGCAACTGGTGCCAGGATGAAGCTACGTCTCTCCCAGTGTTCTGCGCAACGTAGGAGCACTGGCTGGGTTCTAAAACGGGCAGGACCCTCGGTGCCTAGTGGGCTGCCATCCATCTGAGTGAACGGAATATGTTTGGCCAAGGCAATGCGCTCGAGCCCCAGTTGATCAGCAACCTGGGGCCTCATGAGGCAGTGGGAGCAACCAGAGTCCACTAGGGCATGTGCTAGGATGCACGTGTGTTTGGTAGTATTGGCCAAGGAGGTCATAATAGTTATGGGGGTTTAGGTTCCGGTTCCGGCAGGCGTGAGGGAAGCACGCTTTTACCTTCTCCGCAAGTCTTTTATCAAATATTTATTAACTTTTACCAAATATTTATTAACTTTTACCAAATGTTTATTAACTTTTATCATATTTTTAACCTTCTGCCGTCTCTCATAATAATCCCATCAAGCTTGAATAAGTTGCTCTAAATGTTTTGAATTCCTCCAAGTTGGAATGAGCTTGCGGAGTCTGTGAGCTCTAAATTTTAACTTACTTCTGTTTTAATACAAGCAGCTGGGTCGCAGCAGCTTTCTCCTGCGTTTGTTTCACTTTTCCTCCCTGGAAAAAACTATTTGGCTGACTGCCATTTTTTAATTGCCTAAACAACGAAAGAGATGACCTTGAGGAAACGCCGCCGGTCAAATCTGAGCTCTAATACCTCGAACCAAAAACCTCCTAAACAAAGTAAAATAGATGATTTTACCACCAATTACTCTCAGCAATCTCATCGTAATGAACTTAAGCTTTCAAATAGGTTTGAGGTTTTGGAAACCTCTGTTTCGGAAACTTTTGCTGCTCCTGCCTCTAAGCTCCTTTTCACATGAGGAGTCTTTGCTAATGAACGAAGTTGCTTGAATAATAGCCTACATGAAGAGGAAAGTGCTTATCCTTCACCCTTACTCCCACTTGTAACAACCGAATGCTTACCAGCAGCAGGGAGTTCCTCTGTGTTTAACCATCATGAGCCCTTATCGTATAGCTCAGAAGTAAGGTACTTAACAGATTTACTTTCAAAGGAGGCTTTTCTTATTTCCAAGACCTTCGAGAAATTGCTTGGTTGCCTTGCTTCTTTGAGTGAGAGAGTGGGTTCTCTTGCCTCTTCCATCTCAGAACAATCCAGGACTTCCAACTATCCTGATTCACCCACTTTATATAACTCTAAATACTCATATTCTAATCATTTATTTTTTAACCCAGATAAATTCTCCACCATACTTGTGCTGCAGCACCACCAAGTGTCGGTTGATATAGGGGACTCTGCTCTTAACAATGGTCGGTGGTCAACCTTTCACAGGATACGTATATCCCTTAGTAAACTCCTCAACTGTCAACCAAAGAAGACCCACCTGAAATCCTTTAAAAGACTTCCATATCGAAATAAATATACAAGATTGGTACTAAGCTTTGAGTCCCCTGACACCCCTTCCTATCTTCTCAAGCACAAAGCTTTTTTTGCTAAAAGCTATGACATCTGGGTAAACAGGGTTTTTTACAACACCAAAATCAATAAACTGGTGGACATCTCTAGCAACAAGAAGTCATTTAATAAAGTAATCTCTCTTAAGGAACCCTCGACTTTCTCATCCTGTACTCTACCAGAGACTCTCAACAGAAACACTGAAAGGGACGAATGAGATTAACTCCATCCTGACAGAATGGAACTGTCTAAAGACTCTTATTGAGGGGATGGCGAGTCATCAACGTCCACACAAGAACTCAGACGTAATCCCTCCAACTAAGCAGGTGGCGGAAATTATTAGACAACCCCAGATAGACCCAGCTCCTCACTCACAACTTCTAGATCTCTCCATCCATCAACAGCCAATACAATACCAAACCATTAACAGAGAAAATCTCAAAGCCCTTTTAAAACCACTGAATCAAGAAATAGATATTGATCTGCGTTCAGAAAGAGTACTCAATTACAGAGACTTCACGTAGCTTAGGAGGAAAATCTTGGGCAGCCGAACTGGAAGAATTGCAACTATGTTCTATCGATCCTAGTCCAGGTACCACCTCGGATATTATTACTCATAATGGAACAGATGAGACCATAATATGTATTTGTTCCAAGGTTACCCAAGTCGAACACGAATCCACGATAAATGAAGGAAAGAACCCAGAGGCATTTAAAACTGATCTTTCTATTGGCCTTCAAGAAGATCCAGTTGATATTTCAGCCTCCTCTGCACCTGCACTTGGTCAAAGAAACTTCATTAAATCAACAGCTCAAGTCCACCACTATGACATCATCCCAAATAATGGCTCAACTTCTCAAAACACCGGAACAATTTCCAGAGTACCCATTTCAGTCACACACCCAGACATGAACTCTATTGTTAACAGAATTTCATCTAATGGATGTGTACAGTACCCTCAGTCACAGATCACACCACTGGACGGTACAGCCTGACGCCAGAAATGTCCTACACTATCGATACTTTCCTGGAACATATCAGGGTGGTGCCGCCACACAGGTGATTCTGATTTAATGAAATTTCTAGCCAGTTTTAATATTATCTCATTACAAGAGACCTGGACCAGTAGCGACATTCATCTTGCAGGTTATGCCTCCTTCTCAATTCCAGCATTCAGGTTAAAAGCCAGAGGGAGGATGAGAGCAGGTACTTGTATCCTAGTCTCTCTCAACGCAGAAATCAATGCAGTAGCACTAAACTCGTGCCCATGTCTCTTTGGCCCAAGCCCTATTGATTTCGCAGCTCAATCTGAAATTTACTAGTAAATGTTTATTTGCCACCCGCAGAAGAGGCAAGCATTCTTGTAGAGAACTGGTCACGATTCCATCAATACATACTTTCGCTTGAGCAAGAACATCCTCTAACACCTGTCGTCATTGTTGGTGATCTAAACACCAGGATTGGAGAAAATGATTCAGCCCTAAGTCACAGATGTGGCTTAAATTTGGATGACATTCAATCTGACACCATATCTCAATGCAGGTTGTCCAGCGATCACACCATAAATCAAGCAGCTCCCCATTTGATAGACCTTTGCCTATCAGCAAATAGGGTAATTTTAAATGGTCTTCCTCCCTTTGATTACCCTGGAAAGTTCACGTTTAGATCTGCACGTGGAGTGAGTGTGATCGATTATGTAATAATATCGCCTGAACTAACAAACCACATTGACCACTTTGCAATTATGGCTCGAACGGAAAGCGAGCACTCTCCCCTTCTTCTTAGACTAATAAACAAATCCCTTCGAAGCAAATCAGCCCAGGAAGAAGGGTCTTCCTGTTATGCCCGGCTTCGCTGGACGCAAGAAACTGAACTAAACGTCGCTCATTCTATTTCTGATGATCGGATGGCTAACTTTCTTCAACAGTTAACTGCTGCAAGGACAGCAGAGGAGGTTTGTCAAATCTATAATGAACTGGTTTCCTATCTAACCACTCAGGGTTCCAGTAATCAATCACATCATAAACTTTCACATTCAGTGAATCCTTCCACCTGGTTTGATGGAGAATGTATGAGCAGCAAGTCCCAACTCCGGAAGTTATTTCATCATTGTGAACTTAGAGGAAAAGTGTCGCTATCAAAAGAGTACCTCGCAGCTAGAAAGTCCTATCATGATCTTTTAAAGACCAAAAGAAATTCCATCTTACAAAGATTTGGAACAATCTCCATCAAGCCTTTAACTCCAGAGACAGCAAAAGCTTTTGGCGCATAATTAATTCAAGTGCGGGCGAGCCCTATACAACCATCAGTTCTCAGATTTCAGTGGAAGCATGGAGGACACATTTTACAGCCATTTTCTGCAATCCAGAACTTTTGGATATTCCATGTGCAACTGGAGCAGCAAAGCATTTACCAGAATGGCCTCCTGTCAGCTGCGATGAGGTGGTCACCCTTATATCTAACCTAAAACAAGTGGAAAGCCAGGCCCTGATGGCCTGCCACCTGAACTCTTTAGAAGATTCCCGGAGTTCTGGGCCCCTATTTTGGCTACCCTGTTTACCAAAACTAATAACAGTGGCTGTATCCCTAAGTATTGACTGAAGCTATCATTGTACCTCTACATAAAAGGTGATCCATCAAATCCATCTAACTATCGCCCGATAAGCTTGCTTTCAGTGGCTAGTAAGCTTTTAATGAAGGTACCTTATGATACGTCTCAATTGCCTGGTCCTCTTCAGTGCTAGGCCCGGAACAGATAGGATATGCCACAGGTAAATCCACCCTTGACCATTGTCTGGTTTTAAATCATTTGGCGGAGAAATATTGCCACCCCAAGGGTGGGAAACTCCTTGCTTGACTTTCCTAGATCTGAAATGCGATTTGACTCTATCCCCAGGAATCAGCTGTGGGAAAAATTGACAGCGTTGGGAATAGACCAGAGATTACTGTTTCTTATTCGCCAGTTGTATTCCTCAACTACCTGTCAAGTTCGTTGTGATCGTGCTGGCCGCCTAACTTCACCTATAGTTTCTAACAAGGGAGTCAAGCAGGGTTGTATTCTTGCTCCTCTCCTGTTCAATCTTTATTTAAACGACCTTGCTCCTCATTTATCTCAGACTGAAAGTCACGCACCCATTTTGGGACAAAGACCCACATGTGCACTGCTCTATGCAGACGACACTGTGTTACTGTCTCGGTCCAAGGTGGGCCTGCAAAGACTACTTCAAGCCTTTGCGACGCACTGCACAAACAGTGCCCTGTCGATTAATTACAACAAATCCAAAGTGCTGATTTTTTCGAATTCAAAAAAACTCAGCACGTGGAAAATAAACGGTACATTGATTGAACAGGTCCATTCATACAGATATTTAGGAATCACCTTCCACCATTCCTTAACCTGGACCTCTCATATCCACCAGACTCTCAATACAAGTAAAACCAAAGTGTTGGCAATATCCAGATTTTTTCACACCAGAGGCGGTCAATTTTTTCCTGCCACAATGGAAGTTTTCAGTTAAAACTACTGCCACAATTACTTTACGGAGCTCCAATCTGGGGAGCAAAAACCGCTGAGAAATTAGAGAGTGTTCAATCTTTGTTTTTTCGTCGTTTATTGGGTCTTCCCAACTCAGTCACGTACCAAGTTCTTTGTTTAGAAACCGGAGCCAAGACGATTTTTTCCCGGGTTTGGCTTTCTTTGTTTAAATACTGGCTTCGCCTTCATTTTAGAGCCCTCCCGGGCAGTCTGACATATCTCCTGTTAAGCGACCACTTCCACTCCACCTGGCACACCAAAATTATCAATCAAATAAACAACATAGGTGTATCTTTTGACCAACTCCTACTGATGGACGAAAGACAGGCTTTCGGAGTTTTGAAACAACATACTCTTGACATTGAAGGGCAGCTTCTCACAGCTGGAGCCTGCAGAACTTGTTCTCTCACATTTTATGGCATTTCACCACCATTGCCGGGTTTTATGGCTAAATATCTGAGTAATTTAATCAATCCACATCTCCATAGATATTTTATGCTTGCTCGGCTTAATGTGCTACCGACTGCCCAAACAAGAGGCAGATATCATGGCATCCCACAGGAGAACAGGACTTGTTCCTGCGCAGCGGGCCTACCCGAAACAACTGAACACGTGCTCCTTCATTGTAAAGATTTGGCAGTCTATCGGTTGCTTTTTCTCGAGGCCATCTTGAAGAAATTTTCAGTGAGATCAGACAAGGAAATAGTTTCATACTTGCTTAGTGACCATCATCCCAACACTACTGAATCAGTTGCCAGGTTTTTAACAAAGGCACTTGGATCAAGGGTGAAACCTTTGTGTAAATTTTAGTCAATTGGTTTTAACATAATTTGCATTTTACCACTTTTTATATGCCATTAAAGGTATTGTATTTGTATTTGTTTGTAGTTATGGGGGCACCCCCGTCACTCACCGCATCTGGAGCTGGATTCTCCTCCGCAAGGGCCGACGAAAAGCTCACTCCTTCTGGTTCGGCGTTGTCATCGACTTCCTCCAGGTCATTATCGAAAACAGCCTGTGACGCTCCCTGGGGGCCTTTTGGTCCCGGCTTGCGAGGAGTTTTTGCCGTTAACTTGTGAGGAGTTGGGGTGGGCGCCTTCTGTTTCTTTGGGCAATTGGCTGCCATGTGGCCCGGGCCTCCGCAATAGAGGCATAATCCCAGGCGGCGACGATCTGACGTAGACTCGGCGGCCGGCGGCCCCCCTCCTGTTTTCTTCAGTGGGGCGGCGGTGGCCGTTTTGGTCGCTGTTTTGGTCGCTGGCGGCTTTCCTGCTTTGGAACGAGAGAGGCGGGTTGCGATGGTATTGCCCACCTCGATCCATTCTTCTATGGTGCGTGGTTCATGGTGCATGACTGCCCAAGTGCAAATGTCAGGATCCACCGCATCAAAAAAATATTTGCATTTCATGCGTTCTGGCCAATCAGGTAGTTTACTTGCCGCCAAACGAAATTCACGAGCAAAATCCGCAAAAGGTCGATTGCCTTGTTTAATGGTTTTAATCGTCTTAATGGCCTTGTTTACCACGTCTCTATCCTCAAACCAAAGTCGAAGTCCTTGAAGCAAGGCAGCTATGGTTTGGAGTTCATCAGCCCCCAGTTCATGTAAGTCCACGAACCACTCCACTGCCTCCCCATCCAAAACAGATCCGATATCCCGGACTTTCTCCGCTTCCGAACGATAAAGATCATCGAATTCCTGCATGTGGGCATCCAATTGTAGGATGAAGTAAGGTAATTTGGAGGCAGTCCCATCAAAACGTGCCGGAATGTGAGGTCGAGGGTAGCCTCTACCAGCCGCCGATGCCACGCGCGGTGCTGGAGCAGGGGCAGGGGCATGAGCGAGTGGCTGTGGTGCTGGTGCTGGGGGATGAGCCACTCTGGGTTGCGGTTGAGGACCAGCTAGACGAGGGGGCCCCATCAAGGCGGCTCTAGGAGCCGTGGGTACAGGGGAGCGATCCCTCGTTGCAGCCGCTGCATGGGTCGGGGCAATAGGGGAGCGAGGTCTCGTCGCGATGTCAGCCCGGGGTGGGGCAGCCTGGGGCACCCCACTGTCCCTCTGGAGCACTCGTTCCCTTTCGGTAAGTTCTCTCTCTCTTCGTGAAAGGGCATTTCGTCTGAAATCCAGGGAGTCTCGTTCCTGCTGCAGCCTTGCTCGATCGGCCTTTTGTATCGCAGAGTCGACCTCACCTTGGGTTTCAAGAGCTTTCAATATGTCCCGTCGTTGTTGGAGTTCACGTCTGGATTGCTCCAGCACCTGATCATGGACTGTAAGATCCTGGATGTATTGTTGCCGGAGGATGTCCTTCTCCCGTGCCAGCTCCAGTTCGAACTCTTGACGTTGCTGCTCAAGTTCCAACTCGAGGGCTTCACGTTCTTTCTCAAGGGCTTCATGTTCTTGTTGCCAATCACGTTTGGCCGCTTCGAGAGCTTCAAACTGCTCAAGCCAATGGTCTGGGTCTGGTTCAGGGGGTCGATCCGGTTCCACTCTAGGTAGGGCGGTCGCCCCTTGAAGTTCCTCTGAGTCCAGAGGGTCCCGGGCACGGGTGTCCTCTGCAAAAGTGAGTCGAACTCAGGAACCTTTTTGTAAATCCACAACACCTTCCATGGAATCTCGAGGTGCTGATGAGCGTGAAACTTTCGGGCGCGCTCCGGTGCTCTGCCAGTGATGTTCAGGAGGAGGCTCCTCGAGGTACTGATCCAGGAATTTCTCCAGAGATTCCTGGGTATCTCCATGGATGGTGGACACTCCGCCCTCCTCGGTGACTGTTTGCATCACCGGTTTGTAATCCACATGTTGGCGGGTGTTGATGCCGCTCTTGGGGGGCACGATCCATCGACATCCCACCACCTGGATCGTAGAACTCCTGACACACCTCTAGACGTTTGGTGGAGACCATGCGTCGGGCCATCAGGGAAGCCTCCTCCACTTGCTCATGCAGTTGGAGGAAGACCATGCTCCGGCTGAGCCGAGGCTTGGAGAGGGTCACCAGGGAGATGGATTCCTCCGGCTCCTCCAGTGAAGTGGTCGGTGGGAGGGAGGAGAGGTAGCCCTCTTTGGGGGTTACCGCACCCTCCTCGTATTCCGCATTCAGCGGACCCCGGAAACCCAATCTCTGCATGTTGGACGACGTCAGAGATCCACAGGAACAGATAGAGATGGTGCTGAGCCACGTTCAATCCAAAAAGAAAGTTGTGAGAAACTGCATAATGTAAGGAACCTTGAAGGACCAGAAAATCAAGTAACTTTGAAGAGTTCTTTATTTCTTAAACTTCATGACACAGTACACGGAATGCAGTTTCTGACTTCCCCCAAAACAGGTTGCCTCTTTTACGGGCAAAACGGCTCCTCCCAGAACTCCCAGCTACAATTCCCACGGTAGAAAGAGGCAAGCTTCAAACTTATATGATAAGCGCAGACAGCAAGGTTAACGAAAGCAGCCATCCTGGGCACGCAGCCCAGCTCATGGAGTGTTCCAAGGCCAGGCCGGCTGAACAGAAACACACATCAAACCACAACCTTACAGTCATGCACCGGAAGCCACGTACGGTAGCGGAATGGATCGAGGTTGGTGGTACCATCTCGACTCATCTCATGCGTTCTAAAGTGACACTGACAAAACCGCAACCAGCCAAACCTGTCAGACCCCCAAGCAAGAAGCCTGCTGGCGGAGTGCCCTTGCCTGAAACCACCTCGGAGCGTCGTCGCCGTCTAGGTCTCTGTTTGTACTGTGGTGAGCATCTTGCCGCTTCCTGTCCCAAAAAACCTAAAGCAGCTGTCTCCTCTGCTCCGTGCAAGCCTGCGGCCAAGACCCCTTGCAAACCGTTGTCAAAGCCACCTCAGGGAGTTTCGAAAGCCCTAGTGGAGGAGGATCAAGAAGACCCCAAGACCGAGGAGGATCCCATTGATGCCGTGAGCTTTTCTTCTGCTCCTCCTGAGGACAATCCCCCTCCAGATATGGTGAGTGAAGGCAGTGCCCTTATAACCATGATGACCTCCTTATCTAACCCAACTAAAAACATGTGCATCCTTGCGCGAGCCCTTGTGGATTCTAGGTTCTCAAATTGCCTTATGCGACCCCAAGTAGCTGAACAGTTGGGACTCAATCGAGTACTCTTATCCAAACCCATTCCATTTACCCAAATGGATGGCAGCCCCTTGGGGGGAGAGGGCCCCGCATGCTTCAGAACTGAGCCAGTGCTGCTGCATTGTGTCGAGCACTGAGAGAGGCGCAGTTTCATCCTTGCACCCGAATGAACTCCCAAGCCCTCAACCCCCTCGGGGTGTGAGGTCTCTCCCAGTCCCAACTTGATTGGGATTCCCAAAGACTACTGGGATTTGTCCAAGGTGTTTGAGGAGAAGGAATGTGACCAATTGCCCCCACATAGAGACACAGACTGTAAAATTACATTGGTTCCTGGGGCTAAGTTACCCAAGGGTAGGATTTATCGCATGAGTCCCACTGAACCGAAAGAGCTGCGCGCATTCCTGGATAAAAATCTGGCTCATGGTTTTATTCGTAGAGCTACTAAAAGTGCATATGCTACTCCTGTGTTATTTGTGAAGAAAAAAGATGGATCTCTGCGTTTATGTACTGACTATAGAGGTTTAAACGCTGTTTCTGTATCCAACAAATACCCCTTACCCTTGATCAAGGATCTCCTGGATGCTTTGGGTTCTGGGCGCATTTTCACTAAACTGGACTTACATGAAGCGTATTATAGAATGCGCATTGCAGAGGGTTTTGAACATCTTACTGCCTTCAACACAAAATTCGGCCAGTATGAATACCTTGTAATGCCATTCGGGTTAAATGGGGCCCCGGGGGCTTTCATGTCCCTTATACATGAAGTCCTCCAAGATCTATTGTTCAAAGGGGTGGTTGTTTATTTGGATGATGTCCTTATATACTCACAAACAGAAGAGGAGCACGTTCGCCTGGTCCGGACTGTATTACAACGTCTTCTCGATAACTCTCTGTTTGTGAAGCTTCCCAAATGTGCTTTTCATCAGTCTCTTTATCTCCTACTGTCCAGGTTAATTCAGGGCCGGACAATTTCTTGGACAAATAGGCACAAGGAGCAAGTTTACCAGCTTTTTTTTTGCAAAAGGGCTGCTCCTAGAGCCTTATCAGAAGCATCCACATGAACCACAAAAGGAAGGGAAGGGTCAGGATGGGCCAGAACCAGCTCCATGGTAAATGCAGTTTTGAGTTGTTGAAATGTGTCCTGGCACTTGTTGGACCAATTAAGGGGGGCACTTGGTTTTGCGGCTAGTGGTCTCTTGCCCTTAGTGCGTAACAAGTCAATCAAAGGCAAAGCGATTTGAGCAAATTGCGGGATAAAGTCATGATAAAAGTTTGCAAACCCCAGGAACTATTGTAGTTCCTGGTGAGATGAGGGAGCGGGCCAATTAACCACCGCTTCTACCTTGGCAGGATCCGTTTTCAACCCCTAAGCCGAGACCCTGTAGCCAAGAAAATCCAGTTTCTCTTGGTGGAAGGCACACTTGGACAGTTTGACAAATAAGGAGTTATCGAGGAGCCATAGCAGTACAGTCTGGACTAATTTGACGTGCTCCTCCGCGTTGTCTGAATAAATCAACACATCGTCCAAATACACCACAACTCCTTTGAACAATAGATCTTGCAACACCTCATTGATCAGAGTCATGAAAGCCCCAGGAGCCCCATTTAATCCAAACGGCATTATGAGATATTCATATTGACCAAACTTAGTATTAAAAGCTGTAAGGTATTCATAGCCTTCGGCAATCCGAACTCTATAATAAGCTTCCCGCAAATCCAACTTGGTGAAGATCCAACCTGATCCTAGGGCGTCTAATAAATCCTTAATCAGTGGAAAGGGGTATTTATTGGAGATCGATACAGTATTCAAACCCCTGTAATCAGTACACAATCTTAAGGAGCCATCTTTTTTCTTAACAATCAACTCCGGCGCAGCATAAGTGTTTTTGGTCGCCTTTCGGATAAAGCCTCTCGCCAGGTTTTTATCCAGAAACGCCCGCTGTAAGGAATTCCAGCGAGGCAGAAATAAAAGGCTTTTGGTTGAAAGACCATTTATTCAGACATCTTAGAAAGCTCACACACACGACATGACAGGAATGGGCCTTCCCGCCCAAGCCACAGGTTATAACCCCCTCGTCCCATCCCCCTCCCGGAGTCTCCAGTCCCATTCTCATGGGAACGGAATTCTCATCTCGCTCTAAGAGATAAGCCCTCTAACGGTGTGGTTGCTGTGGATTCTGGCCCGTCGCCCGTGCCAGGAAACTTAGTCAAGGCCAAACGGCTGTGAAGAGATTCAGCACCACTGTGATCTTTACATTCTGCCTCTCCTAAGAAAAAATCTTCCCCCCCTGGTTTCAGTGGAAAAGCATGATGAAAAGCAGAAATAAGGGAGGGGGCATCGATGTTTTCCGAATACACCCATTGATTATGGCCGGAAGAATATCCCACCCAAGAAACTAAATACTGTAAGCGTTTGCGATTAAAGCGAGAGTCCAGAATAGCATCAATTTCATAGTGCTTGTGGCCATCAATTATGGTCGGCGGGGGTCTCTCCAGAGGGTCGTGCCAGGCATCGAAAGCGGGAGCCTCCTTGAGCAAACTAGAATGAAAGACGGGATGGATATTACTTAAGGAATTAGGCAATTCTAAACGAGCAGTAACATCATTGATCACTTTTGTAATCTTAAACGGACCCACGAATTTCTTGCCTAGCTTTGAATATTTGTGAACGTCTCTAAGGTTCTTGGTAGACAAATAGACCCAAGCCCCTACACGTAAAGGAAAGTCAGAACGATGTTTATCCGCCTGAAACTTTTGAGAGTCCTTGGCTTGCTGTAGGGCAGTCTGGAGCGTTTTCCACCCCTCAGCCAGGGATGAAATCCATTGATTCAACTCAGGAGGATGCAGTGCCTCCGCGGGCAGTTGGGGCAGTGGTGGGAAAGAACGACCAGACACAATTTCAAAGGGAGTCTTCTGTGTGCTGCTATGAATGGCATTGTTGTAAGCGTACTCCGCAAATGGAATTAAATCGCACCAATTGTCTTGATGGTAGTTAATGTAACAACGTAAATACTGCTCTAGAGTTCTGTTCGTCCTCTCTGACTCACCGTCACTTTGAACGTGGTAGGAGGCGGCAACCGCCGGGGTGGTTCCCAACAAGTCCAGGAAAGCCTTCCAAAATTTGGAAATGAATTGGGGCCCGCGGTCGGACACCACCTTGGAGGGGGCGGAGTGTAGGCGATAGATATGTTGGATAAACAACCGCGCCAGTTTCGGGGCAGAGGGAATGGTGGTGCAGGGGATGAAATGTGCTTGTTTGGAGAACAGGTCTACCACCACCCATAAAACAATGTTTCCCTGGCTCTCCGGCAAATCCGTAATAAAATCCATTGAAATAACCTCCCAGGGCCGGGAGGCGACGGGGAGAGGTTTTAAAAGGCCATGGGGTTTTCCCGGGATGGGCTTGGCCTCTGTGCAAACCGAGCATCCTTTGATATAAGCCTCAATGTCTTTGCGCATGGCGCGCCACCAGAACTGGCGACGGGCCAGGTGTAGCGTTTTGAGGAAGCCAAAATGTCCAGCCGACCTGGCATCATGGCAGGCTTCGAGAACCTGCTTACGGAGGGGGGGAGGCACGTACCAACATCTTGAGGGGGGTGGAGAGGGCGGCCAAATTCTTATGATCCGACCAGACTTGGAAGGGGTGTTTAGCCCCCTCAAGCCAGTGACGCCAGGTGCATAGCGCCACTTTGATAGCCGCAGTCTCTTTATCACCCACGGTCCAGTTGAGTTCAGGGCCAGAAAACTTTTTGGATAAGTAAGCACACGGCACAAGTTTTCCATCTTTATTTTTCTGCAAGAGCGCCTTGTCCGATGCATCCACGTGAACTATGAAAGGAAGGTCAGGGTCGGGGTGTTTCAAAATGGGCTCGGTAGTGAAAGCTGACTTCAAATGCTGGAATGCCGCTTGACATTCCTGAGACCAAGGGAGGGGAGCCCAGGGCTTGGCAGCCTGAGAATCCTTGCCTTTGGTGCGTAAAAGATCTGTGAGTGGAAGGGCTAGTTTGGCAAATTGGGGTATAAAATCACGATAGAAATTGGCAAAGCCAAGGAAGGACTGCAATTCTTTTCTGTTGGTGGGGGCCGGCCATTGGAGTACTGCGTCAACTTTCGCAGGATCCATTTTTAAGCCTTCGGGTGAGATCCGATAGCCTAAATAGTCTATGGAGGACTGATGAAAACAGCACTTTGACAATTTCGCGAAGAGAGAGTTGTCAAGCAAACGTTGTAATACCTCACGAACCAGGGTTTCATGCTCTTCCATAGTTTGTGAATAAATCAAAACATCATCTAAATACACGACTACACCTTTATACAATAAATCTTGCAAAACTTCATTGATAAGGGCCATAAAAGCTCCGGGTGCTCCAGCCAAACCGAATGGCATTATTAAGTATTCATATTGTCCGAATTTGGTATTAAACGCTGTTAAATGTTCATAGCCTTCCGCAATTCTGACCCTGTAATAAGCCTCTCTTAAATCCAACTTAGTAAAAATTCTGCCCTTGCCCAGTGCATCTAAGAGGTCTTTGATTAAGGGCAAGGGATATTTATTAGACATGGAAACAGCATTTAATCCACGGTAATCGGTACAAAATCTCAAAGAGCCATCTTTTTTCTTCACAAACAGAACAGGGGCGGCATGGGTGTGTTTGGTGGCTCGTCGTATGAATCCGCGAGCCAGATTCTTATCTAAGAAAGCACGGAGCTCCTTTTCTTCGGTGGGGCTCATGCGATAGATCCTACCCTTGGGCAGTTGAGCTCCGGGCTGTAGGATGATTTTGCAATCAGTATCCCTATGGGGGGGCAACTGATCGCATTCCTGTTCCTGAAACACTCTGGCCAAGTCTTTATAAGCTTGTGGTATTTCGTTGGGATTAGGAGTCCCCGACGTGTGCAATGCGCTGGAAGCCAACGGTTTAATGTCATTTGGAGGTGGAGTTTCCCCCCACTTCATGTGCTCCCCGCAGGGGGGGTCAGTGAATTCTATAATTCGCTCTTTCCAAATGATATTTGGCTCATGTAATAACAACCATGGCATGCCCAAGACAATGGAGTGTTTGGCCACTGGAGCAAGAACGAAACTAATCTTTTCCCAATGGTCAGCGCAACGAAGAAAAACGGGTTGCGTTTTGAATCGGGCTGGACCCTCAGCCCCGAGTGGGCTGCCATCCATTTGGGTAAACGGAATGGGCTTCGCTAGGGGAATTTGGTCTAAGCCAAGCTCCTCAGCCACCTGCGGTCGCATTAAACAGTGGGAGCAGCCAGAGTCAACGAGGGCGGAGGCTAGGAGACGTGTATGCTTGGCAGGGTTGGCTAAAGAGGCTTGAATGGTAATGGGCGCGCTGCCTTCACTCACCAAATCCGGAGTAGGACCCATGTCCAAGGGCGCTGCAGATAGGCACACCGCCACTTCCCCCTCCTCGAAGTCCTCCTCGATGGCGGCCTTGGACGAGCCAGTTGGGGGAGGACCAGACTTGCGTGGAGGCTTGGCAGCAGGGGTGCGGGAGACCGGGACGGCGGGCTTCTGTTTCTTGGGGCAGTTGGCAGCCAAATGGCCAGGACCACCACAATAGAGGCATAATCCCAGACGGCGGCGGCGCTCAGATGTGGTCTCGGTGGAGACGGGTGAGCTTGGCTTGCGAGTTGATGGGGCAACCGTAGTGGTTTTCGGACGCGGGCGTCCCCCGGCACGAGCGTAATCCAGACGGGCCGCAACTTGTGAACCCAGATCAATCCACTCAGCGACAGTGCGCGGAATGCGGATGAGGAGTACTGTTTCCCGAAGTTTGGTATTCATAGCCTCGAAGAAGTATTCACATTTCATGCGTTCAGGCCAGTCAGGAGGAAGTTTAGTAGCCGCCGCACGAAATTCACGGGCAAATTCGGCAAAAGAGCGGTTGCCCTGTTGAATGGACTTTATGGTACGAATGGCTTCGTTCTCAGCATCCGGATCTTGGAAGCGGGCACGTAAGGCTTGAAGAAATGCAGCCACTGTGCGAGTATCATCCGCTTGCAATTCATAAAGAGTCACAAACCAGTCAGCAGCCACCCCATCCAAGACGGACCCGATATCCCGTATTTTTTCACGTTCAGAACGGTACAGATCATCAAATTCCTCCATATGTGCGTCAAGTTGCAGAATGAAGTAAGGGAGTTTAGAGGCGGTACCGTCAAAGCGGGCAGGGATGGGAGGCCTATAATATCCTCTTTCAACAGCTCTTGGAGCTCGCTGGGGTTGTGGTTGCAATGGCTGGGGCGGTGGGGCTGGGGGAGCAGGAGCTGGTTGAAGTATCGCCGGTTGAGGAGGCAGAGCGGGGCCCAGCAGCGTCGTCCCTCCGGTGAGAAAGGAGGCAGCAGGAGCGCGGGGAGGGATCGAAGTAGGGCCTTGCAGCGCCGATCCCATGGCAGGGGGCGCGGTGGTGGGCGCTCTGGTAAAGTTGTAAGCACCGACTCGGGTTCGTGTCATCGTATCTCGCTGCCTCTTCAGCTCCTGCTCCAAGGCAGCCAACTCTCTCTCTTTGCGAGTTAAGGCATCTTGGTGCGCATGTAGGGCCGTTTTTTCACGATCCAGTTTTGCTTGTTCATCACGCTGAATGGCCGCAGTCAGCTCGCTCTGCGTTTGGATGGCCCTAATGCTTTCTCGCTGGCGCTCCAGATCCATCTTGGAGTGATCCAGGACTTTGTCATGAATCGATAAGTTCTGCTGGTACTGCCGTTGCAACGCTTCCTTGGCCCGGTTTAACTCGAGTTGGACGTCCTGGCGTTGTTGTTCTCGGTCCCTTTGCAGCTGTTCGCGTTCCTGCTCCCAGAGCCTGCGTTCTCGGTCCCATGCTTCCTTGGCATCGCGCAGTCTGGCCACTTCATCGGCCCAGCTTTCTTTGGACGGGAGGGGAAATAGATCCGGATGGGAATCTTCTTCGGATTCCCCCTCTCCGGATGGTAACTCCTCCACTCCTCCGACGGCTCCACGGGGCGCCTCTTGCACATCGGTAGCCGCCGGCCCGGGGGCTGGAAATCCGGATTGGGAACCGGCACAGAAACCTCTCCCAATAATCGATCCTGATCTCGACAGCGTCCCGGTTTCGACTGTGGATTTGGGACGGGCTCCGGTGCTGTGCCACGGCGGGACTTTGGGAGCATTATCGAAGTACAAGTCAAGGAACCGCTCAATCGACTCCTGGGTGACTGCATGAAGTGTAGTCAGACCCATCTCTTCTGAGACAGGTTGCATCTGGGGTTTGTAATCCACACGGACACGGGTAGAGATCCGATCCACAGGCGCTCGATCCATAGACAGCGCCCCAAACGGCTCGTGCAAATCCACAGGGTCGCATCCGCATTCCCCATCCCAACAAAGTAGGGGAAGACCCATGCTGGAACGAGGATGGGAGAGAGTCACCAGCGAGACCCGTTCCCCTGCTGGTTCCTCAGAATCAGGAAGGGAAGGCTCGGAACCCTCTATGGGGGCTACCGTGCCTTCCACAGTTTCAGGAATATTCAATCGCTGCATGTTACAACACCAGAGATCCACTGAGTTTTAAAAAGAAAAATCACGGTTGTTTCCTGTCATAATGTAAGGAATTCCAGCGAGGCAGAAATAAAAGGCTTTTGGTTGAAAGACCATTTATTCAGACATCTTAGAAAGCTCACACACACGACATGACAGGAATGGGCCTTCCCGCCCAAGCCACAGGTTATAACCCCCTCGTCCCATCCCCCTCCCGGAGTCTCCAGTCCCATTCTCATGGGAACGGAATTCTCATCTCGCTCTAAGAGATAAGCCCTCTAACGGTGTGGTTGCTGTGGATTCTGGCCCGTCGCCCGTGCCAGGAAACTTAGTCAAGGCCAAATGGCTGTGAAGAGATTCAGCACCACTGTGATCTTTACACCCGCAATTCAGCCTCCTCCATCAGACTCATCTGATAAATCCTTCCCTTGGGAAGTTTAGCACCCAGAATCAGTTCAATTTTACAGTCAGTATCCCGGTGGGGTGGCAATTGGTCACACTCTTGTTCTTCAAACACCTTGGACAAATCCCAGTAATCTTTGGGAATCCCAGTCAAGTTGGGACCGGGAGAGACCTCACACCCCGAGGGGGTTGAGGGCTTGTGGAGTTCATTCAGAGGTTCACCTTCCTGCATGTGGTCTCCGCAGGGGGGTTCAGTGAATCGAATAATGCGCTCACCCCAGTGTATGGTGGGCTTGGGAAGTTTAGCACCCAGAATCAGTTCAATTTTACAGTCAGTATCCTGGTGGGGTGGCAATTGGTCACACTCTTGTTCTTCAAACACCTTGGAAAGATCCCAATAGTGCTTAGGCACTCCAGGCAGCTCCAGATGTGAAGCAACCTCTGAAACCGAAGCAGTATTCGTCATTTTGGGTGGGTCCCCATCATGCATGTGGTCCCCACAAGGCGGATCAGTGAAACGTACGATACGGGGAACCCATCGGATGGTGGGGTCGTGTGCCTCCTACTAGGACATACCCAGAACTATGGGGTGCCGTGCCACCGGGACCAAGATAAAACTGCGATGTTCCCAATGTTCTGCACAACGTAACAGTACGGGTTCAGTTTTAAAATGGGCTGGCTCTCCCCCTCCCAACAGGCTGCCATCCATTTGGGTGAATGGAATGGGTTTGGCTAAGGGGATACGTTCTAGTCCAAGTTCCTCTGCTATTTCCGGGCGCATAAGGCAATGGGAACAGCCAGAGTCCACAAGGCCTCGTGCAAGAATACGAGTGTTCTTTGCTGGATTGGTCAAGTTAGTCATTAAAGTAATGGGGGTGCCACCCTCACTCACCGCATCTTTTGGAGGCTCGGAGGTTTCAGGAACTGCCATAGAAAGGCCGACCGGCTGGATTCTCTTCCTCCTCCTCTGGGAAATCCAACTCTTCTGAGTCGAAGCTTTGGAAACACCTTGAGATGCCTTCAGGGTAGCTGAATGACGTGGTGCTTTGGCAGCCGTCTTTTTAGGTGGGACTCCAGTGCCGGGGTTAGCCTTCTTTGGGCAGTTGGCAGCCATGTGTCCAGGATCGCCACAGTATAAACAGAGACCCAACCAGCGGCATCGCTTGGCGGTTGTTTCTGAGGTGGTGGTACTTGCAGCAGTTTTCTTTGCCGGTACCGTGATTTGTTTGGGTGGTTGGGTTTTGGTTGCTGTTCCCTTAGAGCAATTAAGCCAGCCAGCTATGATACTTCTGACTTCGATCCACTCTGCTATGGTACGAGGTTCATTGTTCATGACAGCCCACCGACAAATCTCGGGATCCACGGCTTCATAAAAGTACTCGCATTTCATGTGGCTGGGCCAGTCAGAAATCTTGCTGGCTTCAGCCCGAAATTGACGAGCAAAATTAGTGAAGTGCGAAATATAAGGCATCTCCCGAAAGGTTGGAGATTGACCCATCCAAGGTGTCAGATGTAATCAATTGACACCCTCCTCGCACACAGAAGTAGCTGCAGTCATTTCTGGGCTTCGCCAATTTTTATCGAGATTTCATACCGAACTTTGCTGAACTGGCTTTGCCAATAACTGATTTACTATGCACGAATGGCAAGGGTTCGAATGCTGGGTGTCCCAACCCCCTCAACTTGTTCTCGAGATTGCCAGCAGGCATTTGATGCATTAAAGGCTGCTTTTACCTCAGAACCCATTCTGCATCACCCAGACCCTTCTCAACCTTTTGTTATACATGTAGATGCCTCTGATAAAGCACTTGGGACTGCCCTTTTACGGCGGGACCCTGATTGCCGATTGTATCCCTGTGCATACCTGTCCAAAAATTTTACCAGACCTGAACTAAATTGGACTGTTGGGGATAAAGAAACTTGTGCAATTAAAACCGCTCTGATGGTCTGGCGCTATTTTTTGGAGGGGGCAGAACATCCATTCTAGGTTTGGACTGATCACAAAAAACTTGACTCACTGTGTATGCCAGGTCAGCTCACTGCCAAGCAAATCCGTTGGGCTGACTTCTTCAACCAGTTCAGCTTTACTGTACATTTTCCCCCGGGCAAATAAACTGGCTGATGCCCTTTCTCACTTGCCCAAGGGGGAGAACTCTGTTGTAACGGTTCAATGCCTCATTTGATTCTATCCCCCGCCCATCTGGGCAGGGCAGTGACTTGTTCCCAAACCTGCCCTCAGCTACCTCCTGCTCCACAGCCTCCGCCCGCCCTTCTTTCTATGTTTTTGGAGGCGGGCACCTGAGCAGTACCAGTAGAGGAAGTGGGTGGTTCTTTGCTGTTGAGGGACGGTCTTTGGTGTAAGGGGGATCTGTTATATGTCCTGCCTCCCCTACAGTCTGATGTCATCAGAATGGGCCATGACTCCAAAGTGGCTGGCCATTTTGGCTTCATGAAAACTTTACATCTAATACAGCAGCAGTTCTGGTGGCAAACCATGCGTAAAGACATTGAACTCTATATTAAAGGCTGCTCAGTTTGTGCTATGGCAAAATGAGTTCCTGGGAAATCCCCTGGTTTACTGCAGCCGTTAGACCCCCCCCCCCGGATGGTCCTTGGAAAGTAATTTCGATGGACTTCATCACTGACTTGCCACTCGGCAATGGCAAGACTGTCATTTGGATGGTGGTGGATTTATTTTCCAAGCAAGCTCATTTCATATCCTGTACTTCGATACCCACTGCCCAAAAGCTAGCCAAGCTGTTTATCCAACATATCTATCACTTGCATTCTGCTCCTGATAAAATAATCTCCGACTGGGGGAGTCAGTTTATTTCTAAGTTTTGGAAGGCATTTGTGCATTTATTGGATATTGATCAGGCCCTCTCCTCCCCATACCATCCTCAATTTGCTGGGGAATCTGAGAGATCCAACCAGACTCTGGAACAATATCTAAGATGCTATCTCTGTCAGACTCTCGAACATGGAAATAACAGAGACCGTAGGAAAGTCCAAAAGCAGTTTGTTTCAGGTGATGCGAAGAGTAACAATGTAAAGCAGAATCTGAGCTAGAGAGCTGTATGCATGGGAAAAGCTAGAGAGCTCAGATCCAGGACTTATATCTTTTAATCCCCCCCATTTTGCCCCACACCAAATGTCCATTATAGTTTCTACTACAAAGCTACAAAGAGCCTGGGAACCTTTCACACCTCTTTGAAGATGGACTGGCGCCAGGAGATTGCTAACAGGAGATTGCTAGGAAGGGAAGAGGGAAACAAGAAAACAACTGCAAATCACACACAACAAGACATCAAGATACTGACAGGCATGGTCCTGACAATGTCAACTATCAGCAGGATAATTGGGTGGATTTGCTGCCTTCTGCAGAATATGCATACAATAATGTGGTGCATAGCAGTACCGGCAAAACCCCCTTCGAAATTCTCTGGAGGTTCCACAAAGCCCATTCCTTTTTTGCCTCAGGGTTCAGTGGTCCCACCTGAACTTAAAGAATGGATCTATACAGCCTGTCGGAAGGCTGGCCAGCCATTTGAAAAGCTCTTCAAAAAGCTCAGATAGCTTACAAGCGTCAGGCTGATAAGCATAGTGGTTGGCGATATGGTGTACCTGTCCACCAAGAACTTAAGAGACATTCACAAGCCTACAAAACTGGGACTTAAGTACATTGGGCCATATAAAATCATTAAAGTTATTAATGGTGTGACTGCTGAATTAGAATTGCCTAAGGCTTTACATAACATTTACCCTGTGTTTCATTGCAGTTTGCTCAAGAAAGCTCCTCTCCTGGATTTATGGCATCCAGAGTCTCAACTCAACCAATTCTGTTTAATAGAAAGAAGCATTATGAAATTTCTGCTATCCGGGATGCTCGCATCTATCGTAACCACTCACAGTATTTGGTGTCTTGGAAAGGCTGGTTACCTGGACACGATGAGTGGGTGAATGCAGAGCACATCAAAGCACTGAAGCTGATACGGGACTTTCATCGTTCCTGTGCAAGCAAACTGGGGAGAGGGCCCTAGGGGAGCGGAGTGTCAGGATGCCACATGGGTACTGGGAGCTGCTTGCTGTTCTGGGCTTTGGGGGGATGGGAATCATATTGTGTGCCTCTTTTTCTACTGCCAGGTGCTGGTCAAGGCCAGCTCCAACGGACTCTTGCTCTTATCTAACTGTCTGCATATTTCTTCACACTGTTCACATGGGGTGGTGGTGGACTCTGGTAGATATTATCACTGTATGCATGGGAAAAGCTCAATTCTGGCTGGGTGAATTGTGAATAAACCTCTGTTCTCTACTAGGTGTCGTTTCAATCATTGGGGATCTCACAGGAGGCCATTAAAATCCACACGCACCAAGAAAACTTCAATAAGAAGGAAGAGACTCTGAGAATTAACAGAACTTGGCTACCAGTACTTAAAAATACCAGAACCAAAGGCCAAGGGCATGCTGGGTTCATGGACAATGGATTCCACCCAGACACAGGGTTTGCATTCACTTAAGACTGTTGCTGCTGCAGGGAATTCAAATGTGAATCACTCCCTGGACTGAAAAACTCCACCTGCATTATAATGCAGTCAACCACACCTTCGCATGGCAAGTTCCACCCAAACACTTACTGGTTCCCCACCCTGGGTCATGGACAAAATATGCCACACTAAACTTTCCCTTCTCACTTGACACAGTGTATAACACACTTCTCTCTTATGATACACCTCTGGCATAGCCACAGATGCAGGCAAAACGTTAGGAACAAGATCTACCAGACCATGGCCCCATAGCCCAGAAAACCCACAACAACCAGTGTTTCAAATTATTTTAGTTCTGCTTCTCTCATTGTTTTTGGATCAGAACTCACAGCTTTGAATCCTGGGTGGTATTTTTTATTCTGTTTGTGTGGTGTTCACAACTCCCTCTATCCTTTAAAAAAAACCCTGTTCTTATTAATATCACTGCGAATCAATTTAATATCATGGCTGCCGTCTGCCTAATATTTCTAAATAATTTATGATCAAGGGCTTCCATCTCCTGGGATCCCGCCAACATTAAAGGCAATTGTACATTCAGATCATGTTTCCTGTTGGAAAAAGTCTCCCCAGCAGCAGCCCTTTGATTGCGTGTTTGAGTTTTCCTTTTCATTTTTTTGTAGAGACTGTAGTAAAATATATGAAAATTCTGAAAATTGAGTTATTCCTCTTCTCCTTTTCAATTGAACGATAACTTCTTGTTGCTGCTGCTGCAGTTGCTGTAGACAGCCTGTTTGATATTGATGTTTTGGAATATGGCGGTATTTTAAAGCAGTCCAGAAATTAGAGTGTTTACTATGCATTTCTATGCACTCATCACTAGCTTTAACTTCCTTCCAATTATTTTGGCAGAACTGCATTGGCTGAAGCTCTGAAACAATGCATCTATACAAAGGAGCCAACGGAACAGTGCAGTGCAGGACTATAAATAGAGTTTATTACAGGGCTGTAATATTGGAATGATGGGAAATTATTAGTCTGACTTTCCATCATGACATTTCCACAGTTTTCCTGCTGATTCAATCCCCCCCCCCTTCAAAAAAACCCACTGGGTTGACAGCACCTGAAATTGCAATTTGCCTCTGATAATTTTAATGTCCAGGCTGTTGTTATTAATAGATTGGGTACTTTGATATAGCAAGGTGATTTCACCTTGTTCCTTGCAACCTGCTATTCTGTGTGACAGCTCTTTCATTGCCCCTGGTATTCCCTTCTTTTTCGGACTGATGCTGATTCTGTTTGAACTCATTTCAACCAGACTTGTCAAGGAGCAGAAGTGATGATCAGATCAGAAGTAATTGCCTTGCTGAATCAGATAAATTGCCATCTAATCCAATTATTCCTTTTCCAAGAGTGACCAATCAGATCTTCACATAAACACAGCAGTCTGGTCTTGAGATTTTCCTCCCTTTTTGCTTCTCTGCCATAACTGAAGGTCTGTCTGCAAAACAGATATTTCAGCATCCCCAGCACAGAGGTACTGCTAGCATTTCTGCAAAAATGAAGATATTGACCAACATGTAGACCCTTTAGGGAAGGCCAAGGACTGAACCCCCTCCCCCGCCCCACCCCAGAGGGGGGCAGAAGAGACGGCTCCTCTGGGGCACCTGCTCTCTCCAGCCAGCTCAGACCTTATTTGGTTTTTTAATGTGGAGGGTTGATGTTTGCAAGTGGCTCAGTAACCTGGTTGCCAACCTTCAGGTGGTGGCTGGAAATCTCCTGAGACTACAAAATAATCTCCAGGCGACAGAGATCAGTTCACCAGGAGAAAACAATCACTTTGGAAGGTGGGATTAAAATCTGTTGATGAAACTTCCCTCCCCAAACCCCGCCTTCCACCCCCACCCCCAAATCCCCAGGTATTTTCCAACTTGGAGTTGGCAACCCTACTTGGTAGACCAAATTAGTAGGCAAGAACAAATTCCTTTCCTTAAGGAAGCAAGTTCTGGGTTCTCGGTGTTGCTTTAAGAAGGACTAAAATAAGAACCACAGGAAATGTTAATCAAAATAATCTGCCAAACTGCCTGGGAAGGCAGAATGTTTGGCCAGGAAATGGGTTTAAGGCTTTCTGGAGCAGAAGGGGTTAAGGACTTAAGGGTATTCCTGAACCTACCCCACTTGTCAAATAAACTGGTCAGTGCTATGTCTGGAAGTGCCTTCTTTCAGTCAGTGTAGGCTGGGCCCTTAATGCCCCCGGCCCCCTTCCGGTTTTCCCCGCACCCCCCACAGCCCCCCGCGGCACCCCCCATGCCACACACCCTTGCCCCCCTTCCCACACTTACCTACGTTCCTTTTCCTTTTTTAGTATTTTTTGATGCTGAAAAAAGTGGCCTATTTACAGTTCAGGCTGAAAACTGCCTGAGTTTGGGGCTCACAAGGTCTCCTGGGAAGTATAGTTCATCTGGCAGTTTTTTCCCCTGAACTGTGCAGAGGCTGCTTTTTTCAGCCTCAAAAAGTACTAGAAATAGAAAAGGAACATAGGTAAGTGTGGGAAAGGGGGTGGGGTGTGTGTGCCACATGTGAGACCGCAGTCCCAAAATAAAGCGAGCTATAGTTTTTCTTTAAAAAACGTAAGACTTTATTGAGAACTGAAGCATGCAAGAGATAGACGATTTCTGAGGAATATAGAAAGAACCAAACCTTAAATCCCTGCTGCCCTTGGGCCACCCCTTGCCGGGCCCAATAGCCCCAGTTACAGTAATATAACAAAGGGAAGAATAGCACCATTCAAATACAAAGTTATCATTACAAAAGGCAGGAACCTGGCCACACCTCGGCGAGCTGTGGGTGCATTTTAACTTTTGTTTCATGGAAGGCTGGGAGGGAGGAGATGAGCCCTGCCAGGAGGCCCATCCTGACACCACAGGGGGGGGGTGCAGGGGGCGGGGGGTGCTGCGGGGAGCATGGGGGCTGAAAAAACACACTGTGCACCGGGCGCAGTTTGGCCCAGCTACGCCTCTGCACTAACCTAAAAGGTCATGGACAGATTTATGGAGGAGAAGTCGATCTATGGCTACTAATCTTGATCCTCCTTGATCTGAGATTGCAAATGCCTTAGCAGACCAGGTGCTCAGGAGCAGCAGCTGCAGAAGGCCATTGCTTTCACATCCTGCACGTGAGCTCCCAAAGGCACCAGGTGGGCCACTGCGAGTAGCAGAGTGCTGGACTAGAGGAACTCTGGTCTGATCCAGCAGGCTCGTTCTTATGTTCTAACATAGAACAAGCACTGTGTCAACTGCACAGGCTGGCCATTTGCCTCCAGGCCTAATTCAAAATGTTGGTTCACAACCTGGGGACCTCATATGTAAGCTACTCACAGGCCGGCAGTGGTTGGGAGTGGATGGGGCAAAAATTTAATACGTACGTACGTACGTACGTACATACATACATACATACATACATACATACATACATACATACATACATACATGGTCTTACAGAGAGAGAATGGGCCTTTTCCATGGTGGACGCAGTCATTTGGAATGGCCTACCAGAGTGGGTGAGGAGTAGGTTGGCGACTCTGGGCTAGGGAAATTCCTAGAGATTTGGGAGTGGATA
This sequence comes from Sphaerodactylus townsendi, assembly GCF_021028975.2. NCBI lineage: Eukaryota > Metazoa > Chordata > Lepidosauria > Squamata > Sphaerodactylidae > Sphaerodactylus > Sphaerodactylus townsendi. The sequence continues at coordinate 57,937,556 of NC_059436.1, read as the reverse complement.
TGGGGTTAGAGAACAGGGTTTGGGAAGGAGAGGGACCCATATGGGGTATAATGCAGTAGAGTCCACCTCTCTCCAAAGAGGAAATGATCTGTCTGATCTGGAAATCAGTTGTAACTCTGGGAGATCTTCAGGGCTAACCGGGAGGTTGGCACCTCCACTCACTACATACAGGAAGGCATGGAAGGAGTTTCTGATCCCAAGAGCATTTGATGAGGATCAGAATGATTTCATTTGGCTGTGTTTATTTTACTTTTAAAAAAGGTCATGTGTTTTGGGGTTCTTCTACATTTGCAATTTGTACATTTCAATCTGTGTTTAAATTTTATTAACTGGACTATTACAATTTATGTTTCTGTCTCCTTGTAATTTGTTTGTTGCATTGTTTGCTACCTGGAGCGTGCAGAGATAAAGTATGATATAAATGTTTTTAATATATTAATTTAAATAACTGAGACTTCTACCATGTTCACATCTTGGCCTCACTGTTCAAGATTTTGCCTTCAAAAATCTGTAATGCTGTGCAGGTGACTCATAACCAGTAACAAATTTCTTTGCAGCATTGCCAAGTGTCTGTTGCCAAGGCCTGATTAAAACTATTCATGGGGAAGAATACAATAATTGATAGTATCCTCTCCCTGAAAGGGTTTGTTTGTACATGCTTCTCGTCTTGCTCATTTTCACCATTGCAACATGTGAATGCCAAAGGATATGGGGGCCTGCCCAGACATGTTGATGGTGTCCATATGGGAGGCATTTGCAACAGAATTTCTGGACGAAGATGTTAAATTACTGCTTTGCTTTGACTTTTTCCTCTGAAGAGCAGTTTCCAGTGTCTGAGGCTGAAGCTAGACATGAGGACAGGAGAACAGCTTACTTCAATCTGGAGCCCCCATCTGTCACCTCTATGAGTGGGTTTAGGAATGAGAGTCCAACTTTGACAAAATGAGGAATGGCTTGAAAGAATTTTAATGTAGTCAGTAACTAAAATATTCTGTACAGCAGTCTCAAAGGAAGGGCTCCCTAACAGGTGCCCACTGGCCCCAATGGCGTCTAGCAGAAGTTCCTCTGATGTAGGGATTCCAGCCTGCAGGTGGGACCTAGGGCCCCCCTGGAATTACAGCTCCCATACAGACTATAGAAATCAGTTCCCTAAGGCCGTTTCCGCACGGGCGGAAAATGACGGCCTGGAGACAGTAAAAACGCCGTCTCCAGGCTGCCATTTGCACGGGCGGCGCGGCTGCAGCGCCAGCAGCCGCTTCCCTCTATCGCCAGCCCGGCTTGGCTCCGCAGCCGGGCAGTGATTCCGAGAATACTAAGAAAGCGTTCTTTTCGGACATGCTGCCGCCCATTGAAGCTCCCGCTGCCGAACCCGAGCGGCAGCGGGCTTCACGCCGCCTCCCTCTACCGGCACTCCACCTTGTCCTGGGCCTTCCAGCTGCGTCGTTGAGGCCAGGGGACACGCCCCCCTGCCCTGCGCCCGCATTTCGAGGCAAGCACGCGGGGCCAGGGGCGTGTCCCCAGGAAAACACTTCGGCGTCTCGCCGGGGGCCCAGGGACTCTTGAAGTATCTCGTGGGCAGAGGCGCCGGCGCTCCGCGGCGCCAGCTGCCCGCCTCTTCCCGGGACCGTCCGTGCGGACGGTCCCAGCATCTTCGGGTCGGCGCGAGAAGCGCCGACCCAGCCGTTTCCGCTGCCATGCGGAAATGGCCTAAGAGAAAATAGATATGTTGGAGGATAGACTTTGTGATATTGTAACCTACGGAGGTCCTTGGCCTCCCCAGGCTCCATCCCCAAATCTCCAGGAGTTTCTCAATCTAGAGATGACAAAAATGAATTATGCCGGTGGACAGCCAGTTCTGCCTCTGTGCCGAAACGGCCCTAGTTCCAAAGAAATCTTCATTCTTCCTGTCAGGTTTCTTCATTGCCCAGCATTCACACCCATACAGAGTTAACGACAACTATACTTCAAACTACAGAGATCAGTCCCCTTGGAGTGTGGATTTTATGGCTTTATACCCTGTGAGATCCCTCCCATCCCTAAACCTCCCCCTCCCCAGGAACCTCTCCCCCCCCCCCCCAAGTCCCCAGGAATTTCCCAACCCAGAGTTATCAACTTCGGCAGATTTTATGCACAAAGTTCATTTGCTGTGAATGTACCTGTCATATATGTGCTGAGGTGACCTCATAAAAGCTTCTGCTCCATGAAACCAATTCTTAAGTTGATAAAAACCATGGAGGGTTGCCAACTCTTGAGTGTGGGAATTCATGGAAATTACAGGGTGAAGCCTGGGGTGGGTGCAGTATACTGCCAAAGAGGTCATCTTCTACAGAAGTCATTTGCTCCACGGGAATTGATTACTGTAGTGTGGAGATCTGTGTCAGTATCCAGGTCAATGTAACCTATATCTGTAACCAGCCTGATCTATGCATTCTTTCCTTGACCTGAGTTTTATGGCTTTGCATGTTTGTTGATCTACCTCTTCAATAAACACTGCCTCATATACTGCTAGCGTCTGTTCTTTGAATGAAGATCTGGGGATCTAACAATCCGTTGGACTTCCAGGCAAACTCCAGGCCCCACCTGGAGGTTGGCAATTCTACACTTTGAGCAGCCATAACATATTAGCAAAATCACAAGGAAAAATAAGCAGCACTATCACATGAATTAACTGGATCTTGCTTGCTGGCAACACATCCTTACACTTATGAATCTTTTCTAGGTCCTTCCTGGCTGCCCTTCTTAGTCTCAGGATCCTGATTTCTTGGTTGATGATGGAGTCAAGGAATAGAAAGTCTGCAACAATTTCAATTTCTTCATTGTCTGCTCTAAAGCTTAGTAATTCTTCAGTAGCTTAGTAATTAGTAAAGCTTAGTAATTCTTTCACCTCCCTGATGTTCAGCGGTAGTCCTGCTTTGGCACTTTCTCCTTTAACTGTCAGCAGTAGTCATTTCAAATCTTTGATGTTTTCTGCCAGTCCTATAGTATCATTTGCATATCTTAAACTGTAAATGTTCTTCCTCTCAATTTTCACTCCATAAGTTTTCCTTATGATTCACTGTGCATTTGGACTGAAGAGGCAGGGAGATAAAATACATCCTCTTCTAACACCTTTGCCAACTGGAAACCATCCTGCTTCTCCGTATTCTGTCCTAACAGTAGCCTCTTGTCCAGAGACCAGGTTGTGCATCAAAACAATAAGATGTTGTGGCACACCCATTTCCTTTAAAACCAGCCATACCTTTTCATGATCCACACAGTCAAAAGCTTTGCTTTAATCTATGAAACACAAGCTGATTTTTAAAAATTCTCTCGTATGCTCTGGTAATCAACAGGTGAGTGTTATAAATTGAATGAAGGAATAAGTGGCAATGCTGAGGATGAGACATGTGACTCCCTCTGGTGGGAGATGCCCTCAGAGTCAGGGCAGCAGCAGATTGTTGTCCAGTCTGGTTTTTGGCACACCCAGGGAGCCAGGGGAAGAACTGGCACCGCAGAGCAAGGACTTGGGACAGCCCAGAAGAAACAGGGAAGGACTTGCACGTCCATTCCTCCACCGTCCACCGTGCCAGCATTCTTCATATAACCAAGCATAAATACCTATTGCTGTACTACTGAATAATTACTCTTTGATCTTTTGCTGGTAGCTGTTATTCAGATGTCTGATGTGGATTAAACCACCTTGAGCAGTTGTCTGGAGAGATGGCATGTACATGTAGTAAATAGTAAATTAATGAAGTTGGCAGGTAAGGAATATATGGTACTTCAGCATCCCCCCACTCATGTTTAGTTGATCCTCAGTGGACAGGCAGCATTGTGTAGTGGCTAGGAATTTTAGACTAGTACTCCAGAGACTCAGGTTTGAATCCTCACTTGTGCCATGGAAGCTAAGGATACAAATGAATTAAATAAATAATAAACAAATAAATGGGGGGAGGGAATCCTGCCTTCTTTCCCAGAGCCATATCCCAGAGCCATTTAGCTCCTGCTTGCACTTTTATGAAAATATTTTGCACTTTTATGAAAATATTTTGCCACCCGTGCAAGGCATAAAAGGGTTGGACGAAGAAATCTTCTCTCTCCCTCACATCAGTGAGGCAGCTCGCAAGCCACCAAGCAGCACTTCAACCACCTCCCTTTCACATAGAGCTCTGAGTCTGTGCAGTGCAGCTGGTCCTCTCACTGTCAACACCACATTTAGGAAAGAAGAGACTGGCAGATGAAGACAACAAGCTTGCCACCCTGGCCCTGGGCCACATCAGCTGGAATTACTCATTGCCAACCTGCCAGTTGTGGCAGGGGGCAGGGAACATGGGGCAGGGCTGGGGCATCAGAAATGGCAGCTAAATGCCACTGTACACGTTCAGTCACAATACAGCACTTTCTGTAGCAGCAGCTAAACGCTCCCCCTCCCACCTTTTGCTTACATTTGCCTACATACAATCAGGTAGGAAATGCAGTCTCCATTGGGAGGCTTAGTGACTGTGCAATGCGCTACTGGATATCCAAGCAAGGCAAAAATGTGTAGAAGAACAAACCTCCCCTCCTTTTTTCCTCTTCTGTAGGTGGTTTTACTGCATTTACCATTACTGCATGGTTACATTTTGAAGCAGCAATGCAAAAATGTCTCTACCTCCATTTCTATTACTGAGAACGACCCATCCTAAATGGAAGGCTCCTGGAGCACCTGAAGGAACAGAAAGGCAGCTCCACCCACCCCACACAAAGAACCACATTTTTCTGCCAGATTTGCTCAGCGGTAATGCATGATCCCAGATGATATGCAATGATTACTCCTAGTACTCTTTTCAGTCATCCCCAGCTTCAAAGTCACCCTCTGTCCTAATGTTACATTGATGATTTGATATGAATCCAGCACAGCTCTCAGGTCGTGGCTCCTCCACCTGTGATTGCCTGGCACCAGAAGGGTATTGAGGGGAAATGGTGCCCAAGAGTAGGGGGAAGGGGGGCGGGGCTCAGATCAAGCCCTGCCCCCACCTCTCTGTAGGCTGGCTCCTACCATCCCCAGGGCCTGGGGAGGGCAAAAGCCAACCTGCATGGAGGCCGGGGGGACTTGGTGGTGGCAGGCATTCCAGGTGGGGGCTGCGGCCACCCGCCCCCGAGCCTTGCCCCCACCTCCCTGCAGGGGGGACGGGCTTGGTGGTGTGCAGCTGGGGCGCCCGCCATTTTGTAATGTGGGGGGTGCCTGGCACCTGGTGCCCCCCATGTGACTGAAAGGCATGCTCCCAGGGACATGAGTGATACCATGTCTCTGCCTGGCATACCTACTGGCCCTAAACAGCCTCTGCATCTTTATCTGTCCATCTGCAGGTCTTCTTGGACTTGAGCCTCTCTTGTGCCTTTGTGGATCAGATTCCCCTCTTGGACTAGATTCTCCACATTGGCCAGGGCCTCAAAATGCAACCTCTTGGTTCCACAACGTGCTTTCATTCAACCGGGGCATGCATCTCAACTTATTCTGCTTTTCTGCTTTGTTAACTTCTGCTGGTGTCCTTGGTCTTGTTAACTACAGAAAATCAGTTCTGCTAAACTGTCTTTATAATTTATGCCCATATTTTCATGTCCCCAAACTGTTTAATAATGACACTTTGGGTTCACATGAGTTCTTCCATTGAAACAGCATCAGGAAAAGGCATTTAGACTCCTACTGCCAAAACAAAAAATTAGGCACCAGACCATCATACTCCATACTCCATGCTACATACTCCATGCCCCTTCACATCACATCACACCACCCACTGGGCACTGGTTCCCAAGGGGGAGCAGTATTCTTCTTATCGCACAGGAAGGAGACATACCGATCCTCACTGAGTCAAAGTAATCCACACTCCCCAGCCCTTTGAAGTGCAAAAGCCTTGAATTCTGCCCACATTGCAACTGATCTCTATATAAGAGATATCAGTTTCCCTGGAGAAAATGTGAGCTTTGGAAGATGGAATCTATGACACGAAGTCAGTTCTATGCCTGAGCTGCCTCCCCTCCCCAAATCCTGTCTTTCTGAGACACTGCCCCCAAATGTCCAAGAATGCCTAAAATTGTGGGTGGCAACCTTGGCTGCATGGCGGCATTCTGTTGTATTGCAATGAATGAGCAGAGTAAAGAATAAAGCAGAGATGTGAGTTGTTCTTGTAGAACTTTACTAGGTAACAAATGAATTTATACTAAGTACAGGAACATCAAACTCTGTCTACGCAAGTGCTCTGTCTGGGTGTCTGTGCAGTCTATCTGTGTCGGTGTGTCTGCCTCTCCTTTTTTGCTGGAAGAAGAAAGGAGATCTTTAAGAACATAAGAACATAAGAACATAAGAACAAGCCAGCTGGATCAGACCAGAGTCCATCTAGTCCAGCTCTCTGCTACTCGCAGTGGCCCACCAGGTGCCTTTGGGAGTTCACATATAGAATGTGAAAGCAATGGCCTTCTGCGGCTGTTGCTCCCGAGCACCTGGACTGTTAAGGCATTTGCAATCTCAGATCAAAGAGGATCAGGATTGGTAGCCATAAATCGACTTCTCCTCCATCAATCTGTCCAAGCCCCTTTTAAAGCATATTCCAAACACCAATCACACGTTGCGTGAAGAAGTGTTTCCTTTTATTAGTCCTAATTCTTCCCCCCAGCATTTTCAATGAATGCCCCCTGGTTCTAGTATTGTGAGAAAGAGAGAAAAATGTCTCTCTGTCAACATTTTCTACCCCATGCATAATTTTATAGACTTCAATCATATCCCCTCAGGGCTGTCTCCTCTCCAAACTAAAAAAAAAAGGGGAGTCCCAAACGTTTGCAAAGCCCCTTTCCTCATAGGGAAGGTCCTGCAGTCCCCAATCATCCTTGTGCTGCCCTTCTCTCTGCACTTTTTCTATCTCTTCTTCATAATATCCCCTTTTTTTTTGAGATGCTTGGCAACCAGAGACTGAACACAGTTACTTACTCCAAAGAATCGCGGTTACGCATCTTCACGACAGTTTTAAGTATAAGGGCGATGACAATCTTTGGCCCAGTTTTATTATCGAATTCCTTTCCTAATTTATCCCCGCAACATACTAGAGTTTGCCTTTTTCTAATAGCTGCCATACATTGAGTTGACATGTTCCCATGGAACTATCAACTAAGACGCCTAAATCCCTTTCCTGGTCTGTGACTGATAAAGCACTTTTGACCCCTGCTTAGCGATGTGTATGTGAAGAGTTTGGATTTTTTGGCCCCTATGTGCACTTCACTTTGCATTTTGCTACATAGAGACTGCATTTTGCCATTTCCTTAGCCCACTCACCCATTAATTTATCAAAGGTCCGGCTTGGAGCTCCTGCATGATCCGCTTTGTGGTTCTCCACCAATCCCTACATAATTTGGTATCATCTTGCAAACTTGGCCACTACGCTTACTCCACCCCTACTTCCAGGTCATTTATGAATAGGTTAAAGAGCACTGAAGGTCCCAATGCACAGGATCCTTGGGGGGGACACCACTCCCCACATCTCTCTCCATTGTGAGGAATTTTCCATTTACACCCACTCTTGGCTTCCTGTTTCTCAACCAGTTTTTAATCCATAGGAGGACTTCCCCTCTTATTCCTTCATTGCTGAGTTTTCTCAATAGTCTCTGGTGAGGAACTTTGTCAAAAGCCTTTTGGAAATCCAAGTAGACAATGTCCACTGGTTCCCCTTATCTACATGCCTGCTTTACATCCTCAAAGAACTCTAGTAAGTTTGTAAAGACAGGATTTGCCTCTGCAAAAAGCCATGCTGAGCTCCTTTCTCAGCAGGTCTTGCTTTTGTACATGTTTTATAATTTTATCTTTAATGACAGATTCTACTAATTTACCAGGAACCAGATGTCAAACTGACTGGTCTGTAATTTCCTCAGGGTCCCCCTAGTTCCTAGTTTCTTAAAAGATTGGTGTGACATTGGCCATCTTCCAGTCTTCAGGGATGGAGCTCTGATTTCAGGGATAAGTTGCATATTAAAGTGAGAACATCAGCAATTTCATGCTGAGCTCTTTAAAGAACTCTTAGGAGTGAATGCAATCTGGGCCCGGGGATTTGGTAGCATTTAGTTTATCCAATGGCTGCCAAGAACTTCTTCCCTTTGTCTACCACTATCTTCGATTAGTTCCTCGGACTTGCCTCCTAAGAAGCTTGGTTCTGGTGCAGGAATTTTTCCCTCACCTCCTCCTTGGGTGAAGACAAGATGCAAAAGAATTCATTCAGCTTCTCTGCAATCTCCTCCTGTCATCTTTTAGCACACCCCTTTGTTCCTTTGTGTCATCTAACGGGCCTACCAGCTTCCCTTGCTGGCTTCACTCGCTTTTTTGATGTACTTGAAGAGACGCTGTTTGTTGCTGGTTTTGAGTGTTCCACAGCCATGCGTTCCTCTATAAACCTTTTTTTGCCTCCCCCTTACAGCTAACTTGCTTCTCTTTGCCACCGTTTGAGTGCTCTCTGGTATTCTTTATCAGTTAAGTTGGACTTCCATTTTCTAAAAGACATCTTTTTTTTCCTAATAATTTCCTCAACGTCCCTTGTTAACCATGGTGGCTTTCGTTTGGACTGGGCGCTGCCTTTCCTAACCTGTGGAACACATTCCAGCTGAGCTTTTAAGACTGTGTTTTTAAATAACCTCCAAGCATCTTGGACATTTTTTACTCTCTTGATTTTCCCTTTCAGCTTCCTGCGCACTATCCCCCTCATCTTTGAGAAATTTCCCTTTCTGAAGGCAAATGTAACTACATTAGTAGTTGTCACTTGTTCGCATGCAGAGATACTGAATCTGACAGCATTGTGGTCGCTGTTCCCTATCGGCTCAACAACACTGACTTCCCGCACCAGGTCCTGGGTCCCACATAGAATTAGATCTAGGATCACCTCTCCCCTGGTTGGTTCTACAACCATCTGCTCTAAGCCACAGTCATTTAGCATATCCAGGAATGTTCTCTCCTTACTATGACCTGAACATGCATTTTTCCAGTTTATATGGGGATAGTTAAAATCGCCCATTACCACGACATTTTTGCTTTTGTTGGCCTCTCTAATTTCTTTTTCCATCTCAGAATCCTCTTGTGCGCTTTGGTCAGGGGGACGAAAATATATTCCTAATGTTAAACTATGCTTCATCCCTGGTATTGAAGCTCATGTGATTCCAGGTATGTGAGGTCAGTATAGCTCAACACTTAACTCTTGCTTGACTGAGTGAAGCAGGCACTTATTAAAAAAAACCCCCAGAGACAAGCCATGTCACTGGAGTGAATAGGTTAGCAATGAATAATATCTGTAATACCATCATAATTAATTTGTGCTCCTCTAACAATCCATCCTTATTGGGCCTGTTTTAATTTTTCTCAATTTCTCTCCTCTTCATCTGCTTAGGACTATTTTTCTCTGCAGGAACACGTTACTCCCACTGAGTGAGGCTAGTAAGTACTGGTTACCAATATATTGTAGGGTTGGTTACAGATTGATTGACAGTCTCTTTTTTGTTGACTGTTTCTGCAGTTGCCTTGAAACTTAATAAAAACATTCACAGGAAAAAAATCAATAGTGCAATAGTTGCATGATCTCTCTGCTTTTCACAGCCTGCTTCAATCATTGCAGATTGATTGGATCTGCTCCATGCCCACAAAGCCAACCTGGATGGGAGACTGGTGCATTTGTTAAGAGTCAAAGGACCTGTGACAGACTAACAATCCATCAATTTGCTGTCTGGATTGGAGCAGGGTGGGGGCAGCATCAGAAGGGAAGGTTCCAAAATCCATTGCCCTGCAAGGGGCCTCTTTAAGAAATTATCAAACATCCACCCAACCTCCCCCACCACTGCCCCCTGCCCCCCAACAGCCTCATGGCTTGCTGGATTCTTAGAGGTGAGTGGGGAGCAGAGCAAAGGCACTGCCATGCTCTGCAGCATTTGTCAGATGAGAGGAACCGAAGAACAAGTTAAGGAGTGTTAATGAGCAACATCCATCAAAGGCTGGTTGCTGCCCCTTCCCATTAAAGTGCTGGAGATGTCTACTTCAAAGTGTATGTTTGCCTACCACTTGCACAAAACCCATCATTTTATAGTTTGTTGTCACAAATCCATGCTATTTGTATGCCTGTCACTGAAATCAGCTGCCACTCAGAATTTCTAGGCCCCCAGATGGTCTACTCTAGCACAGTTTGGAGGAGCCAGAAGGGCAAGTGCATCATGTAGATCCATCAGACTACACTTGGGAAATTGGATTCACTGCATAGTTTTCTTGTCCAAGAACAGTCCTTTTGTGCTGAAGCTTGTATTATTTGGTCAGCCTTTTCCAGCTTCTTCTCATGCAGAAAATGCTCAGCAATCTGCTCTCACATGTCACAAAACACACATCTCATGTCCCTAGTGATTCCTGCATTTAGTGCCTACCTACTTGGATTCCAAATTCTCTCCCATTACAGCCACCACATGGGAGGCTTTGGAAGTAGCTCAGCTAATCAAGTGGAAATAAAGGGAAAGGGCTTTCCAGTAGGTTCCCATTGCAGGTCAAAGTGACCTTTATCAGCCCCAGCTGAAGGTTGACAGTAGCTGCTCTGGAAAGGGCTATCTTCCACCTTTCTACCTTGGCTCTAAAAACATCTTCTTCATGATTGGTGAATTCAACTGTGACTCTAGACTAATGAGAGGCTGATGCCGGGGCGGGGTAAAGTATCCTGTTGGATGTATGTATTGTATATGCTATGCTAAGTTGAAACTGAGATCGACAGAGTCTGTGTTAAGTTCTGTGTGTGTTGAACTTTGCTGAAGAGTTCTGTATAGCTTTATAGTCTTGTATAGAATAGACTTGTGTAACCTTGCAACTGCTACAGTAAAACCCTTCCTATGGAAAGAACATCTTGAATGAAGAGTATTCTTTTCCAAGAGTGGTAGGAGGCTGCAGTGAGTGCAAGAAGACTATAAATCTTCTCATCTTACCAGAGTGACTCTGCTTTAAACTCTGCTGATATATGCTGCCCTGGTTCTCTTTGTAAAAAAGGATGGCTCCCTTCGCTTATGCACAGACTATAGCAGTCTCAATGCTTCCACTGATCAAAGACTTGTTAGCGAGCCTAGGGAAGGGGCACATTTTTACAAAATTGGGTCTGAGAGAAGCCTACTATCGGGTAGACATTGCAGAAGGCTTTGAACATCTTACGGCTTTTAACACCCGCTATGGACAGTTTGAATACCAAGTCATGCCCTTTGGGTTAAGTGGAGCTCCTGGAGTGTTCATGAGTTTAATTAATGATGTGCTACAAGATTTGCTGTTCAAAGGAGTGGTGGTGTATTTGGATGAGGTTGAGCAGTCCCACATTCATTTGGTGAGGGAAGTGCTCCAAAGACTATTGGATACTTCGTTTGTTAAATTCTCCAAATGTACCTTCCATCAAACCAAGTTGGATTTTTTGGGCTATAGAGTATCCACAGCCGGGTTGGAAATGGACTCATACAAAAGTTGAGGACGTACAGCATTGGCCAGCCCCAGCTATTAGGAAGCAGCTACAGTTCTTTTTGGGATTTGCTAATTTTTACTGTGACTTTATTCCTGACTTTGCTGAACTGGCTCTGCTGTTAATGGACTTATTGAGAACTAAGGGCAAGGGGCCTGAGGCTGCCCGGCCCAGCACATTCTTGCCATGGTCCCCAGTTTGCCAGCAGGCTGTGAACTCTAAAAAAAAAGAACTTTACCACTAACCAATTTTGTGGCATGGAGATCCCTCCCTTCCTTTTATTGAGCACGTAGATGCTTCATATGAAGCCTTAGGAGCTGCCTTCCTTCAAAGGGGCACAGATGACAAACTACACCCGTGTGCATATTTGTCAAAAAATTCTCTGGGTCTGAATTGAACTGGACTGTAGGTGACAAAGACTGGTGCCATTAAAAAAGTGACAAAGGTGACAAAGACTGGTGCCATTAAACAAGCGCTGGCTATGTGGAGGCATTGGTTGGAGGAAGCGAAACATCCCTTTGAGGTCTGGATGGATTATAAAAACTTGGCGGCACTTAGCACACCGGGTCGTTTGTCTGCCAAACAAATGCGCTGGGCTGATTTTTTTCCAGTTTCAAGTTCACAGTGCATTTTTTCCTGGGCAAGACCAACCACCCAGCAGATGCGCTTTCTCCTTTCCGTGAGGATGTGGAGACGGGGGAAGCGGAGCTATGGGCCCCTTGTTCTGTTCTCACTGGTAGACAAGCTTTGTTAATTCTCAAACAAATTCTAGACGATTCAGAAGGTTACTATGTCAGACTGCACAGGGAGGCCATTGAAATTCAAAAACACCAAGACAACTTCAACAAGAAAGAAGAAACTCTGGCCGTTTCCACACGAATGCGGAAACGGCCGGGTTGGCGTTCTTGACGCCGACCCGACGACTCTAGGACCGTCCGCACGGATGGTCCTAGAAAGAGCCGGGCAGCCGGCGCCACGGGCAGGGGGTGCAGGGCAGCGGTGCAGGGCAGGGGGCGTGTCCCCAGGCCTCGGCTACACGCCGGAGGCCCGGGGACAAGGTAAGTGCCGGGAGTGAGGAGGGGGGGAGGCGTCTCAAAGCCGCTGCCGTTCGCTCGGCAGCGGCTTCAAGGCGGCGTTTCCCCAACAAGAGTGCTTCCGAGCGCTCTGGGGAAACGCCGGCATCACGGCGGTCGGGCGGCACGAGGGCGGTGCGACTGCGATGCAGCTGCGCCCCCTGTGCGAATGGCGGCCTGGAGACGCCGTTTTTGCCGTCTCCAGGCCGCCATTAAATGCCCGTGCGGAAACGGCCCCTGAGAATTAAGAACATAAGAACATAAGAACATAAGAACAAGCCAGCTGGATCAGACCAAAGTCCATCTAGTCCAGCTCTCTGCTACTCGCAGTGGCCCACCAGGTGCCTTTGGGAGCTCACATGTAGGATGTGAACGCAATGGCCTTCTGCGGCTGTTGCTCCCGATCACCTGGTCTGTTAAGGCATTTGCAATCTCAGATCAAGGAGGATCAAGATTGGTAGCCATAAATCGACTTCTCCTCCATCAATCTGTCCAAGCCCCTTTTAAAGCTATCCAGGTTAGTGGCCATCACCACCTCCTGTGGTAGCATATTCCAAACACCAATCACACGTTGTGTGAAGAAGTGTTTCCTTTTATTAGTCCTAATTCTTCCCCCCAGCATTTTCAATGAATGCCCCCTGGTTCTAGTATTGTGAGAAAGAGAGAAAAATTTCTCCCTGTCAACATTTTCTACCCCATGCATAATTTTGTAGACTTCAATCATATCCCCCCTCAGCCGCCTCCTCTCCAAACTAAAGAGTCCCAAACGCTGCAGCCTCTCCTCATAGGGAAGGTGCTCCAGTCCCTCAATCATCCTCATTAAGCCCTTCTCTGCACTTTTTTCTATCTCCTCAATATCCTTTTGAGATGCGGCGACCAGAACTGGACTTACAATTACTCCAAGTGCGGTCGCACCACTGCTTTATATAAGGGCATGACAATCTTTGCAGTTTTATTCTCAATTCCTTTCCTAATGATCCCCAGCATAGAGTTTGCCTTTTTTACAGCTGCCATGCATTGAGTTGACATTCCCATGGAACTATCAACTAAGACGCCTAAATCCCTTTCTGGTCTGTGACTGATAGCACTGACCCCTGTAGCGTGTATGTGAAGTTTGGATTTTTTGCCCCTATGTGCATCACTTTACATTTTGCTACATTGAACTGCATTTGCCATTTCTGAGCCCACTCACCTAATTTATCAAGGTCCGCTTGGAGCTGCTCGCAATCCTTTGTGGTTCTCACCACCCTACATAATTTGGTATCATCTGCAAACTTGGCCACCACGCTACCCACCCCTACTTCCAGGTCATTTATGAATAGGTTAAAGAGCACTGGTCCCAAAACGGATCCTTGGGGGAGACCGCTCCCGACATCTCTCCATTGTGAGAACTTCCCATTTACACCCACTCTTTGTTTCCTGTTTCTCAACCAGTTTTTAATCCATAGGAGGACTTCCCCTCTTATTCCTTCATTGCTGAGTTTTCTCAACAGTCTCTGGTGAGGAACTTTGTCAAAAGCCTTTTGGAAATCCAAGTAGACAATGTCCACCGGTTCACCCCTGTCCACATGCCTGTTTACATCCTCAAAGAACTCTAGTAAGTTTGTAAGACAGGATTTGCCTCTGCAAAAGCCATGCTGACTCTTCCTCAGCAGGTCTTGTTTTTCTACATGTTTTATAATTTTATCTTAAATGACAGATTCTACTAATTTACCAGGAACAGATGTCAAACTGACTGGCCTGTAATTTCCCGGGTCTCCCCTAGATCCTTTCTTAAAGATTGGTGTGACATTGGCCATCTTCCAGTCTTCAGGGATGGAGCCTGATTTCAGGGATAAGTTGCATATTAAAGTGAGAAGATCAGCAATTTCATGCTTGAGCTCTTTAAGAACTCTTGGGTGCATGCAATCTGGGCCAGGGGATTTGGTAACATTTAGTTTATCAATGGCTGCCAGAACTTCTTCCTTGTCTACCACTATCTTCGCTAGTTCCTCGGATTCGCCTCCTAAGAAGCTTGGTTCTGGTGCAGGAATTTTCCTCACCTCCTCTTGGGTGAAGACAGATGCAAAGAATTCATTCAGCTTCTCTGCAATCTCCCTGTCATCTTTTAGCACACCCTTTGTTCCTTTGTCATCTAACGGGCCTACCGCTTCCCTTGCTGGCTTCCTGCTTTTGATGTACTTGAAGAACTGTTTGTTGCTGGTCTTGATGTTCATAGCCATGCGTTCCTCATAATCCTTTTTTGCCTCCCTTACAGCTAACTTGCTTCTCTTTTGCCACCATTTGTGTTCCCTCTCATATTCTTCATCAGCCAAACTGGACTTCCATTTTCTCAACGACATTTCCTTTTTTCTGATACTTTCCTCCATCTCTCTTGTTAACCATGGCCCCTTTCTTTTGGACTGGGTGCTGCGTTTTCTAAACTGTGGAACAAATTCCAGCTGAGCTTTTATTACTGTGTTTTTTAAAATAACCTCCAAGCATCCTGGACAGTTTTGACTCTCTTGATTTTCCCTTTCAGCTTCCTCGCACTATCCCCTCATCTTTGAAATTTCCCTTTCTGAAGAATGTAACTACATTAGTAGTTGCCACTTGTTAGCATGCTGAGATACTGAATCTGACAGCATTGTGGTGGCTGTTCCCTATCCGGCTCAACAACACTGACTTCCTGCACCAGGTCCCTGGGTCCCACATAGAATTAGATCTAGGATCACCTCTCCCCTGGTTGGTTCCACAACCATCTGCCCTAAGCCACAGTCATTTAGCATATCCAGGAATGCTCTCTCCTTACTATGACCTGAACATGCATTTTTCCAGTTTATATGGGGATAGTTAAAATCACCCATTACCACTACATTTTGTTTTTGTTGGCCTCTCTAATTTCTTTTCCATCTCAGAATCCTCTTGTGCACTTTGGTCAGGGGACGATAATATATTCCTAATATTAAACTGTCCTTCACACCTGGTATTGATATCCACAGTGATTCTGTAGGGGAATCCAACTACCCTGCATCGTCTAGTTTATGTGATACTATGCTCTCTTTGATGTAAAGGGCAGCTCCACCCCCCAATGCGCCCTGTCTTGTCCTTCCTATAGAGCCTGTAGCCCTGTGGGTATAACAGCATCCCACTGGTTTCTCCTCATTCCACCGTAATGTCTCTGTAATGCCCACTATATCAAAGGTCCTCCTTCCAAAGACTCTGTACTCTAAGCTCCCCATTTTAGGTCCAGAGATGCTTCTACTATTAGCATAGAGACACCTGTATACACCCTGTCTCTGTCCTTAACCTGGGATTTGTATGTGCTTTACCCCTCAAAGTCACTTTTTGTAGACACTATCCCTTGTCACATGCACATTGCTATGTTCCCTCAAACTTGTATGTGGTTGATTTAGAAAAACCTCTCCTCTCTGTCTGCATCCCCATAGAAGTCACCTCAGCTCCTGTCGAAGCGCTTTCCCCAGTGAGTCAGTTTTAAAAGCTGTTCTGCCACCCTTTTTTAATGTTGAGGCGCCAACCAGCAGCTTATAAGTTCCCTCTTTGGTTAAGATGAAGCCCGTCCACATTTTGTACAGGAGCCTACCTTGTGTCCCAAAGGTTCCCCAGTTCCCTGACAAATCTGAAACCACCTCTGCCTTACACCACCTTCTCATCCACGCGTTGCCCCAGACCCTGTATCTCTCCCGCTTGCCCTGGCTGCGCCCTGCCTGCGTGGAGATGGGTAGCGATTGTCCTAGAGAATGCCACCTTGGGAGGTCCTGGTCTTCAACCTGTTTTCCTAGCAGCCTAAATTTAGCTTCCAGAACCTCCCGGCTACATTTCCCAATGTCGATGGTTGAATTGCCAATGTGGACCACAACTGCTGACTCCGCCCCAGAACTGTCTAAAAGCCTATCTAGGCCAGGCGTGACATTCGCCAACCTTAGCAGCACCAGGCAGGCTAAGTCACCAAGTCTGTCACGGTCATCCAGCCTCCTCACAAACCCAACTCTCTACATTTCTAATGATCAGATCACCCACTACAAAGGAGCCCCCACCTCCTCGAGGGGTATCCCTCAGTGCGATCACCGAGGGATAGCTGATGATCACGCAGTTAAGGAGAGGGGATCCCATCTAAGGGGCATCTTCCCCCACCTCGAACTGGCCACCCCTCCATCCCCAAAGGCCTTCATTCTCCATGACATCTGAGAGAGATGTCACCTTGGGAGTGGGACCTGGCTTTTAGGTCCCTGAAAGCCTCGTCTGTCACCCTCTCTGCCTCTTTCAGCTTCTCCAGGTTTGCCACCTTGGCTTCAAGAGAACGCACACGTTCCTTGAGTGCCAGGAGCTCATTGCAGCGAGGGCACACCCACGACTTCTGTCGTAGTGGCAGATAGTCATACATGTGACACTCAGTGCAAAACACTGGAAAGCCCCCATTCCCCTGCTGGCTTCCTGCCTTCATATCTTAACAAAGATTAACAAAGCTTGGCTTCCAGTACTTAAAACACCAGAACCAAAGGCCAAGGGCATTCTAAGTTCATGGACAATGGACTGCACCCAAACACAGGTTTTGCATTCACCAATACTGCTGCTGCTGCAGGGAGTGCAAATGTGAATCACTCCCTGGACTGAAAAACCCCACCTGCAACACAATGCACTCAAACACACCTTTGCATAGCATGTTCCACCCAAACACTTACTGATTGGTTCCCCACCCAGGGACATGACAATTTTATACCACTAAAACATTTCTATTCTCACTGGACACAGTGTGTAACAGACTTCCCTCTGTGATACACCTCTGAAGATGCCAGCCAGATGCAGGTGAAACATTAGGAACAAGATCCACCAGATCAAGACCACATAGCCCAGAACATGCACCATAACCAGTTCTCTTTTGTCTATATTTCTTAATATTTCCTCTGACTCATCCTCCTTGTGACCATCTATGTAGAGTAGGAAAAGTTCAATAATTTGGGTTTTTGTGATCATAAAAAAGGGCAACTAGGGAGAGGTGTCATATTTTAACAACACTTCATGCAACGTGTTTGTAAGGAATTCCATAGAGCAGAAATAAAAGGCTTTGTTGGTTGAAAGACCGTTTATTCAGACATCTTAGAAAGCTCACGTACACGGCGTGGCAGGAATGAAGTCTTCCCGCCAGACCCACAGGTTATAACTTTCTCCGTCCCATCCCCCTCCCAGTTTTCCCCGTCCCATTCTCATGGGAACGGCATGCTCATCTCTCTCCGTGAGACAAGGCCTCTGCCAAGGGGCTTCGCAGCCGATTCCTGGCCCTTCGCCCGAGCCCTAGAGTCCTACTCAGGAGGCCAAGCTGGCTGTGCTGAGAATCAACACCATTTAGAGCCTTACACTCTGCTTCCCCTAAGAAACACTTCTCCCCCCCTGGTTTGTGCGGGAAGGTACGATGGGAAAGCAGGGAAATATAGGGAGGGGGCGTTAATATTTTCTGAATACACCCATTAGTTATAACAAGCGGAATACCCTTAGGAGCCAAATGTTGCAAAGCGTTTGCCGGTTAAAGCGAGAGTCCAGGATGAAATGCGTCAATTTCATAATGCTTGTAGCCATCAATTATAGTCGGTGGGGAGTATCTCTGGAGATTCGTGCCAGGCATCCGAAATGAGAGCCTCGCCAGAGCAAACTGGAATGAAAGACAGGATGGATATTACTTAAAAGAATTAGAGCAGATCCTAACCGGGCAGTAACATCGTGAAATCACCGCCCGTGAATTCCTAAAGGTCCCACGAATTTTTTTTTTACCCAGTTTTGAAAATTTATACCCGTCTCACAGGATTTTTAGTAGACAAGTAGACCCAAACCCCAACACGCAAAGGGAAGTCGAGATGATGTTTGTATCCGCCTGGAACTTTTGGGAATCTTTAGCTTGCTGCAGAGCAGTCTGAACCGTTTTCCACCCCTCAATGAGAGATAGAAATCCCACTTTACTGGAATTCCTGGAGGGATGCAAGCACTCCAGCGAATTAGTTAAGGCAACCTTGATTGGGAAGGAAGCTGACCAGACACAATTTCAAAGGGGTTTTTTTGCGTACTACTATAGGCAGCATTGTTATAAGCATATTCCATAAACTGAATTAAATCGCACCAGTTGTCTTGAGTGATAGTTGGTGTAACAGCGTAAATACTGTTCAAAGAGTTCTGTTACGTCCCTTTTCCTGACTCACCGTCACTTTGAGCGTGGTAGGGGAGAGCAACTGCCGGGAATTTAGCTAACGGACTCAGGAAAGCTTTCCAAAATTTTAGGAAATGGTGGGGCCAGCAGTCCGGACACCACCTTGAGCGAGGGAGGAGTGTAGACGGTATATATGTTGAATGAATTCTTGGCGCCAATTTGGGAAGCGGAAGGAATGGAGGTGCAGGGGATGAAATGGAAGCATGTTTGGAAAACAGGTCCACCACCACTTACAAGACTGAGTTTCCCTGGCTCTCCGGTAAATCCGTGTCAAATCCATTAGAGATTAGCTTCCCAGAAGCGGGAGGCAGCCGGGAGAGGTTTTAACAGTGATCCTTAGGAGTTTTCCCAGGATGGATTTAGCCTCCGCACAAACAGAGCACCCCTTGATATAAGCCTCAATGTGCTGCGCGCTTGAGGCGCCACCACCAATTGGCGGCGGGCTAAGTGCTGATGTCTTGAGAAAGCCAGGAAATGTCCAGCTGGCGGGCATCATAGCGAGCCGAGAACCTGCTTGCGAAGGGGGGCAGCATTACCAACAATTTCCCCACTTGAAACACCATTCACTAAAGCAGCAGCTGGGAGTCACCTTCCTCCGCCGGCAGCTCATGAGAGACCCGCCTCCCTCGAGTTCCGCATGGGAAGAGGGGAGAACAAGGCTGGGAAGAGCAGGCGTTGGAGGGAGGAGGCGGATGTCTGGGATGCAGTGACAGCCAGTAGCCCAGTTGGGAGGGAGAGGACAGTCTTGTGGGATGTCTCGTCAAGAGCAGCTCCACCCCAGGAAGGCGCGACAAGCGCATCCAGCCAGTTTGTTGGTTTTCCCGGGGAAAAAATGGACAGTGAAGGAAAAGCGGGAAAAGAAATTGCAGACATTTTGAGGGTAGAGAGAGCAGCTAAGTTCTTGTGATCCGACCAGACCTGGAAGGGGTGTTTAGCCCCTTCAAGCCATGATGACAGCCAAGTGGAAATTAGGCGCTGCCTTGATGGCAGCAGTCTACTTCTATCCCCCCCTACGGTCCGAGTTGGAGTTCTGCGCCCGGAGAATTTTTTGGATAAATAAGCACCTGGAACAAGCCTACCATTTTTATTTCTCTGCAATAGGAGCTGCGCCAAAGCGCCTTGTCCGAAGCATCCCACGTGAACCACGAGAAGGGGCAGGTCTGGGTCGGGGTGTTTTAAGAACCAGGCTACGGTAGTGAAAGCCGATTTCCAAAAGCTGGAAGGCTGTTTGACATTCTTGAAGAGACCAAGGGAGGGCAGACTGGCAGCTTATTGAGTCTTTACCTTTGAGTGCGTAATAGGTCTGTGAGTGGAAGGGTCAATTCAGCAAAAGCGGGGTATAAAGTCCACGATAAAAATTAGCAAACCCTAGGAAAGATTGCCTTAGCTCTTTCCGGTTGGTGGGAGCTGGCCATTGCTGGACTGCTTCAACCTTTTGCAGGAATCCATTTTAAACCTTGGGATGAGATCCCTGCTTGTAGCCCAAATAGTCTATGGAGGGTTGATGAAAGCAGCACTTAGACAGTTTTGTGAAGAGGGAGTTGTCGAGCAAGCGTTGTAATACTTCAGAACCAAAGCCTCATGCTCCTCCACGGTTTGTGAGTAGAAGTTAAAACATCATCTAAGTACACAGCTACTCCTTTATATAATAAATCATGCAAAACTTCATTGAGTAGGGGAGGGCCATGAAAGCGCCGGGTGCTCCAGCTAACCCGAATGGCATAATTAAATATTCATACTGTCAATTTGGCGAGTGTTAAATGCTGTCAAATGCTGCCGTAGCCTTCTGCAATTCTGACTCTGTAGTATGCTTCTCTCAAATCCAACTTAGTAAAAATCCGTCCCTTGCCCAATGCGTCTAAAAGGTCCTTGATTAAAGAGACAAAGGGTTATTTATTGGACATGGAAACAGCATTTAATCCTCGGTAATCGGTGCAAAGTCTTAAAGACCCGTCCTTCTTCTTTACAAACAGGACAGGAGCGTCGTGCGTATGTTTTGGTAGCCCACGTCATTATGAATCATTGAGCAAGGTTTTATCTAAGAAGGCACGGAGTTCTTTCTCCTCGTTAGGAGCTCATGCGATAGAAATTCTACCCTTGGGTAGATTTGAGCCCCGGGCTGCTAGTTATGATTTTGCAGTCAGTGTCTCTATGGGGGGGCAATTGAAGTCACATTCCTGTTCTTGGAAACACTCTGGCCTTCCCAGAGTCCTGAAGTAAGCTGGAGGAATGCCACCTGTAATGGAATTGAGAGCCATTGGGATGTGCACCGCTGGAAAGGGAAACCAAGGGATTTACTCTCATTGGATGGGGGGGTTCTCCACTCCAATTCACTATGCTCTCCACAGGGGGGATCAGTGAATTCTAGAATCCGTTCCTTCCAAATAATATTTGGTTCATGTTAGCAATAACCATGGCATGCCCAGAACAATGGAATGTTTGGCCACTGCAGCAAGTATGAAACTAGTAATCTTCTCTCCCAATGGTCAATTGGCATGAAGGAGGGACAGGATTTAGCGTTTTTGAATCGAGAGGCAGGCCCTCGGCTCCGAGTGGAAAACTGCCGATCCACATTTTGTGTGAGCGGTATGGAGCTTTGCTAAGAGGAACTTCGGTCTAAAGCCAGAGCTCACTTCAGCCACTTGGGGCCGCATTAAGCAATGGGAGACAACCAGAATCTCACGACGGGCTGAGGCTAATATACGTGTATGCTTAGCAGGGTTGGCCAGAATGCAGCGAACCCAGTAATGGAGGCGCTGCCTTCACTCACGCATCTGGGGTAGGGATCCCACATCCATGAGCGCCGATGAGAGGCAAACTGCCACTTCCCCCTCCTCGGTGTCATCCTCGGTAGCAGCTTTAGGCGAGCCCACGTTGGGAGGGAGGGCGGATCTCCAGTGGTGAAAAAACTTGGCAGAGGTGGTCGCGTGGGATCGGTGTGGTGGGCTTCTGTTTTCCCGGGCAGTTGGCAGCCAGATATGGCCTGGTCCCCTTAATAAAGGCACAATCCTAAGCGTCGTGCCAGCGTTCAGAGGTGGTTCGGTAGAGGCGGCTGGAAGCTTGGCTTCGCGAGAGTTGTAGAGGTAGTGCATTTAGTGGGGCGGGTTTAGGTGTGATGCAGCTGGCGAGCGTAGATCCAAACGAGCCATGCTACTTGTGATCTAAGTCGATCCACTCCAAAGCTGATAGTGCGCGGAATCACGGATGAGAAACACCATCTCTCGAAGTTTTCGTCGATGGCATCAGAGAAGTATTCACATTTCATGCGTTCAGGCCACTCCGGAGGAAGTCGAGGCAGCCGCTGCCGGAACCTCACGAGCAAATTAGGCAAAGAGAGCGGTTTGCCCTGTTGAATAGATTTTTTTATATAGAGTGCGGATGGCTTCATTTTCAGGCGTCTGGATCTTGGCCGGGCTCTTAGGGCTTGAAGAAATGCAGCCACTGTCTTGCGAGTATCATCCGCCTGCAGCTCAAAAGGGTCACTAAAACCAGTCAGCAACCACCCGTCAGGACAGACCCGATGTCAGTATTTTTTCACGTTCAGATCGATATAAGTCATCATATTCCTCCATATGTGCATCGAGTTGCAAGATAGAGAAGTAGGGGGGGAGTTTAGAAGCGGTCCCCATCCCGAAAAGCGGGCAGGGGATCGGGGGCCTGGCAGGTATCCCTCTCTCCCACGGCCCTTGGAACCCGCTGGGGCTCGCGGTTACAGGTTGGGAAGCGGTGGAGGAGGAGGAGCAGGAATCGGGGGGGAGAGCCGCAGGGACCTGGCGCTGCTGGTTCCGTTGAGTAGCAGGACCTTGGGGCGGCAGGGGCCCTTGAGAGTAGCAGGTCCCAGAAGCGTTAAGCCCGATGGGGCCGAGGCAATGGTGGCCGGAGCTTCCGAGGGTGGTAACAGTGTGGCGCCAACTTCGGGTCATCCTGTCCCCTTTCTTCTTCAGCTCCTGTTCTAAGGCAGCTAACTCTCTCTCTTTGCGGAGTCAAGGCATCTTGATGCAGCGTGCAAAGCTGCCTTCTCCCGCTCCAGTTTGTCAAGGATTAAGATCCCGTTGAATAGCTGCAGTCCAATTCACCTTGCGTCGGATGGCCTTAATACCTTAGCGTTGGCGTTCCAAGGTCCATCCCTAGAGTGCTCTAGGACCTTATTGTTGGATCGATAAATCTTGCATATATTGCCGTTGCAGCGTCTTTGGCTTCGGTCTAATTCAAGTTGGGCGTCTTTGCTGTTGTTCACGATCTTTTTTGCAGGTTTTCAGCTCCTTTTGCAGCTGTTCGTTCCTCCTCTCCATAGCGCTGGCGTTCACGGGCCGCAGCTTCTTGGGCATCTAGCAGATCGGACCCACTTCCTGCCGTCCCAATTTTTTTCTTTGGGCGGGAGAGGAAACAAATCGGATGGGGAGGCTTAGACTTTCCTGAGGATTCCTCCTCATCAGAAAGTAGCACCTCCAGTCCACCCAGCGGCCTTGAGGCCTATAGCATCAGCTACCCCTAAGTCAGGGATCTGATGGAATGCCAGATTGGAATAATGTCGGCACGGAGCCCCCTTCCAATCATCGAACCCGATCTCGAGCAAGGACCGGTGTTAACTGCAGTTTTAGGACGGGCTCGGTGCGCGCTGTATGCACTAATGGATTCTTGGGGAGCATCCAGCCGAAATCACGAGGTCAAGAAATGCGTTCTATTGATTCCTGGAGTTGCCTTGAAAAGTGGTCAAGAGCCCATCTCCTCCGAGACAGGGGTGCATCTGAGGGTTTGTAATCCACACGCAGCCGGGTAGAGATCAGCTCCCACAGGAGACACGATCCATAGAGCGAAAGCGCCCCAAACATCTCATGCCACTCCGCATGATCGCTTCCGTGTCCCTCATCCCAGCGAAGTAAGGGAGCTAGGCTTCGTGTCCGGCGAGGGGCCGGAGAGAGTTACCAGACCCGTTCCCCGCTGGTTTCTCTCAAGTCCAGGAAGGAAGGCTCGGAACCCTCTATGGGGGAGGCTACGAGGCCTTCCTCAGTTTCAGGAATATTCAACCTCTGCATGCCAGAACACCAGAGGTCCACTGATTTGTAGAAGTAAATGAGGGATTAGGAGTTCCTGCCACAATGTAAGGAATTCCCATAGAGCAGGGAAATAAAAGGCTTTGTTGGTTTGAAGAGACCGTTTATTCCAGACATCTTAGAAAGCTCACATTACCGCAGTACGGGCGTGGCAGGGAATGAAGTCTTCCATATTCAGACCCACAGGTTATAACTTTCTCCGTCCCATCCCCCTCCCGGTTTTCCCCGTCCCATTCTCATGGGAACGGCATGCTCATCTCTCTCCGTGAGATAAGGCCTCTGCCAGAGAACTCGCAGCCGATTCTGGCCCATCGCCCGAGCCCTGGAATCTACTCAAGGCCAAGCGGCTGTGCTGAGAATCAACACCATTGAAACCTTTACAGTGTTATTGGTGTTTGGAATATGCTGCCACAGGAGGTGCCAGAATGGACAGAATTATGGAGAAGTCAATCTATGGCTACCAATCTTGATCCTCCTTGATCTGAGATTGCAAATGCCTTAGCAGACCAGGTGCTCGGGAGCAGCAGCAGCAGCAGCAGCAGCAGCAGCAGCAGCAGCAGCAGCAGCAGCAGCAGCAGCAGCAGCAGCAGCAGCAGCAGCAGCAGCAGCAGCAGCAGCAGCAGGCCATTGCTTTCACCTCCTTCATGTGAGCTCCCAAAGGCACCTGCAAGTAGCAGAGTGCTGGACTAGATGAACTCTGGTCTGATCCAGCAGGCTTGTTCTTATGTTCTTATGTTCTTAAGGTTGCTTAGCATGGCTTAAGGAGCGTTGGGTAACTTTGATCAATATATTGCCTGTGTATACAGATTTCAGCTCATCATGAGAAACCAGTAGAGAAAATAAATTTCTTTTTAAAAGGATTTTATTGAGAAAATAAGAAATTGGAATAAAATAAAATCTCACTAACAATCACTCAATTACTGGGGTAAAAACATACACATACAAGGTTTCCTAGGATGTAATTTAGAGGTGAAAGACAGGTTTTGGATATAGAGAGAAAAGGGATGGGATATCATGTTAATAATAATAATTTTATTATGGTCAAAGACCAGAAAATTTTGAGCTTTGCTATTGTGCTTTACAACTTTGCTATTTCACCAATTTCAGCATAGGATGGGATATCAAAGATTATATTTACCAGTCTTGTAGTGGATGTCCAGGAGGCGAAGACCTAATGGCTAGGCTCTGGATGTTCAGCACTGTTAGAACAATATTATTGAGCACGATGGTGATGTGATAATATTGAACACCTAACTGGGGTCTGTGGCGTGCTTGTATAGGGAAAAACATGTCCTGTGGCAAAGGAAATCCTTGAACAAAGGATTTTTCCTGCTGTTCCAGGTAAGGTAATGGTCTGGAGTATTAGACCATCAACCTGATGGATGACCCATTATCTTGATGGGTTTTGCCGGGCTGATGGAAAATAAACAGGTAACTACCCTTAATGGAGGGAGGGGAACAGGAGGGAGGGGATGGAGGGGCGATTACCACCTCCTGTGGCAGCATATTCCAAATACCAATAACACGTCCTTTTATTTGTCCTAATTCTTCCCCCCAGCATATAAGTCGAATTTTTCAGCACATTTTTTGTGCTGAAAAAGTCCCCCTCAACTTATACGTGAATGAGGTGTATTTTAAAAAATATTTTGGGGTTTTTACTTTGTCGGCACCAAAATTTCAGGGATTTTTCAAGAGACTCTCCTGATGATACCACCCAAGTTTAGTAACGTTTGGTTTAGGGGGCCCAAAGGGGGTGCCCTCATCCCCCATTGTTTCCAATGGGAACTGATAGTAGATGGGGCTACATCGTTACATGGGCCATCGTTACATGGGCACAATCTTTTAGCCTTTTCTTGCTTATTAAATCTGCCATGTAACAAGGCAGAAGGCATAACATTAAACCTGGTGAGCATTATGGCTCTCCTTTGAACAGGGTTTATTAAGCAATACAGGTAGTGTGCCAAGTGGAGAGAAATGGGAGAGAAAAATACAGAGGGGAACACGTTTTCTTGGCTGCGGTGATTAGGGTAGAGAACTCTCTATCCAATAGTTGACCTTTTAATTTCCTATAAGCTTCTGAATAGGACAAAGGGCAAAGTGAATCCACTGACAGTCCGATAGAGGCAATTTTTTCTTCAATTATGGAAAACCAGGGGTTGGAATGGGTGTCAGAGAGCAGACGTTGGACCAGGGAATTACAGTCCGAGAGAAAATGAATTTGCAGCCAGAATCTAAAAGCCCTCAGCCAAGCGGCTGATTCCAAGGAGTTTTGACCTAACTCCAGACAAAGGGCTGCATAGGGCACACAATTTGGGAGTCCAGTTATCTTATGAAAAAATTTGGATTGAAGAGAATTCAAGGAGTAGTTAATAGCTTGAATCCAAATTGGGACTCCGTAAAGCAATCTCGAGGCGACTTTGGCATTGAAAAATGTGATGGCAGGAAGGATAAAGGAGTGGCCACTGCTGTAAAAGAAATGTAGTAGTGCTGACATACTATTAGATGTAGCTAGGAGAGCGGCTTTCCTCTGGGTTGCCCATGAAAGGTTAAAGGAGAATGAGAGGCCAAGGTATTTATAGCATTTAACCTGTTCAATTTGGGTGCTTTTCATTGCCCATGTGAGCTTCTTAAAGCGCCTAGAGAAGACCAATACCTTAGTTTTTTCATAATTAATTGTCAGTCTGTTGGATTCACAGTAATCCACACAGCGCTTCATTAAGCGTCTGAGGCCAACTCTGGATCGAGAGAGAAGGACAGCATCATCTGCATTGAGCAGAATTGATACATGGGATGTACCCAGTTTTGGGGCATGGCTGTTCACTGCTGGGAGGGCAGAGGGGAGGTCACTTAAGAAAAGATTGAAGAGAGTGGGGGCCAGAACGCAGCCCTGTTTGACCCCTTTGGTAATTGGAATACACTCTGGGGTGCATTATGGCCAGCTACAGTATCACGTAGACCCATTTCCCAGCTGGGGACAACGAATGGGTCAATTCCGAACATGTCCAAGCCCCTCGTTTAGTGAAGGCTTTTCACCGTGCTTACCCCGATTGCCTGAACAGGGGGGAGGTCTTAAGGGGGGCGGGATGTCAGGACCATGCCAGTCAGTATCTTGATGTCTTGCTGTGTGTGATTTGCAAATGTTTCCCTGTTTCCCTCTTCCTTTCCTGGCAATATCCTGGCTCCAGCCCATCTTCAAAGAGGTGTGAAAGGTTCCCAGGTTCTTTGAAGCTTTGTAGTAGAAACTGTAGTGGACATTTGGTGTGGGGTGAAACGGGGGTGGTGGTTAAAGGATATAAGTCCTGGATTTGAGCTCTCTAGCTCAGATCCTGCTTTACATTGTTACTCTTTGTATCACCTGGAATAAACTGCTTTTGGACTTTTCTACGGTCTCTGTTATTTCCACATTCGAGAGTTTGACACTCATTAGGCTAACACTGGTTTGCAATAAGATGGCAGTATCATCAGCATACAATAACAGTGGGACAGGATGGCCTCCTGCTTTCAGTGGATGTCTTTCCACCATGTTAAGGTAGTCCTGCAGGTCATTTATATACAGGTTAAATAAATGTGGGGCCAACACTCACCCCTGTTTAATTCCTCTTGAAGTGGGTATTTTGTTGGAGAGTGAGCCGAATTATTCAGTTTTACCTGGCAGGAGATTGCACTGTACAGTTTCTGAATTAGCATGAATAAGTGAGGATCCATGTCCATTTGGGCTACTTTGGACCAGAGAAGGGTCCTAGAGACACTATCAAAGGCATTACTCAGATCTTAAAAAGCTACATATAGTTTCTTCTGGCCTTGATTGATATATTTGTCCACAAGACAAGAGAGTGAGACAGTGATCAATTGTAGATTTCCCGGCTCTAAATCCGCCTTGTTCTGGACCTATAATCCTGTTTTTATTTTGCCATGTCCTTAGTTTGCTCTCAAGATATTTTGCATAGAGTTTCCCTTAAATTGATAGTAAGCTGAACAAATACTCAAAGTCTGTCTTCTTGCTGCCCACTTGAGAGCAGTTCAACATAAGCAGCTCAGACCAGAAATGAGAGCAGGCGGCTGGAGGTTTGGGCATAAAATATTGAGAGATGCAGGAGGAGAAGGCAGTGCCCAGATGCCTCATAAATAAGCCATGTCAACTAACCAGAATGTTTGCCTGTTGTGAGGCCAGGGAGCTGAAGGCAGGGTACATGCATGTGGAGTGGCCCTTTTGCCCCTGATGGTGCGAGATCATGAAATAATTTGTTCATCTCAGATTCCTGTGAGACATCAGTCTAAATCAGGTCCCTCTTTTGTCTTCTGTCTGCCTTGTGAGAAGAAAAAGAAGGGGGAGCCCAGGCTGTGCACCTACAGGGAGCCTCCTCTTTGGTTTTATTTATCTGTATACCTATTTCCCGCCCATTCCCAAAGTCCCTGGTTGCACCGTTGGGCTTCTGAAGGAATGGCAGAGGGCTTGGAAGAAGGGGATGAAGGCACATCTCTTTTAGATACAGAGGAAGAAAGCACATGAAGGATCCCTCTAGGCTGGCCTGGGAGGAGCTGGAAGAGAGACCTTTGGATGAGCAATTTCATGCAACGCTTGTTTGGCAATGCAACATGACTTTGACAGGCGTGTCCTTCACAAGGATAAGCCCCAAATGTCACAGCCAGGGTTCACATGAGAGTATCAGGTGCCTACCATTCACCCCACAAGGGAGGTTATGGGTTGGCCAAGTCATCTCCAGACACTCGTGCCATCTTGCCAGAAGGGAGTGCCACTGGCTCAGCTCTCTCAATGCTGGAAGGAGGTTTCACAACCTGCTGTTTGATACACAGGCAGCACAGGAGGGTTGTCGGCCTCCAGGTAGTAGCTGGAGATCTCCTGGAATTACAACTGATCTTCAGACTACAGAGGTAAGCACCTCTAAAGAAAATGGCTGCTTTGGAAGGTGGCATTATACCCTACTAAAAGTCCCTTTCCTTCCCAAACCTCACCACCCACTAAATCTTCAGGAATTTCTCTACCCAGAATTGACAACCCTGCTCACCAGGCTGTCAGATTACTTGTCTAGAGGAATGTTCTCTGTTCATGTTAAAAAAAACTTTCCTTCTTCACATAAGCTGTTGCAAGCCTGGAGTTTCTAGATCAGGGGTAGGGAACCTGCGGCTCTCCAGATGTTCAGGAACTACAATTCCCATCAGCCTCTGTCAGCATGGCCAATTGGCCATGCTGGTAGGAGCCAACCAGTTCCCTGATATCTATTATTCTAGACTTTACCCTTTTCAAGGTCATAAGTGTCTGAATTACCCAAAATAATTATGCCAGGCATGAGTTCGCAGCAGCAGCGGTAGTGGCAAAAATATTCTTCTTGCTTCCTTCACTGCACTCTCATAGGCTTTCATAAGCATCCTAATTGAGTGTCTCGATTCCTCGTCGCGAGTACACCGCCACACTCACTCCTGTAGTCTCAGTTTCTGTTTAGTCCTCCCCAGCTGCTCAGTATACCAAGGGACCAATTTGGACCGAGGACGTAGAGGATGCCATGGCGCAACAATCTCAATCACTTTAGAGAGCTTGGTTCCCCAACTCCCTATCAGCTCTTCAACAGTGTCGCTGGCAGGTGGTGACTCCCGCAGGGTGTTCTGGAACCCAATGGGGTCCATAAGCCTCCACGGGTGGGCCCAAATATGCCTGTCGCCTAAGTGGGAGGCATAGTGATTTCAATCTTGACCTTAAGAGCTAAGTGGTCAGACCATGGTACTCTATCTATGGAGGACATCACCACATCCACACCTACCCCAATGATCAAATCCAGAGTGTTGCCTCCTTAATGAGTGGGGTCCTCAATGTTCATAAGGGAGAGACCTAGTGGCCACTGAAGATGAGGTCAAGTCAACATGGACTTTGAAGTCCCCCCACAATTTTGAGAAACCTCAATGCCCACTTGTTAGGCTGCTGTTTGCTGGAAGGGGGGAGAGCTTCAGCTTTATTGCAGGTGCTACTTATCTGTTTCCCTGGCCTTGGAGCTTCATGGCTGGGAGGAGCTCTCAGACTGGACGAGGAATTTGACACCACTCTGATACGGCCTCAAGGAACCATGGCAGGCTGTCAGTCGGTGCGGTAGATGACAGCCAGTCTTTCTTCCGAGTCCTACTGGAGGCCTAAATACCCACGAACCACAGAGAACTCCAGCTGCTGCAAACCAGACTCCTGGTCACGATCAACCTCCAAAGATGAATGCATTTGCTGGGGGACTGTTTCCACAGATTCTCGTCCATATCTGTCTGCAGGAACAGGGGTTAGGGAGTGGGATCCATGAGAACCACGCTCTGTCTCCAACACCAACTCAGCTTGAAGCACTCTCAGATGCATCTCGCGCAGTTGCTCCCACAGCGACTGAATGACCGCGTCTTGGTCCTCCTTGGCCGGCTGTTCTTTCGGCCGGGCACCCGACAGCAGGAAGCTCTGAGATCTGCCGTATCCTCAAAATGACGATCAATGGAGTGCTCCATGTCACTGATAGATCTTGACACCTGTTCCAGAGTGATGAATTCAGACCCCACAGTAACTTTGGACCCTACTGTGGAGGGGTTGAACTTCGGAGCCAACCAACGATTCCCTGCTGGTTTGTAATCTGGTAAACCATGGGCTGCTGAGAATCTAGCCTGTGTAGGCACTCTGTCCATAGCAGTCCCCCCGCCCCCAGGGTTGTGGTGAAAGTCCGCAAAACTCCTCAGAGGTTTGTAATCCACAAACGGCTGTCTAGCCGGGGGTCCCACAGTCAGAGATGTAGCTGGGCAAAGCTGCGCCCGGGACAGCCTCTGCATTCCCCCCCCCACCATGGCTCCTGCGCCGCCCCGGCACCACCACTTACTTTATCCTGTATGATGGTGAGTGGGGGTGGCTGTGGCACCCATAGGGGTGCAGAAAATGTGGAGACCGCCATCCATCTCCCTCTCTGCCCCACGGACAGAGGGGTTTCCCGCTTGGCGCTGCTGGCGGCACCAAGCAGGGTGCCATTTCAATTCCCCCCTCTGCCCTACGGAGGAGGTGGCCGCCGCTGGCAGCACCAAGCGGGGTGCCATTTCCACTCCCCCCTTTGCCCTACGGAGGAGGTAGCTACCTCCTTCATAGTGCAGAGGGGGTTCCCTGCTCGGCACCCCTGGCTCCCACGGCGCAAGAGCCGGTGGCACCAAGCAGGGTGCCACTTCCATTCTCACCTGTGCCATACGACAGAGGGGGTTCCCTGCTCAGTGCCCCCGGCTCCCATGCCACGAGAGCCAGCAGCACCAAGCAGGGTACTGCCGCCATTCCCCCTCTGCCCTACAGAGGAGGCCACCTCCTCCGCCGTGTGGCAGAGAAGGTTCCCTGCTCGGCGTTGCTGGCTCCCACGGCGCAAGACCCGGAGGCACCAATCAGGGTGCCACTTCCATTCTCCTCTCTGCCCTACAGAGCCTGCTCCCTCGGGCAGAGGGGTTTCTCTGCCTGTGTGTGGGGGGCGCTTTTGCCCCCATGACAAGTCGCCCCGATGTCCCTGTTGGCGCTATGCCACTGCCCACAGTTCCAGCTGTATAGGGTCCTTGAAACGGATTGGAGGGCTTAATCAAAGCCAACCACGGAAACCTTTCATCAAACTCCCCCATTTGCACATCCTGGGGAATTTGAGCGGAGGACTGAGTGTGCGAGGCTGCAGCCCCCATAACGTCCTCCTCTGAAGGCTTCAATTCAGGCAATGGCATCCTTGAGAAAAAGAGTACAATCTTGTACAGTAAACTGGCAGAGATTGCACTTTAAGGAGTTCTCGCAAAATGTAACAAACTGAGACCATTCCAATAGAATCTTCTTAGAAACAGAAAGATCTTTATTAAAAATGGCAAGCTTCATCAGAGTCCTTGCGAGAACTGAGATGAAAAGTACAGACAGATATCAGGAGAACTTTGGCCCATCTTACACAGCCTAGATCACACACTAGATGGGCCAGTCTGGGAAAAACGCCAAGCTCAGATAAGACAAAATAACAGGTGCGAAAGCTAACTGCCAGCATTCCAATCCCCTCTTCACAATACCGGTGATTGGCAGGACAGGCGTTGTTCAAAAGGAGATGGAATCCTAGGTGAGTATTGCCACACACACACACACCCTGGCCCTGTGTCCAGGGCTGGTGAATTGCCACAAAGCCTTGGGAGGGGGAGTTGAGCTCATTGAGGGCAACAGATGTTGTCCCCAGGCACCATCCACCCCCCCCCCCCCGATATGCCTCTGCTGGTAGGCATTTCAGCTTTGGAAAGTTTGTTGAAGCAACAGACTTAGAATGAACCTGCCAGTAAGTGAACTGGGTGGGTGGGTGATGCTTGCTTGCATTACCTGTCTGATTGCTTTTTAGTGCTTTGGGAGTTCATCAGCAGTGGCAAGAGTGTGCATTTAATTACCAAACGAACAGCCTTGCTCAGTTTCCGAATGGGCCCTCCACATGAAGCAATAGAACCCCTGATGATGAGCACCTAGGATAAGGATTCAGGAGTCACAAACACTGTCCCCTGGATTCAAGAGCCTAAGAACAGGTCATGGTTCCTCAAACGCAGCATGCTGTGACTAGCCGAATGGCTTCAGGCAACTGGCAAACAGGGCAGGAAAGGCAATAGTCTCTTTCCACCCATGGTTTGTCCAGAGAGATATACTGCCTCTGAAATGGAGTTCGAATCAAGCTAGACTTGCTTTTAACGAGTTGGCAGACAATCCTATCCTTTAGACTTTTCTCCAGTCCTAAGCTAAGAGCCATCAGGACTTCCTGTGGAAGTGAACTAGGCAGAATGGAGAATAATAACTTCATCTTTTCTGTCCTTGATGCTATTCAGTTTCACTGGAGGATTCCGAGTTTTAGTATTATGTCCATATCTGGAATTGATGTCATACTTGCCTAGCAACTGATGGATCTACAGTGGCGTAATTCTTTGAAGTGTTGTAATGCCATTGCTTGATGGGCGCCTTCATGTCTTCCCTGTTCCCCATATTCCTGCTGGATGTCAGCTGCTAGCCAGCAACTCTGGGTTCCGTCTGGCTCTTCTTCCTAGGCCAGTGGTGGCGAACCTATGGCATGTGTGCCAGAGGTGGCAGTCAGAGCCCTCTCTGTGGGCACATGTGCACAGAATTCATCATGTGGGGGGCGGAAAATCACCCCCACACACATCTAGACTGGGCACGACGTGCATGCACTGCTGTGAACAGGGAGGACTCAGCTGGCGAGCCTGGTGCCTGTGCTCCGGGTGGCTGCTGCCCGAGGGGGGGCAGAGGAGAGGAGGCAGAGATGCTAGAGAGGCACAGCGCAGTGCACGCTGGACTTGCTGGAGGCTAGAGCAGGCTGGCCCCTTCTCGAGTGGGTGGGGCAGAGGCACTGGAGCAGCGCAGGGCAGAGCAGCAGGTGGAGCAGGCTGGCTGCTGCTGCTCGAGGGGTTGAACAAACAAAACGTGTGCCTTTCCAAACACCGGGGAAACGCTCAGACCTAAGTTTTTTGCCGATTGCCTGGCCAGATCAAGCCAAGGGTGGAGGAACCAAGATGCATTTAGGATTTTTTTAAAAGCACACAAAGGTCTTTGCTAGAACTGCTTTTATTTTTCTGTTCCTGTTGCATTTTTTTGGGAAGTCAAGTGCTGCGGTGACATGTGAAGGAAAAACCGCAGATCAGAAGGCTGCTCAACCAATTTAGCTTTCCTGAAGTCATCCCACCCCTTGCACAGCATTCTTGCCTTAGGATTGCCTTCCTTGACTGCCTTTTTACTTCTATTTTGTGGTGGTGGGATTATTGGGTTTCGGAAAGCAGAAGTTCTACTTCCCTCTCCCCATGCCCCTCCCCCTTCCCCCGCCAGCCCTCAGTGTGATAATAGTATAATTATTTCAGGGACATTATGTGGAGTTCCCTCCCTCCCCTCTCCCAGCTACTCCCTACATCTTGTCAGGCCTGCAAATGGCTACTTCTATTCCCCTCAGCAGGGAGACCCCAACCACAACTACATGTCTCCTCTGAGGTTTTGTAGGGGCCATTATTTTGGGCTGAACCTTCTGTTGCTTGCACATTCTCTGAGGTCTGACTCTGTTGCTCTTGTATCTGTTCATTATCCTCACTGAGAAGAGAGATAACATCTAATCGGTTTTGTAGCTTTAAGCTCACAGAATGCTCCCTAGTCCCTCTACTTCTTTGTATCACATTCCTCAAATTGCCCACCTCCAGTGTTTGAGAACTGCTATCTTCCTCAGAGAGATTCCCGATGTGTTCCTCATCCAGTATCGTCTGTTCCACTCTGTCAAGGAAATCTTCCTTTTCCCTAATGTCTTGAAGGGTAGATACTTGCACCTCAAGCTGCTAAACCAACTTACACTTGCTGCAGGTGTAGCTACACACATCCTCTGGCAAAAAACCAAACATCCCACAGCTGTTGCAAGTAACTGCAGCAACTCCCTCGCCAGCCATATTTAGCAGTTAAGTAGTGCAGAAACAGTCATCAGGGCCTCCTTTCAAAAAGTCCTGTATGAATTTCTCAAAAAAGTGCTCTCCTTACCCATTTAGACAAGCCCCTGTTTACTGTGCTCCAAGGACCGAGACCTAATGACTGAAGCCCTGGTCCCTTGTCAAGACTGCAACTTACCTTCTGCTCTCCCTCAAAAGAGTCATCCTTATTGAGTAAAAGAACTGCCCGCATTGCTAGGCTCATGCCGCTTCTTCCAGGAAATGAGCAATAGAGCTCATTGGCACTTAAATAGCAAGCCCCACCTTTCAGAAGCCTGAGGCAAGGACATGGCCAGAACAAAGAAAACAAAGGAAAAACCCCACACAAACAGAAGCCTTCCCAAGCACACAATCCCTCAGTAACACACACTCTTAAAGATTTGGCTTTGAGAAAAGCCCGCCCCAAAAAGAAGACCAGGGCTCACCTAGTGCTTCCTGTCCTACACCTCCTCTCCATTCCACTGGGAGATTGCCTGCTAATTTTTTGGGCGTAAGAGATCATCTTTGGTCTAGCATTACTTTACTGGACCATGGCCCATTATGCATGGAACACTTACCCTAGGGTTCTTCTCTGCGCAGTGGGCTTGTAGTAGGCTCTCCTCACATTTCTCTGTTTACACATGAGGAGGCACTCACTCCTGACACAGTATTCCCAATAAATACTATAGCTAACCATCTACAGTTTCTTTATTTTGAACTAGAGTCTGACATTGTGCCAGTAAACTAGCCTGGGCAAGATGTTAAAATGCCACTTTGGCCACACGTGCAACCAGAACCTCCATAGATAAGCCCCTCCCCCATGTAGGTGTGAATGCCTGCACCTGAGGGCATTCCTTTGATTGACAGAGAAAGCACATCCTGAAAGTTTGCCAACTCTAGACTGAGAAACTCCTGGGGATTTGGGAGCAGAGTGGGGTCAGGGTGGGGATTGGGGAGAACAGGGCAGGACCTGAGGGAGGTATAATGCCGTACAGCCCACCCTTCAGAGCAGCCATTTTCTCCAGGGAAACTGATCTCTGTAACCTGGAGATCAATTCTAATTCTAGGAGATCACCAGGGCCCACCTGGAGGCTGGCAAGCCTACTGCTGCTGGTCCTTGCCAGGGAAGGAGGGAGGAATGGCATAGCTTTTTGGTGTACTGGTTTGCTTGAGAACTTTCCTACAGCTTCTTGTTTCCCAGACATGTGTCATAAACTCTTTCCCAGCAAACAAAAATGAAACAGTGGAAAACAATCAATCAGTCCCACAGTATTGGGCCAATTGTCCCAATTCAGGTCTATCTGAATGTATTTTTTCGTCCGGAAGACCCATTAGTCACTTTAAGATGTACAGAACTGATCTGATTGCTCAAAGGACAAGCTTGAAATTGTGAGTCTTAATGGAGAGCCTTTGAGGCCTAATTATTGTTCTCTTTTAATGATCAATTTCAATTACTGAGTAATTTATATCCAATAAAGGCTTCAGCAGAAGGTCTGTGTGATCCTGCCTTGTCGACATCTGCACCATGAAATGCATTAATAAAACACTATGATAAGAAGGAACCTTGTTATTTGCATGAGTGCGAGACGGAGGTGCTAATTGAAGCAATCCAGCAAAATGTCAGTGGCCTTTATTTTTAGCCTATGAAACTGATGAAACCTATGAAATATTTATTAAAATCAGATGTTTGCATGGACAGCAACTTGTTTGTTCATATCTTTTCATGGGGGCTTGTGTGTGTGTGTGTTGAGCAAATCTCTGGTTGTTGCACACATAAGCAGACTCTTTGGCCTTTGTGCGTCTGGGCTAGCCCTTGCTGTGTGTGCCTCTTCACTCACACCTCCCCCGCCCCGCCCCGCCCCGCCCTGCCCCACCCATTCTTGATGCTGGTGCAGCAGAGAGGGGGTGGGGAGCTGTTGGCTTTGGTCATTAAGAAAAAGAGCAGACGAAGCTTATTGGGGAGTAGAGCTGCCAGCTCTGGAGATTGGGAGGTGGAGACTGAGGAGTGCAGGATTTGGGGGAGATTCTTCATTGGGGTATAATGGCACCTCCTGAGAAAGAGGCAAGGCTTGTTGCTTCTCACTGGCATCTGGTACCCCAAGGCCCCACTTTAGTTATTGTATGTAATAGATGTTGTCACCCTTCCTGAATTTGCAGAAAACATAACAAATGTATGAAACTCTGACACCAGATGTGGTGACAGGCACAATATGCTCATTCTGTAATTGTTTGTATTGTCGAAGGTTTTTACGGCTGGATTCAACTGGTGGTGGTGGGTTTTCCGGGCTGTGTGGCCGTGGTCTGGTAGATCTTGTTCCTAACGTTTCGCCTGCATCTGTGGCTGGCATCTTCAGAGGTGTATCACAGAGGGAAGTCTGTTTCACACTGAAACTTTCTCTGTAATACACCTCTGAAGATGCCAGTCACAGATGCAGGCAAAATGATAGGAACAAGATCTACCAGACCTGGAAAGCCCACCTCAACCAACTGGAATTTTTTGTTTGTCTTCCCTCCTTCAGATTGCCTTCAATTTTTGTGTGGGTGTTGCAAGGTCCTGGTATGACAGTCAATAAATTAGACTCTAGGAGACTTCAGTAGCCTTTATTGTACTGTGTCAATAGCCCTTGCTGCAGAAAGCCAGATCTAAAGAGCATGGCTCCTGCAGAAACATTTATCCCAAACATTCCCCCTCTGTCCTCCCCTTACCCATCTTCCCACAGTTTAACAGAACAACAGGATAACATGATGAGAACAACTTTGTTATGGGTCCCAAGTATCTCAAGGACATGCGATAGATTTTGCTCCAGGGCCCCGAAGGAAGCCCATTTCACTATGTTGCAAAGTGCACTGATTAGAACAGAAAGGCCCATTAAACTAAACAGATAATAGCAAGTGCAGGTGTGACCTGCTGACGCCAGGCAAGGTGGGAGCCCAGCCTGACAGGTATGAGTATTTCAGGCAAGAGGCTTTCAGAGGTGATTTGTCATTGCTTGCCTCTGTGTTGAGACCCTGGACTTCCTTGGTGGTCTGCCATCCAAACATTGTCCAGGCCAACCTGGTTGGTTTGCCCTGGCAAGCACCCCTAATTGGCTTTGCTACTGGGTGTACCCCA
The DNA here is from genome assembly GCF_021028975.2 of Sphaerodactylus townsendi. NCBI lineage: Eukaryota > Metazoa > Chordata > Lepidosauria > Squamata > Sphaerodactylidae > Sphaerodactylus > Sphaerodactylus townsendi. The sequence continues at coordinate 57,900,204 of NC_059436.1, read as the reverse complement.
GGACCACTCAGACGTGGGAAAACCTTGTGATGGGGACTTGGGGAGATGAGCAGTGACTGGCTAACTTCCAAATAACCAAGAGGACTTGCATGGACCTGGTGGAAGGGGTATGAGTTTGGATGCAGCATCAGGATACCGCCATGTGCCGTTCAGTCCTGGTGGAGAAGTGGGTGACCATTGCCTTGTGGTACCTCACCAGCCAGCTACTACCTCCTGGTTCAACACCAGTTTGGCACTGGAGTCTCCATGGTTGCGGAGATCATTCTGGAGGTGTGCCTGGCCACCAAGGCAAAGCTCTTCAGAAAGACCGTCTGTCTTGGGAAAGATGTGGCAGAGATGAGTGGATTCTCTGCTGTGTTCATTGTGTGCCCGCTGCCTGTTTTGTGGTTCTGGTGCTGGCCTGTGCCTTGCAGCCTTTGAGAAATGTTTTCTGTAATGTTTCCCACCTCCCTTGCATATATGCCGTAAGCAGTACTGCGTGTGGGATCACAATTAATATCTGAATAGTGAACCTTACAGTGTTATTACTAATGCTTTGCTATTATCACTGTTATTGTTCTTATAGCATGACCCTAACAGATGACCACCAATAAAACAGTTAAGTGATTCTGTGCACTGAAGAGCCTTTGGAAGAGAGCCAGTGTGGGGAAGGGAGACGCTGTGGTTTGGCAGTTCAGAGCAGGTGTACTCCCACCTTCAGAACTGGGTTTCTTTCCTCACTCCTCCACATGAAGCCTGCTTGCTGACCGTGGCCCTGTCCCACTTTTCTCACAACTCTCTCAGCCCCATAAGCCCCACTAATCTGTTGTGGGGAGGGGAAGGGTGTCAGGGGGATGCTTTTCTGGGTTAATGAGATGCATTCCTGATTCTATATAACCTGTAGAAATAACAAACCAATGCCTCTTGGAAATATATGTAATCAGCCTTCTATATGTAACCACTACCATCTGTGCATTCTTTCCTTGATCTATACTTTATGGCTTTCACATTTTGTAGTATCCAAGGGTCCATGGCTGACTACACCAGGGCATTCCGCCAGTTGGCCAGCTGAATCCATAACTGGCTGGTATGAATCTTCATCGGCATGTTTAAGGATGGTCTGGATCCAGATGTGCTATAGTGAGTGCTGGTGGCTGGACACCTAATGCGGTGGATTTGTCTGACTGGGGACGTGGAGGGCCACCTGAAGGAGGTGCAACAGACCTGGCAGCAGGCGATGGGGCCACCATGTAAGCTGACCCCAAAGAGTGGAGCCAAGAAAGCCAACCCCAATCATACCCCGAAGGAGTGAGAAGAGTGTCAGGAGGCCTATATTTAGGGTTTGCTTTTGCTGCCTTACGTTTCACTGTGGGGAAGGGGTTAAAGGGTTAATGCTGTTTTTAACTGTCTTTTCTAGCTTCTCTGGGAAGTCTACAAATCGCAGGTGTCTTCAAGGTCACGGCCTGCGCTTCTCCCTCGCTATCTACATGCATTCTCTGAGGAGCTCTCGTTCCCGGGGGGGGGGGGAGGGCTGGCCTGGGTGCTTTTAAGTGCTGTGTGAATTGGAGTTCGTCATTCTCAGCTTTGCTGTTTGCAGATCCATCTTAAAATAAAACTGCTGTTTTTACCACACGAGTTTGTCTTTTACTGGGGGTTCTGACATTAAGCTGAGAATCCCCTTAGGCTGAATTCCACGCGGACTTACTTGCTGGAATTTCACCTTTTTCAAAAAAAAATTTTTTATTTTTATTTTCTGCTTTTTGATTTTTTCCGACTGAGGACTACTTTTGCCAGTATGACTACTTCGGTTGCAAACGGGGAAGATGGGACTCTGAGAGTTGAACCAGTACTCCCACTGGAACCCTATCTGACCGGGTCTGATTCATTGCCTGACCCTCTGGAGGGGCCTCGCATTCCGGCTGGAATTACAGTTGCATCCGGAGGGGAACTGTCTACGACCAGCTATCTGGAGGCTCCTACTCGATTCCTGACTGCTCCGCTAGATGCCTCACAAGGGGTTACCGTGAGGCGTCGCAGAAATGCTGAAATGCACCGGGATTCCCTGCCTTGGGGAACGTCCAGCGCCCCGTGGGCAACCGCTCCCTTGGCCGGGAACTTATCAGGGTCCGACCGTCCTGCAGACCGGGCTGATGCCTCTGAAGCTGCTGCTTGGAGGACGTTGCAGGCCTCGGAGGAAGCTTGGAACTTGGAAAGGGAGGAGTATCGTCGGACCATGCAACAGATGCAACTCACGGTGGGGCATTTGCAAGCCGCCATGCTGCAACTGCAACCTCCTGCCCCCGTGCCTGGCCCTGTACCTGCGCCTGGCCCTGTACCTGCGCCTGGCCCTGTACCTGCACCTGGTCCTGTACCTGCCGACGGAGCTGGGGCACTCCCTGCGCAACCTGCTCTGCCTCCGCCTGGGTTGCCTGTTCAACCACAACCACCTGTTCAACTACCTGTTCAACCACCACCACCACCAGCCCCTCAACTGCCTTTGCCGCCCCGAGCTCCGCTTCTGGCTCAACCAGTGCCAGGGTTGATGGGAGCTCCTTGTAAGGAATTCCATAGAAGCAGAAATAAAAGGCTCTTTGGTGAAAAAGACCGTTTATTCAGACATCTTAGAAAGCTCAAGTACACGCAGTGGCAGGAATGACACTTCCCGCCAGAAGCACAGGTTATAACTCTATCCAACCCATCCCCCTCCCGGCTTCCCATATGGGAGCGGGAGACCTCATCTCAGCGCCAGAGATAAAAGTCTCCGCGTGAGTTGAAGCTGGCTCCATCGCCCGGACTGTGGGAATGCACTCCAAAGGTTACTTTTACCATCAACACTCATTGAAACCTTTACACTCTGCCTCCCTTAAAGAAGACCCCTCCCCCCCAGGTTTATGCGGAAGAAGTGGCGGTGGAAAGCAGAAATAAGGGTGGGAAGGCGTCAAATATTTTGAGGAATAAAACCCATTGATTATACCCAGAGTGAATATCCCGCCCAAGAGACTAAATATTGCAAAGCGTTTGCCGCCATATTAAAGCGTAGAGAGTCCAGGGATGACGTCAATTTACGTGAATTGCTTGTGGCCTATCAATAATATCAGTACGATTGGGAGACCTCTCCGGCCCGGAGTGGAGTGCCGGAGCATCGGAGGCCGAGAACCTCCTTGAGCAAACTGGAATGGAAGACAGGATGAATGTTACACAGAGTTAGGCAAATCTAATCGGGCAGTGACATCATTAATCACTAGTAATCTGAAAAGGTCCCACGAATCTTTGCCAAGTTTGAAGAATTTATGCACGTCTCTGAGAGATTTTTTGGTAGACAAATACACCCAAAAGCCCACACGCGAGAGGGAAATCCGGCGGTGCTTATCCCATGCAGCTTTTGGGGAGTCCTTAGCCTGTTGTAAAGGCGGTCTGGACCGATTTCCACCCCTCGGCTAGGATGAAATCCATTGTTGAAACTCTGGAGGGTCCAAAGCCGTCGTGGGTAGTTGTGGCAACAGGCGGGAAAGAGCTGACCAGACACAATTTCAAGGGGAGTTTTCTTTGTACTGCTATGAACGCGTGATTGTTATAGAAGTACTCGCATAAGCGGAATAGGCTTCGCACTAATTGTGTCTTGAGGTGGTAGTTGGTGTAACCGCGTGAATACTGCTCTAGAGGTTCTGATACGTTCTCTCCGTCTCACCGCCACGTCACTTTGAGCGTGGTAGGGCGGGCGACCGGCCGAAGCATTTAACAACCCAAAAGCGCCTTCAGAACTTTCTTCCAAGTTGAAATGAATTGGGGGCGGCTGGGAACCACCTTAGCAGAGCGGAATGTGGAAGCGGTAAACATGTTGAATGAACAGCCGTGCCAACAGAGGCGCCGAGGATGGAAGCACATGGAATAAAATGGAGCATGTTTAGAAAATAAGTCCACCACCACCCACACAAACCGTGGTTGCCATGACTTTTCGGGCAAATCTGTCGTAAAATCCATATGGAGATGACTTCCCAGAGGCGGGAGGCCACGAGAGGTTTCAACAGCCTTTGGGGCTTTCGGAATGGTTTGGTATTTCTGCACAAACCGAGCAACCTTTAATATGCGCCTCCAATGTCCTTATTGTCCTGCCACCAGAACTGTGGCCCGGTAGCCAAATGTAGGGTTTTCAGAAAGCCAAAATGCCCAGCCGAGCGGGCATCGTGGCAGGCTTCAAGAACCTGCTTGGCGGAGCGGAGGCACGTGCATTCAACAGTCCCCCTCCGTAAACTCCATTCTCCAAGCGCGGTATCTGGAGTCACTTTCCTCCGCTGGAGGCCTGTTGCAGCCCCGACATCCCTCGGTTCTTGCCGCAGGGAAAGGAGAGACGGTAGACTAGGAAATCGGGAAGCGTGAAGAGGAGTGGGCGTTTGAGATCGGGTGACAACCAGCCTTTAACTGGGAGGGGAGAGAGCAGTGCGTGGAATGTCACCGTGGGCAGCTCCACCTCCCGGGTAAGTAGCGAGCTAGCGTCAACCAGCTTATTAGCCGGTGCTTTCCGGAAAAAAATGGACTGTAAAAGAAAGCGAGAAGAAATCGGCCCAAGCATTGCGGGTTGTTTTGCGGACATCTTGAGGTAAGGGTGGAAAGAAGCGGCCAGGTTTTTGTGATCAGGGCCAAACCTGAGGGCAAGTGCTTTAGCCCCTCAGCCACAGTGCACGCTCAGAGTGGAGAGTGCTACTTTGATGGCCATGATCGGTCTTTTATCCCCTAAGCAGTCCAGTTGGAGTTCAGCACCAGAGAATTTCTTTGATAAATAAGCACACGCGGAACCAGCCTACCATCTTTATTTTTTCTGCAAACAGGGCTGCCCCCAAGTGCTTTGGTCCGAGAGGCATCTACACGTGAAGACCACAAGCAGGAGATCTGGGTCAGAGGTGCTTTTAGGGCCGGTGGTAAAAGCAGACTTTTAAGAGTTGAAAGGTCGCCTGTTTGACACTCTTAAGACCAGGAAAGGGGGGGGGCCCGGGCTTGGCCCGGACAGTGTGATCTTCTACCTTTGTAGTGCGTAAGAGGTCTGTGAGAGGGAGAGTCCAGTTCAAAGCGAATTGGGGGGTATAAAGGATCCGCGATAGAAATTAGCAAAACCAAGAAAAGATTATGGAGTTCGCTATGCGGTTGGTGGAGGCAGCAGGCCATTGGAGGGACGGCGTCAATTTTAGCTTAGGATCCACTTTCAAGCCCTCGAGGCTGAGAATCCGGTAACCCAAATAGTCCAATGGAGGTCTGGGTAGAAAACAGCATTTGGAGAGTTTTGGCAAGAGAGTTGTCGAGCAAGTTTCCAATACCTCCCCGAACCAATGTTTCATGCTCTTCCTTCATGGTTTGTGAATAGAGTAAAAGCGTCATCTAAATTATACCACAACTCCCTTGGCCACAATAAATCATGCCAGGAGAACTTCTGTTAATAAGGGCCATAAAAAAAGCCCGGGGCCCCACTTAACCCGAATGGCATTATCAAATAGCATTCAAACTGTCCAAACTTTGTGTTAAAAGCACATGATCCAGTGTTCATAGCCTTCAGCAATTCCTGACCCTGTAGTAGAAAAGCTTCTCTCAAGTCCAATTTAGTAAAATCTCGCCCTTTGCCCAGTGCATCCTAAAAGGTCCTTGATCAAAGGCAAAAGGATATTTATTGGACAGGGAGACTGCATTGAGACCTCGATAATAATAATCTGTGCAAACCCCGTAAAGCACCCAATTCTTCTTTCTTTTACAAACAAAGCGGGGAGCAGCGTTAATGTGTATGTTTGGTAGCCGCCATTGCATGAACCCTTGGCGGAGAAGTTCTTGTCCAAAAGCGCTAGCACGAAGTTCCTTCTCCTCATTGGGACTCATCACGGTGGAATTCTACCTTTTAACAGTTAAGCCCCTGGTTGTATAACGATTTTGCAGTCAGTGTCTCTATGGGGTGGCAACTCGATCGCATTTCCTTGCTCCCTGAAAAAACTCTGGCTAGATCATGTAAGTGCATGGCGATTGGGATGCCAATAGAATCGGGGAGCAATGGCTGATATGAAGCCAGGGGAGGTGTGTGTGTCAGGAGAAGGTTGGGTTTTCCCCAATTCATGTGTTCACCGCCAGGGAGGGTCAGTGAATTCTAAGATCCGATTTCTTTCCAAATGAGCACTTTGGTTCATGTAACAATAAATCCCATGGCATGCCCAAAACTATGGAGTGTTTAGCTTTCACTGGTAAAAATAAAACTAATTTTCTCCCCAATGGTTACGGTATGTGCGGAGGAGAGAGCCGGTTGTGTTTTGAACTGGGCCGGTCGCTTACGTTCCCCGAGGGGCTGCCCGTCCCATTTGGGTGAAATCGGTATGGAGGCTTAGCCAGGAAATTTGGTCCCAGACCTAGCTCCTTCTGCGCACCTGGGGCGCGTGATAAGCAAATGGGGAGCAGCCAGAATCCACAAGGGGCCGAAAGGCTATAATGCGAGAGCCATAAGCTTAGCGGGGTTGGCCAGAAGCGGCTTGGACGAGTAATGGGGCGCTTGCCTTCACTCACCACAGCGTCAATAGAGTCGGACCCACTTATATCCCATGGGGGGCTGAAGAAAGCGCAAACAGCTGCTTCCCCTCCTCTGGAATTAAGCCCAACCGATGACCGCCTTTAGATGGAAGCCCGATGAGAGCGGCCGCCATTCGGCGTGGTGGCTTTGGCAGCAGATGGGGTCGCTTGGCGATGGCTGGAGGCGGTTGGTTTTTGTTTCTTCGACCAGTTGGCTGGAGTAGACCTGGTCCTCCGCAGGCTGGTGAGTACAGACACAATCCCAGTCGGCGACGGCACTCAGAGAATTGTGGACTTCAGTGGGGCGGCTGGGCTCGTCTTCAGTGAAGTAGCGAGTGGCAGGCTTACCAGGCGTAAGGCGACCTCGCACGCAGCGTATTCAAAGCGTTTAGACGCCCACCTGCAGGGATCCCAACTGGGATCCAATCAGCAATAGTCGCGAGGAACCCGAATTAAAGCTTACACCGTTTCCACGCGAGCTTGCCGTCAACAGCATCGAGGTGAAGTATTAGCATTTCATCGCTCATGTTCAGGCCACTCAGGAGGGAGTCGGTGACAGCCGCCGCGCCGCGAAATTCCGCGAGGCAAATTCTGCAAGCGATTAGGTTGCCCTGCTCAGATAGTTTTTCCGAGTAAGTGCCCGGATAGCCCTCATTTTGGCTCTAGGCGGATCTTGGAAGTGCCCAGCTCTTAAAGGCTTGGAGGAATCACGAGGCACCGTCGCGTAGAGTGCTTCATCTTGCAAATCCAAAAGAGCTCACAAACCAGTGAAGCTGCATGCCCCATCCAGGACTGAGCCACGATGTCCGGTATTTTCGGCGCTTCAGGAACCCGGTATGCTAAATCATCATAGTCACTCCATGTGGGCAATCAAGTTTGCAAAATGAAGTAGGGGAAGTTTGGAAGCGGTCCCATCAAAAGCGGGCAGGTATCGGGGCCTGTAGTAATAACCCCTTTCCGCGGCTCTTAGGCGCCCGGCAGAAGTGACGTGATTTGCCACTGGAGTTGAGCAGGTTAGGCGAGGCAGCGGTTGCACCAGGGGGGGGGCGGAATCGAATGGGGAATTGGTATCAATGCGATTACGCTGGGCGTTTCAGGTGGCAGGACTCCAACTAACGCGTTAGCTCCTCTGGCGCCCGGCAGTAGTAGTAACAACATACGGAAGCTCCAACTTTGGGCTTCCTGGTCTGCCTGCCTCACGCTCAGTTCCCTCTCCCAATGCAGCCAGCTCCCTCTCCTTAGGTGCGGTATCCTGGTCAATGCATCACAGGTATGGCATGCAGAGCTGCTTTTCACGTTCAATTTAGCTTCCAGCGTCTTAGTCCCGTTTAATAGCTGCAGTAAAGCTCGCTTTGCGTCGCGCCAAAGCCTGGAAACGCTTTAGCGTTGCGGCTGTAAATCCCAGTCTGGAGTGTTCCAGGACCTTATCATGGACTGACAGATTCTGCGATATTGCCGTTTGGAGGCGCATCTTTGTACGGTCCAACTTCGAGTTGGACTTCTTTCGCGTTGCTGTTATTTCCTGGTCCCTCTGCAGGTTTTCAGCTCTTATACTGCGCAACTGTGCCCGTTCCCTCCTCCCATAGCTGGCGTTCGCGGGTCCATGCGCTTCTTGGGCATCTACGCTTGGTATTCGCCACTTCACCTCATCCCAGTTCTCTCGATGGGGAGAGGGAACGAATCCGGCTGGGAATGCAGGCTTTCTTCCCGGACTCTTCGATGCGTCTGGTGCTGCAGACGCCGGAGACACCGTGAGCCACCGGGTGGCTCCCGGGCTACTCCTGTAGATGCTGACGGCTGGCCGGGATCAGGGGGGGGTCGATTGGAAGGCAGTCACGGATAACCCCTCCCAATCCCAGGTTTAGGTCCCAGTGTCGCCGGTTCGAACTGGCCCCAATGCTGTGCCCGCGGTGGTTCTTTGGGAGCATCCGCAAAATACGAAGTCCAGGAATCGTTCAATGGACTCCTGGGTTTTGCCGCATGAAAGGTGGTCCAGGCCCGTCTCCTCCATGACAGGTTGCATCCTGAGGTTTTGTAATCCACACCTAAAATCGGGTAGAGATCCTTCATCCTGAGGCTCGAATCCATAGACAGCTTCCCAAAGCGACTCATATGAGATCCCCATGGTGGAAGTCGTCACGTCCCTCGTTCCAACGTGGAGTAAAAAGGAAGACTTCGTGCTGATCACGAGGGCGGGAAAAAAGTCACCAAAAGCGAGACCCGTTCTCCCGCCCGGTTCCTCCAGACTCCAGAGAAGGAAGGTCGAACCCTCTCTGGGGAGCTACGCGCAATTTCCGCGGCAACATCTGGCCTCTCCATGCCGGGAGACACCAGAGGTCCACTGCACTAGGAATACCACAGAAGAATTAGGATTCCTGCCACAATGTAAGGAATTCCATAGAAGCAGAAATAAAAGGCTCTTTGGTGAAAAAGACCGTTTATTCAGACATCTTAGAAAGCTCAAGTACACGCAGTGGCAGGAATGACACTTCCCCGCCAGAAGCACAGGTTATAACTTCTATCCAACTCCATCCCCCTCCCGGCTTCCCATGGGAACGGAGACCTCATCTCCCGCGCAGAGATAAAGTCTCCGCAGTTGAAGCTGGCCCATCGCCCGGACTGTGGAATGCACTCAAGGTTACTTTACCATCAACACCATTGAAACCTTTACACTCCTCCAGTCTGGCAATTGGGAGGTGCTGTTCCTCAGCCACCGTTCATGGCCAGAGTTCAGTTTTTTTACCGGTTTAATGGAACCCAGGATCTGTTGCCTGCCTTCCTGGTTCAAGTAAACACTCACATGTTGCAATATGGGAGGCAGTACCTGAGTGACTTTGAACGTGTGTGTGAAGTTGGCTCGAATCTGGATGGGCCCGCGGTGAATTGGTATGTGGGCCTCTTCCAGCGCCAAGCTCTGGAGCTGTACAACTTTCAGGAATTTATGATGGCTCTCCGCCGCCGTTTTGAAAGCCCCTTCGTAGGGGAGCAGGCTAAACAGGAACTCATGGACATGCGTCAGGGCAAGACTCCCTTTGTGGAATTCGTTGAGACTTTCCGTACAGTAGCTAGCCGGATTCCTGACTGGGACGATCCTGTCAAAGTCTTTGCCTTCAAAAAGGCCTTGCACCCTGACTTGCTAAACTGGTGCCTCATTCGAGATAACCCTCAAACCCTGATGGAATGGATTATCCTGGCTGGTACTGCAGATGCTAGAATGCGTGAAGCAGCCACCCTGGGAGTGTCGCTCGGGAAAACCCCAACGCTTCCATCTCGGAAAGTGGTTTCCAGCCCAAAGCCGGCAGGCCCTAAGCAGTCCCGTCGCCAGCTAACCCCAGAAGAAAATGCTCGCCGTCGTCGGTTAAACCTCTGTCTCTATTGTGGGGAAGGGGGCCACTTTGCCTCTGCCTGTCCTGTCAAGAAAGGAGCCCCCTCCACCTCCTCTACTCCCGTGGCTAAGTCGACTAAATCTGGAAAACCTTCTCAAAAGGGAGGGGCCCGTGCTGCCACGGGTCTCTCTGAGGGTGTGGAGCAGCCGATCCCCTGGGAGCCCCCGCAAGCTGAACGGGTGAGTGATCCTATCCTGTTGCCCCTTGTTCTGACTATGGGACCGGGTTGCCCTAAATTCCTAGTGCAGGCCCTAGTGGACACGGGCTGCTCTCATTGTTTGATCCACCCACGTTTGGTGGAAGCTTTGCACCTACAACCAGTACTTTTGACTGAGACTATTCGGTTCGATCAGATGGATGGTTCCCCTATGGGGGGTGGCCCCATCACGTCCTGCATTAACTCCTAAATACCTTGCTGGTTGTAAGGAACATTGGGAACGCCAAGAAGTTTCATTATTGCTCCCCATTTCCCAATACCTGGTAATCTTGGGGTTCTCCTGGCTCACTGATCGTGACTCCTAACGCGGCGCTTGGTCTCGCAGAACATTGACTTTTACTGACCGATTTCGGGGACCACATGCAAGCCAGCTGAACCCCCCAGCCACTTGTTATGCGTGTGTTTGGGGCAGCATGGCGCGGCAGCCTTCGGCCGTGGCCTCCTCGCTGATCCTGCTGTTCCTGCCCCCCTTACCGGGATTTCCATAACGTGTCTTTGAGGAAACTGAGTGTAATGTACTACCTCCCCATCGGGAGACGGACTGTAAGATTGAACTGATTCCAGGAGCTAAACTTCCCAAGGGCAGGTGGATCTATCCAATGAGTCCCCTTTGGAGGATGCTGAATTGAGGGCTTCTTTTCACAAGAATTTGCCTTCGGGGTTTATTCAAAAGGCCCAGAAAGTGCTTATGCGTGCTGCCCCTGTCTCTATATTTGTGAAGAAGAAAGACATTTGGCTCGCTTCGCCTTTGTAACAATGGATTATTATAGAGGTTTAAAATGCTGTTTCTAGCTTCCTAATAAATACCCTCCCTTGCTAATCATAGGATTTGTTGTCCAACTTGGGCTCTGTAAGGTTTTCACAAAATTGGACTTGAGAGAGTATGCGTATCATCGAGTCCACATGGCTCCTGGCCATGAGCACTTAACTGCTTTCAATACTTCAGATATGGTCAATTCGAAAGTACTTGCAAGGTACATGCCAGCTCACCTCACAGGCTCTCGGGTGTTTCAAAGTCCTATCAACGTATTCTGGAATGGACTTATTGTTCAAGGGTGTGGTGGTCTACTTGATGATGTAAGTTAATTCTATACCCAGGACGCAGTAACCTCTCATGCTGCTCCTTTGGTCAGAGAGGTCTTGTCATGGCTTCTTGCTGCTAACTCCTTATATGTGAAGCTTTCCCAAGTGTGAATTTTCATAAATCCCAGCTGGACTTTTTGGGTTATCAGATTTCTAAGCTGCTGGATTACAAATGGACCCTGCCAAAGTAGCCGATGTAGCTGGCTCTGGCAGTCCCCCCGCCTCCTCGTAAACTGTAGCCTCCAGTCCTTTCTGGGCTTTGCTAATTTCTACCATGACCTTTTATTCCGAACTTTTTTTTCCCTCCCTGGGCTCTGCCCCTCTACTGACCTATTATGCAGACGAAGACTCGGGGTTCTGCTGCAGCCTCTGGAGCCATAGTTTGCGTTCTGGGACTCTTCCTGCCAAGAAGCTAGCCTTTGACAACCTGAAGGCTGCGTTCACATCTGAGCCTGTCCTGCTCTCACTCCTGACCCTCCCCGCCCTTTGTGTTGCACGTGGATGCCTCTGACAAGCTCCTCGGCATGCTGCCCTCCTCCAGAGAGACACCGCTTGGTCGCCTCCACCCCCTGCGCCTACCTCACTATCGCAGAAATTCTTCCGGGGCTGAGCTGAATCTTTGGACTGTGGGAGATAAGGAAACTTGTGCTATAAAAAAGCTGCCCTGTCTGTTTGGGAGGCATTTCTTAGAGGGGAGCTGAACAGCCTTTGGAAGTTTGGACTGACCATAAGAATCTGGCTGCATTATGCACCTATAGGTCGCCTGACAGCTAAGCAGCTGCCATGTGGCTGATTTCTTTGCTAGATTCCTCGGATCTACCACTGTTCATTCATTTTTTTTTTCTCCCTGGCAAGCACTCAATCAAGCTTGGCAGATGCGCTCTCTAGGTTGCCGGGTGGAGGGGAGCCCTCGCCTACGCCTTCCGCTCTTCTTCCCCTGCACGATCCTCTCTCCCTCCCATTTGGGGCCTAGTGGTCACCCGCTTCTGGCATGCAGGCCTCAGGGCTCGGGCCTGGCCTGGCTCCACCCAGACCACCTCCCTCTCTGTTCTTGGAGGCTGGCAAGTCTCCGGTTGCCATAAGGAGGAGGGGGGTGATGGGCTGATCTTTACAGAATGGTCTCCTGGTATTGTGGGATCTCTGCTGTTTGTTCCACCCTCACTGCGTTCTCAAATTCCTCTCCACCAGGGACATGATGTTAAAACTGCAGGCCATTTCGGGCTTTGTGGAAAACTCTACACTTGTTAAGGAGGCAGTTTTGGTGGAGAACCATGTGTAAGGATATTGGAGGATTACATCAAAGGATGTCCTGTGTGCCATGGCCAAGACGCATCCCCTGCAAAGGCTCAGGGTCTGTTACAGCAGGACATTGCTTTTACCTAGTGCCCCCCTGGCAAGTGCGATTTAATGGATTTCATTACCATTGACCTGCCTCCTGAGTCAAGTGCTGCTGCATAAACGGGTGATTTGACTGTGGTAGATTTATTCTCGAAACAAGCCCACTTCTGATATTCCATAGGCTTCTACTTCCCACTGCCCATGAAATTATTGAACTGTTCATGTTGTCTATCTATCGCTTTTACATTCGCTCCCTAAGAAGTTAATTGTAATCAAGGAGTATGTTTGTAGGTCTTGTTTCTGGAGTGGCCCTTGCTCAAATTGTTGGGGTGGAGCAGGGGGTCTCATCTGCTTTTCATCCACAGACCGATGTATATGACCGAGATCCCAACAGACATTGGAACAATACCTCTGGTGTTATGCCACCTATCAGCAAGATAATTGCTGGACCTTGTTGCCCTATGCTGAATATTTTACACAACTCTGTTCATAGTAGTACACAGGCAAGACTCCATTTGAGGTGGGTTCATGGCCAGTCAGCACCCCCCCTGCCTCTATTTGCTGCTGTCAGTTGCTTCACCTTCGCGACCTGAACTCTGTTGTGATTGATTCAATCTGTGGCTCAGCAATGGCCAGGGATCCTTCGTGCCCTTAATGTAAGGCTAGGGAGGCCTACAAGCGCCAAGCCAATAAGCACAGGTGTGATTTCCCGTTGGTGGTGGGAGACATGGTCTATTTGTCCACTAAGAATTTCCATGCTAGAGCCTGCACCGTAATCTCCAAGCTGAGTGCAAATATGTGGGCCCCTTTAGAATTATCAGGGTCATTAACAAAGTAAATCAATGAACTGGACTTTTTTGCCTAAAAGCCTTAAGTAAAATTCACCCTGTGTTTCTATTGCAGCTTGCTGAAGAAAACAAGTTCCCCGGATGTCTTTGGTGCATCCAGAGATGAAAGTGCCTCCTCCGGACTTCTGGATTGATGGTTCCAAGCATTTCTCATGAACTGTCTGATATTCTTGACTTCCTCGTGATCTATCGTGAATCAGCTTGCAGTATTTGGTCTCCTGGAAAGGTTGTTTGCCTGGGCAGTAACTCAATGGATTCGGCGCTAACAATGCAAAAGCTTTTCTCCTTGGCCTTATCAATAAAAAGGTTTCCACTCTAACATTGCCCAAACAAGCCAGTGTGGAGGGTAGCAAGCCTTTAAAGGAGGCAGTATGTCAGGAGGCTCATATTTAGGGGTTTGCTTTTGCTGCCTTACGCTCACTGTGGGGAGGGGGTTAAAGGGTTAATGCTGTTTTTAACTGTCTCTTTCTAGCTTCTCTTGGGAAGTCTAAGCAAATCGCGAGGTGTCTTCGAAGGTCACGGCCTGCGCTCATGCCTCCCTCGCCATCTACATGCATTCTCTGAGGAGCTCTCGTTCCCAGGGGGGGAAGGGCTGGCCTGGGTGCTTTTAAGTGCTGTGTGAATTGGAGTTCATCATTCTCAGCTTTGCTGTTTGCAGATCCATCTTAAAATAAAACTGCTGTTTTTACAACACGAGTTTGTCTTTTACTGGGGGTTCTGACAAAGAGACCGTGACAGAACAACAAGGACAGCTGGGGCTGTGCTTGCACTGTGGGGAGAGCGACCATTTGATCACGACATGCCCAAAGAGAGCGGCTGGTCAAATGGGTGGGTTACCACCTTGAGGCCCCATGCAAAAATCTACCTCGGGGAAGAAGCTGGCCAAACATAAGCCAGCCATTGGAGAGGGGATGATGATGGGAGCCCTTGAGTCAACAGATGAGGCCTTGATGAAAGAAACATCCGAGAGTGGGACCTGTGCCGAGCTGGCAGGAAATGACAGCAACCTGGCCTCCATAGTGCCAATGGGCAGGTCAGAAAACAGGGTGCAACCTACTGGGTGAGTGTGATTTCCACCCCTTTAGTACCACCCCTGACCTTAGTAAATGGGGCCAAAGGGAACAAAATGACTGTGAGGGGCCTAATTGACACAAGGTGTTAAAAATGCTTAATGCACACCACGGCAGCTGAGGGGCTGGGACTTGTTTTAGCTCAAACAGTTTGAGCAGATGGATGGGCACATAATGCCCGCCCCCCGACTGAACTCATGCTAGTAGGGTGAGGAGCCCATTGGGAAAAACTGCAATTCATAATCGTAGCAGTCGGGAAATACCCCATAGTGCTGGATATGACTTGGCTGACCAAACACAACCTGGAGATTCAGTGGAAGGACAGACTGGTACGGTTTGGCTCACCCTCCTGTATGTCACATGATTGGGCCCAGCAGACAGTGTCAAGTCCCTGAAAGCCTACGGAGCTGCCGCCGCCCCCCCCCCCTTGGCGGTGATGGTGGTGGAGGAACCGCTGATCCACAAGGAATACTGAGATTTGGGGATGGCCATCTGTCCGGAGTGCTCTGATTATGTGTTCCTGCATTGCAGCGGGTTGGACTTGATGGCCCTTGGGGTCTCTTCCAATTCTATGATTCCCTGCAGGTGACTGGAAATGTGCCGCGAGCATTCATTATCACCTTCCAAGTGCATTTCTTCACCTCAGAATATCCTTGGTGTGTTAATGTAACCTGAAACCTACAGACCTGACTAAGATCTACATAAGCTAGAAGGGGTAACTAGTACTACAGCTGCTTATAAGGCCCCAAGGCTCAATCCCCAGGTGAAGAACCTTCATCTTACACCAAAAGCTCATGCCTCTGGCGAGGAGGAGTCTTAGAGTTCCAAGGCTCACATCCCCAATCTCTCAACAGCCACAGCAGAGGGCAGGACTGGCAGGCAACCCCCCAGGCAAACAAGCCCTCCTCACTCAGAACCCACCAGAAGCCCTGCTCCAGCAGGCCCCAAGCACCCCCTCACCCTCACACACTGTCCTCTCTCACAGCAGCCTCAGTCCAGGCTCCCCAGCAAAGCTAGCACTCACCTTGCCTGCAGCTGCATGTCCTGCTCTGTCTCTCAGCCCAGCTGATTCAATTCTGCCTCTGGCAAGTAGGAGCCCTACAATTCAAAGGTTCCTGGCCCACCCCTCTCAACAGCACCATGCTCTCGTCTACTGCATTAGGTAGATCTTCAGCTCCTGAAACACAGTTCTGCTCCAGTAAAGGCAAAATGAAAGCTGGTACAATTCTGAACATTCAATCTGGGTCCAAAATCAAGCAGTTCACAAAACCAGGGAAGTCCCCCCCCCCCCCAGCCTTCCCTGTCCCCCAGCTTCTCAGGCCCTGCCAAGCCACCGAAAGCGTGCCCATCCCACTCAAATTTCACCACCTGACAAGTGGTGCTTTTGTTGTAGATATTTCAGCCAAGTTTCAATTTTGGGGGCTTCTGGCTCACCAGAGAGATCCCATGGGATCCAGAAGTGGTGGTTGTCTCTTCATTAGGCATTTATTAAACTGAATCAAGCAAGCCACTTGATTTTCACAGGTAGGAAACACAGAGCCCATTCCTAGGGTTACCACTGGTCTAGGTGAATCCTAGAGCACTCCCTAATTAAACCTGCTGTCTAGAACACAGAGAACAATATGGCTGCTTTGGATGATGGACTAATTAGCATTATACCCTCCCCTCCCCAAATCCCACTATCCCCAGGCTCCACCCCCAAATCTCCAGGAATTTCCAAACCCAGAGTTGGCAGCCCTACACCATTCCACATGCTACTTCCATTTGCCTCAATAGTTTTTTTTAATTTGGGTTTGGTAAGAACGATTTGAAGTGTGAGATTTCCCCCTTGCATCTATGTGCCAAATGTGAAGGGACCCTTTCCTACTGGTTGCTTTTTCCCTGTTTCTTTTGCATAAATGAGAACCACTCACTGCAAAGGAGTTAGTTTGCCAGAGGTGTAAGCTGTTGGTTCCAGCTGAAGGGTGGGAGCCAAAGGCCCGGCTTGCTGCCTGCAACTGGAGGAAGCTCTGATTGGACAGGAGAGGGAAGGAGACGCCAGTTGTGTCCCTGGGACCCAGGACTAACACTGACAATGGACTAAAGCAACACCTGATGGATAATATTGATTTAACATATCCCAAGTTAGCCCTGGAGTGTATTATGACTTCTCTGGGGATAGTAGCATAGAATCATAGAAACATAATGCTGTAAGGGACCTTCAGGGTCATCTAGTCCAACCCCCTGCACAATGCAGAAAGTTCACAACTACTCCCAGTGAAAAGCAAAAAACCTCCAGAAAAATTCCTCCCTAACCCCAAAGTGGCAATCAATTGGCATTACCCTGTGTGCACAAGATAGGGCCAGAAGAGCCAAGGACCGACTCATACATTCCTATTCTCCCTCTCATGATCTGCCTAAATTCACCAAATTAGCCTTGCTGTCAGATGACCATCCAGACTCTGCTTAAAAATCTTAAAGCACGCTAAGCTTTAGGGGTCTCCTAGTGGTTTGGTGGCAATTTTAGCTGAGTTAGGATGCTTGATGAACATCCTATTTCAGTGCAGATGAGAGTTGGTAAATATGGGCTGGTAAATCAAGGAGAGGGAATCTTCAAAGATGGTCAGTGTGGCGGTCTGGGCTGTGGAACCTCCCCTCCTTCCCTAACCTGGGTGTTCTCCGGCCCAGTCCATGATTCATCCACTTGGCCCAGGGGGCCAAAAAGCAACTTCGTCCACAGGGCGGCTACTCCTAGCCACCACTCTAGTGAGGGTTTCCCCACTCACCCTGTCCGTTATCCCACTGCCAAAGGGGGGTTAAGCCTCTGTCAAGGCTGAGGCGGCGCCCACCACACCTCCCCGCTCTGAGTCTTCCCCGTGTCCCCCTCGTCTCCCCCTTCTCCTCACCGTGCGTTTCCTCGCTCACCCCTCGGGGCATTCTCCCCCTTGTCCCTTCATGCCTTCTCCCTCATCTCCCGGTCTGCCCTCTCTCCTGCCTCCCCGTTCCGTCCCTCGCACTCCCTGTTTGTTCCCTTTCTCCCCTATCTATCTCTTGACCTGGACCACTCCTCCTCCTTCCTTCTCCACAAGCTGTCCCTCCAGCCTCCCTCCTTCCCTCTCCTCAACTTTCCTCGCTTCCCCCCCCTCTCCCAGCTGTCATCAGTGGCTCATCCCAGCCACAGTTGGCCAGGGCTCCAGCTCCGCTCGACTCGGGCCGGGCGAATCGTGCTGCTGCGGGGCCTCCTCCAGTCATGGGTGAGGCTCCCGGTGTGTCCTGGCGGGGTCTGCCGCTTCTTCTGGTGCTACGGGTGCCCGGGTGCCATCTTCTGGGGGGCTGGGGTGTTGGGGAGTCCAGGCTGGGGTGCCACCCCGTAGCCCAAGCTTGGACAGTCAGTATTATGGAGAAATGCTTGCTGCTAGTCTAATCTCCATCTAAAACATCCAATAAGGACCCCAACTTTTTTCTGCATCTTTAATATTGTGCAGTACCAGACCAGTGAGACAGAAAACTGCACTGCTGTCTTGGTTGTGATAGGAATAGAAAACTGATCAGGATTGTGTAAGGGAGACATAGTGGGAAGAAGCAACATGGTGCATCTGTCACCCTTAAATCCACCTGGTTCCTCCTGAAGCAGAGAAAGCCCTGCCCTGCAGTTCAGCCGGAGCAGAGAAGCCAATACTCCTCTGGATGGGCTTTCAAAGGGCCACTCCCCACTTACCTCCTCTGTGTGCAACCGCGCAGCGACCCCACTAGAAAAGCCTCCGTGGCTTTTGACCACGGAGACATTTGTCTCCCACTGCTCAGGCTCCCGGAGCACAAAGCCTTCGAAGCAGTGCCCTTCGCCCCTCTCCTCCAGCACTCGGGGGTCCTGCGGCTGCTCTGCACGTCGGGCAGCAGGCAAGGCACGCCGGACCGCAGCCACAGGCGCTGGTGGTGCACCAGTCCCGGCCAGGGAGCTTGGCCGCCGGACCGGGCGACACGGGAGGCTCCCGGCAAAGAGCCACCTTTTTTGTCGCCGTCCTCCTCCTCCTCTCCCGCCACTAAGCTCAGCTCGTCGCTGAGACCTGCCGTGGCAGCTTCCTCCCAGGCCAGCAGCAGCAGCAGCCACACCTTCAGCTCCAGCAGCGCCCGGAATTTGCCGCTCTCCACCCTCCTTGCCGCGGTTTTTTTGAAAATGCTGCTCTTTCTTGAGGACCTAATTTGCCGCGCGGCAAGGAGGTGGGAGAGCAGCACATTCCGGGCAGCTGCGCAGTGGGCGCTGGTGACATGGGGAACGTCAAGGATCCCCGTGTCTTTCAAAGAGGTGACCCCGGGGCTTATGGTGAGTGGGGAGCGGCCCAAAGGTAGGGAGGCAAATGCCGTCAATCAAAATCTAGACTAAGCCCCATTAATGCTTCAGCAAACCCAACTGATAAAAACAACAGCAGTCCAGAATTCTTCAGAAATGACTGGTTTTCACAATTTCAAGAGGCAAGAGGGTGGGAGGATCTGTGCGGGGAAACAGTAGCATAGCAGGAAATCTGACAGAGCCATCTCCCAAACCGAAGAGTCAGCCGGTGTTTCTGTCAGGATGGAGCCTGACCAGTGGCCGGGGGAGGGGGACCCACCCTCCTGGGGCAGGGACCAGCTCTGCTACTCCCCCCTCCCTTCCTTAGCATTAGACTGATAACCAGGAAGTGCCATGGCCCTCCTAAGTGTGATGGTTCCTGCCTTTTGTGTTAATGTTTTGTAATTGAATCACTGTATTGTTTCCTTTGTTTCTATGTTGCAACTGCAGCACATAGGCTGGCGGGGCTGGGCCCAAGGTTGTGGGGATTTCCTAATAGCAAGCCTTTATTGGCATAGACCACAGTACAACAATAATAAAAAAAGGATTAAAAACATATACAGTACAGGAAATAAATGTTAAGTCGAAGAAAATCTACTGGTGTTTAGTAATTTCCAGGAGAAAGTCTGCCACTATCATACAGAGAGGACCAGGATTGTCCAATAAGTAATGTAATCTAAATAAATCAGGGAGATCGGGTAAATGTAAAGGTGTAAGATTCACATACTTGTATCTGATTTCCTTGAATCTGAGACAGTGTAGTAATTGGTGGGCCAGAGATTCAACTGAGCCATCATTACACCGGGTACTGAAATCTTTTTAGCCTTTTTCTTGCTTGTTAAATCTTGCCATGTAACAAGGCAGAAGGGCATAACTTTAAACCTGGCATGAGGACATTATGGCTCTCCTTTGAGCAGGGTTTATTAAGCAATACAGGTAGTGTGCCAAGTGGCCCTGTTCAGAATGGGAGAGAAAAATACAGGGGGAGGACGTTTCTTTCTTTAAGCTTCGCGGTGATTGAGGGTAGAGAACTCTCTATCCAAATAGTTGACCTTTTAATTTCCCTATAAAGCTTCCTTGAATAGGACAAAGTGGGCAAAGTGAATCCACTGACATGTCCAATAGGAAGCCGTTTTTTCTTCAATTATGGAAAACCAGGGGTTGGAATGGGTGTCAGAGAGCAGACGTTGGACCAGGGAATTACAGTCCGAGAGAAAATGAATTTGCAGCCAGAATCTAAAAGCCCTCAGCAAAGGCTGAAGGCTGATTCCAAGGAGTTTGTTGACCTAACTCCAGACAAAGAGGCTGCACGTATTGAAAAAATAGGCATGCAATTTGAGGTGAGTCCAGTTATCTTGTATGAAAAAAATTTGGATTGAAGAGGAATTCAAGGAGTGGTTGCTAATATCTTGAATCCAAATTGGGACTCCGTAGAAGCAATCTTTGAGAGTGACTTTGGTATCATTGGAAAAAATTTGAGGGGCAGGAGGGATAAATGGAGTGGCCACTGCTGTAAAAGAAATGTAGTAATGCTGACATACTGTTAGGTGTGAAGCTAGGAGAGCAGCCTTCCGTTCTGGGTTGCCCATGAAAGGGTTGGGAAAGCTGGAGAATGACCGGAGAGCCAAGGTATTTATAGCAATTCTTAACCTGTTCAATTTGGGTTGCTTTTCATTGCCCATGTGAGCTTCTTAAAGTGCCTAGAGAAGACTTCAATACCTTGGTTTTTTTCCATAATGAATTGTCAGTCTGTTGGATTCACGGTGTAATCCCACACAGCTGTTTCTTCATTAAGCGGTGGGAGGGCCAACTCGGCAGGCAAGGGGTAAAGGCGCTGGATCGAGAGAGAAGGACAGCATCATCTGCATCGAGCAGAATTGATACATGGGATGTACCCAGTTTTGGGGCATGGCTGTTCACTGCTGAGAGAGCAGAGGGGAGGTCACTTAAGAAAAGATTGAAAAGAGTGGGGGCCAGGACGCAGCCCTGTTTGACCCCTTTGGAAATTGAGATACTGTCTGTCAAAAGGCCTTCGTGGGAACAGTTGTTCTGGTTTTTGTGTGCAGTTGCCTAATTAAGAACAGGAGTCTGGCATCAATGTTGAGGGCAGCCAGTTTTTCCCAGAGAAGTACTCTTGGCACAGAGTCTAAGGCAGCCTTTGAATCGATAAAGGCAGCGTAGAGTTTGTTATCTGCATTGATTGAGTATTTACTGGCTAGGTGTATTAGCACCAAGGTGTGGTCCAGAGGAGATTTCCCCTTGCAAAAGCCTATTTGTTCAGCCCCCACTGCACCAGAGTGGGAAAGCCACAGCTGAAGTTTCTTCAGTAACAATTTAGCATAAATCTTCCCTATCACTGAGAGGAGGCTGATGGGGCAGAAGTTGGTGGGTTCTGAATGACTTCCTTTTTTATGAATGGGAAACACAGTCACAGACAGCCACGTCCTGGGTAGGATACCTGAGCTGTTTACTTGGGTAAAAAGAGTGGCCAGGATAGGGGCCCACCAATCAGTATGAAATTTCAGAATCTCTGGAAGTATAGAATCAGGGCCAGGGGCTTTCCTTCCTTTGAAGTCCTCTAACAGCTCAACTACTTCTTGAGATGAGACAGGAGGCCAACTTGGCAAATCTAAAGGGATAGGTGAAGGAGATCCATTGCTTAAAATATCATCATTAAAAAGTTTGCTAAAATAGTCATGCCAAATATCAGGGGTAATACAGGTAGGGGTAGGAGGTGTAAAGGATTCAATGGTGTTGATGAGAGGGGCAGCCGCCTGGCCTTGACTACATTCCACAGCCCGGGCGATGGGCCAGCTTCTCTGGCGGAGACCTTATCTCTGCGAGGGAGATGAGACCTCCGTTCCCATGGGAATCCGGGAGGGGAGATGGGGAATTAGGACAGAGTTATAACCCGCCTCTCTCGTTTCTGGCGGGGAGATCTTATTCCTGCACACTGCGTGTAATTTCTTTGAGCTTCTAAGATGTCTGGAATAAACTCCTTGGGGTCTTTTTACTTTTACCAAAGAGCCTTTTATTTCTACTATAGCACCTATGGAATTCCTTACATTGTGGTGCAGGAATCACATAATTCATCTATATTCCTAAGTGCAGTGGACCTCTCGGTGCCTGCGGCATGGAGAGGTTGGATGTGTTTCTGGGAAGATGCGGTAGCCCCCCAAAGAGGGCTCCGTCCTTTCCCTTCTGGATCTTTTGGAGGAACCGGAACAGGGAGAACGGGTCTCGCTGGTGACTCCTTTCCCGTCCTCGTATCAGCACGGAAAGTCTCCCTTTACTCCGCTGAACGTAGGTGCAGGACGTGAAGAGCGCACCTTCATGGAAAGGACTTCTTACATGAGTCGCTTAGAAGCATGTCTATGGATCGAGCAGCCTGTGGATCGGATCTCTACCCGTTGCATGGGAGTTACACAAAACCTCAGATGCAACCTGTCACGGAGGGAGACGGGCTCTGACCACCTTCATGCGGCAACCCAGGAGTCCCAAATTGAAACGCATTCCTGGAGCTCAGTCATTTTGGTGATGTTCTAAAGAACCACCGTGGCTTAGACAATGCACTGGGGTCCCGTCCCTCAAAGACCACACCCGGTGACACTGGGACTCATACCACGAGGATTGGGAGGAGTATCCGTAGGCCACTGGAGCCTTCCTCGACATCCGGACCCCTGGATCCCGGGAGCAGCTGGCTGCACACACCTGGAGATGCCCCGTGGAGCCACCCAGGTGGGACACGATGCCTGCAGCGTCCAGACGATGCAGGAGTCCGGAGAAGCCTGCCCCTCCCAGCCGGATCTTTGTTCACCTCTCCCATCCCGAAAGAGAGCTGGGATGAGGAAGTGGCCACTAGATGCTCCAAGAAGCATTTACGGGCCCGCGTGGAAACGCCAGCTATGCGCGTAGAAGAGGAACGGGAACAGCTGCAGCAAGAGCGTGAAAACCTGCAGAGAGACCGGGAGCAGCAGCCGCTAAAGAAGTCCAACTTCGAATTGGACCGCAAGGCCAAAGAGGCGCTCCAACGGCAATGTATGCGCGCAGAATCTTATCAGTCCATGATAAAGTCCTGGAACACTCAAACTGAACTTGGCGTACAGCCAACACGAAATTGATGTTCAGGCGCTTTATGCATTACACAGCAAGTGAAGACTTACTGCAGCTGTTCAACGGGACCCGAATCTGGGCTAGAAATTGGCGAGCTTTTGCATGCGCATTCAGGATGCATTAGACTCGGCAAGGAGAGAGCTGGCTGCCTTGGAGAGGGAACTGAAGAAGCTAACAAGGACCAGGACAGCCCAAGTTGGAGTCTCACGCTGTCACAGGTACAGCCGGGCGCCAGAGGGGCGACGCTTCGCTGGGTCCAGCCACCTTCCAAGGACCGGCTCCCACCGGAACACCAGCTGCACCGGGCGCTGATACCTCCACCGCATTCCTAGCCCCCCCCCGCGCACACCGCTTTCGCCCCAACCCGCTCAAACCTCCGCGAACTCATGCGGGCTTGCTAAGGGCCGTGGAGAGGGGCTACTACAGGCCCTCCCAATACCTGCCTCGCTTCGGATGGGACCGCTTCCAAACTTCCCTACTTCATCTCTGTAAACTCGATGCCCCACATGGAGGACTAAGCGAGGATTTACACCGGTCTGAGCTAAAAAATACCGGGATTAACGTGGCTCAGTCCTGGGATGGGGCAGCAGCAGCCACTGGTTTGTGACTCTTTTGAACCTGCAAGATGAAGACTCTCGCATCGTACCCGTGCATTCCTCCAAGCCTTGAGGGGCTCGCTTCCAAGATCCAGGTGCGGAAAATGAAGCTATCCCGCATCTATTTAGCGAGGCAACCGCCTGCTTGCAGAATATGCCCGCGGAATTTCGTGTAAGTATGCTCGACTCCCTCCTGAGTGGCCTGAGCGCATGAAATGCTAATACTTCTCGGATGCTGTCGACGGTAAGCTGGCGTGGAACGGTGTTTTTAATTCGGGTCCCCTGCACTATTGCTGATTGGATTGCATTGGGATCCCAAGTGGCGTCTCGCTTGGATGCACGCTCCAGTGCCGGAGGCCGCCTAATACGCGTAAAGACGGCCACTGCGTCCACTAAGCCAAGCCCAGCCGGGCCTCTACCGAGACCACCTCCGGGAAAGTGCCGGGCATGCGGGCCACTGGGTTATTGTGTCTTTACTGCTGGAGAGGTCCCGGTCATCTAGCCGCCAACTGCCCAAAAAAACAGAAGCCAACCACTCCGGGCCGCGCGCCACTCCATCTGCCAAGCCACCAGCGCCAGGAAATCAGGGCCGCCTCCCCTAAACGGGCTCGTCCTAAAGCAGTCATCGAAGGCGACCCGGAGGAGGGGAAGCAGCTGTTTGCCTTTCTTCAGCCCCAATGGACATGCCAGGTTGCGACTCCAGACAGCGGTGAGTGAAGGCAAAGCGGCTCCCCATTAAGCAATCCAAGCGTTTCTTGGCCAACCCCGCTAAAGCATACTTTCATTATTATAGCCTCAGCCCTTGTGGATTCTGGCTGCTCCTATTGTTTAAATCTCTCGCGGCCCCCAGGTGGCGGAGGGAGCTAGGTCTAGACCAAGTCCCCTTGGCTACAGCCCATACCTTTCACTCCAAATGGACGGCAGTCCTCTCGGGGAAGCCGAAGGACCGGCCCAGTTCAAAACGCATGGCTGAGTTCATCCTCGGCTCGCCGTAATTCATTGGGGAGAAAATTAGTTTTATTCTGGGCGCCAAGTGGCCAAACACTCCATAGTTCTTGGAGCATGCCATGGTTGTTGTTACATGAACCAAAAATTCCTTTGGAAAGAAAGTGATCTTGGAATTCACTGACCCTCTCCCTCGCGGGGAACACATGAATTGGGGGGAAAACTTCTGACTTCTCCTGGGACACACTCCCCTCCCTTAGCTTACATCAGCCATTGCTTCCCGATTCTACCGCCGCATCCCACCGGGGCGTACTCACAAGATCTAGAAGCTAGAGTATTTCAGGGAGCAAAGAATGCTGCATCAGTTGCCACCCCATAGAGACACAATTGACTGCAAAATCGTAATACAGCCAGGGGCTTGAACGCTGCCCAAAGGTGCAGAATTCCACCGTATATGAGTCCCCAATGAGGAGAAGGAACTTCTGCCTTCTTAGGACAAGAACCCTTTCGGCTTCGCTGAGGTTTGCATCGGGCGGGCTACCAAACACACACATGCTGCTCCTGTATTGTTTGTAAAAGAAAGATGGGTCTTTACTGTCTCTGCACAGATTACCGTAGGGTCTCAATGCCGCAGTCTCCCTGTCCAATAAATACCCTTTGCCTTTAAATCAAGGACCTTTTAGACGCATTGGGCAAAGGGACGCATCTTTACTGAAGTTGGACTTGAGAGAAGCTTTACTACCAGGGTCAGAATTGCTTGGAAGGCTATGAACACTTGGACTGCATTTCTAACACAAAGTTTGGACAGTTTGAATACTTAATAATGGCCACCATTACCGGGTTAAGTGGGGCCCCCGGAGCTTTTGTATATGGGTCTCCTTATCAACGTAAGTTCTCCATGGATTTATTGTACCAAGGGAGAAGTTATTGTACCTCTAGATGACGTTTTAATTTTATTCACAAAACCATGGGAGGAGCATGAAGCATTGGTTCGGGAAGTATTGGAAACGCTTTGCTCAACAACTCCCTCTTTGCCAAACTCTTTCCAAGTGCTGTTTCCACCCAAACCTCTATTGGACTATTTGCCGGTTACCCGAATCTCGCGCCGAGGGCCTACCGCTAAATGGATCCTGCTAAGATTGATCGCGGTCCTCCAATGGCCAGCCTCTCACCCAACCGAAAAGAACTCCAATCTTTTCCTGGGGTTTTGCTAATTTCTATCGTGGACTTTATACCCCAATTCGCTGAACTGACTCTCCCTCTCACAGACCTCTTACGCATCTAAGGGTAAAGATCCACTGTCCGCCAAGCCCGGGCCATTCCCTTTCCCTGGTCTGAAGAATGTCAGGACAGCCTTTCAGCTTTTACAAAGTCTGCTTTTACCACCGAACCTATCCTAAAGCACCCTGTCCCAGATCTCCCGCTTGTGGTTCACGTGGATGCCTCGGACAAAGCGCTGGGGGCAGCCCTGTTGCAGAAATAAAGATGGTAGACTGGTTCCGTGTGCTTATTTATCAAAGAAATTCTCCGGTGCTGAACTCCAACCTGGACTGTGGGGGGGATAAAGAGACTGCGGCCATTAAAGTAGCACTCTCCACTTGGCGGCACTCGGCTGGAGGGGGGGCTAAACTTACCCTTTCAAGTTTGGTCGGATCACAAGAACTTGGCCAGCCTTCCCTCTCCACCCCCCTCAAGATCGTCCGCTGAAGCAACTTCAAGTAATGTATTTCTTTTCTCGCTTCTCTTTCACGGGTCCATTTTTTTTTTCCCTCGGAAAAACCAATAAACTAGCTGATGCTTGCTCTCAAGGGCCTACCCGGGGAGGGGGTGGAGCCAGCTTTCACGGAAGGACATTCCTTCCGGGCTGCACTGTTCTCTCCCCCCTCCCAATTAGGGCTAGCTGTCACCCCATCTCAGACATCCACTCCTCCCTTCTCCGCCTCATCTCTCCCAGCCTGCTGGTCTCTCCGCTTTCCTCACGTGGAACTTGAGGAGGCTGAGGCGTACGCCAGGCCTGCCGGCCCGGAGGAAGGCGCACTCCCACCATTGCGCTTTGGAGAATGGCGTTTGGCCGGCAGAGGGGGGATTGTTGGTAATGCGTGCCTCCCTCCCTCCGCAAGCAGGTTCTCGAGGCTCTGCCATGATGCTCGCTTCGGCCGTTGGACATTTTGGCTTCCTAAAAACTCTGCATTTGGCCCGCCTGTCAATTTCTGGTGGCGCGCGATGCGCAAGGACATTGAAGACGTATATTAAAAGGTTGCTCTGTTTGTGTAGAAGCCAAGTCCGTCCCTGGAAAGCCTCCTCTATGGGCTGTTGGAAACTCTCTCCTCCGGTGTGGCCTCCCGCCCCTGGGCAGTCATCTCCATGGATTTTATTTACACAGATTTGCCAGAAAGTCATGGCAACACGGTCTTGTGGGTGGTGGTGGACTTATTTTCTAAACAAAGCCCATTTTTATTCCACATGTGCTTCCCATCCCCTCCGGCCTCCTAAGTTAGCTTGCATCTGTTCATTCAGCATATTTCACCGCCTAAGCACTCCGCCCCAAGTATAAGGTGGTATCTCCGACCGCATGCCCCCAATTCATTTCAAAGTTCTGGAAAGCTTTTCTAGGGTTGTGCTAGGGGCCGCCCCGGCGGTTGCCGCCTCCTTCACCACGCTCACAAAGTGACGGTGAGTCGGTAGAAGAGCGTAACAGAACCCTAGAGCAGTATTTACGTACAAGCATTACACCAACTACCACCAAGACAATTGGTGCGAAGCTCATTCCGCTTATGGAGTACGCCTATAACAAATCGCGGTTCTATAGCAGTACAAAACCCCTTCGAAATTGGTACAGGTCTGGTTCACCGCCTCCTTTCCCACCGTTGCATAACCACCTCTTGAAAGCATTATTGGGATCCTCCAGAGTTTCAACAACAATGGGATTTCATCTCAATGGTCGAGGGGTGGAAATCGGATTCCAGACTGCTCTTACAACAGGCTAAAGACTCCCAAAGCTGCCGTAAGCGGATAAGCAATCCGCTCGGATTTCCCTCTGCGTGTGGGTTTCTGGGTGTATTTGTTCACTGCAAAAATCCCAGAGACGTCGGCATAAATTTTCTAAATTAGGCAAAAGCATTAGGTGGGACCTTTTTCTTAGATTACTAAAGCATTCAATGATATGCCCGATTGGATTTGCCCTAACTCTCTTTAGTAACATTCATCCTGTCTTCCATTCCAGTTTACTCCAAGGAGAGCTCCCGTTTCCGAGCCTGCCTGGCACGACCAGCCGGAGAGGCCCCCACCGACTAATATTATTGATGGCCACAAGCATTACAAAGTGGACGCCATCCTGGACTCTCAAGGCTTTAATCGCAAACATCATCTTACAATATTTGAGTCTCTTGGTAACAAAATTCTCTCTTTCCGTTATAATCAATGGGTTTATTCCCTTCGAAAATATTGACGCAGCCCCGCCCCTTATTTCTGCTTCAACCGCGCCTCTTCCGCTTTCGCAAACCTGGGGAGGGTCTTCTTTAAGGGAGTGCAGAGTGTAAAGGATTCAATGGTGTTGATGAGAGGGGCAACCGCCTGGCCTTGATTACATTCCAGTTCATGCCGAGGGCGTGGGCCAGCTTCTCTGGCGGAGACCTTATCTCTGCGAGGGAGATGAGACCTCCGTTCCCATGGGAATCCGGGAGGGGGGATGGGATGGACAGAGTTATAACCTGCGTTTCTGGCGGGAGATCTTATTCCTGCCACTGCGTGTACTTGAGCTTTCTAAGATGTCTGAATAAACGGTCTTTTACACCAAAGAGCCTTTTATTTCTGCTTCTATGGAATTCCTTACAGGAGGCTTGCTTCGGTTAAAATTATTCAGGACAGCCCAGAGTAGCTTGGAATTATTAGAAGTTACTGCAGAGTGGAGATGTTCCCAGTGAGTGTTGACATGTTCCATATGGTTCTTCCTGATTAACTGGCGAAAGTTGTTCTTACAATTTATTAGTAGGACGAGGATATCCTGGTCTCCTGAAGCCCTAAAGTTTTGATATAAGGAGCGAATTTGACTATTGTGCTCCATGCACTCTCTATCAAACCAAGGTGTTCTCTTTCTGTTTTTGCTGGGTTTCTGGTTGTGGGGATTTAAGATCTATCCCTTGCCATGTGGCCTAGAAATCGTCTATCTTTCGTTATGCCTTGATGTCCAATAAAGTCTATGGCTATAATCCTACAGCTTGCTTTATTCTGGGACTGAGGTCTCACAGTTTCCACAGAGCACCAGCTCCCTAAGTTTGCAGCCGGACTTTACAGCAACCTGCAGACATCCAGCATGACACTATAAATACAGTCAACCAAGGCTGTGGTCACCCATGCTGCCATGACCCATGATGTTTCACAGATGTTGCACAGATGTGTGGAGAACCAAAAGGCAGCTGGAAAAGGGTATCTGCCCTTTTTATCTCAAGGGGGTCAGTGCAGCAGGCACCCAGAGCACTAGGGTGTTTAGCTGACTCCAGGGATCCTCATGGCATGGGACGTGAGACATGGGACACGAATTCTTGCTGGCAACCAGCTTCTTGTTTTACATGGGGAGGAACCAAAGCCCGTAATCAACCTGCAGCTGCCCTGCTCTTTCTGTCATGAGTTGGGTGGCTAAGGAACTTCCACTTCAATCCGATTTGTATCGGAGGTAGATTATTATACGAATGGCCACTCAGAATAGGGCAGGGCCCCCCAGTGCTTATACTGTTCCCTGCAAGAGCAGATCGAATGCAATGAAAGTCATAAAGCTGCTTCAACTGGTGGAAGCCTCTGCTTTGGTGGCAGTGGCCACAGTAGTTGCGTCACATTGGCTGCAGACTTGATGAGCGCCCACAACATTTCCTGTCTAGGCGGACAGGTCATGGGCAGAAGACGGAGGGACCAGGTGCTCCACATTAGTGTACCCTCTGCACAGCTTCGGGTTGCCAACCTCCAGATGGGATCTCCTGGAATTACAACTCTTTTCCAGAATACAGAGATCTGTTTCCATGGAGAAAACGGCTGCAGTGGAGGCTGTGCTGCACGGCATTAAATACCACTGAGTTCCCTTCCCTCTCTAAATCCCACCTTCCCCAGGATCCATCCCCAAATCTTCAGGAATTTCCCACCCCAGAGCTGGCAACCCTACAACATGCTGTAAAAAGAGAGAGGGCATTTTTTCTTAAAATATTTGCAAAGGATTTTTAAAAAGCATACTACTGCTTGCAAATCAGAAAATGTGTCTCCCACTTCAGCCGGGTGAAAGGCAGCCTGGGGAGGCAACGCACAGACCACTGCAGCCTTCTGGTCCTAGGCATGCCAGTGAGTGCTGGAGGTGACTCAGATCAGTGGCGTACTGCTGATGGGGACATGGGATATCTCATGTCCCCGGGTGCATGCCATTTTGTCGTTTGGAGGGGGTTGCCTGGCATCCCCCACATGACAAAACAGCGAGCACCTGAACTGCACGCTGCTGACCCCCCCGCCTTTGTGCAGGTCAGCTCCCAAGGGCATGGGGAGGACAGGAGGTCGCCTGCAGGGAGACTGGGGGGCGGGGTTCGGTGACGGGTGGCCCAGGCAGGCACTGCAGCACAGGCCATCCCAGGAGCCAAGGAGCCAGCCTATTACCATGATGTCTGTCTGAGCCACCCCCGTGCCCTGCCCATGCCCAGCCTCCTTGCTGGTTCCCATAAGTGGGGCGTGGGGGTGTGGGGAGCCAGGCAGGGGGCGCACGCCCAGGTGCCATTTAGGCATAGTACGCCACTGCCTTGGATCCACCCTGCATCTGGCCCTTCTTCTGGCATTTCACTGCTAGAGAGCTAAGAGGAGAGGCCTGCCGGCCTGAGAGAGTGCAGTCATGCTATTCATAATACAAAGCTTAGAAAACATTTCCAAACTCTTCCAAAAACAAATGCACACAGATATCTGCCTGAGAGCAGTTCTGGATGGTCCCCTGGCAAGAAGAGGCCTTTGAAGCCACTTCTGCATCCTGAGCTTGGAAACAAGCCCTAATATGTGTAAGGTTGTGATTTAGTTAGAGATGTTGGTTCGGCCTTGGAGGAGATTCCTCCGGCGTGTTGGGCTGCTTGCCCAGCGCAGGTGTTATCGCTTGCTTAACCTTGCTTTCTGTCTGTGTGAAACTGTGGGAATGAGTAATTGTTTATGTCCAGTTCTTGGCAGGAAGAGAGGCCCGTAAAAGCAGCTGCCTGACAAGGGGAGGGTTAGATTCTGCATTGCCTGTAGAGTCGATCATGAAAGCCAGCTCATTAAAGAACTATTAAGGTTACTTTTGGACTGGACCTTGCTGATTCCTTACATTATGCAGAATCTCACAATTTCTCCGGCGTAACATTGGATCCACACTATACCAACATTACCCGTCCTTGCTGAACTCTGATGTCTTTCAGCATGCAGAAGTTGGGATTTAAGGGACCGATGAATTCGGAATACGAGGATGAACCGGTAGCCCCCAAAGAGGGCTTCGTCTCCTCTCTCCCTGTATCTGCTCCGCCACTAGAGCCCACGGACACCATCTCCCTGGTTGCTCTTTCCAGGCTTCGGCTCAGCCGAAGCATGGCTTTTCTCCAACTGCAAGAGCAAGTGGATGAAGCCACCCTGATGGCTCGATGCACAGTGGCTACCGAATGTCTCAAGGTGCGCTGAGAGCCCATCGATCCGGGTGGTGGAGTGTCAATGGATCGGGCTCCGCCTGAGAGACACATCACCACACGCCAACATGTGGATTACAAACCAGTTATGCGAATGGTCACCGAAGAGATTGGTCTGTCAACCATTTATGGGGTTCCTCACTACCTCGAGGAACCCCCTCCCGTGCACCAGTGGCAAAACACCGGAGCGTGGCCCAAGACCACTGCCCGTGATGCTGCCATTCAGGAATCCATGAATTTCGGGTTGCCTGAACCGGGTGCAGCAGCAGTGCTTCGGGACGTGGAGGTGGAGGAAGAAGGCTTGATCGATCTGAGGCGAGGTTCTCACCTTCGCCTTTCGTTCGTGGAGGGTCTTGGGGATGAGGAACCAGAGGAACCGGCTGATCCACCGGGTGCCACCTCCTCCCGGCACGAGGACTTGGGATTGCCCCGTAGGGAATTAGACCCCTCTCTTCTCTATGCCCAGCACGAAGCCCTCGAAAAAGCTCAGCATGAATGGCAGGAGGCGCGTGAAGCCCTCATTGAGGACCGCCTGCAACAGCGGATCAGGTTCCAGGAGGAATTGGAACGGGAAAAGCAAGCTCTCCAACTACAGTTTCAACGGGACCGAGAGCAGCAAGAGAGGGAATTCTTACAGACGGCTGAGCAATCCAAACAGGATCTTCTTTGCCAAAGGCAAAGTTTGAGGGCGCTTCGCATTCAGGGTGATGTGGATGCTGCCATGCAAAAGGCTGAACGTTTGCAGCTACAGCACGAAAAGGAGGCCTTGGATAGGCAACGTGAGGCCCTTGCTCGGAGGGAACGGGATCTTATCATGCTTGAGGAGCAAAGGAGAGTAACCCAGACAGGACGACCACCATCCCTCCCTGCAACTCGCCCTCCACCTATGCCAGCGGCGGCGCTAGCGACTCGGGCCGCTCCTCGAGATCCGCCAGCACCCCCGCCTCCAGCTCCTCGGCCACCGCCTGCTGTGGCTCAGCCTGTTCCTGTGCAGCCTGTTCCTGTGCAAGCACCGATACCAGGTCGAGGGTACCTCAGACCACGTATCCTGGCCTGGTTTGATGGCACCGCTTCCAAGTTACCCTATTTTATTCTGCAGCTAGACGCCCGCATGCAGGAGTTCAATGATCTTTACAGTTCAGAAAGGGAGAAGGTTAGAGACATTGGATCCGTGCTTGATGGGGAGGCTGCCAAGTGGTTCGTAGAACTGTTTGAGTTGGATGCTGATGAGTTGAATTCCGTGGCTGAACTTCTCCAGGGACTTCGGCTCCACTTCGAGGACAAGGATGTGACTGACAAGGCCAAAAAGACCCTTAAAACCATCAAACAAGGTACTCGCTCATTTGCTGACTTCACCCGTCAATTCCGCGCAGCTGCCAGCAAGATTCCAGATTGACCTGATCGCATGAAATGTGAATATTTCTTTGAAGCTGTCGACCCAGAGATCCGTAAGTGGGCGGTTATGCATCGGGAGCCACGTACGGTAGCAGAATGGATCGAGGTCGGCAGTGCCATTTCAACTCGTCTTATGCGCTCTAAAGTGACACCGACAAAACCGCAACCAGCCAAGCCTGTCGGACCTCCAGTCAAGAAGCCTGCCGGTGGGGCACCGGTGCCTGAAACCACTTTGGAGCGTCGCCGCCGTCTGAGACTCTGTTTATATTGCGGGGAACCGGGGCACCTTGCCACCGCTTGTCCAAAAAACCTAAGGCTGCCGTTTCTGCCACTACACGCAAGCCCACCGCCAAGACCCCTCGCAAGTCTTTATCGAAGGCACCTCAGGGAGTTTCGAAAGCCTTGGTGGAGGGAGATGAAGAGGACCCCGAGGCCGAGGAGGATCCTATGGAAGCCGTGAGCCTTTCTTCTGCTCCTCCTGAGGATAATTCCCCTCCAGACGTGGTGAGTGAAGGAAGTGCCCCTATAACCATGATGACCTCCCTGGCTAACCCGGCAAAAAACACGCGCTTCCTTGCCCATGCCCTTGTGGATTCCGGGTGCTCCCATTGCCTTATGCGACCCCAAGTAACTGAACAGCTAGGGCTCAATTGAGTACTTTTGTCCAAGCCCATTCCATTCACCCAAATGGATGGCAGTCCTTTGGGGGGAGAGAGCCCCGCACGCTTTAGAACTGAGCCAGTGCTACTGCATTGCGCCGAGCACTGGGAGAGGCGCAGTTTCATCCTGGCTCCGGTGGCCAAACACCCCATAGTTCTTGGTATGCCATGGTTGGTAAACCACGAACCCACCATACGCTGGGGTTCACACATTGTTCGGTTTACTGACCCTCCCTGCGGAGACCACATGCAGGAAGGGGAGCCTCTGGACGAGCCCCACCTACCTGCTACCCCTTCTGTGCTCGAAGTCTCCCCCAGTCCCAATTTGACCCGGGTTCTTAATGACTATTGGGACTTATCCAAGGTGTTTGAGGAGGAGGAATGTGACCAATTACCTCCACACAGGGACACGGACTGTAAAATTACACCGGTCCCCGGAGCTAAGTTGCCCAAGTTGCCTAAGTTGCCACTCATTTATCGAATGAGTCCCACTGAAGAGAAAGAGCTACGTGCATTCCTGGATAAGAACCTGGCTCGTGGCTTTATTCATAGAGCCACTAAAAGTACTGCATCATGACCAGCCAGCACTTGTTTGCGTAAGGGAGCGGAACATACCAACATTCCCCCCTTTGCCAAACCCCACCCTTCAACGTGAGTAGGGAATCCGTGTCCTACGGAGAGACGGCCTGGTGTCCCACCTCCTGAAGTTGCTGTAGGAAGGGCGAGACTATGTCAGGGATCACTAGCGAAGGGGGTGGGCCTGAGCTGGATGTTTGGGATTGGGTTACTGCCAATCCCAGCTGTGACAGAGACAACACTGTGCGTGGTATGGCACGTAAGGACGGTTCCGCACCCTTGGGAAGACGGGAGAGCGCATCCGCTAGTTTGTTGCTCTTACCAGGGAAAAAATGGACAGAAAAACAAAATCTGGAAAAGAAATTGGCCCAACGCAGCTGTTTGGTGGACATTTTGGTGGGGGTAGACAGGGCTGCCAAGTTTTTATGATCCAACCAAACCTGAAATGGATGGACGGCCCCCTCCAACCAATGCCACCAAGTACTAAGAGCCTCCTTAATGGCTGCAGTTTCTTTATCACCAACTGTCCAGTTTAATTCAGGTCCGGACAATTTGGGTTTTTGAAAACGCTTCATCTTCTACGGTGTCAATTCTGGTGGCGTGCTATGCGCAAGGACATTGAGGCATACGTAAAGGGCTGCCCAACGTGTGCAGAGGCTAAGCCCATTACTGGGAAGCCCCATGGGTTATTGCAACCGATACAACCCGCCTCCCGGCCCTGGCAAATGATTTTCATGGATTTCATCACCGATCTCCTGGAGAGCCATGGCAATACATTTTTGTGGGTGGTTGTGGACTTATTTTCCAAACAGGTGCATTTTATTCCGTGCCCCACCATTCCATCTGCCCCCAAACTAGCCAGGTTGTTTCTTCAACATATCTATTGGTTGCACTCCTCTCCTAGTAAGATAATTTCAGACCGCGGCCACCAGTTCGTATCTAAGTTCTGGAAGGCGTTTTTGGAACTATTAGGGGCCACCCCCGCGGTCGCTGCCCCGTACCATGTGCAAAGCGATGGTCAGTCGGAATGGACCAACGGGACATTGGAGCAATATCTGCGTTGTTATACAAACTATCATCAAAACAATTGGTGTGAGTTATTGCCCTTTGCTGAATATGCCTACAATAACGCCATTCACAGCAGCACCAATAAAACACCCTTTGAAGTGGTGACAGGGCAATCATTCCCTCCATTTCCCCTCCTCAATGATCAACTGCTGCAGCCTCCAGAGTTTAAGGAGTGGATTCAAACCTTGGCGGAGATATGGAAGTCTGTGACTTCAGCACTCTCCCATGCTCAGGAAGCTCAAAAAATGCAAGCTGACAAGCACCGAGCTGATTTTCCTTTGCAAGTAGGGAAGTGGGTCTATTTGTCTACCAAAAATCTGAGGGATGTACACAAATATTCCAAACTTGGAAAAAAGTTCATAGGGCCTTTTCAGATTAAGCAGGTTATTAATAATGTGACTGCTCGCCTTGATTTACCTAATTCGTTAAGCAACATCCATCCTGTGTTTCATTCCAGCTTACTCAAACGGGCTCCAGATTCCGATGTTTGGCACGGCCATCCGGAGAAACCCCCACCAGTTATTATTGACGGTCACAAGCACTACAAGATTGATGCTGTCCTAGACGCCCGCTATTCCCGCAATCGTTTGCAATATCTGGTCTCGTGGGTGGGGTACCCTTCTGGACATAACCAGTGGATTTATTCTGAAAATATTGCTGCTCCCTCTTTGATTTCTGCATTTCATAAAGCATTTCCTCATAAGCCAGGGGGGAGGGGGCCTTCTTTGGAGAGGCAGAGTGTAAGGTTGTGATTTAGTTAGAGATGTTGGTTCAGCCTTGGAGGAGATTCCTCTGGCGCGTTGGGCTGCTTGCCCAGCGCAGGTGTTATCGCTTGCTTAACCTTGCTTTCTGTCTGTGTGAAACTGTGGGAATGAGTAATTGTTTATGTCCAGTTCTTGGCGGGAAGAGAGGCCCGTAAAAGCGGCCGCCCGACAAGGGGGGGGGGGGTTAGATTCTGCATTGCCTGTAGAGTCGATCATGAAAGCCAGCTCATTAAAGAACTATTAAAATTACTTTTGGACCGGACCTTGCTGATTCCTTACATATGTCAGATAAAGTGATCCAGCATGGGTGGCAGAGGAGGATTTCTAAAGAGCAGGGGGGCATGAGGGGGAAGGGCTGAGGGGCACAGCTGAATTGTGCACAGACCTTTCAAAGCAGCCCTTATTACACAGGGAGCAGCAAAGCCCAACCTCTGTGCTAAATCAACTTGTTGATGGGTGTGGGGGGTGGGTGGGCTTGCAAATAGCTCCAGGGGGTCCTCCCTCCATTCTGAGAACTGCTGTCTTTGCAGCACTACATATTCATGCCTGGCTGCTTGGGGTGTTGATGTTTCCCCCCTGCTTTGAATATACAATTTTGCTCTTGACAGTCTCTTAAAAATAGATGAAACACAAGTGATAAAAGAGATTTAGAATGGATTTCAGGGGCTGCTCTAGCTCTGCTTTTAATACCAGAAATTATTTCAAACATGCTGAGAATGGCAATGAAAGAGAACCGAGTGCAGAAACACGCCTCGTCAGCCACCCAGCCAAAGCCTCTGTCTGAAAACAGCACTGACGTTGCCATGTTAAAATGAATTTCCGAGCCCCCTCCCTTGCATGTCCCTGCTAAGGGACGGCTGAGGCTCCACATTCGGAAGGGTCCTGCCACACATTCAAGACCAACCAGATGCCACAGAATTCAGTCTCCCATGAGGCACCACTGCTCTTCCTGTGTGTGAGAGTGTGTGTGTAATAATTGGTAGCTTTTTACTGTGCTATCCCCCCTGCCCCAATTTTTTGGGGAAATTCTTACACCAAGAAGTTCTCATTGCTCTTTCCAGCCACTCAGTCTTTATTCTTGGCATCTGTGCCTGGTTCCCTTGATATGGTCCTCTATTCCCCCCCCCCCAGAAGGAATGTTTTCGTGTTTTGTAGACAACTCTTGGTTTTGTATATGTTTAGCACACACACACTCCCTGACTGCAATATATAACTTTAAGATGCACCTGTGCATTAATATCTAGTACCTCCACCCCATCCGTGCTAATTTTATATGGGAATATGACATTTTATAAGTTTTGAGGGTGTTATTGCTTTCAATTCTACCTAAACATTAAAATATTAAACCTAAAAAGAGATTCCACCTAAACATTAGGAAGAACTTCCTGATGATCAGGGTTGTTCGACAGTGGAATTCGCTGCCTTGGAGTGTGGTGGAGTCTTTTTCTTTGAAACTTTTTAAACAGAGGTTGGATGGCATCTGTCAGGAGTGCTTTGATTGTGTATTCCTGCATGGCAGGGGATTGGACTTAATGGCCCAACTCTATGATTCTGGTAGAGGCCATAGCAAAGCAGTCCCATTAAAGACATATTTAGATATTAAGTACTGACAGCTGCTTGAGGGCAACTGACTAGAAAGCTTTTTCAAACCACTTTGCAGCCCCAAGCATCCAAACAAACCCAGCGTATTTCTCCACAAGGACAAAGTGGAGATTTTCATGCTGTAAGGAACCTCAAAGGACTCGAAACAAAGGAACTGAGTTCAGTTCGTTTATTTCATAAACTTCAATGATCACATTACATGGGATGCGGATTCTGACTTTCCCGGGCTTCAGGTGTCGCTTTTACAGAACCTTCAGCCACCTTCCCCAAACGTCCCAGCAGTTTTCCCACAACAGAGCAGAAACAAGCTTCAAACACACAAGATAATCACAGCAAGGTTAAGGCCACAACCACCCCGGGCACGAAGCCCAGAACGAGGAATGCGTCAAGGACAGGCAGAAAGAGCAGAAACTAACCCCCACCCTTACACTCCGCCTCCTCCACGAAAGCCCCCTCTCCCCCTGGTTTATGAGGGAAAGCCTTATGAAAAGCAGTGATCAAAGGGGGGGGGCGTCAATGTTTTCAACATACACCCATTGATTATGGCCCGAGGGATTTCCCACCCAGGAAACCAAATATTGCAAACGTTTGCGTATGTAACGAAAATCCAGAATAGCGTCGATTTCGTAGTGTTTGTGGCCATCAACGATCACCGGCGGGGGAACCTCCGTTGGGTCGTGCCAAGCATCTGAATCTGGAGCCCGCTTGAGTAAGCTAGAATGAAATACAGGGTGAATATTACTGAGAGAATTGGGCAATTCCAATCGAGCAGTTACATTGTTGATCACCTGGGTGATCCTAAACGGGCCTATGAATTTCTTGCCTAGTTTAGAATATTTATGCACATCCCTAAGGTTTTTGGTGGACAAATAAACCCATGCCCCCACTTGCAGAGGGAAATCCATTCTATGTTTGTCTGCTTGTCTTTTTTGGGCTTCCTGCGCTTGTGAGAGCGAGGAAGAGAGGGATTTCCAGCCTTCAGCTAGAGACCGGATCCAGTCACCAAAGTCAGGGGGTTAGAGCGCATGATCAGGGAGCTGGGGTAATGGGGGAAACGAATGACCCGAGACCACCTCAAACGGAGTTTTATTGGTGCTGCTGTGAACCGCGTTGTTGTAGGCATACTCGGCGAAGGGAAGAAGCTCCGTCCAGTTATCCTGATGATAGTTGGTGTAGCAACGTAGGTACTGCTCAAAGCGTTCTGTTGGTCCGATTAGGTCTGGCGCGTCCACTTTGCGCGATGGGTACGGGGCAGCCACAGCCGAGGCCGTTCCCAACAACTCCAGGAACGCTTTCCAAAACTTAGATATGAACTGTGGGCCCGTCGGAGATCACCCTCTCCAATTTAGGCGCCGAGGGAATGGTGGAACACGGAACGAAGTGCGCCTGTTTGGAAATGAGGTCCACCACTACCCAAAGTACTGTATTACCATGGCTTTCGGGGAGATCTGTGATGAAATCCATGGAAATCACTTGCCACGGCCGAGCCGCTGGGGGGATTTCAGGATGGGCGTAGTAATCCGTGTCGCGGCTTACACCCAGGGATGGCAGCCTTAGCCTCTGCGCCGCGTCGGACACCCCTTTATGTATCGCGCCTCAATGTCGCTTGTGCATGAAGTGCCATCAAAACTGCCTCCTAAGTAGGTTAAGCGTTTCACCAAAAAATCCAAAGTGTCCCGCTTGTCGGGTGTCATGCCCAGCCAGTAGAACCTGCTTCACGAAAGGCGGTTGGGGCCGGTGCCAGCAGTCCCCCCGATCTCCACACTCTCCCCTTGTAACTGCAGGAGGGTCAAGATTCCTCTTTCAGAACCTCCTGTCGTCCGCCTCCTCCCGATGGCGGTAGAAAGCGGGGGGATACAAGCGTCAGGGATCTTCACGAGAGGGAATGTTTTGGGGAATTGTAACTTTGTCTGGGGGATCAGGTTACCGCCAATCCCAATTGAGAAGGTGTGAAGAGAATGAATTACGAGGGCATGAAGATGCGTAAGGAAGTGTCCATTTATTCCTGGGGAGAAGCCCGAGGATAGGGCGTCAGCTAATTTGTTACTATTACCAGGAAAAAAATGGACGAGTGAGAGGTTGGAATCTGGGAAAAAAATCAATCGCCCATCTCCAATTGTTTGTGCCAACATTTTGGGAGTGGAGTAGACAAAGCTGCCAAGTTTTTATGATCCTGACCATGAAACCTGGAATGGACGGCGGCGCCTACCAGCCAATGCCGCCATGCGTAGAACCAAAGCCTCTTTAATGGCTGCAGTTTTCTTTATCTCCAACCCGTCCAGTTGAATTCCAGGGCCTGACAGTTTTTTTAGATAAATAAGCACGAGGGTACAGAAGTTTGTTATCTTTATTTTTTCTGCAAGAGTGCTGCTCCTAAGGGGCTTTATCCGGAAGAGCATCGACATGCACGATGAAGAGGCGAAAGTAGGGATCTGGATTGTTCGTTTCAAGGAAAATAGGTTCAGTAGTAGAAAGCTGTCTTAAGAGCCTGAAACGATTTTTTGACACTCAGGGGACCAAGAAAGGGGAGCCCCAGGTTTCGACGCCTGGGGCCCCTTTCCTTTAGTCTTGCGCCAATAAGTCTGTGAGTTGGTAGAGCAAGCTTAGCAAATTGGGGGATAAAATCTTTCCCGATAAAAGTTCGCCAAAACCTAGAAAGCGATTGAAGTTCGCTTCACCACGGATTGGTGGGTATGCTCGGCCAAATTCACTACAGCTGCAACTTTTGCGGGGTCCATCTCCAGAGCCCTCCTGGAGAGATCCGATACCCTAGGTAATCCATGGAGGTTTAGGTGGAAAGCACATTTTGGACAGTTTTGCTTGAGAAGAAGGTTGAGTTATCGAGGCCAGGACGTTGCAACGCTTACAGCCCTGACTAAGCGTTCATGCTCTTCCATCGTTTAGCAGAAGAATTATATTAGAAGCGTCATCCAAATACACCACCACCTTAAACGTAAGAAAATCTTGTAGAGCGTCATTGATAAGTGACATAGAAAGAAGCCCTGGGGCGCCGGATAATCGAATGGCATTACAAGATATTCATACTGGCCAAATTTGGTATTAAATGCTGTTAAATGCTCAAGAAACCCTCAGCGAATTAGGTACTTTCATGGTAATAAGCCTCCCTCAGATCCAGTTTGGTAAAAATCGCCCTTTTCCCAAGGCATCGAGCAGGTCCTTGATGAGGGGGCCAAAGAGGTACATTTATTTGACAGCCGAAACAGCGTTGAGACCGATAATCAGTGCACACAGAGCCGTAGGGTTCCATCTTTCTTTTTTCACAAACAAAAGCAGCGGGTGCTCGCGTGGAGTGCTCTTGGTGGCTCAGTGGATGGGAAACCTTGAGAGCCAGATTCTTATCGAGAAAGGCTTCGAAGCTCCTTCTCCCTCGGCTGGGCTCATCCGATATAATTTCTACCTTTGGGGAGTTGTGCCCCTGGGACCAAGAGGATTTTACAGTCTGTGTCCCTATGGGGAGTTGATCGCTTGCTCCTGTTCTGCAAAGACTTTGGCTAGAGATCCCAGTACTGTTTATTACCCCGTTGGCGTGCAGGGAAGGAGGCGAGGGACAGAAGCGCTTTTGTTTTTTCGGACAGTTGGCTGCCATGTGGCCCCGAGCCCCCACAATATAGACAGAACCGAGACAGCGGCTCAGAGGTGGATTCGGCTGCACCCGGCAGATCCTGCACTTTCGCCTTCTTCGGTGGGGCCGGTGACTGTCGTTGCGGTTTGGCAGGAAGGTTTGGCGAGGAAGAGTTTGGCAGGAGGTTTGAAGTGGGCCCGGTTTTCCCCGTCTTGGAGCGATTAAAAGAGCCGGGACGCAATAAGATTGCCGGTGGTAATCCACTCCGCACTTAATAGTCTGGGGTTCACGCACCATCGCATGCCCAGGTGCAGATTTCCTCCTGCGACAGCGTCGTGGAAGTATTCACATTTCATGCATTCGGGCCAGTCGGGAAAGGGCTTGCTGTAATCGGCCAACCCGAATTGATTCAGGCGAACTCTGCAAAGGTTTTTGTTTCCCTGCTTGCAGGAAGTTTTAACAGTCTTGATGGCTTTGTTCACCTCTTCTGGATCTTGCCGATTAAGCGGAATAACCCTTGAAGTAAAAGGGCTGCCACGGTTTGCAGTTCAGGGGCCCCCTGCTACTTCATGCAACTCCACAAACACATTCTGCTGCATCTCCATCCCAAGCACCGGATCCGATGTCCGCGCGCACCTTCTAGAAGCCCGGACCTATAAAGAGTCATCAAACTCCAAGCATGTGTGCGTCGAGTTGCAGGATGAAATATGGTAATCTGGAAGCCGTCCCATCAAAACACTTGCCGCCCAGGGATGTGAGGGCGAGGAGTAACCCCTACCGGCTCTACCGTGGAACTGGGGCGGAACTTGTATCTGCCAGGTGGTGGTTTAGCGCCCTGGACCCGAGGCTGGAGAGTTTGCACGGGAGCAGGACTCTATGCTGGGAGTAGGGGCTGATGCGATCCGGCAGGCGATGGAGTTCGGTGAGTCATGCCACGGTGCTGGAATTGTAGAGCTTTCCCACTGTGGTGGCGCTCCGAGATCTCTCGGGCGTCGCCTCGCCTTACAGCCAACTCCCTCTCACGGCGTGTGAGCCTCCGTTCATGTTGCAGTCTATCCGTTCTCCTCCGTTGCAGTTTCCAGCAAATCGGCTACTCCTTGGTTTTCCAGCACTTTAAGGCATTAGCGTTGGCGCTGGAGCTCGAGTCTGGAGTGTTCTAGGACTTCGGTCCGCAGCGGGAGGTGAGGTCTTTGAGGAACTGGTCTCTTAGGACATCCTTCTCATCGTGATGAAAGTTCCGCTTCCACGGCTCGGCGCTGCCCTGTTCCGCGTTCTTGTTCTAAGGCTTCACGCTCTTTCTCGAGAGCCATCCGTTCCCTGCTCCCAGTCCCGTTTGGTTGTCACCGAGAGCACTCCATCTGTTCCCAAAGATCCGAAACCAGGGGACGCCGATGCATCCGTTGGCTGGTAGGACTGGTAAGCCCCATCAACTCAGATCTGGGCGCGGAGCACCGGCTCTCAGAGGCATGGCCGCGGCTTCTTCGAGGATGGAAGGGAAATAAGTCGAGGGAATTAGCGGGTGCGGGCATCTTCTCGCGAGCGTGAGCCTGGAGTCTGGAAGTTTTAGGTAACTCCAACACTTCCTCCTCCAGGAGTCCTGGAGTGCGTTGAATTGCGCCCGAGCCTTTCAGTAGGCGCTCGGTGCTCTGCCAGTGATCTTCGGGAGGGATCCTCGAGAATTATTGATCCAGGAACCTTGCCAGGGACTCTTCTGTGTCCCCGTGGATGGATTGATACCCGATTTCCTCCTCTACCCGTCGCATCACCGGTTTCAGTGAAATCCATATGTTGGCCGGGTGGTGAAATGTTGCCCCAGGGGGGGCGCGATCCATCGACACTCCACCACCAGGATAAATTTAGAAATCCTGACGCACTTCCAAGGTTGGCGGCCGAAACCGTGCTCCAGCGAGCCATCAGGGGGGAGCTTCGTCCAATTGCTCATGCAGTTGGGAGGAGGAAGGCTAAAGCTCCCGGCCTGAGCGAGGCTTAGAAGGTCACCAGGGAGGCGGGTTCCGCTGGCTCCTCCAGAGACACACGTTGCGTGGAAGGAAGATATGAAGCCCTCTTTGAGGGGGGCTACCACAGAAGTCTTGTAGCCTTCCAAGTGCGACGAGCTCTCAGTGTTCAATCCCTGCATGTCGTTGGGCATCAGGGATTCACAAAACGGAAGGATAATGGTAGCGATCCAAAATCAATCCGAAGATAGAGATGTGAGAATCCACATAATGTAAGGAACCTCAAAGGACTTGGAAAGCAAAGTAACGCGCTGAGTTCGAGTCTACGTTTATTTCATAAACTTCAATGAAATCGCATTACACGGGATCACGCAGTTCTACGAGCTTTCCCGGGCTTCAGGTGTCGCTTTTACAGAACCTTCAGCCACCTCCCCCAAACGTCCCAGCAGTTTTCCCACGACAGAGCAGAAACAAACTTCAAACACACAAGATAGCCACAGCAAGGTTAAGGCCAAAACCACCCCGGGCACGAAGCCCAGAACGAGGAATGCGCCAAGGCCAGGCAGAAAGAGCAGAAACTAACCCCCACCCTTACACATGCATCTACATGATTTTCATGCATCTACATTTCCCTCTTCTTAGTGGTATACCAATGTATTGATATAGCAAATGAGTTTTTAAAGGCACTTCTGTAAGCAAATAAACCAACCAGGCAACGAGAAAAATTCAGATGGAGGGAAAACATGGAGAAGGCCCATGCTCAGTGCAATTGACTGCTAAGAAAAATGGGAAAGCTCCAAGATACATGACATTTAGGAGGGGGGCATTGGGAAGGTGAGGAAACCATTCTGACAAGTGGGGGGAGCTGTTTGACAGCTCAGGGTGGGTGGTTGTATATTGGTTCCAGTCCTCTGTCTCAGGGGAGCTGACTGTTCAATTTTAACAGTGTTAACATCAGAACTGGCAGCAATGCTGGAGACCACTTGGAAGACTTTGATTAAAGTCACCACCCTGAGGTCCTTCAGGAGAGGGCAGTATATAAGTCTAATAAACCTAATAAACCAAACTAAAGTTGGCTCCTTAAACAAGTGTGTGGTTCCATGGACTCTGTGGACTCAGGTACTTGTAGCACACAATTGAAATGTATTTATTATTTATTTCTTGAAAACATGTACAAACTTGCCTCTCTCCCTAGCCTAGAGACCCAAGCTGAGCTGTTAACTGTTAGGTCTCAGCAGTGGTGAAGCGCCAATGGGGACATCCGGGGCGGCTTGTCCCGGGCGCGCCTCTGCCAGGTCACGTGGGGGGGGCGAAAAAACGCAGCAACGCCCCCTCCCCCTCCCCCCCTCCCCGGCAGCTCGGCTCACGGCCACAGCATCCTCGCTG
Source organism: Sphaerodactylus townsendi (assembly GCF_021028975.2). Taxonomy (NCBI): domain Eukaryota; kingdom Metazoa; phylum Chordata; class Lepidosauria; order Squamata; family Sphaerodactylidae; genus Sphaerodactylus; species Sphaerodactylus townsendi. The sequence goes on along the minus strand of NC_059436.1, from coordinate 57,856,130 downwards.
GGCGGGCGGGCAGACTTGCAGCAGCCAGCAGGACCGTCTGTGAATGTGCTAAACAAAAGGAGGGGCCTGAGGAGGAGCCCTCTGCCCCTCCCTTCACAGAGAGACTGTGCAGCCAGCCAGCCAGGGGAGGCGAGCCGTGTGACTGGGGGCGGGGTCAGGAGCCCGGAGGGCACTCAATCAGATGAAGCCGAGGGGGTGGGGTAACAAAGGGCAGGAAGTTGATAGAGGGAAAGCAGAGCAAGAGAGAGGAAGTGACGTGCGTTGTAAATAAGGAAGAGAGCAAACGCAGCAGAGGAGAGACTGGAGAGAAGCGATTAAGGAAAAAAGACAAGGTAAGTGCTTAAGGGGGGGAGCAGCATAGGACAGAGGCCACCCCAGAAGCACCTACCAGGGGCCCCGAGTGGGTGCCACAGCAGCTGCAGAGTGTGCTCTGCAGACTGGAACCTGGGAATGGATAAGCCCCTTTACTCCCACTCAGGATGCGCTGCATTTCCAAGGAAGAAAAACAGGGTCCTCCCCACCCCTTTCTCTGGCAGCATCTCTAGGATTTCAAGCTTGCTAGCTTCAAGCCTTCAGTTTCAGTGGGTCAGAGGCAGCCAGGGACCCTGCGTCCGCTGAAGTTTGCTCCCCTCCCTCTGGGATGCAAAACAAATCCTCCATTTCTCTCCCGCCCTTCTGTCTGCAAAACAGACTTTGGCTGTAGTGAGGGAGGGCAGCTGCGGGGGGGGTGGGGGGGTGGGGGGGTGGGAGCAAAACTCAGATTTAGCACCGGCCTCCATTTTCCCTAGCTACGCCTCTGAAGGTAACCCAGCAGGGTTCTTTTCGCTTGAAACAAGGATTTGAGCCTAAAGTCTCTCTGATCCTGGTCTGACACTCTAGCCACTACTTCATGCTGGCAGGAAGTCCAGAGAATGTCCTTTCCTCTCTGTTGGTCCTTTCTGAGGTTAAACATGAGTAGCAGTGCCATTTGGGGGAGAGAGACTATAGGGGTTCCTTATCCCTTCTGGCAGGGACACAGTCTGATGGATATAGTGACAAACATGTTGGACTAGGACTGGACTAAGACTGGAGTAATCCATTTGATTCATCACTTGGCCACAAAACTCACCTCGGGCCAGTTGTTCAGTGAGAGAGCACCTGCCTGGCATTTAGGACCACCAATCTCAAAGTGGGGCCTGGTCTTCAGACTGCAGAGAGCAGTTCCCTGGCAGAAATGGTATATACCACAGAGTGTAGGATAAACAAAAATCCTACAGTGACATATTGGCACTGAGCTTATTCTCCTCCCCAAATTCTCCCAAGGCACCCCCACCAAATCTCCAGGAATTTTGTAAGCCAGAGATGGCAACCCTGTTCGCCTGAATAAGAATGCAGGCTCAGTTCCTGGCACCTCCAATGAAAGCATCTCAGTTAGTAGGCATTGGGACAAGTTCTTTCTTTGCCTGAGACCCTGGAAAGATAGTACTGAGCTAGGTGGGCCAATGAGTGAAGTAAAATGTATTGTGAATAGTTCACAGCAGTGGTGGCGAACCTATGGCACGAGAGTGCCAGAGGAGTGGCACTCAGGAGCCCCTCTCTGTGGAGCACGCACAGAGTGCCCCCCACACACACACATCTAGGCTGGCCTGGGCCACTGGAAGCTTGATTATTAGCATTAAACCTAAGACCTAGTTTTGGGGAAGCAGTGTGAGAGTAAGCCCTGTTAAGCACTGTCGTAAACCCCACCTGATTTTTCATACAAAGAACTAAAGCACGATCCTTTACCTGGGAGTAAAGCTCAGTTGCTGAGCAATGGGGGGCTTGGTTCTAAGCAAACCCTCCTAGGGTCATGATTCACCATCCATTGGAAGAGTTGCACTGAGGTTGCTTCAAAGCAAAACCACCGACTACCACCAAGCTTACTCGAGTAGCGCATGCGCCTCTGAGCCAACCATTTTTTTCCTAAAACCTCAGTATTCAGGTTAAATTGCTGTGTTGGCACTTTCGCGATAAATAAGTGGGATTTGGGTTTGCAATTTGGGCACTGAGGGTCTGCCGAAAAGGTTAAGCCATCACTGGTTCACAGCACAGTCCTGTACAAGAGTTACTCCAGTCCCAGCCCATTGATTTCATTAGAGCTTCCGCTGAGGTCAACTCTGCATAGGATTGCAGTTTATGTCCACATCTCATTATTTATTCATTCATTTTAGTGCATGTTTTAGCCTGACATTCTTGGATTTATATTGCAAAAAAAAGCAGAATAATTTGCAAGCATCTGGGGACAAAAAAAAGAAGCATATATCAGGCAGAAAGTTTGTTTTACAAGACAGTCAGTTCTGACTGAGGCTGCATAAGATGCTAAAATGCTTGGAGTACTAGTGGGTGTGGCCTCAAGGAGGAGATCTGGGTTCAAATCCCTTCTGCTTGGCCCCAAAGTTTGCAGAGTGTGACTTTTGGCTAGCCATGGATGTCTCTGCCTCGCCTGCTCTCTAGTTTAAACAACATTAAAAGTAATGCTGTTTCAGGGTGGATTCCCCCCTTCAAAAAATAGCATCACTTTCAATGTTGTTTAAACTAGGCAGCCCTGGGCGTGTTCAGATTTGTGTGTTGGGGCATGTTCTATAATGTGATGGTGACTTTGAGATGACATGGTCCAAAAAATGTTGTTTGGTCGTGGGGGGGCGGGGGCGCAAAACTCAGATTTTGTCCCGGGCTCCATTTTCCCTAGCTACACCTCTGGGTCTCAGAACCTTAAGCCAATAAACAGACTCTGAAGTATCAATCAGCAGCTTTTATTGACAAGGTATCAAAGCACCATAATTGGCAAAAGCCATTTTGTGAAGCTGGCATTCACAGTCCCCTTTGCCCCACCCCCCTGCTGAAAGTCCCTCTCCCTGAAAGTCCCAAGGATTTGTGAAAAACAGTTTTTGGAGCTGAGACGGCCCCAAGGTCGGCAGCAGATAGCAAGAGAGAGCCACCTGGTTTCCTGCCTCTATGAGATAATGGATGTAATTCTTTTCTCATGGGACAGAGGTGCCAAGGGAAGCGTAGTTGTCTACACAGCCTGTGAAGCCATGAAGTAAAGCTCAAGGAAGGAATGCACAGATGGCAGTGGTTACATACAGCAGGCTGGTTACATATATCTTAGAGCAGCATTGGTTTGTTATTTCAATCGGTTACATGGGAATAGGAATGCATCTTAATCACCCAGATAACATCCTCCTAACAATCACAGAATCACAGAGCTGGAAGAGACCCCAAGGGCCATCAAGTTTAACCTCCTTCCATGCAGGAACACACAATCAAAGCACTCCCAACATATGTTCATCCAGCCTCTGTTTAAAAACCTCCAAAGAAGGAGACTCCACAACTCTCTGAGGCAATGAATTCCACTGTCAGAAAGCCCTGACAGTCAGAAAGTTCTTCCTGATGTTTAGGTGGAATCTCTTTTCCTGCACCTTGAATCCATTACTCTGTGTCCTAGTCTCTGAGGCAGCAGAAAACAAGCTCGCTCCCTCTTCGACATGACATCCCTTCAAATATTTAAACATGATGATCATGTCCCCCCTTAACCTTCACTTCTCCAGACTAAACATCCCCAGCTCCCTAAGCCTCTCTTTGTAGAGCAGGGGATGACTCAGGCGATGAAAAAAATACCAGAAGGTGAAAGAAAACACATAGCAGCACGTGACCCCTCAAATCTTTTGAAAGAACTCTGCTTTTCTAGGTCTTTCTAAGAACAGAGGGCAAGTGGATCTTCCTCTTAGAAAGGCCACTCTCCTTAATGGGAGCTGCCACACAGGCTACGAGGGTACCAGCCTGCATGGGTGGAAAGAAAAGGAAGGTCAAATGTCAGGGTTTCTGGTGAATGGGTGGGTTTTTATGGACATCCATCCCAAAAAGAATTATGTGAAAGCTGTTTTGCAGTTGTTCTGCTATTACTGCCAGATCCTGTGAACATTTATCTGAAAATAAATCCTGCTGACAATCTTATTCTATCATGTTTTGTTGCACAGAAGTAAATCCCACATGTTCGATGAATGGTCTGTTTTAGAGATTTTACAAGAAAGATCTCAAAGGAGGCACCTACTGTTTCTTTGGCTTTTCTTTTTCCCCACCCTCTGGCGGCCTTTTCCCAGGAAAAGTCTGGTTCAGTTGTATGGCAGCCACCCCTAATGGGATGGGCCAAGCTGCGAGTGGCCTCTGCAGGGCCCAGTTTAGTGGCTGCCACCAGCGAGGGTTTTACTGACTGAAAGCAAGAGTTGAAAACGGGCAATACTGTGTGGTTGCCTAGCAACAGGCACTGGGGACATTTATTTATTAATATTATAGACACTTCTGAGCTGGAAGATCATCAGCCGCTGGCTGAGCTGGTGGGTTATTAGCCTGCTGAGGGCTCAGCTGGAGACCTAGAGGCCCTTTGCGTTTTATACTCTGTTTCTTCCTTGTTCGATAGTTTTATAGGCAGCCTAGAGTAGATTGTGGTCAGTTGGTAGGGATTAAGGTTTTCTAGGTCTACTATATGGAGCATGTTTAGTTTAGTTTAGTTAGTAGACAGTTGGATTAAACAGTTAGTGTTTAGGATTGGCCAGTGGTAGGTTTAGCTTTTAATGTAGGTGTTTTGAATTTATGTTAGTGGCTAGACTATTTTTACCAACTGTAAAGTTTTTGTTGTCTTGGGTCATTGTCATGGGAGGGGATAGTGGGGGTATTACCGCCACAGGAAAATAAAAAAAAATATTTTCCTGAAGTCAGGTTGCCTGGCTACACTGGCTCCATGCCTGGACACGGAGACTTGTGTGGTTCAGAAGCCTCCATAAGGTTCACATATGTATGTTTGTGCCAATGCTATACGGTTTCCCTCTTGTTTATGCCTTTCTAGGATGTAATAAAAGCCCCTTTTAAATTGAATTTATGATGTGCCTGCAGTTTAGGATGTTAGTTTAATTAGGTTCTTCAATTAGTTTAAGGTTTTGTTATTGTTAGATTTAAGAAAGCCATGACAATAAGTATCTGTAAAGTCTTGCCCATAAGTATAAGTATATGTGTTTAAGGTTTCCCTAACGTTTAAGTTTAGAAATGTTATTTTTGAAATTTGTGTCTGATGGCCAAAGCAGTGGCCAGAAAGGTTGATATTAAGGGACAAGGAAGTTAGCCCTGCAATTCAGTTTGGACCAACACCCAGGTAATCCCATCTTCACCAACAAAAGGGCCTTTTGACTAACAAAGGATGTCACCCTGTTTAGCTATTGGACTGTTTGAAGTTTTACTCTCAGGATCCAGAAGCTCATTGGACTGTTCACATCCTTACTTTCAGGATCCAAGAATTCATTGGATCATTTAAATTTGTCTCTGACTAACACTCCCAAGGAACCACCTCAGGCAAGAAGGTGCAAGCTTTTCTTCTGGGATTTGATCTCATCAGCATGTGCAAAGGGATTGTTTTCTCCCTTTGGCGTTCTAGGATATTTTCTCTGTATTAGATGGAAGGAGACCGCCCCCTTCCTGGTTTTTGCACTATGGGGGTGGGACTGCCCAACACCCCCTTTCTGGGTTACTGGGGAACTGTATAAAAGGGGCTGATGCACAGCCATGGGGGGGGGGGGTCCTCTTTGCTGAGCTGTGCCAAGAAATCACTTGCCAATAAAGAGCCTTCCTGCTTTTGAAGAAATTCTGGTCTCCTGCGCCTTTCCTCCTTGCCTTGCTGTCACGAGCTGAAATCACTTGAAATCACTCCTAGAAATCACTTTATGTTACCAGGGTAGCGGTTACAGGGGCATGGGGCGGCACTGTTGGGGCAGGGGCTTCCAGTTTTATAGTGTTAGAAACGTGGGTCCAAAGACCCTCAAAATAATCTGGACAAAGTTGGTGAAGCAGATAACAAAGCTTTTATTGGTTTACGGTCTTGCAAGATCAGGTGTCCACCCAGTAGTAGGCACACCCTTTCTTTGTTCTCCAATAGTTTATATTGCTTTTTAAGGACCACCCAATCCCTCCCTCACTTCTCTATTGGCTAGGAGATGAGGGCCATAGCCTATTACAATTCATCTAGGCATACTATGGCATACTATGTCATATACCAGGTGGTATCTCCTTCAATTAATACATCTCTATATGGTCATTTCCTATAATTAATTTTCGGTTCTTCTTAGTTGTCAACCCTTCATGATATATATCTTACTATGAAGACACCATCACCAGTTAACAAGCTTGTTAGGCTCATTGAAGGGCCTTCTTATCAACACGTGCCCGTTTGGCACAAGAACCCAGGTCTCGTCGACCCACTCTCCTGCTTTGAAGACACTATCCCAAGCTTGCTAGGGGCCCTCTTATCAGCAGGTGCCTGTTTGGCACAAGAACTCAGGTTTTCCTGACCTGTATTCCATTATTATATATGACTATTGAAACCAGGCTTCAGAAGCATCTTTAAAAAAGACTTTAGCTGGAGGCCTTAAGAAGCTTCTGAATGGAGTTTCTGCTTAATAGCACCTACTGATTAGGGTCTAGAGAAGCAAGCTGTTTTAGCTATTTTACACTTCAAACTGAGAGAATAACATTTATAGCAGGATTCATTACACATGCAGCATTAGGATACATGTATGAGTGATTAACATATTCTTTATGTTTTATTATTTAGCTACAATATAAAAGCATTAGATTACAAACTATTTTCTTCTAAACTTTTGACCTCTTCTTCTGTCTTGCTCATTACCAGCTTTTAAATGGGATATGATCTCAGAGCAGGTGAGGGATGGGGGCTGTGGGGTTCAGGCATTCCCTGCTTCGTCCTTGGTGTTAATCAATGCCAGGTCCATCAATAATAAAACTGCAATGCTCCGGGACTTTCTTGGGGTTCAGCAGATGGACTTGGCTTGTATCTGGGTGCATAATGGTGAGGCCTTTTGTGAGGTCTCGCCCCCAGGTTTTGCATGTATCCACCAATCTCAAACCCAGGGTTGGGGGGGGCGGTGTGGTGATATTCATCCGGGATTCTATCACTTTCAGGGCTATCCCTGTCCCAAGGATCACTGGTATTGAGTGTGCTGGCCTGGAGTGGATGTACTCGGAGAGGTTGGCTGTCTTCCTGGCGTACCGGTCGCCTGGCGCACCAGGGGACTGCCTGCCTCAGCTGTTGGGGCGGTGGCCGACTGGGTGTTGCAGTTTCCCAGACTATTCATCTTGGGTGATTTCAACGTCCATGGCGATACCGCCTCATGTTCAGCGGCTGCGGATCTAGTGTCATCCATGGCGATGCTAGGCCTCTCCTTGATTAACTCTGGTCCTACCCATGAGGCTTGTCACACTCTGGATTCGTTATTTGTCTCTGCTATTCCCCAGTTCTTATCCTCTGCCTTCCAGCTCATTCTTATGTGAACCAGTGGCAAATATTTTCCCTTATCTTTATAAGATTCCTAGGTTTCATTATCCTTTTCCCCTGGTTTAGAACTGTTATATCTTTGTAAGTTAACCAGTTTGTTGCCTCATTTCTCTCTATAATTTTTAATCCTTCCATTCTTGATAACCATGTTGGAATTTTTAAGTAAAATATCTTTCTGTACTTCAACCAGATTTTTAGCAATGGGTTTCTTAATTGATGTTTTTTGAAAGTTTTATCACCTTATTTATTTTGTGGGTATAAGGGCCATAGATAGCTATAGATAGTTATGCCAGCCATAACTATCTTTATGGATTACCATAACTCTCTAATTTTAATCTTGCAGGTCTATCCATGTTTTTACCCAACAATGCCACTGCATCATGATACAGGCGAAGATTGGGCAATGCATATCCACCACGTTTTTTGTGTCAATCAAGTTGTCATAATTTATTCTGGGTTTTTTCCTCCCCCATATGAATTCCATTAGATCTTTCTTCCATGTCCTAAATATTTTACTTGAAGTTATTAAGGGAATATTTTGGAAAATATATATCATCCTGGGAAGGACAGCCATTTTAATTAAAGATATTCTTCCCATGAGAGATAAATTTAATACCTCCCATTTCTTAAAGTCTTGTTTTATCTCTGTCCACACCTTGTTGTAGTTGTTTTTAATTATATTGTTATTAGTGTTCTCTATTACTATTCCCAGGTATTTTACTGATTTTACCATTTTAACATTAGAAGTTTTTTCTAGTTCTCTAATTTCTTGTTCGGACATATTATTTGTCAGCATTTTGGTTTTATTGTAATTTATCTTTAATCCCACTACTTTCCCATATTCTTCTATTGCATATTTTATTTTCTCTATCTTATTTATGGGATCATCAATAAAAATTACAATATCGTCTGCATAGCTTCTTATTTTGTAGTTTGTTCCTTTATAGTATATTCCTTCTAGCCATTTCTCTTTTTAAATGTTATTTATTAATACCTCTATTGATAGAATAAATAATAGGGGAGACAGGGGACAACCCTGTTTCGTACCTCTATTAATCTCCAGGCTTTCTGTATACTCATTATTTATTTTTATTTTGGCTTCTTGATGTTTATAGATGTTTATTATTCCTTTTAAAAAATTCACATGATTGCCAAATTTTGATAGTGCTTGGGACAGGAACTCCCAATTAACCCTGTTGAAAGCCTTTTTGGCATCCAGAAATAATATGGCCATCTGTTTCTGTGGGTGTAAGTTGAGGACTTCTATGGTATCTATTACAGTTCTAACATTTTGAGCCATTGATCTGCCCGGCAAAAATCCTGCTTGTTCTTTTCCTATATAATTGGTTAAGATTTTTTTCAACCTTTCCGCTAAAATACTTGCAAAGATCTTATAATCAATTGTAAGCAAGGATATTGGCCTGTAATCTTTGGTCTCAGGGGTTTCCCGTGTTTCTTTGGGGATCAGAGTTATTCCATCCTGTCTCCATGATTCTGGCATAGTTCCCTCAAATAGTTGTTCCCTCAAAAACTGATCCTTGGGGGAAAGCTGACATGAGCTGAGGTGACTTTGGTTTGGAATACAGAGTCCATGGGGATGCAGACAGAGAGGGGTTTTTTTTCTAAATCAACCACATACAAGCGAGGAACATAGCAATGTGATAAGTGGTAGTGTCTACAATAGGCTAGAGGGCAAAACACATAAATTCCAGGTTAGGGACAGAGACAGAGTATACAAGTGTCTCTATGCTAATAGTAGAAGCCTTCGACCTAAAATGGGGGAGCTGGAGTACAGAGTTTTGAAGGAGGACTTTGATATAGTGGGCATCACAGAGACATGGTGGAATGAGGAGAACCAGTGGGATGCTGTTATCCCAGGTTACAGGCTCTACAGGACGGACAGGACAGGGCGTATTGGGGGTGGGGTGGCCCATTCCTGGATATGCTAAATGACTGTGGCTTAGAGCAGATGGTTGTAGAACCAACCAGGGGAGAGGTGATCCTAGATCTAATTCTATGTGGGACCCAGGATCTGATGCGGGAAGTCAGTGTTGTTGAGCCGATAGGGAACAGTGACCACAATGCTGTCAGATTCAATATCTCTCATGTGAACAAGTGACAACTACTAATGTAGTTACATTTGCCTTCAGAAAGGGAAATTTCTCAAAGATGAGGGGGATAGTGCGCAGGAAGCTGAAAGGGAAAATCAAGAGAGTCAAAACTGTCCAAGATACTTGGAGGTTATTTAAAAACACAGTCTTAAAAGCTCAGCTGGAATGTGTTCTGCAGGTTAGGAAAGGCAGCGCCCAGTCCAAAAGAAAGCCACCATGGTTAAAAAGGGAGGGTTGAGGAAATTATTAGGAGGCGGAAAAAAAAGATGTCTTTTAGAATATGGAAGTCCAACTTGACTGGGGAGGAATACCATGGAGGGAACACAAATGGTGGCAAAAGAGAAGCAAGTTAGCTGTAAGGGTGGCAAAAAAAAGGATTATGAGGCACTGGTAAGCCAGTTGCTAACATCAAGACGCCGAAGCAACAAACAGTTTTTTTCAAGTTACATCAAAAGCGAGGAAGCCAGCTAGAGGGAAGCGGTAGGCCCAAATCCGCTTAGATGACAAAGCGAACAAAAGGGTGTAAAAGCTAAAGATGACAGGGAGATTGCAGAGAAGCTGAGTGAATACTTGCATCTGTCTTCACCCAAGAGGAGGTGAGGAAAATTCCTGCACCTGAACCAAGCTTCTTAGGAGGTGAATCCAAGGAACTAGCAAAGATAGTGGTAGACGAAGAGAAAAAAAGTTCTGGCAGCCATTGATAGTAAACTAAATGCTACCAAATCCCCTGGCCCCAGATTGCATTCATCCAAAGAGTTCTTAAAGAGCTCAAGCATGAAATTGCTGATCTTCTCACTCTTTAATATGCAACTTATCCCTGAAATCCTGCCTCCATCCCCTGACAAGACTGAAAGATGGGCCAAATGTCACCACACCAATCTTTAAGAAAGGGTCTAGGGGGGACCCAGAAAATTACAGGCCAGTCAGTTTGACATCTGTTCCTGGTAAATTAGTAGAATCTATCATTAAAGATAAAATTATAAAACATGTAGAAAAGCAAGACCTGCTGAGGAAGTGCCAGCATGGCTTTTGCAGAGGCAAGTCCTGTCTTACAAACTTACTAGAGTTCTTTGAGGGTGTAAACAAGCATGTGGATAAGGGGGAACCAGTGGACATTGTCTACTTGGATTTCCAGAAGGCTTTTGACAAAGTTCCTCACCAGAGACTGTTGAGAAAACTCAGCAATGAAGGAATGAGAGGAATAATCGTCCTATGGATTAAAAACTGTTTGAGGAACAGGAAATAAAGGGTGGGTATAAATGGGAAGTTCTCACAATGGAGAGATGTAGGGAGTGGTGTCCCCCAAGGATCCGTTTTGGGACCAGTGCTTTTTAACGCATTCATAAATGACCTGGAAGTAGGGGTGGGTAGTGTGGTGGCCAAGTTTGCAGATGATACCAAATTATGTCGGGTGGTGAGAGCCACAAAGGATTGCGAAGAGCTCCAAGTGGACCTTGATAAATTAGGTGAGTGGGCTAAGAAATGGCAAATGCCGTTCAATATAGCAAAATGCAAAGTGATGCACATAGGGGCAAAAAATCCAAACTTCACATACACGCTACAGGGGTCAGTGCTATCAGTCACAGACCAGGAAAGGGATTTGGGCGTTTTAGTTGATAGTTCCATGGGAATGTCAACTCAGTGCATGGCAGCTGTGAAAAAGGCAAACTCTATGCTGGGGATCATTAGGAAAGGAATTGATAATAAAACTGCAAAGATTGTCATGCCCTTATATAAAGCCACGGTGCGACCGCACTTGGAGTACTGTGTTCAGTTCTGGTCGCCACATCTCAAAAAGGATATTGAAGAGATAGAAAAAGTGCAGAGAAGGGCAATGAGGATGATTGAAGGATTGGAGCACCTTCCTTATGAGGAGAGGCTGCAGCGTTTGGGACTCTTTAGTTTGGAGAGGAGATGTCTGAGGTGGGATATGATTGAAGTCTATAAAATTATGTATGGGGTAGAAAATGTTGACAGAGAGAAATTTTTCTCTCTTTCTCACAGTACTAGAACCAGGGGGCATTCATTGAAAATGCTGGGGGGAAGAATTAGGACTAATAAAAGGAAACACTTCTTCACACAACGTGTGATTGGTGTTTGGAATATGCTGCCACAAGAGGTGGTGATGGCCACTCACCTGGATAGCTTTAAAAAGGGCTTGGACAGATTTATGGAGGAGAAGTCTATCTATGGCTACCAATCTTGTGTTGGAATAAGCGACTTCTGCATGCCTGGACACTGGGGGGTGCTGTATATCATTCTAACTGTGATGTTGCCTCTCTTTGGTTTCGGTTCCCTCCTTTGGTTCAAAATGGGCCTTAGGGAGACCGCCCACTAACTTCCCTCTTTCTTCCCCATGCTAGCTTCCACTTCTGCTCTAGCCTTTGAACCGAGCCGCGCATGGTCAATGGGCAGCAACCCTGCTCAGTGGGGCCTTTGCCACTGCAGCATCCACTCACTTCCACACGCGTGATGCCGCGTTAGTTGTGCCCACCTGGTTTGTAGGGGAAAGTAATCTCTTTAGCTCTAATGGGTTCTTTTCTATCTACCTTTTCTTGGAAACAAAGTTGTGAACTGAAGATGATTGAATAAATGTAAGTTTTACCTTTTACATTTTACATAAGTAGTCTCTGGAGAAGTTTCAGAAACTGCATTCACAATAACACACTTCACTGGGCATATCCATGACTCTAAACGAAATCTAACATCTTGATCCTCCTTGATCTGAGATTGCAAATGCCTTAGCAGACCAGGTGCTCAGGAGCAGCAGCAGCAGAAGGCCATTGCTTTCACATCCTGCACGTGAGCTCCCAAAGGCATCTGGTGGGCCACTGCGAGTAGCAGAGTGCTGGATTAGATGGACTCTGGTCTGATCCAGCAGGCTAGTTCTTATGTTCTTATGTTCTTAGTATTGGGAGTCTCATTTGGCATCAGTTTCAAAACTTAATCTGTAAGAAAATGGACAGGTTCCTAACTATAACCCAGCTAAGTTTCAAGCATAGGACTGCAGCAGAATCCTAGAGTTTTTAGAAAATGAAATTAATTTGTTCTCCAGACTTAGGTACAGAAAATCACAATTCCAGCTTGTTTACTCCTAAACAAAGTAAGAACTCTGACCAGTTAGCAGCAGATGGCATGACAGCCTCTCTGGGTCTGAAAACTCTGTTTTGAGTGGCAGAGATTTCTGTTTCCTTTGCAGAAAATCTATGGAGGAGAGAAGGTTGTCTGCAGTTTCAGGTATCAATAACGGGAAGAAAGGCTCCCACACTTCTTTAATTCTGCAAACTATGTAAAATGGTTATTCGGGAGAGCATTTTTATAATGCTAATAGAGAGCAGGACTGCAGTTGTATGCTGTTCCAACATTATCTCACAGCACTGTTTTTGTTTTTTGTGCATTGCTTGACATAGCATGTCTGATACAAAAATTCAAAAAGTGCAAAAAAGTAACCCTAGTCCTGTTGTGTTGCATTAGAGGTCTCATGCTATTTGATAACATTGCTTTATGCCATGTAATACACCTTGAATCAAGTAGAAAATGGGTCTATAAATATTCTAAATAGTGATGGATGCCCTCCGTATACTCATTTCTCCCTCCGGATACATTTTTTGTGACTATGGGTCTGCCAGCAGAGTTGATCAGGAAACGGATTGGGGCCTGTGTGACAGGAGCAATTGGTTGAGCTAATGAACTAGCCTGGAGCGCGTCCAGTTCATGTCCCTGGCCTGCCCAGCACTCTAAATTTATGCCCACCCCTCAGTGTTATTGGTTAATTGGAAAATAGATTAATTGTCTCTCAATGTGGCTTAATTGGATTTGCAGCATCAACACCTCCGTTCTTTCCCCCACACTGCCCCCCTTGCTATAAATCAAGCTGTATAATGGTACTGTGCTTAATTTATTGTGCAAAGGGATAGGGCAGGTTTTAATTTTTTCAAAATTGCTTTGGGCAGAAGGCATCAAGGGCAAGAGCTTTTTGTGGTAGAGAAAAACTGAAAAGACTGGAAGACAACTTCCATCTGCACTTTAAAAAGGGATATGACTCTTCCAGGGTCCTTGTGGGCGGCCACTCCATCCATCCAAGGCTTCTCAAAGCCAGGCCACCCAACCAGGTCTAACCAAGGTGAGTTGGGCAGAGCGTGGAGGTTGATTGGCCACAGGAACAGGCATCATCCCAGGTGAACACTCTGAGAACACAGGTATGTAAATCATGGACAACACAACTGAAGAGGCTTCCCAGTGTTTGAGAGCTTCAGGATGTGCCTGCAGATTGTTCAAGGAAGAACTAAAATTGCCATTCCAACAGAATGCTGTTTGCTCTACTACTAATCCAAAATGAATTCCTGTGACATTTCAGCAGCTGCAAGGTACACTGCTGTTGTTTCAGCATATCTCACAGTCGTGGCTTCCCATAGATTCATTATGATTTTTCCTAGCGAGCTAAGATTTCACACTGTTCAAGCCTTTCATTCATTGAGCAACCTTCTCAGACAGTTACTGCAGACTGCTTGATTTTGCAATTCAGTGTAATGGGGATTTTTTTCTCTCTCTCCCTCTCTCTGCCATCCCAGGTAAAATTTAAATCTCAGGACTGGTCCTCGGCCAGCACTGGTGGGAAAGGCACCCAGTCAGGGACAAAAGAATAGGTGTTTGCAAAACTGTACAGTGCTCCAGTCCTAACAAGCCCAGGTGAGCCATCTGGATTCTGTCAATGGTGGTAGCCACTGGGGATGTCTCACAGAGCATTGAAGTCAGTTAGGGAAAACAAGTTCACACCAGGGAACTCTGTTGCTTTTCCTTGTTGCTTCTTAGTTTTGTTGAGCACACCACATTTGAATCCCATTACTGCATGTGCCAAACCTCCCCTCTGCCCATGTTCTGCACCTCTGGTTCTGTGCAGAACTCCTCGTGGGGTTTGCACTAACATCTGGGCCACATCCATTCACACTTTCTAAGCAAGGTCAAATGAAATATTGAATAAAAGTTTTAAATTTTTGCCTTGGATGTTGACTTGCCTCAGACTCATCCTGTCCCAGGTATCCCCCCAGTGGCGGGATCCAGCAGGTTCACATCACTTTGGCAGAACCAGTTGTTAAAATGGTGCTTGTAAACAACCAGCTGTTAAATTATTTGAATCCCACCACTGCATCCACCTCCTCAGATAAAGGAGGCATCACCAAGAGAGCTGTAAGGCTTAACACACTCAAACAAAGTCGACTTTATAAAAAGGAAACAAACTTTATTGATTTGTGTTGCCCTAGCTCAGGGGTAGGGAACCTGCGGCTCTCCAGATGTTCAGGAACTACAATTTCCATCAGCCCCTACCAGCATGGCCAATTGGAAAATGGGTCCAAATGGCTCTTTGAGTATTAAAGGTTCCCTACCCCTGCCCTAGCTACAGGTGCTGTAGTCCTGACAGGGAACAAGAGATCAAAAGTCCACTGCGGGTGCTTCTGTGGGGCGCGCAGGTTTGTTTGTGGGATTTTTTGTATTTTCAGTGTTTTTCCATTTTTGGACTGTAGAGGGTGCAGTTTTTAGTCTAGCACAGGAGTAGGGAACCTTTAATACTCAAAGAGCCATTTGGACCCATTTTCCACGGGAAAAGAAAACACTTGGAGCCGCAAATAATTTTTGACATTTAAAATAAAGATAACACTGTATATATTGGGGTTTTCTTACCTTTTACTCCGCTCATTCTGAGAAGCACATGGATGCGTCCGCCCTGCTGTCTGCAGGGCGGGCAAGGATAAGGGCCAGCAGCCATTTTTTCGCCCGATTAGCCGAGAAAGCGCCCGCCCCGCTCCAATGGAAGGCGAGAGGGAAAACCCGCGAGTGTAGCCCAGCCGGCCGCGAAGCAGTTGGTGTAGCCCTGCTGCCTGCAGGGCGGGCAAGGATGAAGCTGGCGGCTCGGCCTTGGCGGCTGCCGGGAATACACCTGACCCCGCTCCAATGGGGTGGGCGAGAGGGGAAGTCCGTGGCGCGGCCCAGCCGGCCATGGGCAATTGGTGCACCCGCCCTGCTGTCTGCAGGGCGGGCAAGGATGAAGCCGGCTGCTCAGCTTTGCCGGCTGCCGGGAAAGCGCCCGCCCCGCTCCAATGGGGTGGGCAAGAGGGGAAGCCCGCGGCGCGGCGCAGCCGGCATGGGCAGTTGGTGCACCTGCCCTGCTGCCTGCAGGGCGGGCAAGGATGGGGCCGGCGGCTCGGCTCATGGAGCCGCAGTGCAAGGGCAGAAGAGCCGCATGCGGCTCTCGAGCCGCAGGTTCCCTACCCCTGGTCTAGCAGCACCAAAATTTCAGGGATGTTTTGGGAGACTCTCCTGATGCTATCACCCAGGTTTGGTGAGGTTTGGTTCAGGGAGTCCAAACTTATGGACTCCCAAAGGGAGTGACCCCATCCTCCATTGTTTCCAATGGGAGCTAATAGGAGATGGAGCTACACCTCTGAGGGTCCATAACTTTGGACCCCCTGAACCAAACTTCACCAAACCTGTGAGGCATCATCAGGAGAATCCTTTACTGATACCACCCAGGTTTTGTGAAGTCTGATCCAGGGGGTCCAAAGCTATGGACTCCCAAAGGGGGTGCCCCATCATCCATTGTTTCCAATGGGAGCTAACAGAAGATGGGGGCTACACCTTTGAGGGTCCATAGCTTTGGACCCCCTGAACCAAACTTCACCAAACCTGGGTGGTAAGATTAGGTGAAATCATTAAAGATACCCTGAAAGTTTGGTGCTGCTAGCTTAACAATTGCACCCCTGCCAAGCAGGCACCTTATCCCAAATTTCCCCAGATTTTCCTTTTTAAATCCCGCCGCCTTTGACGTGGATTTAAAAGGAAAATCTGGAGATCCCCAGTTTAAACATTGAAAGTATTGATGCTGTTTCAGGGTGGGGAGAATCAACCCCAAAATAGCATCACTTCCAATGTTGTTTAAACTAGGAACCCCAGGTCTCCTTTAAAGGTGGATTTAAAGAAGGAGAATCTGGGCTCCCCTAGTTAAACACCATTGAAAATGATGCTGTTTGGGGGTGGATTCCAGCATCACTTGTTTAAACTAGGGAGCCCAGATTCTCCGTTGAAACATTGAAAGTGATGCTGTTTCTCCCAATTGGGGGTACTAGATACAACACCATAAAATGTTTTCATAGCAGTAATAAAACATTTTGAAAGCATTTTGAAAATGTTTTCAAAAAATTATTTCTGTTGTGTGGCATGGCTTATTGCTGGGTTCAGATTTGTGAGTTGGGTCATGTTCTATAATGTGTTGGTGACTTTGAAACAACCTGGTGTAAAAAAATCATTGCTTGGTCACAGTGGGGGAGGGTGGCTGCCCATGGGGGGCGCCAAACTCCAGTTTGTCTAGATACGCCACTGGATGTAGCTACAAGGGGGGGTGCACGTTGCATTGGGCATGCACCTGGGGGGTATCAAACTCAGGTTTTGCCCAGGGCTCCAGTTTGCCTAGTTACGCCACTGGCTGCTGGCCAGCCGATCAGATTGGATCAGGCCAGAATGACCTTGCAGAGCCATCTGTTCAAAATATGCCTGGCAACAAGGAACTTTGAGCTCTGTTTTGTCGAAAGCTTTCATGGCCAGATTCAATCAGAAGATGCAGGCCACAGATGCAGGCAAAACGTTAGGAACAAGATCTACCAGACCACAGCCACACAGTCCGGAAAATCCACAACAACCAACTTCGAGCTCTGATTACACTGATGGGAGTGGGGGTGTAAACTCTACAGCATTATACCTTTGCCTGCTGATTTTCTCCTGTAAATCCTCCCCTGGGATGCCCAGATCCACTCAGGGTAAGCCCAGGTAGGGTCATCCTGCCACCCAATTCCACTCTGTACATCCTGTGCCCTTTACTGCTCCTCTACACAAGCACATGTTTGAAAATACATTTGCCAAGATATGCTACTGTGTTCTCAGGTGTTCTCTTTTGTCTGCCATAGGAACTGAAACTAGCAATTAATTTATTTAAGAATTATATCTTGTCTCCTCCAGCTGTTTGAAGTACCTGTCAAAGCACAATGCAACACAATGTCACTATTCAAATACTTGAATCAGCCAAGCCTCCCCAAACAAACTGGATCAGCAGCCTCCTAGACACATGCCAGTTGGCTGAGAATGAAGAACTGCACAGAAGAGTTGCCTTCTACCTTTCGCAGAGAACAAGGGTGCTGCCTAGATTTCCCAACAGAATGTAAGGTCTTGGCACAATGATCAATAAATTTACTCTGGATGTGAAATCAGAAGACTTTATTGGGTTGGCAACAAGGACTCAAACTGCAGGAAGTCAGATCTGGGGATCTTGGCTTCTGCAAACACATTTATTCTTTTTTCAGCGGCGGCAGCAGCAGCAGCAGCAGGCCTTTATTGGTATAGACAACAGTACAACAATAGTAAAAAACTGATTAAAAACATATAAACATATTTATTCCCTTCTTTTCCCTCTCGGACACCCCTTCCCACCTTCCCACAGATTAACAGAACAACAAGGTGTGAAAAGCTTTGTTATGGAGCTCTGAATGTCTGAAGGCCAAAGCAATAGGCTCCTGCCTGGAGTCTCCGCACCTTCCTCCCCCCTTCCAGAGACCTGAAGCGATGTCGCCTACTTAGCTATTCCTCCATGCTAAGCAAGAGGGGAAGGTACACACCAAAGTGAAAATGAAGAAAACTTGTACCAACAGGCTACAATAATGACTTCAAAAAATTAGTTCTCCCACTGGAGTAGCAATTGACTTTTAAGTAACCAAAATAATATTATAATTTTACAAACAGTAACCAAATGTTTTGGAAAAATTGTTTACATTCTCCCATTGGAGTAATATATATACACATAAGTTAGAACGGCACGGCAATGTAATCTAAATATAAATATAACAGCTAGCCAGATTCTAGATAATTAACCAACTGGCCTTGTTAAACTTCACGGTTGTTCTGAAAAGAAACAAAATAAAGACTTGTTACAAAGAATTACAATTTACATGTGAAACTGATTTCCAAAACATAAAAATACTTACAAAGGCAGGTCAGGGTTTTTCAAAGTATAATAATGGTTACAATCTACAAAAAATAAGTAAATAATTGTAATTATAGCGTTCAACCAGTAACAATTTGATTATTTTATAAAGGAGAAAAAAATGCCAAAATACCAGGGAGGACAACGCTCTGCAATTGGTTTGTTCTTATGCCTCTTGAAATGTCATTAACCACAAGACAGAAGCAACCTAATGTATACAGAAAGTCAAGGGAGACAGGTGCAGTTGATTAAGGAATCACAGGAAAGGTCAGAACAGCCATGAAGTTTTCTTCATTTTCGCCTACTTAGCTATGTCACCAACCAAAAACAAATTTAGAGCAAAAGGTCCATGATGATAGAGGTGTATGAAAGGATGTTCCCGTGACCAGGTGTGACCTTGAGGTCTGAGTGCTTTGATCCCAGGGAGGACAGGTGTCATGCCTGACACAGACCATTCCAAAGAGTTGCCAACTCTGAATTGGGAAATTCCTGGAGACTGAGTGATGGAGCCTGGGGAGGGCGGGTGTTTGGGGATGGGAAGGAGCTCAGAAAGGATGTGATGCCATAAAGCTTCCAGAGCAGCTGATCTCTGTCATCTGCAGTTTGTTTGTAATTCTAGAAGAACTCCTACTGGAGATTTGCGACTCTACCTTTGCCCCACCCTGCCCAAAGTCCTACCCAAAAATGCTTGGGCTGCCCTTCGAATTTGCTTGGGTATTTCTCCAGAACAACAGCAAGAACCGATTCTCCGCCCGCCCCCCCTGCACACACACAGACAGACACAGCGTACAGTAGTAGGAATGTGACAACCAAACATCCCTGTTAAATACAATGCATCTGCTTCAAACAGACAGGCCCTGCTCCTGTGGATGGGACAGTTTCCTAAACAGCATCATTTCACTTTCCCCTAAATCTAGAGGAATTGCAGGGGCAGCCTTCAAAATAAAGCTGGGGAAGATCAGAATGTTATTCTCAAGGAGCTGTACAGACTTGCATAAGAAAGGTGTGTCCTCATGCTCAGAAGCTTCAGGGATGCCAGGGGTGGGTTGGGAAACTCTTGGAGATTTGGGTGCAAAACGGAGGGAGGGGAGAGGCCTCAGAAGGGAATGGGGCTGGACAGGCTCACCCTGTGAAGCTGCTGAAGTTTCTCCAGGGGGACGGATCTCTCCAATTTGGAGGGCAGCTGAAATTCTTGGCAATCTCCAGTCCTCATCTGGAGTTTGGCGACCACAGCTTACAACATGTGTGTGTGTGTGTGTTTGTGTACACACACATACGGATACATATACATATACATACATATAGATAGATAGATAAAGATATATACATAAATACATCTCTCTCTCTCTCTCTCTCTCTCTCTCTCTCTTTTTCAGGAAAGGAAGGGAAGAGGAAAACTCCCAGAATTGCTATTTTTCCTGCAATTTCCTGTCTTGCACATGGCAGCATCTTGGCAAAGCTGAAATTCTTTGAAAGATATTTATTACCAGCAGTGAAACTGAAGGTCTGACCTCTGCTGTTTATGAGGCTCACTACCGATCTCTTTCAAGGTCTCCAGTGCTATTCACGTTCTCTCTCTCTCTCTCTCTCACACACACACACACACACACACTCTCTCTCTGTGCATACACGGCATTCAGTAAAAGCTGAAGGACAGGACAGGGAAGAGAGCTACTAAAAGGTATACTGGCGGTGCCTGAGTCACACTGGCTCAGAGTGACGAGGATGGGAAAGGATTTCTCTTTGCAACACTCCCCTCCCTGTGATGCCAACGGCTCCACCTAAGCAGAAAGGCCCTCTTCTAGGCCAGCTCAGCCGCTGTCCGGTATCAACAGATTAATTCACAGAGTCTTGAGTTGGAGGGCGGGCCTTATGGAGGAAGGAACTGCTGGTTATAGTTTTGGGAATCAGCCCAGACAATACTGGTTGTCCCTTCCTTCCTCCGGGGTCCATCTTCAGCTTTCCTCCTCCAGCCCCACCTCAAAATTCCTGCAGAAAACCACCCTTTAAGTCTTCAAGGCTGCTTCTGCTCCGCTGTTCTTTATCTCTTCTGAACAAAAGCGAGGAAAGAGGCCACACTCAAAAGGGCCTGGACAGGATCTGGAATTTTCTTTCTCACCACAGACTTCCTTGGCCTTCATCCCACCCACACTCACCCACAAGGCTCAGCAGCAGTGCTCAGCAGGAAGTAGGCTTAGTGCCAACCCTCAGGTGGGGCTTGGCGTTTGGTAGGAATTACAACTAATCTCCAATGGACTGGGATCATTTCCCCAGGAGGAGACAGCGATTGGGAGGTGGACTGTAGGGCGCTGTAGCCTGCTGAGGTCCCTCCCCTGCTCAAATTCTGCACACGCCCACTCCCCAAATCTCCAGGCATTCCCATCCTGGAAATGGCAAGCCTCTCATGGAGCCTGAAGCCAGGGGTGTAGCTAGGGAAAATGGAGCCCGGGGCAAAATCTGAGTTTTGCGCCCCCCCCCCATGGGCAGCCACCCTCCCCCACCATGACCAAAGGCCACCCTCCCCCACTACAACCAAAGAACGATTTTATGCACCAGCTCATCTCAAAGCCACCATCACATAGAACATGTCTTCACTCACAAATCTGAACACAGCAATGTATCATAGCACACAGCAGAGATTAAAATTTTGGACAACATTTTCAAAATGCTTTCAAAATGTTTAATAACTGTTATAACACTTAAAAGTATTTCAAGTGTCATATGACTTAAAATGCTTTCAAAATGTTTCATTACTGCTGTGAATAACGTTTTATGACCCTCCACTCGTTCATTCGCATTTCTCCCAAGCACTGCCAGAAATAATAGCCAATTTGGATTAATATCAAACCTGCCCAAATAAGCCACAGTACAAGCCAGCCTGGATTTCTCTCTCTTCCTCTGAATGCCTACTTCACACTTGGACAGGAGGATGCTCTAGAAAGAGTAATTTCACCAGCTATGCTCTATCAAACTTTATTAGGATACAAAGATATATAGGCAAGATAAAAGAATGATGCTAGGCACAGAGTTGGTGGGTCCCATTCTAGGAGACCCATATTTCACTTGGTAGAAAATGTTCAAAAAATTAATTAAAAAATGGATAAAATCCTAAAAATGCAATTCTTAAGAGACCCTTTATTAACTAATTAAAAGTAACCAGTTTTGATAGTTGTATGCTATCAAAATATGCCAAGAACTTTACTTCAGAGAATCACAACTCCACAGGTAGACCATGACTACATAGTACCGTTCTAATCATCACAGCAACTCCAAACATATACATGCAGACAACAGGAATTAATTCCAAAGTACTTCAAAGAGATGTAATGGTTACTCTGATGGTTACAACAAGAAAACAATATATATTGTGTAGAGGACATTACCAGTATTTGGCACACATGAATTGTTCACATTTTTGTAATACACATAAAATATGATTTCAGTGCTGTATTGTTTATTATAGCAACCACCTTTTATATAAATTCAGAGAGGGTTGGACCCAAGCTTTCTGCAAACTATCTCAGTTCACTTTTGCACAAAAAGTCTTTGCTATTTTTTTCTCTTTGCAGTTTGGCTCTGCTCCCCCCCTCCCCCCAGCCACTCCAGAACACCAGGAATAGAATGAGATGTGGCATGGGGGATTGCTTCCAGAAGGAAAAATCAGCAGTAATCTCCTCTTACATGAGCTTTCCCTTTGCTCATATAATGGGTGCTCAAAGTGGGGAAGGATTTCTGCCATCTCCCCCTCTTCAAACAGGAAGTCGCCACAAGAGTGCTTCTGGGACTGAAGCATCCCACAGAGCACACAAAAGATTTCAGTTTTTACTTTCATGGAGGGAAGAAGGTCATCTTTTAAAACTTACGAGGGCAGTTTTGAGAAGGGCACGCTGCCTGCAAGATCTGTTCTCCCAGCTAGCTCCATCCCAGCCCTTTCGTCAGTATTCTAACCCATCCCCTTCATGAAACAAAACTGAAACTAAAAGCCAATGAGAAGAAGGCTTATTTGCATACAGGCTCTGATGTCACTGGGGGACAGTTTGGAGGAAAAATCCTTTTAGGGGGCAGAAAGGGATGAGGGCAAATGATAAAAGAGAGGTTTTTAGATGCCCTGAAGATTCTGGGAAACTATAAAATGAAATTAGGACTCACCATAACTGGGAAGGTTCATTGCTAGTGGAGACTTAAATACCCAGCTGAGCAAGTTTTTAAAAATACATAGAGAAAAGGACAGCCTGCCAGAGCAGGCAAGGAGGACTGTGGACTGAAGGAGGACGAGGGGACGCGACCCACCCGACCTAACAGGCTTGCAGTGGCGAGCGCGGGGAGAGGGAGAGGGAGCTAATTGGAGGGGGTGGGGCGGAGGGAGGTGATCTACTGATTTTGCGCCCCCCATGTGACTCCCACGGAGTGCGCCCGGGTCATTTGTCCCCGGATGTCCCCGTGGGAGCTTCGCCACTGCCTGAAGCCCACTGTGCCGTCAGGGGCTTTGTGGACACTTTGTGAAGCCTTGAAGGTCGCTGACACTGCTGCTGTTCTCCTAGGAACGTGCATCTGTCAGCTGCCCCTCCTTCCCTGTTTCAGTATTTCTTATCTGAGACTTGCTTGGTAGCAGTCTAACACTGCCCCAAATGAGGCAGCCGTGTGGTGCAGGGTTCAAAATGTGGGAATTGGGCTGGGGACACCTCCATTCAGCCTCCATTCAGCCAAGAAGCCCCTTGGATGCCTTTGATCAGCCTAGCCTCCCTCACAGTGCTGTTGTGGGGATAAAGTGGGGGATGAGAGAACCCTCTGCGTAGCCTTGAGCTGATAGGAGGAATGTTACCACAGCAGCAGGCAACAGACCCGCAGGCTAATCAGCCAAACCGACAACAGAAAAAAATTAAAGAAATAATTTCTATTCAACCCAGCGAGGGCTTCGCTAGCATCAGGAGAGCCACAATCAAATGGCCAAAACCAAGGGCTTATAAAGGGTAAAGACAGAATACATCAAAAGGGGAATGACTGATATATGGGAAAAGAGTTACAGCAGAAGTAAAACAGTTAAGTCATCAATATGTCAGGGGATGGTCTTAATGTTCCCAAACTTTATTCAGACGTTTCTGCCTGAACCAATTCATGGCTGACTGAGGCGTGCGCCATCTCCAGGCCGCCATTACCAGGCGCCTGGCTGCGCCAGCCACGCCCTGGCCGCCCTCCTGACACCGGCGGTGGCTGCGGGCGCTGGCGCTCTTTTGAAGAGCATACCCGGTGAAAAGCAGCTGCCGGCCGAGCAGCAGTGGCTTCCGCGCCGCCACCCACCGGCACATACGCGTCCGGGGCCTCCGGTAATGGCCTGGACCGCCCTCGCCGCTGGAGGCAGGCGCGCGGAAATGTCCCAGGCCTGGTGGCGCAGCAGGAGGGCAAAGGCCAGTAAACTGAGCAGCGGCGCTCCGCTGAGGTGCCGACTGCCCGGCTGTTCAGGACGATCCATGCAGACGGTCTGGCGTCGGGGTGCGTCATGGCGCCGAGCACAAGCGTTCAATGCGGAAACTGCCTCGAAGACTGGAATACATTGTTGACTTGTGTGCTTATGGCTGCCTGTTTTAGGCATCCTGTGCCACGAGGATGTTTCACATCGCCTCTGAATGTGCCTTTATGGCGGATTCAATCAAGCAGAAGAGTTAACTGCTGACAGCCCTGGTGTATATCAGGGCCTTCGTTTTGAGGAGGGATTCTTTCAGGACAGAAGAGAGGAGTTTCCCTTTATCATTGGGATTCTTGCATTCCTAGGTATGATTTAGAACACTATGAATTCCATTAGACCAGAGTATCAATGAGCCGTGTGGAAAAACCTACGTGGCCTCTCGCTTTGCAGATTATGGCTGCTGTTATCCAGGGCCTATATGAGACTTCTGACTTAGAGCAGAAATTTTGATTTTTCCTTTTTGTGCTCACAGTGATAAGTGAACAGAAAGGTGTGGAGAATGTGTGGAGGCCAGGTCACTTAGCCTTGAAAGTTACATAAAACCTGCAGGTTCAGGAGCAGCATGCTTTCAAAATGTAGGGCCCTGGAAATGCACCACAGGAGCTGGTCTTCCTTATATGCTTGTGAACTTCCCAGCAGGGCATTGCTCTGTCCACTGCTGGAGGCCAATCACAGCCAGGTGCTTCTTTGGCCTGATCTAGAACTGTAGAACAGCTCTGATGGGGGTCTTTGTACCCCGCAAATCATGCACCAGTCAACAGATTCTGCAAAAAGAGTCCAATCCAATTTCCTTTCCTGATCAGTTTGTCACACTTAGCACCTTCACAGTTTTCAGATTTCCCCCTACAACAAGCTCTTCTCAGCGCAAATAAATACCTTCTTTGTAGGGGTGGGTGTTCAGTAAACCTGAACCACACACACACACACACACACACACACACACACACACACACACACACACACACACACACACACACACACACACGACGACGACGACAAATACCTTGGTGGTATTTTCAGGAATTTTTCCACCAGAAAAGGATGGCAATAAAAGGAAGCCAAAAAATCAGATTCCAAGAAATGCTGATTTTTTTCTCAGAATTTCAGCTTGTTTGTCCCACCTGCTTAAATAACAGTAAAGAAGGAAAACCAATGCCCCTTCCTCCCTAATGTACCTGCAACCTGGCCAAGCCCAGCGCTCAAAGCGGGCTCCATCTTTGAAGTCCACTGCGGACTTTTGGAGGTGAGGCACACAGTTCAACATTGGGCCTGGCCAGGCTGAGTCCCCAATTCAATGCTAAACTCAGGCTGGCTGGGTTCACCTCTCGACTGTGGGCTCTGCCTCCTGGCCATACCAAGACCAGCATTGAACTGGGGGCTCAGCCTGGCTGGGTCCAGTTTTATACTGCTGGTTCACCTCTATAGTCCGTGTGGCACTCAGTCCGCACTGTTCCCACACAGTCCCACAGTTCAGCACTGGGCTCAGCCTGGCCAGGCCCAGCATTCAGCTCTGAGCCTGCCTCCAAAATCCAGAAGGATCTCAGAAGCAGATAACATTTTTGGGGGTCTGGATTAAAAACCTGCATTTTTTTTGTAAAAACCCAGAAAAGTCTGGCCTTTCACATGTCCACACCAAGATCACAGATGGCTCTGCCATTATCATTGCTCGAGGCTAAGGAGGCCTTCCCCTGTTTGCGCATAACTAGTGAAGAGAGCTTGATCATTCATTCTTATCTGCCTTTCTCTGAGGGAGTGAGCTGTCTGTCCCAAACAATGCCTCTGTTCCCACTGTCCTTTCAAATGTTGATATTATGGGAATGCGAGGGCAGGGGGACTATGGGTTGAACCTTTCTGTAACTTACAGGTATAAACCAAGGCCAGAGAACCAAACTTTAGTTTCGGCTATCTGAGCGTTGGGCTGACACGGTTTCAATAAAGCTCTTGAAACCTTCTCGAGTCTCGTTTGATGACCGAAGTAAGAGACCCTTACATTTGGTGGCAAATTTGTGCAGACAAGACCTGGCCAAGTGACAGTTCAGAGGCCCTTAGCCTGGATCTCGGGGGAAGAGGGGGTTTGGATTTGATACACTCCCTTAAGCTGGCCTTAATGTTTCCATTTCCAGGCTCTTCCCCTGTTATAGCAGCTCTAACCTTGGCTGTTGTTTCTGCTCTTTGGTCCCTTGCCTCTCAAATCCTGGAAAGTCTGCTAAAATAGGCCCTCTGCTGCATCCCATGTGGGGCCTCTGACTCACAAAATGTTTTGCCACCATAAAGGAGCCACAAGATACAGCCAATTAACCCAGCAGTTGTGCCGTGAAAATCTGTCCTACCTTTGCCTGCAGCCATCTCAGTGGCAGGGTTGCACCTGCCCTTTCCACTCCACCATCCCAGAAATCAACTAGCTGGAACACTTTGAGCAGCCCATGAAATTCCTCCCATCGAGATGGTTCTTCAAGGTGATACCAGTGGAGTCCCTAGATTAAGAAAAATTCAATTTATTGTGTGTTTCTATTTTCTATATTGTAATAAAATTGTTTAAGCCTTCCTTATGGGATCATACACCCCCGGTCAACTAGGGAATTGAGTTCCATTCCTAAGATCTGCAAGCCAACCTCAGCATGATCATATTAGAGTTTAATTTTTAGGTAGGTGTATTGTTGTCAAACAGGGTTGTTTCCCTAGCTTGAAGGATGCGTCCAGGAAGATCCTAGGAATGTGCAAATTGACCAACACGCTCCTGCAACATTCCTGAAGAAGCACTCCAATCGTACTCATGATAACTTTGGACTTACCAGTGAAACATGACAAAGGAACCAGGAACAAGGTATATGATTATTTATTGTGACATTACAAAGGAATACCCCTGGAAGTCCAACCTTGCTCCTTTTGTTATTCTGGACTTTACATCATCCAGCTTCCTGGCGCAAGCCCCAGGCAGAGGAACCCCCCTTCCTCTTGCATCATTTGCCTTTGGCACCCAAGGAAAGGGTGCCCCTCTGCTGTTTGATTTCCCCTGGTTGCAAACTCTTGCAAGAACACGGTGACAGCGAGAGTTTGCGGAACCCATTCACAAAAAGCTCTGAAGACCTTGTACTATGTTTTAAGTGTTTTTATTGGAAGTTAGAGTTACTGTATTGTATTTTGTGTACCCACCCCCTTTCCCCCTTTTTGTCTGTACTGTATAAAAACTTATCCACGAGCTCCGTTCAGGGCGACTTGCCTGGAGGAGCCTCGCGTCAGAGATCCTTTGAGCTGCCATTAAAAGAATCTTCAGAAATCCTGTCTCCACCTCCATTCTTTGCTTCCAAGCTGAAATAACTGAAATCACTTAAGTTACCCTGGCAGCGGGTAACAAAAAGAAGGAGAAGGAGAAGGAGAAGGAGAAGGAGAAGGAGAAGGAGAAGGAGAAGGAGAAGAAGAAGAAGAAGAAGAAGAAGAAGAAGAAGAAGAAGAAGAAGAAGAGGAGGAGGAGGAGGAGGAGGAGGAGGAGGAGGAGGAGGAGTTTGGATTTATATCCCCCTTTCTCTCTTGCTGGAGACTCAAAGGGGCTTACAATCTCCTTGGCCTTCCCCCCTCACAACAAACACCCTGTGAGGGGGGTAGGGCTGAGAGCTCCAAGAAGCTGTGACTAGCCCAAGGTTCCCCAGCTGGCATGTGTGGGAGTACACAGGCTAATCTGAATTCCCCAGATAAGTCTCCACAGCTCAGGTGGCAGAGCTGGGAATCAAACCCGGTTCCTCCAGATTAGATACATGAGCTCTTAACCTCCTACGCCACTGCTGTGGGAGTGAGGATGGGGAGAGTGGGACTCATCATGGTTGACCTGCATGAGGGTGCCACTGGGTGGGATATATTTATGTGGCTGTCTGCCTACACCTATAGGTCATTTTATTATTCATAATATTTATGTACTATCAGCAAAAGGTTCTCAATGTTTAGTTAGAAAAAACGGGCAACAAATGAATAACATATCCTAAAACAGTTTGATGTTCTTGTTCTTGTTGCAGAAGACATTCCACTGACTTGCATGGGTAGCCAGTCTCCAAAGAGGCCTGGGGTTCTGGAATTTCAACCTCAGGGACGGGTACTCAAGAAGGAAGTGGCCAAGTTGGAAGGTGAATTCCGTGGCATCCTACACCTGCTGAACTCTCTCCCTTCCCCAAACTCCACCCTTCCCTGGCACTGTACCCAAATCGCCAGGAAGTTCCAAAACTGGAGTTGGCAACCCCAGAGAGTGTGACTGACTGGTGTTTGGACACAGGGCTTCATTTGTCCTCTCCTCAGCCCTCTGAAATCATCATCTGTTTCATACATGGCACGACTCGCCGGCCCATCGCCCCGGATCGTACCGCTCCCCTACCCCAGCGTAGAGTCCTACTCCCGGTGCAACCTCCAGCCCCCGGTCCAGGGGCACAACCACCACCTGCACAAGCTCCGGCCCCAGTTCCACGAGCCAGTAGGGGTTGCCCTCGCCCTCACATTCCTGCACGTTTTGATGGGACGGCTTCCAGGTTGCAAAATTTCATCCTACAACTCGACGCACACATGCTTGAGTTTGATGATCTTTATAGGTCCGAAGCCGAGAAGGTGCGTGACATCGGATCCGTGCTGGATGGAGATGCGGCAGAATGGTTTGTGGAGTTGCATGAAGTAGCAGGGGGCCCTGAACTTCAAACCGTGGCAGCTTTACTTCAAGGGTTGCAACTCCGTTTTCAAGATCCGGAGGAGGTGAACAAAGCCATCAAGACTGTTAAAACTCTCAAGCAGGGAAATAAAACCTTTGCAGAGTTCGCCCGAGAATTCCAGTTGGCCGCGAGCAAGCTCCCGGACTGGCCCGAATGCATGAAATGTGAATACTTCCACGACGCTGTCGAGGAGGAAATCTGCACCTGGGCATGCATGGTGCGTGAACCCCAGACTATTGCGGAGTGGATTACCACCGGCAACCTTATTGCGGCCCGTCTTAATCTCTCCAAGATGGGGAAAACCGCTCCGACCAAACCTCCTGCCAAACCGGCAGCGAAGGTCGCCGTCCCGCCGAAGAAGGCGAGTGCAGGACCGCCGGCAACCAAATCCACCTCTGAGTGCCGCCGCCGCCTCGGGTTATGTCTATATTGTGGGGGCCCAGGCCACATGGCGGCCAATTGCCCGAAAAAACAAAAGGCGCCTGTCCCCGCTCCCTGCAAGTCAACGGCACGAACTCCTTGCAAGACGGGTCCTCGGGGGCCCCAAGGAGCTGCGCAAACCACCTATGATGACGAGCCCGGGGAGACCAATGACACCAAACCTGAAGGGGTGAGCCTTTCGTCAGGTCCCGCGGAAGAATTTCCTGCGCCAGATGTGGTGAGTGAAGGGGGAGCCCCCATAACTATTATGACCACGCTAACCAATACCTCCAAGCACACCCATATTCTGGCACGAGCTCTTGTAGACTCCGGTTGCTCCCACTGCCTTATGAAGCCTCAGGTGGCTGAGCAACTAGGGCTCGAACGTATAGCATTGGCCAAACCCATTCCCTTTACTCAAATGGATGGCAGCCCGTTGGGCACCGACGGTCCGGCCCGTTTCAAAACCCAACCAGTGCTTCTGCGATGTGCTGAACACTGGGAAAGACGTAGCTTCATTCTGGCTCCAGTCGCCAAACATCCCATAGTGCTGGGCATGGGATGAGCCCAGCAGAGGAGAAGGAGCTTCGAGCCTTTCTCGATCAGAATCTGGCTCGCGGTTTCATTCGCCGAGCCACCAAGAGCACCCGTTTTGTTTGTGGAAAAAAAAGATGGAACCCTACGTTTGTGCACTGATTATCGTGGCCTCAACGCTGTTTCGCTGTCAAATAAATACCCCTTGCCCCTCATCAAGGACCTGCTCGATGCCTTGGGAAAGGGGCGTATTTTTACCAAACTGGATCTGAGGGAGGCTTATTACCGAGTACGAATTGCTGAGGGTTTTGAGCATTTAACAGCATTTAATACCAAATTTGGCCAGTATGAATATCTTGTAATGCCATTCGGATTATCCGGCGCCCCAGGGGCTTTCATGTCACTTATTAATGACGTCCTACAAGATTTTCTGTTTAAAGGGGTGGTGGTGTATTTGGATGACGTTCTAATATATACCCAAACGATGGAAGGGCTGTGTTGCAACATCTGCTCGATAACTCCCTCTTCGCAAAACTGTCCAAATGTGCTTTCCACCAAACCTCCATGGATTACCTAGGGTATCGGATCTCTCCAGAGGGCCTGGAGATGGACCCGGCAAAAGTTGCAGCTGTAGTGAATTGGCCGATACCCACCACCCGTAAGGAACTTCAATCGTTTCTAGGTTTTGCGAACTTTTATCGAGATTTTATCCCCCAATTTGCTAAGCTTGCTCTACCACTCACAGACTTACTGCGTACCAAAGGAAAGGGACCCCAGGCATCGAAACCCGGGGCTCCCCTCTCCTGGTCCCCTGATTGTCAAAAATCGTTTCAGGCTCTTAAGACAGCTTTTACTACCGAACCCATTTTGAAACACCCAGATCCCACTTTGCCTTTCATCGTGCATGTCGATGCTTCGGATAAAGCCCTAGGAGCAGCACTCTTGCAGAAAAATAAAGATAACAAACTCGTACCATGTGCTTATTTATCGAAAAAACTGTCCAGCCCTGAACTCAACTGGACTGTTGGGGATAAAGAAACGGCAGCCATTAAGGAGGCTTTGTCTACGTGGCGGCATTGGCTGGAAGGCGCCGCGTGCCCGTTCCAGGTTTGGTCGGATCATAAAAACTTGGCAGCTTTGTCCACTCCACTCAAAATGTCGGCCAAACAATTAAGATGGGCAGACTTTTTCTCCAGGTTCAACTTCACTGTCCATTTTTTCCCTGATAATAGCAACAAATTAGCTGACGCCCTATCTCGCCTCCCCCAGGGGACGGTCACTTCATTACGCGCCATGCCTCGTACTATTCTCACACCCTCTCAATTGGGCTTGGCGGTAACCCGATCCCAGACAGTTACGCCCCCGAAACATTCCCCCATGAAGGTCCCGGACGTTGTATCTCTGTTTCTACGTCACCTGGAGGAGGCGGGACGACAGGAGGTTCCGAAAGAGGAATCTGACCCCCTCCTGCAGTTGCAAGGGGGAGTTTGGAGACCGGGTGACTGCTGGTACGTCCCACCGGGCCTACGTAAGCAGGTTCTACTGGCCGGTCATGACGCGCGACAAGCGGGACACTTTGGATTTTTGAAAACGCTTCACCTATTTAGGAGGCAGTTTTGGTGGCGCACCATGTGCAAGGACATTGAGGCATACATAAAAGGGTTTCCGATGTGCGCAGAGGCTAAGGCCATCCCTGGTAAGCCGCACGGATTACTACGCCCCATCCCCCCGGCGGCTCGGCCGTGGCAAGTGATTTCCATGGATTTCATCACAGATCTCCCCGAAAGCCATGGTAATACAGTACTTTGGGTGGTGGTGGACCTCTTTCCCAAACAGGCGCACTTCGTTCCGTGTTCTACCATTCCCTCGGCGCCTAAATTGGCCAAATTGTTTATTCAACATATCTATCGTTTGCACTCATCGCCGGAGAGAGTGATCTCCGACAGGGGCCCACAGTTCATATCTAAGTTTTGGAAAGCGTTCCTGGAGTTGTTGGGAACGGCCTCGGCTGTGGCTGCCCCGTACCACGTGCAAAGTGACGGCCAGACCGAACAGACCAACGGAACGCTTGAGCAATACCTACATTGCTACACCAACTATCATCAGGATAACTGGACGGAGCTTCTTCCCTTCGCCGAGTATGCCTACAACAACGCGGTTCACAGCAGCACCAATAAAACTCCGTTTGAAGTGGTCTCGGGTCGTTCGTTTCCCCCGTTACCCCAGCTCCCCGATCATGCGCTCCAACCCCCTGATTTTGGTGACTGGATCCGGTCTCTAGCTGAAGGCTGGAAATCCGTCTCTTCCTCGCTCTCGCAAGCGCAGGAAGCCCAAAAAAGACAAGCGGACAAACATAGAATGGATTTCCCTCTGCAAGTGGGGGCGTGGGTTTATTTGTCTACCAAAAACCTTAGGGATGTACATAAATATTCCAAGCTAGGCAAGAAATTCATAGGCCCGTTTAGGATCACCCAGGTGATCAACGATGTGACTGCTTGGTTGGAATTGCCCAATTCTCTCAGTAATATTCACCCTGTATTTCATTCTAGCTTACTCAAGCGGGCTCCAGATTCAGATGCTTGGCACGACCCAACAGAGGTTCCCCCGCCGGTGATCATTGATGGCCACAAACACTATGAAATCGACGCTATTCTGGATTTTCGTTACATACGCAAACGTTTGCAATATTTGGTTTCCTGGGTGGGATATCCCTCGGGCCATAATCAATGGGTGTATGTTGAAAACATTGACGCCCCCCCCTTTGATCGCTGCTTTTCATAAGGCTTTCCCTCATAAACCAGGGGGAGAGGGGGCTTTCGTGGAGGAGGCGGAGTGTAAGGGTGGGGGTTAGTTTCTGCTCTTTCTGCCTGGCCTTGACGCATTCCTCGTTCTGGGCTTCGTGCCCGGGGTGGTTGTGGCCTTAACCTTGCTGTGATTATCTTGTGTGTTTGAAGCTTGTTTCTGTTCTGTCGTGGGAATTCTGCTGGGACGTTTGGGGGAGGTGGCTGAAGGTTCCGTAAAAGCGACACCTTAAGCCCGGGAAAGTCAGAATCCGCATTCCATGTAATGCGATCGTTGAAGTTTATGAAATAAACAAACTGAACTCAGTTCCTTTGTTTCGAGTCCTTTGAGGTTCCTTACATTAAGAGTCTTACTGGCTTTGTTGACTGTATCTTTATCCTCGAAACGAAGCCGGAGACCCTGAAGCAGTTCAGCTACAGTTTGTATTTCATTGGCGCCCAATTCATATAATTCCACGAACCACTCAGCAGCCTCTCCATCCAAAACTGATCCAATATCCCGAACCTTTTCTGCCTCAGAGCGATAAAGATCATCAAATTCTTGCATGTGGGCATCCAATTGCAGGATAAAATAGGGTAGTCTTGAGGCGGTTCCATCAAAATGCACTGGAATGCGGGGTCTAGGGTAACCTCTACCCGGAGCTGGCGCAATCTGGGGCGCGGGAGCCGGTGCTGGGTCCGGCGGCGGAATCGGAGCGGGTGGCAGCTGATGCGGTGCAGATGGCTGAGGTGGGCCTGGAGGTGGAATGACTCTGGGTTGCGGTTGGGGAACTGCTGTACGAGGTGGGGCTGACACGTTGAGTCGAGCAGTCGTGGCAACGGGGGGTAGAGACCTCGTCGTAACGTCTGTTCGGGTCTGGGCGGTCTGGGTTGGCAGTAGATCTGGCAGCCTGTCCATCCGGAGCGCTCTTTGCATTTCAGTCAGTTCCCTTTCTTTACGTGCGAGCGTATCTCGTTGGTGATCCAGGGCATCTTTTTCGCGTTGCAATCTTAGGGGTTCAGCTTTCTGCATTGCAGAGTCGACCTCCCCTTGGGTGTGAAGAGCTTTTAGAGTTTCCTCCTGGTGTTGGAGGTCAATTCTGGTTTGTTCCATCACCTTATCTTGGACTGTAAGATCACGGAGGAACTGTTGGTGGAGGACGTCCTTCTCTCGTGCCAGTTCTTCTTCGAACTTCTGGCGTTGCTGCTTGCGTTCCTCTTCTAGGGCTTCACATTCTGTTTCAAGGGTGTCTCGCTCTGTCTCCAGGGCTTCACGTTCTTGTTCCCAATCGCGTTTGGCTGCTTCGAGAGCCTCCAGTTGTTCGGCCCAACGGGACCTGTCCAGCTCGGGGGGCTGCTCCTCATCCCCCTCAGGGAAGGCGGAAGCTCCTCACTGTTCATCTGGGTCTGGCGGATCCCGATCGCAGTTATCCT
Source organism: Sphaerodactylus townsendi (assembly GCF_021028975.2). Taxonomy (NCBI): domain Eukaryota; kingdom Metazoa; phylum Chordata; class Lepidosauria; order Squamata; family Sphaerodactylidae; genus Sphaerodactylus; species Sphaerodactylus townsendi. The sequence goes on along the minus strand of NC_059436.1, from coordinate 57,822,320 downwards.
CCGCAAACGAAAGTCGGGCTCGGGATCCCCGTGTTAAATCCACAATACCTTTGGATGCATCCCCAGCTTCAGGTAAAGCAAAATCCATAGAATCCTGGGGAGCTGATGAGCGAGTTCCCTTTGGGCATGCTCCGGTACTCTGCCATTGGTATTCAAGAGGGGGTTCTTCAAGGTAACGATCCAGGAATTTCTCCAGAGACCCCTGGGTGTCACCATGGATGGTCGATAATCCAATTTCTTCAGTGACTGTCCACATCACCGGTTTGTAATCCACATGTTGGCGGGTGGTGATGTGCCGCTCTCTAGGGGCACGTTCCATCGACACCCCGCCGCCTGGATCGTAATACTCCTGACGAACCTCTAGACGTTTGGCAGACACCGTGAGCCTGGCCATCAGGGGAACCTCGTCCACTTGCTCTTGCAGTTGGAGGAAGGCCATGCTTCAGCTGAGCCGAGGCTTGGAGAGGGTCACCAGAGAGACGGATCCTGCTGGCTCTGCCTCCGTGGACGCCGGGAGAGGGGAGACTAAGTCCTCTTTGGGGACTATCATGCCCGCCTCATATTCCGCATTCAGCGGACCCCTGAATCCCAATCTCTGCATGTTGGAAGCCATCAGAGATCAACAGGAACGGATGGTGTGATAAACTAGATGTCACATTCAATCAGAAATATTAGGAGACTCCGCATAATGTAAGGAACCAGAAAGGACTAGAAACAAAGTAACTTGGAAAGTTCTTTATTCTTAAGCTTCCATGATACACAATACACGGAATGCGGACCCTGACCCTTTCCCGCCAAAGCGCTGCTTTTACGAGTGACTCAAACCCCCGCCCACAGCCGTGAGCGTAACTTTCCCCAAACATCGAACCAGATTCTCACAACAAGAGAAACGAACAGAAAGTAAGACTTCACACGCATAAGATAAGCATGGCCGGCAAGGTTACCGATAACAGCACTCCCGGGCACGCAGCCCAGTCTGTGGAATGTTACCAAGGACGGGGCAGGCAAGCAGAACACAGAAATTAACCCCCAACCTTACACCCAAAAGTAAAATGTGACTAGAGCTTTAAGCAATGTATTCCCTCAGTGGAGTCACAGCATTCTAGGCTTCAGTTTCCCGAGGAAGGGGCAGGGGCGGGGCTTTTTCCAGGCCTATTATGGTCTTTGAGGGAGGGCAGGCCTGTAGGGTTGCCAGCTTCTGGTTGGGAAATTCCTGGAGAGTTTGTGGTAGAGTCTGAGGAAGGCAGGGTTTGGGAAGGACAGGGATCCCTGTGGGATGAAATACCACTGGGTCCACTCTCCAAAGCAGTCATTTTCTCCTGTTTTGGTCCCAACTGTGGAGAAAGGTTGTAGTTTTCCATGAGTGAGGATGCCTGGTGGGGGGGAGGGGGCGAGAGGGGGAAACACAAAGTTCAAGACAGCAGATAAAGGGAGGTTGGAGGTGAGTGGGAAGGAGGTAGGGTTGCCAACTCTAGGTTGGGGAAATTCCTGGATATTGAAGGGTGAAGCCTGGTTTGGAGGAGGGGAGGGACCTCTGAAAGCTGTAATGCCATAAAGTCCACTCTTCAGAGGGGAACTAGTGTTGTCAACCCCAGTGTAGTCTAGAGATCTCCTAAAATTATATCTGATCATCAGATCACAGAAATCAGTTTCCTTGGACAAAATGGTGCAGGTTGCTTCCTTCCCCCAAACCTCACCCTTCCAAGAGTCCATCCCCAAATCTCCATGAAGTTTCCAACCTGAAGCTGGCAACCCTACAAGCTGGCATCTGAAATTGGGAGATCCATCGTGATTCACAGAGATCCGCTGCAGGAGGCAGGGAGGGGAAGAGGAAGCAGGTGGCAGGCCAGGAGGATGATGGGGACAGAGAGAGAGAGAGAGAAAGAGTGATGGTGGCAGGCACGGTGTAAGGGGTTGTTACTCCTTCATCAATCATCAATTGAGACTCAAGAAGGTTTCCGTGTCATCCCAACGCACAGTGTCATCCCAAGGCACAGGTAGTTTGACTCCCTGGCCTTGGCATATTCCCTGGCAGTTACAGAAAGGTTCAGCCCTTACTCCCCCCACCCTCGCATTCCCCTAATATCAGCATTTGAAAGGACGGTGGGAATAGCAGCATTGTTTGGGACAGACAGTTCACTCCCTCTAAGAAGGCTGATAAGAATGAATGGGAAGCTCTATTGACTAGGTTCACATAAGCAGGGGGAGGTCTCCTTAGCCTTGGGTGATGATACGGGCAAAGACATCTGTGGCCTTGGAGTGGACGTGCTAGCTGCCAGGCCGAGAATGGCACAGGCCTGACACACGGAGAGGGTGAGAAAAGGGGTCGCAGGAGAGACAAAGAGGCTGCCACCACACAACTGGGGTCGCAGGAGAGACAAAGAGGCTGCCACCACACAACTGGGGGGGCTGTGAGTGAAACTCAAGACAGAGGCACAGATAAAGGCTGTTTGGTGGGAAGGAAAAAGGAAGCAGGAAAAGGGACTTTGGGGAAAGAACAGAAGAAAGAGTGGATGAGGGGCAATGAGTCTCCTCCCAACTTGTTATCATTCCCAAACTGTCTGCTTTGTTTTGTTTTCATTTTGTAGACTTGCTACCAGAGAGGTCTTGCTTCAGTCGTGATGTTTAAAGAAGATTTACAGCCATGGCAACAGATTAGTTTCAATGTAATTTATTGTAATTATGCCACAATTACATTATATTAATTCATGCTGCATATGGTACGTTGCATTAGTTTATGTTATTTTCATGCTAAATTGATGCTGCTGGTCCCAGATAGGAAGAGATTGATTGATCCCCTAGAAATGTGGATAATTAATTGACATACACAGGAGTGCCGTCTTTTGCCCCTTGAGAGTTTCCCCTGACTTGATCTCTCCCCTGCCCCTATTTTGCCTTTCCCAAAGAAGGACCCTCGGAGGGCTTCTTCCATGGCAGGTGCAGCACACCTCCTGGCAGGGCTCGATCTGACAGAGCAATGGCAGCATTGATGGTGAAATACGGGCGAGAGTCAATGCAACGCAACTGAGGTGGAAGGGAGTCACTGGTGTTCTCTGTGATAAGAAAATGCCTGAAGTCAAAAATCTACAAGACTATGGTCCGCCCCATAGCACTCTATTGGGAGGAGTGCTGGCCCGTAATGAAAGCAGCTGAGAGACAACTCTATGTCATGGAAATGCACACGACTCGCTGGGCACTGGGTGGATCCCTACTCGACCACATCACCAATGACATAGTCCAATAACAATTTGGCATCGTGCCCATTGAGGCAAAAGTGAGAAAGTTGTCTTTGCTGGCGTGGCCATGTCTGACACGCAGCCCCAGGCACTGTCACCAGTATCGCCTATCACTTTGAGGTTACTGGGCGGCGGCCGCTCAGATGACCAAAGCAGTGGTGGCAAGATACCATCAATGCGGATCTAAAGGTTACATGCCTTCAACCAAAGCACTCCATTGAGAGAAATGGCATTTAAAAATCCAAGCAGCGGTGCCTGCATTAGTGGGACAATGCTAGGAAGAATTTATTGCATCTTCCCTGTGAAGCAGGGGGAAAGGTCGCTCTTGGCCCATGCTCACAAACAGCAAAAATTATGGGATCTGCCATGCAGTGAATGTGTGAGGGGGGAAGAGGCATCTGCCCCAAAAAGAATCTCCCTTCAGCGTGGGTCAAACCACCAGTGTATGATTGGCCTAAGTTTTTCAGCAGGTTTTTCTCTGCATGTTGGTTGGTAAAAGAGCCCTTTCCTACTTCCTCAGTGCTTTCACCATTGCTGAGTCCACAATGCATTGCCCTTGGGTATGAGTGTGTCAGTGGCGGAGCTACAAGGGGTAGGGGGTGTGTGCCGTGCACCAGGCCCCTCCCCCATTTTCTCACTCCCTGAGGTGCCCCCTGCAGCACCCCCACCCCTTCCCACACTTACCTTAGTCCCCCTGTGGCGCCCTCCCACCCTCCTTCCCACACTTACCTTAGTTCCTTTCCTTTTTCTTGAACTTGAAGGGCCTGTTCGCAGTAAAAACGGCCTGAGGAACAACAGTTCCCAGGAGACCTTGGGGCTCACAAGGTCTCCTAGGAAGTATAGTTCCCATTCAGGCCATTTTTACTGCGAACAGGCCCATTTGTCAACAAATGAGCCTGAAAATTGTGCCATCATGGCTTGCTATTACAACTCTGAACCATCTAAAAGAGGCTCTTTAAAACGAATGTTTAATTTGTGGAAGGAAAAATACCCAGAATCCACAATATCAGAACAAAGATTGGCTGATCAAAGACAATTCATTATTCGGAATAAAGTGCTCACTTATATGGAATTGGAAGAAATAAAAAATATTTGTGCATGTGAACACACAGAGAATACTGACAGTGTAACAACAGAAATCTCTGCAATCATAACTCAATCGACTGATGAAACAACTGAATTGGACACTGCTAATAACATCGAGCAGCACCTGTCCGAGCCGCCCCCAGGCCCCGCCCTCCCTGCTGGCGCCCATAAGTGGGGCACAGGGAGGGGCGTGGGGAGTCAGGTGGGGGAAGGGCGTGGGAAGCCAGTCATGCCCATGGGCGCCATTTAGACCCAGTACACCACTGTAGTTGTGGGGCTGCCAGTGCTGGGACATTCCTGGAGATTTTGAAGGTGAAGACTGGGAGGGGGGCAGGAAGGGGGGCATTTATGATGCCACATAGAATCTACCTCCCAACGTGGTCTTTTCTCCAGGTGGAACTGAACTCTGTAGCCTGGAGATCAGTTGCAATAGTGGAAACCTCCTGCTGCCACCTGGAAACTGGTAACTCTATTATGTAGCTCCAGACCCCAACTGGATGTTAGCAGCCCTACTGTGGACATGCGCAGCCATCCACAATTTGGCTCAATCCTTTTCCAAAGCTTGTGGCCATCATCACCACGTCTCAGAGCTACATCCCACCAGAGCTTCACGGCCAATAATTTTTCCTTGATTTGCCAAGGAAAATGAGATTAAGATATTTTTGTTCTCAACTCTGAATGTTTATTTATAAGATTTTTACTGTAAAGAAGGGAGATGCTATCTCTGCGGACACAAAATTCACAGTTTTGAGAACTGCAGAATCAAGCATCTGTGATAATATCTTCCAGACAGAAAAACTGCCCCAAATAATCTGACAGAAAATTCTGGATGAACATAGTGTTGTGAATGGATTAATGGAATTCATTAAAAAAAAACTTTGCATGAATATACAGTCCTATGGTATGTAATAAAACACTGATCTTTATTTCATGATGAATAACTTTTGGGTTATGATGTATCTTAAGCAGAAAACTATTTTTACATAGATTTTTTCTTCAAAAGCATTTTATTTAAAAAATCAAATTTTAATTTTTAAAAATCAGATTTTTTTCTACATCATTGATTTTTTTCCACTCTGCATTGCTTTGATCCAGTTGTGCTGCAGGTCAGCATGGTTTTGCTTGCATTCTGCTCACTGGATAGACGGAGCTTTCAGCATTTAGCTCCAGGATGTTGTCACCAGTTCCCCACTCTTCTACACCAGCAGAGAATTTTGATCTGGTGATCCACATATGTATATTCTTACTGGGTGACCCTGAGCTAGTCTCAGTTCTCTCAGAACTCTTTCAGTCCCACCTATCTCTCAAGGTGTCTATTGTGGGGAGAGGAAGGAAAATGAGTTTGTAAGCCACCTTGAGCCTCCTTACAGGAGAGAAGTCAATCAAGGCTTGAGTTAAATGCCTCCCAACAGCAGCAGGATCTATGAGGCCCTTAGCCTAGGAGACCCCTCTGCTCAAACCCAGGCTGTGTTCTTCGTTTTATCAGCTGAGCCCTATGGACTTCCTTGCTAGGTTGGAGGAAATTGGCCCATCCTGCTCTCTGCCAGCTGTTCCTTCAGTAAAAATAAAGCTTTTTGTAAGTACCCTTTCAACATGCAAGGCATGGCTCCCCTTCTCCAGGGAGCTATTAAGAGGTTGGTGAAAGGATGGTTCCTCCAGCTCTCTATTCCAGCACAGTAAGGAAGAGGAATAGACCAGAGACAGCCTCCGTTTGACCTCAGGGCCGATTTGAAGATGTATCAGACCCTTGGTGACTATGAATATAACAAGGCCCTTATAGCTTCCTCTATAATTAAACTGATTGGCAAGCCCAATTGTTTGCAACAACGAGCGTTATATAATATTTTACATCTGTCCTGTTTGCGTGTATTTCTGTAGGCTGGTTAATTTTATTAGCTTGTCCATCTGCCTGCAGTTCCAAATTAAAGCTAAAAATAAATGTGCTCCGTAACAATCCTGAGGAAGAGCGCTTTGACGGTGGAAGGGAAAGGGTTCTCTTTGTCTTCAACCAGGCCTCGCTCAGGAGCACGTGGAATTCGGAGAGCCTTCCGCAGGAGATGGCCTGGCAGCCACCGACTGCCTGCTCTGACTGGAGGCGTTTGGCACTGCCAAGGGACGAAGAAAGAACCTGGCTGCACTGATCAGGGCCCAAGAGTGATGTGGGACCAGGACCCCCTCGCTCACCGGCATGCCTGCCCTTCCTGCACAGCGAGCTGCCCTGGGGGCCCTGGGTGGAAGGTCTCCTCTCCCACCAGCTTCTTGGAGGCTTGGGCTGGCCACTGTGCAAAGGGACCACCTCTGCCACTAGCCCTGGGGTGCTCCACCGCTTCTGCCCTCCAGCCTTGGGCAAGCTGTGGCCAGACAGTGGCTGCCCAATGCCTCATTGCAGCAGTGGCGTAGGAGGTTAAGAGCTCATGTATCTAATCTGGAGGAACCGGGTTTGATTCCCAGCTCTGCCGCCTGGTGAATTCAGATTAGCCTGTACACTCCCACACATGCCAGCTGGGTGACCTTGGGCTAGTCACAGCTCTTCTGAGCTCTCTCAGCCCCACCCACCTCACAGGGTGTTTGTTGTGAGGGGGGAAGGGCAAGGAGATTGTAAGCCCCTTTGAGTCTCCTGCAGGAGAGAAAGGGGGGATATAAATCCAAACTCTTCTTCTTCTTCTTCTTCATGGAGGGAGGGGGACGAGTGGCCAAATGAGCCCTTAGGGGGAGGGCGGTCTATAAACCGAATATATAAATAAATAAATAAATAAATAAATAAATGTGCCCCCTACATGACTAAGGGGAGGGGCACCTAGGGAGAGAGCCCCTCCGCCCACCCACCCCCAAGATATGCCCCTGGGTTAGCCTTCTGACTGTCTGTTCCGGGTCCCTCAGGGTGTGTCCAGCGTGGATTGGAGACTGGCTCACGTTTTGCCTTGTACACATTCTCATGCTGTGTGTCAGGGGGAGTGTATCTAAGTGACTGAGATGCATTCCTGCCTCATTGTAACTGCTTAATGCTACAAATTAAATGCTGCTAAAAGATATATGTAACCAGCCTCCTATATGTTACCACTGCCATCTGGGACATGCTTTCCATAATCTTAATCTTTATGGCTTCCCATGCTTTGTAGATAACTAGGCTTTCCCCTGACACCCTGATTCCATGAGAAACGGAGTTGTATCCATTATCTCGTGGGGGCAGAATCCAGGTGTCTCTCCCTTACTGTCTGCCATGCAGGCGAAACATCAGGAGAAAATGCTACTGGAACACGGCCATACAACCCAGAAAACCCACAACACCCTAGTGATTCCAGCTATGAAAGCCTTCGACAATACATGCCTCAAAGCCACTGCTCTCAGAAAGACAAGAATTCTGCAGCTTGTGATAGCTTTAGCAGTGGCGTACCATCCATGGGAAAAGGGGGGGTGTCAAATGACCCTGGGTGCAATGGTGGTGGGACTAAAAAATCACCCCACACACCCCTCCTCCCCCACACCGACCTGGTTCAGAAAAGCTGGGTTGGTGCGGGGGAGGCGCCTAAAGACATAGTTGGCCTGCTGCCAGGAGCTAGCCTGCTGCTGCAGTGCCCGTCTGAGCTGCCTCTGCCCTGAGCCCTGCCCCAAACCCCACCCCCAAGCACAGGGGGGCCTAGGGCATCCAGAACAGGTGTTGTCCCCAGGCGCCATTTCCCCCCAATACGCCTCTGAGGTTTAGGAAGGCAACTGTGAGCTTGTCTCCATCACCTGTCAGATGTAAAATGTTCTGCCTTACATTTTAGTCCTTGCTGGCTGGAGCTGCAGTACGAATCAGAACTGGTTCCAACTGGTTTTCTGCTTGGCTTTTCATCCCACGGGCAAGAAGTGCAGAATACCTTGGGCAGGGGATTGCTGATACCTTTGTCAAAACATTTTATATTTTCAAGTGTATTTTAATAGTTTAAATGTTTTTATGTTTACCAGCTTGATTGGGTGGAGATGCGGCATAAAAATGCTTTTTAAAATAAAATAATAAAAATAAATCTAAGAGATAAGGGAGATTTGCATACTGGGTCTGGGGACATGCAGCCTCCCTTAACCCTCTAAAAATGGCTGTGTCTCTCTGTTGAAAGAAAACATTAGAACTTCAATCACATCAAGACCAATTGCTACCAACATGTCAAAACTATTTCCATGCTGAGCAACCTCCAAGGAAACACCTGTGCTCATGAGGTCTGCTGTGCTAGTCACAGTTCTCTCAGCCCCACCTACCTCACACTGTGTCTGCTGTGGAGAGAGAAAAGCAAAGGAGCTTGTAAGCCGTCTTGAGTGTCAGGACCATGCCTGTCAGTATCTTGATGTCTTGCTGTGTGTGATTTGCAATTGTTTTCCTGCTTCCCTCTTCCCTTCCTAGCAATCTCTTGTTAGCAATCTCCTGGCACCAGCCCATCTTCAAAGAGGTGTGAAAGGTTCCCAGGTTCTTTATAGCTTTGTAGTAGAAACTGTAATGGACCTTTGGTGTGGGGCGAAACGGGGAGGGGGATTAAAAGATATAAGTCCTGGATCTGAGCTCTCTAGCTCAGATCCTGCTATACGTTACTCTTCACATCACCTGGAATAAACTGCTTTTGGAGTTTCCTACAGTCTCTGTTATTTCCACGTTCGAGAGTCTGACATTGAGTTGCCTTGCAGAAGAGAAAGAGGGGGGTATAAATCTTCTCCTCCTCCTCCTCCAACAGTATTGCTATGCATGACCTAAACATACATGATTTAGACCTGTGGCTGTGTGAATTAGCTCACTTACCAATTTGGTTCCAACATCACACGAATGCTGAGCCTGGCTGGGTTCCTTGACCTCTGCTGTGACTCCTGCTGCCCTTGCCTGGTCTCAAATGGGTCGGGCTATCTAAGAACATAAGAACATAAGAACAAGCCAGCTGGATCAGACCAAAGTCCATCTAGTCCAGCTCTCTGCTACTCGCAGTGGCCCACCAGGTGCCTTTGGGAGCTCACATGTAGGATGTGAACGCAATGGCCTTCTGCGGCTGTTGCTCCTGATCACCTGGTCTGTTAAGGCATTTGCAATCTCAGATCAAGGATTGGTAGCCATAAATCGACTTCTCCTCCATCAATCTGTCCAAGCCCCTTTTAAAGCTATCCAGGTTAGTGGCCATCACCACCTCCTGTGGCAGCATATTCCAAACACCAATCACACGTTGCGTGAAGAAGTGTTTCCTTTTATTAGTCCTAATTCTTCCCCCCAGCATTTTCAATGAATGCCCCCTGGTTCTAGTATTGTGAGAAAGAGAGAAACATTTCTCTCTGTCAACATTTTCTACCCCATGCATAATTTTGTAGACTTCAATCATATCCCCCCTCAGCCGCCTCCTCTCCAAACTAAAGAGTCCCAAACTCTGCAGCCTCTCCTCATAGGGAAGGTGCTCCAGTCCCTCAATCATCCTTGTTGCCCTTCTCTGCACTTTTTCTATCTCCTCAATATCCTTTTTGAGATGCGGCGACCAGAACTGGACACAGTACTCCAAGTGCGGTCGCACCACTGCTTTATATAAGGGCATGACAATCTTTGCAGTTTTATTATCAATTCCTTTCCTAATTATCCCCAGCATAGAGTTTGCCTTTTTTACAGCTGCCATGCATTGAGTTGACATTCCCATGGAACTATCAACTAAGACGCCTAAATCCCTTTCCTGGTCTGTGACTGATAGCACTGACCCCTGTAGCGTGTATGTGAAGTTTGGATTTTTTGCCCCATGTGCATCACTTTGCATTTTGCTACATTGAACTACCTGGATTCCTTCATGGGAGGTGCTGGCTCCTGAGGCTGCCTGGTTCTCCCGCTTGCTGGTGCTGCCCATTCCCTGCCCTTCCTCCACTGCGCCGAGCTGGGTTGTGCTTCTCTCTCTGACCTCACTTCCTTCCAGCCTCATCCAGTGTAGCTGCTGGTGCTCCACAGACGGCCTGGGTGCCTGGCCTTGCACTGGCCTATTGCTCCCTGCTCCGGTGCTTCTGGGGCAACCAGCACAGCACCCTGCCAGGCTACTGCATTGTTTTACCACCATCTGCTTGCCACCCTCAACCTCCCAGCTCATGTGGACCTCAATGGTCTGCTCATTGTGTGGACCTCTTGATCCCACCCCTAGGTAGGGGTGGGGACAGCTGGCTGGGGAAGTCCGAGGAGGCTGGGGTGAAGGACCTCAGACTCATAGCCTGAGCAGCAGGAAGAAAATGTTCCTTCTCCCACCTCTCACTCCAAACAGCTTTTAATCCTAACTTAGGTTGATTCCTCACTGAGGATTAGATGCGTGCTCATCACACAAAATATCCAGATTTCCAGCAGAATTTCCCACTGCACCAGCGCTGAACACACTTTCATCCCGTTTCTGGCACCCCCCCCCCCCCAGCACATGTTATTTTAGAACCTGGGAGAAAGTAGACCTTTTCAAAAAAGGGCAGTCTGGAACAGTGGGGAAGTTGGAGGGGTGAATCCAGACTTGTTTTTCCCACCGCTGGTAGTGACGTGGAGCCTCCTATCCAATGAGAACACAGTGGGCTGTGCACAATGCGCACACAGCCTTTTTTTGTTTTGCAGACCAGAGATCCATGTGGATATGAAGCAACATGGGGCCGGTTTTGACTGATTGACTGAGTAGAAGGCAATACAAAACAGTACTACACGTCGTATCCACTTTGTTCTGACTACATGGAGGCACGCGGAAACTGGGCTTCGCTTTAATCACCCGTTTCTTCGTCTCCGTGTAGAGTCGTTCTGCGCCTGCTCACAGAGACGTGGATTCGGAAGTTTGACCAACACAACTGCAACAGCCAATCAGGATAGCCCCTGAGCGGATCGTGTGTTCAATCCACCTCAGTGGGGAATCCTTCGTTGCTGCTGCGTTTCTGGGAACAAGGATCATTTGTGGGGCAGAAGCTGCAGTGGGGATGCTGAAACCGTGCTGAAAAGATCCCGGTTTTTCCCAAACCAGTTTGTATCTACATTCATTTTTTTTGGTGGAGAATCGACCTCTGAGGTACCTGCATCATCAAGGCCAAACCCCACACAAGCAGTAAGCAAGAGATTCTTTGACAAAACAACTGGAGTCCTCACACAAGTTTGGAATAAGACTGCATAGAGATCAAAGACCATTTTATTGAGGGGAATAAGTCTGGCACTCAGGTAGTCACAACAGTTGCAAACATATTCAACACTAGAGGGCCCATGCTCAGAAGTGCCCATTGCAAGTGACCACATGCAATATGTCTTGTGTGCAACTCACCATATGCAATCTGTACCATTCAAGAAGGGATAACAACAGGTCAAAGAGGTACAGTTTGTAGCTGCAGATCAGAGTTCCAGGCAAAGATCTAAATCCCCACGAAAATTCACACAGATAATTTAACAGATTGAACAACAGATAATTTAACAGATTGAACAACAGATAATTTAAAAGGGTAAATCCAAGGGGAATGCAAAAGGATGAGAGTTGGAGCTGCTGCACAAACATTGGGGTTTGGCTCAGATGAGAAGTGTTCCCATCCGGACAGAAAGTGGCTCCTGGGAACTGAAATGGCAAACAACCCGTTATTTTTCCTGTGACATTTCATGAGGAGAAAGCATCTGAGTGAGCTGATCAGGAAACTGCCTCGATGTAAGCTGAAAAGGAAGCATTTCTCGGGCCTTGGGAGTGCTTCCAGATTAAGGAAGGAGGGAAGACCAGGGGGCTCTTCAGAAGAGATTTTGACTGACAGATGTTGACTCATGTGAATGGAGAACTTTTAGCTTTAAAAGCTAATGGAAGAAGCAGCTTTGCCAAGGTGTGCTGATTTGGGAAGACATCTCATTAACTCGGCCCCAGGATAGGCCACCCCTGAACAAGTCTGCTGGAACAAAGTGAGCAGATAAGGAAAGGCTGCAGCCCCAAGAGTGGGCAAACATCTTGGGTTAGACAAGTACAAGAGCTGCCCTGGGTGTACTTGAGCAGCACTTGAGGGCCAACGTGGCATGGTGGTTAAAAGCTGTGGAATCTAATCTGGTGGACAAGGTTTGTTTTCCTTGCTCCTCCACATGCAGCCTGCTAGGTGGCCTTGGACTAGCCACATTTTTCTTAGAACTCCCTCCTCTCCATCTTCGTCACAAGATGTCTGTTGTGGGGAGAGGAAGAGAAAGGAGTTTATAAGTCACTTTGAGACTCCTTACAATAGAGAAAAGTGGGTATAAAAGCCTACTGTTCAGTCAGTTATGCACTTGTCATCTGCTCTGCAGTAAGCATAAACTCTCTTTGGGTCAGATTCTCAGCTGCACACACAATTTGCCAACTCTCAAACTCACCACATCACAGATCAGAGAATCACTGTGGTTTCCAAAAGCTAATAAAATGTGACTTTCCCCCTGCCTTTGCAAGGAAAGCAAAGGAGATGGCCACGAGTTACTGTCTCTTCCAGTTTCCTTGCTCCTCCTCACTCCCCCCCCCCTCAACAGCTCTTCTGGCCATGCTGTTCTTTTTATTTTCATACTGCTGGTCTACCAATAATTGAAGAGGCAAGTAAAATGGACATAACCATGTCAATTTCACTGATGTATTGAATTATTGGTGGACCAGCAATGTAAAAATAAAAAGAACAGCATGGCTGAACATAAAAAGAATAGTGTGGATGCCGTCCCCCAAAAAGATGGCACGCAACCTCCCCAGAGGGAAGTTTCACAGAAAGGAAAGGAAGCAGTGCCAGGCAAAATGGTGGGTCAGATCAGTATGGCTGGGGATACGTCATAGTAGGATACTTCCATTTTAAATGGAACACTGCAGGATAACCTCACTGCAAAGCACATAGCTGCACCACAAGCAGTAAGTGCATAAAAACCCTTCTTTTACTTCTTGAACAGTGCAGAGCTACTAACTGCTCATAATGAAGCAGAGTGGGATGGTGTGTGGAATGGTGGCATGGGATCGGTCCTTTGGCACCACCTGATTTGGGCTCCAGCTAGTGCTAGTGCAGGTTGCAGAGAGCCAAACAGAAGCAACAGACACTGTCTCAGGTCTAACTGGACCAAATCTGGAAGAAAGAATAGCTGGAAGTGAAAGCCTGGCCTGGTTTCTCCCTTAAAACACTGATGAAATTAATGGCGTTTTGGTGGTTGCATTTGCTTTTTTTAAAGATAACTTTTCACTTCCTGCCCACTGACTCTTTATGCCATTTGACATGGCCAGTGGAGTGTGTGCCTTTAATTATTCTCTCACTCACGGGCAGTTTTCTATGGTTGAATCCCCACCACCAATAAAACCCACGCTATTTGAGGCAATAAACACAGTTTCAGCAAGCACTCCCCACCACTTACCTGCCGAAGCCGTCTTCACCCTAGTTCCGTTGCACGTTCCACCCCAAAGCGCGGGTTTTTCCAGGACCTGCTTGAAATTGAACCTTTTGAAAAAACGCCTGTTGAAGCCAGATCTGAGGGGAGAATCAGGGATCGAATCTGCATTTATTTCCCCACCCTTGGAGTGATGTGATGGCTTTCCAGGCTATCATGATGTGTGCACAGCCTTTTTTTGCCTGGGAGCTGGGAAGACCCCACTTGACAGCCTCACTGGGGCAGGGGTGGAAGGGCGGCTGCGGTGAGCAGGAGCACATTGGGGCTGAAGGGCAGCAAGGCACCCGTCCGTCTTTTCTAGCCAGCGCAGTAGTATGGCGAGAGGCTCAGAGGAGCGTCGGAGAAGCCAGCCCCATCATTCAGCTCCTCAATACACATGTTCCCAGCACTTAAAAAAAGGTTGGATACTCCCAGACCTTTTTTGCACAAAGTAATATTGCTAAGGACCGAGTCCTACCTTGGAGAAGCCAGTATGGGATCAGATCGCGGGGAGGGCATTTTTCACCACCCCTGTCAGGACTCCCCTGCATTGACAATGAAACAGTAAAACTTGAAACATTCAAAGTTTTATTGCAAGTGACAGGAAAGAAACAGAAGCCTGATCCGAAGCACAGGCTCCCAGACCAGTGCTATTATAGATTGTACTTTTCATTCCCACCCCCCACCCCACCCCTGCACATGTGAAACCCTCAGCAGAACATTTCCCTACAACATCTCCAGACCGTCAAGGTTACTTGATAAGCCAGCTGTGGAAAAAGACAGAGTAGCAAAAGCAGTGCGAAGCTGAAAGCCACAGTTCCCCAGGCAACCCAACCCCCGTAGCTGCCATCCTGACAACCCCTTTATTTGGGTGCATCGTTCCTGGCAAACGAGGCCAGTCTAGGCACAGGTATTTCCCTACAAAAACAATCTGACCCCGGGGAACAAAACTAACCAACCCCTCCCTCCAATTTTTCAGACTGCAGCCTGCTGGGGCTGTTGGTGGATTCCTTCCCAGATCGCAGAGGAGAATCCACTGGGCGAGGCAGATCCAAATGTCAGAGTTAGGCTGACCGGGCACTGATGCGCTTGCAGTAGCAGAAACAAGGACACACAGACGTTGGCGGGTTTGAATGTTCAAGATGAAATAAGGATGAGTTTTCAATAAAGGGGTGGATCAAATGTTCCCCCTCTGTCCCAATATCCAGCCAAAATCACCTAAGCTGCCACATAGGGACGTACTGATGTCACCACGTGGCCACGCCCGAATTTTTTTTAAAAGGTTCCGCCCCAACACAGCACGACAGCCAATCAGGATAAGGAAGAACACGGATCACATGTTTGAGGGGAGTGGAGCCTGAAATTGCATTACTTGAACCCTTGATAGGAATCGAGGTCTTCAAAGAAGTGGGGAGGGAGAATGCATGACGTAAAGGTACTGTTTCTTTTGAAACCTGGATGTATCCATATTTATTTTCTCGGTGGGGATTGGGCCTATGTGAGGGACAGGTCAAAATTACTAGTTCTGCCACCGCAAGAGAAAAACAGCAATTTCACGTTATGGTGGGCAGTTTAGGAGCAAAGAAAATCTCTCTCCATGTCTCCAAATAGCCTACCTTATATATATTGCATGAGAGATAAATCCACTGTCTCAACAAGAAAATCACTGTGGCTCACTTGAAATTCCTTTGCAACTCTTTCTTTCTTTGACTTCTCAAATGAACTATTTAGATGATCAAGGAATGGACAGAGAGTGCAGCACACAGAGTGCTTGTATGTTGCAGAAGTGTAGACACTGTACAGTGTCTGTACAGCATGGGGGGAAATGGTGCCTAGGGCAACACCTGCTCCAAGTGCCCCCTCTGCACTCCCCTCCTGCACTCCACTTACCTTAGCTGGCGGGAGTCTGCCACAGGCTGCCCCTCAGCCCGACACGACCCTGCCAGGCTGCTCCTTCGGCCAGCGGCAGCTCTGCCAGCTGAAGGAGCAACTTGAGAAGGGGGTTGAGGGGAGGGACATGGGGAGTGATTATCCACCCCTCACATGTCCCCATGAGCACTCCGCCTCTGCAACACACACACAGACACACACGCACGATATGCACATACCCCAGGCCTTCCTTGACCACCCCAAGTGGAGCACCAGTGCCTTGGAGGAAGGGACTCCTGCTGCATTCTTAGGGGAGCTCCCTTCTGAAATGGAGATAAGCAGAGCTCTCCATACATGGGTGCAAGCATCTCAAATCAGAGAGATTTTAAAAGCCACCGCAGTTTCTGTAAGCACTGGGAACAAAAGGGGAAGAGCCTGTCCAAAATGTTTGGGACAGCTTCTGTTCCTCCCTGGCCAGCCACAAGTCCTTAATAGAACCTGTTTAGGGGTTAGGTTGAAGCTGGTGAGTCTGGAGGCAAACAGGGCCAAAGGAAGCTGAACTGGCATTCAAGCCAGATTATATCCAGGTGGACCAGGCAGGCAGGCCAGAGTTAGCTGCTTTATAGCCCTTTGTGTCACCTGGCCTCTGCTGAGCTTGGCGATTTGGGCTACCTGGGACTCCTGCATACCTGGGCAAGGGAGGCAAAAGCAGGAGAGGGCTGCCCGTGGTCTGCTCTGTTTGAGTCCTCGGAAGTACTCCAGGATGAGCTCTTGCTCTGGTTCAGCATGTGCTGTTCCTCCCCAATATTGCAGTACAGCCCAGAGCACACCCAGCAGCCCCAGTGTAACGAGCTTGAAAAGTCCAGTCAAAAGTAACTCTTAAAAGCTCTTTATTGTTCTGGCAGTCATTGTCGAAAACAAGCAATGCGAGTTCTGAGGACCTCAGAACTCAAATAGTAGTTTAATACAGTATCAAACCTCCTTCCCACCACATGAAAGGAAAACAAAGCATAGTTTTACACAGGCAAGCAGAGATAACACCAAGCCGGAATCTCCCAACCCAGGCACATAGCCAGAGTGGGCAGGTGGGAAAAAACCAAGGATGATGAACACACTAACATCATCATGGCACCCAGCTGAGGTCAGCAGAGGTGTATCAGGAGGAAATGGTGCCCAGAGACAACCCCTTCTCCGGACGCCCCACACCCCCCCACATGTTAATTCATGCTTGGGGCGCGGCTCAGGGGCACCAAGCCCTGCCTGTGAGGGTCTGGTACTCCAGTCAGCAAGCAAAGACTCAGGCTTTATTGGAACTGAGCTTTATTGGAACAAAAGCTTTATTGGAACTGAGTCAGCCCAAGGTTCAGATAGCCAAAACTGAAGTTTGGCTCTCTGACCCCTGGTATATACTTATAAGTTACAACATGGCTCATCCCATAGTCCCCCCACCCTCGCGTTCCCATAATATCAGCATAATAAAGACTGATGTAACTGGAGCATTGTTTTAGGACAAGCGGTTCCCTCCTTTGGAGGAAGGCAAATAAGAGTTGTTAAGCTCTATTGACTAATTACATTGGAAGCGAGAGACCTCCTATCATGAAACCAAGCCTGGGAGAGCCACACTTGTTTCAGTAAAATCCTTTGGGTTCTTTTCTCCAATAACTCCAACCAGCCGAGTTCTCAAAGATTTATTGTAAAACTTCAAAACAAAGAAATAAATGCAATTAGAGAAATGGCTCAGCATAATACAGTCCCTTTGGAAGTTCTTTTGTCCCCATTCTGGGAACTCATGGCCCAGAGATGCTTCTCTGACCACGTCTCAAGATGGAATCTCAAAACCTTTGTTTTCCCCCACTCAGGAAAACTGTTCAGGCCACGAGGTAATTCAGGCCTCTGAAGTTGCATCCTGGCACCTTTGCATAGCCCTCCAGGAAATCAAAAGGCAAAGATGCTTTTCACAGTCATGTGTGATTTCCTTTTGCTATAGCGATAGCATCATTCCGTGACATGTCCCTTTTAGAGATGAAGTCTGTAAACTCCATGTTCACATACTTCAGCTTCCTAATAATACTGGTTGCATAATATCACATGTTTCTAATTAATACATAGTTCAACTAACTATTTTCCATCACACGCCCCCTTTTAGAGAGGGAATCTGTAGTCTAATGGCTACATATTTCATCTATCCATACAGAAAAGATTACATGTGTTACTTCCACATCAGTCATCTCTATCTAATACAGACTACAATTCCTTTCATGCATAACATAGTCCTTATGCTAGCATAACAATACAGAATGAAGAAAATCATGTTAATACAAAACATAATTTCAGATTAATACGTACTTTCAGACTAATGAGAAATGCAGTACCCTTGAGCATTGAATTACAGTACTCATGCTCCTTTCAACCATAGTCTGATACTCTCTTCTCTGAAGAAAACACAATAGTATCTCTCCCTTTGGAATTTCTCTTCCTGGTAACTCCATGATGCAACATCTGTGTCTAAGACATTACTGCAATAGGCAAATTCCAAAATGCCCAGCAGACTTGGAATCATGCCCCTGGTCGAGAATCTGAGAGTGCAGCTGGGGTGGGACGTACAGCAACGATCCCCAGCACCACATGCCATCACCTAACTGCAAGCCATCACCACCCTCTTCGGACAGGACCGGAGATTTGCCCACCCCCAGGAAGGCGGAGAGGAGGTGGGACGGGGGAAGTGCGGGAGACAAGGGCTCCGCCCCAGATTGCAAATGGGTGACTGCCAGGCCCCAGTGGGTGGGACAGAGGATAGTGTGGGAAAGTGGAAGCTCCACCTTCCGGTCCACCCCTTCTGGCAAACGGACAGGGCATCAGCCAAATGGTTGGTTTTGCCCAGGAAAAAATGCAGACTGAAAAGAAACCACACAAAAAAATCAGCCCAACGAATCTGTTTAGCGGATAGGCAGGAGGGGGAGCAAAGCACGGCCAAGTTTTTATGATCAGTCCAGACCTCAAACAGCTGCTCCGCTTCCTCTAAGAAATGTCTCCAAACTGATAAAGCAGTCTTAATGGTGCAGGTCTCTTTATCCTCAACAGTTCAATTCAATTCTGCCCCCGAAAACTTGCGGGAAAGATAAGTGCAAGAGTGTAGGCACCCATCTGCACCTTTTTGCAAAAGGGCGGCTCCCAAAACCTTGTCCGAAGCATCGACGTGCATGACAAATGGCAGGGACAGGTTGGAGTAAGCAAGAACAAGTTCAGAGGTAAACGCAGACTTTAAGGAGTCAAAAACACACTGGCAAGCAGAGCTCCAGACCAATGGGGCCCCAGGGCAAGTTGCGGCAGAACCGTGTCCCTTGGTGCGCAATAAATCGGTCAACGGGAGGGACAAGGAAGAAAAATGAGGGATAAAGTCACGGTAGAAATTGGTGAAGCCCAAAAACAACTGCAGTTGTTTATGGGTCCGTGGAGGGGGCCAAGCTATCACGTCAGCTACTTTGGCAGGATCCATTTCTAACCCCGCTGCTGAGACCCGATAGCCCAAAAAATCCAACTGGGGCTTGTGAAACTCGCATTTGGGAAGTTTTACAAACAAGGAGTTCGAAAGAAGCCGCTCCAAAACTTCATGAACCAGTGCAACATGGGATTTCTCATCCTGAGAATAAATCAGTACATTGTCCAAATACACTACAACTCCCTTGAATAGCAAGTCATCCAAGATACCATTGATCAAACTCTGAAACACAGCGGGGGGGGGGGGGAGATACTGTCCATAGCGGGTGTTAAATGCTGTTAAATGCTCGTGCCCTTCTGCCATGCGCACCCTGTAATAGGCTTCATGTAAATCCAACTTCATAAAGATACGCCGGGTGCCCAAGTTCGCTAGCAAGCCTTTAATTAAAAGCAATGGATACTTATTTGAGGCTGAGATTCCATTCAGACACCGGTAATCAATGCAGAGTCTGAGGGAACCATCTTTCTTTTTCACAAACAAGACCGGGGCAGCAAAACTACTGCTGGCTTTACATATAAAGCCCCAGGCCAAATTCTTATCCAGAAAATCACGTAAGGTTGCATCTTCAGCTGGGCTCATGGGGGACAAATGCCCTTTTGGCAATTTGGCACCAGGAATCAACTCAATTTTACAGTCAGTGTCTCTGTGAGGGGGTAGGGAGTTACATTCCCTTTCATCGAAAACCTGCCACAAATCCCGGTAGGTCAGAGGGATGGTCTGAGCCGGAGCACCTCCCATCTGTGCCAACGCACACGTGAGACTGTCACCAGATTGCAGTAAATGTTCAGGGGGATCAGGACCCATATGGTCCCCACACGATGGATTGGTAAAAGTCAAAATTCATTGCGACCACTTCACAGTGAGGTCATGTTCCATGAACCAAGAGAGTCCCAAAATCACCGGATACTGCGAGATCTCAGCAATCACAAAACTGCGGCGTTCCCAATGCCCTTCGCAATTTACCAACAGTCTGGGAGTACGGGAGGTAATGGGACCTCCGCTCAAGGGACTACCATCCATCTGGTCGAAAACAATAGTTTCCCGCAGGAGAATTGGCGTAAGCTTCAAAGCCTTGACTAAACGGGGATGAATCAGACAGTAGGAAGAGCCAGAGCCTGTACAACCAGACCAGAGCCTGTACAGACCAGAGCCTGTACAACCAGTTTGGGGCAACCCGCTCCACCAAATAACACAAGGGGAATGACAATGGCCTCACTCACCCACTCAGTCTTGGTAGCTTCCCAAGGGGTGGACAGTTCATCCTCCTCCACTTGAGGAATCATTGAACGGGCTACCCCTTTTGATGGCTTCGACGGTTTGGCCACTGGTGTTGAAGTAGCCGGGGTAGCCGGACATTTCGCAGGACAGGTGGCCGCCATATGCCCCTCGCCCCCGCAATACAGGCACAGACTGAGCCGCCGGCGATGGGCATTCTCATTGGCCGAGAGTTGTCATTTGGGCAGAGTGGAGTGAGTGGGCTTAGTACTGGCAGGGGGTCCGCAACAAGGGTGAGGAAATGGAGAGTGACTGGACGTCGCCCCCAGAGTGGCTGCCTCATGCACACGGGCATCCGCCGTTCCTGAAAGCACGATCCACTCCATCAGGGTGTGGGGACTGTCCCAGACCAAAGTCCAATTAAGCAAGTCGGGGTGTAGGGCTTTTTCGAAGGCAAACATTTTGACAGGGTTGTCCCAATCAGGTATTTTACTGGCCACCGTGCAGAATTTTTCCACGAATTCCACATAAGGCATCTTGCCCTGCTGCATCTCCATCAATTCTTGTTTGGCCTGCTCTCCAACAAACGGGCTCTCAAACCGTTGTTGCGGGGCCATAATGAAATCTTGGAAATTGCGCAGTTCACCAGCTGCATGTTGAAAAAGCCCCACATACCAATTTGCTGCAGCGCCATCCAGCATGGATCCTACCTCATACACACGTTCAATGTCAGTCAGATACTGGTGCCTGTATTGCAGCATGTGGATGTTCACCTGAACCACAAAAGCAGGAAATAATTCCTGTGTCCCATCATATCTCATGGCCAACTGGACTCATGGCAGAAACAGAGGGGGAGCCCCATAAGGCACATTCATAGGGGCTCCACTGGGAGGAAACCAACCGGGAGGATGAAGTGGTGGAATCAGAGGCGGAACGGGCAAAGGCACCGGCTGCGCCGGTAGGATGGGAGCCCCCACTGGAAGCCGCAGCCCTCTAGGCAGGGACACAGGTATGGGCTGAGCTGGGGCTGGAGGTGCTGGCACTGGTGGAACCGGTGAAGGTGGTACTGGTACTGGAGGAGCTGGAACTGGTGGGGCTGGGGGAACTCCACCTACCGGTGGAGTGGCCTGACCAGGGGGTCCTTGCCCTTGATGAGCCTGGGCAAGGGCTGCTCGCAGGTGCCCAATATCCTCCTCCATATGATGCAGGGCCAGGCAGTACTCGTTTCTCTCAGCTTGCCAGGCCCCCTCCGATGTCCAAAGCATGCGCCAAACCTCAGCTTCCGATGCAGTGATCTCTTCTAAAGGGCGATCCCCAAAAGACACGTTGCCGGCCAGAGGTGCGGTAGCCCACAAAGCACTGCCCAAGTTCAGAGGCTGCGAGCCCCTCTGGCCTTGGCCCTGGCGACAGCGCACAGTCACTCCCTGTGAGCCGTCTAACGGGGCAGTTGTGAAAGGGTTTATAGAGTCCAAGAAACCACCTGCAGCTGAGGCACCTCCACAGGTGGTGGAAGGGCCCCTTCAGATGGTTCAGAGGCGGAATCAGACGTTCCTGTTAAGTCCCATTGTCCGTGGGCAACAGATGCACCCTCCAGTTGTTCCCCCGCAGAGAACATAGTTGCAAGAAAAGTCCTTGATAAAAGTTGCAAAATGAAAAGGCGAAATTCCATCTATGCACAGCAGCATGGAATTCAACCTATGAGGAGCTCTGGCTTAATGTCAGAATCCCCAAAAACTGAAACAAACTCGTGTATAGAACTGTAGTTTATTCAGAGATGTGGATCTTCCCTGGACAAAGCCAGAACTGATTTTGCCCACGCAAAATCCATTAATTAAAACGGCTTGCACCCCTCATCCTGGGAAAGTGCCTACGGATTCAGAGAGTGAGGGTTTAGGTGTTGGCTTGGTCGCCACGGCCTCCAGAGACTGCTCCAGGGAACGTTGAATGGGTGAGTGTAGAAGGATGGCCCTTGACACTGTCTATATTACAAACCCCTCCCAAAAACACCCGGATGCTAGTACAAGCACTGGTGGATTCTGGATGTACCCATTGCCTTATGCACCCCAGTATAGTCGAGGGGTTGGGGCTGGAGTTGATCCCGTTGTGGCAGTCTATTCAATTCTCTCAGATGGACGGTAGCCCTATGGTGCGATCGCCAGCAACTTTTAAAACAGAAAAAGTTTTGAATCAATGTGCTCAACACTGGGAGCGCCAAAGTTTTATTGTGGCCCATACCTCCAAATATCCTGTCGTACTAGGAATGTCCTGGTTGGTGGAACGTAATCTGACTATACAATGGGCTGAATTCATTTTACTGATCCCCCATGCAGCAGCCATGTTGATGAAATCTCTCCAGACCCACTCCCCCTGAGCTAGGCTCCACGCAAGGCTTGCTTGATATGAACACCTCTGAGATCCCGGAGCCATATCTGGATTTAAATTGTGTTTTTGAAGAAATGGAGTGTGACGCCTTCCCTCGCATTGGCCCATGGACTGTAAAATCAAACTGATCCCAGGAGCCAAAGTACCCAAAGGTCGCCTCTAACAGATGAGTTCAGGAGAGGATGCCGCCCTGCAGGCGTTTCTGGATAAGAACCTGGCTAGAAAATGTATTAGGAAAGCCACCAGCAGCTTTGCAGCTCCAGTGCTCTTCACTAAGAAAAAAGATGGCTCTCTTAGTTTGTGTACGGATTATAGAGGGTTAGGGTCCCATCACCTGGAGGGGGCCGCCGCCCCCAGCCACGAATCCCAGGGCTCTGGGGAGTGGCCGATCCTGTTCCAGCCATAGCACCTAGCTGGGGTTTCTGGGCCACGGGGTAAAGATGTCCCTCAGCGGTGGCTGCAGATGGGCCCCTCTGTTGTCCCCATTGTTGGTGTCCGACCCCCTGTTGGGCGTAGTGTGATTCCCCTTTGACCAAGTCATACTGGGAGTAGAAGGGATCCAGTAATTTCAGCTAAATGTGAGAGTCTGATGCTCCAGTCAGCAAACAAAGACTCAGGAACATTGTCTTGCGACAGGCAGTTCCCTCTTTCAAAGGAAGGCAAATAAGAACAGTTAAGCTCTATTGACTAGTTACATAACATTACAAGCGAGGGAGGCTGTCATAGCCTTGAGTGATGATAATGGCGTGGCCAGCTATGGCCCCAAGAATGGTGTAGCCTGACGTTGCCTCTGCCAGCCTGCCTGGAGGCCAGGGGTGGGACTCGGGGGTGGGGGCTGCCCACCACTGAGCCCTGCCCCTGGCGTCTGTGCAGGCCGGCTCGTGAGATGGCCTGCAGGGAGGTGGAGGGCGGGGGTTCAGTGGTGTGCGCTGGGGTGCATGTTTTTTGATCATGTTGGGGGGTACCCAGCACCCCCATGTGACCCAAAGGCATGCACCTGTAGGCCGTACGCGTCTGGAGGTCAGCCAGACTTCCGGGGAGGAGGGGCAGGGATGGCAGCAATGCCCTTACTATGGCTCTGCAATTCAGGACATGGAAAATTTTTAAATTTTCATTTGTAAAATCCAGTATTTGTATATCTTCTTTTTAATATTACATGGTTGTCAATAAGGTGTTTGGTTATTTAGCAGAATTGTCTGCTGCCTTTCCAGAGACCCGCAGTCAGGGTACTTCTGGCTCATGTAGGAATTCCAGTCACTCAGAATCAAGGATCTGCTTTTCTCGAGTAGAATTCTGTTTATTTTCTCCGTGACCATCAATTGACACCTGCCAGTTTGATCAATAAAAGCCCTGTTGTCAATTGAAATCTCATTGAGTTCCACTGAGAAGAGAACAGAGAAATTATTAACTTCCTCCTTGCCTCTCTCAACTGGGAGGAAAGTCCCAAGTGTGACAGCAAACAGTCGGGGCTGCCATCAGCAGCAACTTCATGCTGGGAAGGCAGGGGGGTTGGAAGCGCTTGGCATCCCTCTGCTCACACGTTGCACAGGGGACTAGAGCTGCTACTCGCAGCACAGGACACAGTAAGTTCCTTGCGATGGAGTGCCTCTGGGAGGGAGCAGGCAGCCCCAGGAGCCCTATGGGACACCTTAATGATGACAATGGTGGGGGGTTGCTTAATGTCTGAGGTCTGTCGGGGCCTCTTCCAGTTGCTGAATCTGTCTCTGTGCTGTAGATAACAGTAGCATCTCTGGCCCTATCTGCGAAGGGCTGGTGGTGGTGGCCAGATGGCTCTCTATCTTTCCCTAGACCTTGGGAATGGACTTTCATTTTCCTCCACTTTTCCTGCTTTTACTTTGCGTAGTAAGGGGCGGGGGAGTGGGCAGCAGAGGAAATAAAGCTAAGGGAGTTTGGGGGAATGGGTTAGAACTGGCTTTGCAAAAGCCAAGGGCTCAATGTTCTCGTCAATAAAGGCTTCTGATTGATGAAATACAGAATCTGTCATTGAATGGAACCTGACACAGAGTTCCTTTCTTCCCTCCTGCCAAATCCTTGGAAGCGGGTGTATTGTTCAAGATTTTTATCCATTTAGCCTGGATGGTGTTCTCTGAGCAACTATTAATAATAATGAATCTTCCTTAGAATTCAGTCTTGCAGATTCTGGCCTTGACCCGTCTGTCAAGAGAGCGACCATCTTCAAAGAGGCTTCCAGTTTCAGCTAGCGGAGTTGTAGTTCCCTGGTCAGTTTAAGTCATTCAGTGCAGCAGAGAGCTTCAAGTTGTGAGGGGGTCACTCGTTCTAAGCCTGGAGGATCCACAATGAGGATGGCTTGTGAAGGGTCACCAGATGATGGCCAGCATTTCCATCTGAGTATTCAGTGCAACAGTTAGACATCCCTCTGTCCTTCCTCCACCTTGCTGCCAGAAAGATTTTTGCTTTATGTTTTGAAACCTTAGACCACAAGAACAATTTTTCAGTGTAGGACTTCTGTGAGTATTCAGAGAGTCAGCATTACTATTTCAGTATGCTCTGTCAATGCCAAACTGTATTGGTTGTTGTGGGTTTTCTGGGCTGTGCAGCCATGGTCTGGTAGATCTTGTTCCTAATGTTTCACCTGCATCTGTGGCTGGCATCTTCAGAGGTGTCTCACAGAGAGAAGTCTGTTATACACTGTGTCCAGATCTACCAGACCACGGCCACACAGCCTGGAAAACCCACAACAGTGTCAAGTGCTAAGTGTTTGACCTTGGTTCCCACCCGACTGTGCGCTAACTCTTCTGTTGGCAGTTTGCCTGGCTTGAGAGCTGGGCCGAGATATGCTTGCCTATGTGCTATCTCTGTACTGTGTTTCTTTCTGTGTGAATTCCCTTTGTTTATGATATCTATGCTTGGGTGGGGAAACTTGACTGGTTTTATACTACTGACTGAACTCTGGCAGCCCAGAGTTCTCCTGCCTTGTCTATGGATCTGTTTAAGCCTGTGAATAAAGAACTGTTTGTAGTTACTTTGCCTAGACTCAGTCTGTTCGTTACATTAGGAGAACTCTCCCTTCTTCAGAGCACCCTTTGATAGTTTACTGTACAAGGTTGCCCGGTCTGCTTTAAACTGACAAGTGTTGGAATCTGTTGGACCTT
This sequence comes from Sphaerodactylus townsendi, assembly GCF_021028975.2. Lineage (NCBI taxonomy): Eukaryota > Metazoa > Chordata > Lepidosauria > Squamata > Sphaerodactylidae > Sphaerodactylus > Sphaerodactylus townsendi. Next base: position 57,796,571 of record NC_059436.1, on the reverse strand, counting down.
GGGTTCCCTCTGATCTGGAGTCTGAGGAGGAGGTGTCCCCCAAAGAGAGACCTTCTGAAATCCCTCAGGTGGTTCTGTTGCATGAAGCACCCTCCATGGTGGCTGCTTCTTGGCCTCGTTCAGCCTGTAGTCTGAATTTCACGTGTTTACGAGAACCAGGAACAGCTCTCGTTCCACCCGCAGGTCTATGTTGACTTGCTCTCTACCGGCAGATGGCCGTCTGGAGGACCCTGGTGGGGGTGCTGCCATGGATCAGGCCCTGTCAGTGACCCACCAAATCATGACCTGGTGTGGATTACAAACCTTCAGGTCTCCATTTTGTCACATAAGAAATTGGTCTCTCGACCATTCACGGCTCGACCCGGGAATCTCTTGAACATTTCCTAGATCGGTAATTCAAGGATACGATAACCCGCGCACAGTTTCACAGTACTGGGGCTCGATCCAAGGTGCCACGGCTCATGACGGATCCAGAAGATCCCCAGATCCGCATCCGAAATCTTGAAGAACGTCTGCACCAAATGGAGGTCTGGGCATCCCAAGCTGAGGATGAATTAGAGCACCACCTCCAACTCCAACTGGAGCAGGAAAGGGAAGCGGACCAGGCCGGACCATGGAGGATGAATGAGATTTACAGGAATTGCTCAAGGACGAAGGGCTTGAAGCTGCCCGCTGTCTTGCTCCGCTGGATCTCAATGCCCGACTGCAGGAGGCCTGGGGTCAGGACCATAGGCAGTTTCATGACACACAGGGAGACGCTCAGGAACAAGCCAGACTCCAATACCAACAGGCTCATGAGCTCTGGCAGAGGCCGCTGATCAAGAGCACCCAAGCACTTTTCCAGGAGTTGCAACAGGATCATGCCTGTCTACAAAAGGAACGCGACCGCCAATAGAGGGACCTGTCTTTGGCAGCTGAAAAGAATCCACAAGAACTTCTTCAAGAACAGCAGCATCTCTGACAACTTAGGGAGCAGAATGATATGGATTCTGCTGCCATTTGCCAGGCAGACGCTGCCCGTGCTGCCCAACTTGATCAGCTACAATGGGAACAAGAAGTGCTCCAAAGAGACCGCAAGGACCTTCAGCAGCAAGAACAGGCCATACAGGATATCAAGGATCATGAACGAGCTACCACTGCACAATTGCAACGAGACCTGGTGGCCCAGGCCGCTGATCTTTGTTTTGAACGTCAACGGATTGAAGCTGAGTGCACTTGGCTCAGGGAGGCAGTGTTGCGATTTGACCAGGCCCATGCCTCTCAACCCCAGCTGGACCAACACACCCAAGCTCCACGCATGGCTCACCACACTCAACCAGCTCCAAGGATGGATCAACGTACCCGAGGCACCCAACGTCCCATTCCACCACCACCAGCTACTGTTCCTGGCAGAGGCTTTCCTCAACCCAAGATCCCCACTCGTTTCGATGGGAATCCCACCAAACTCCCTTATTTTATCCTTCAATTGGATTCCCATATGACTGAATATGATGACATGTATCGCACCGAAAATGAAAAAACATCTGTGATGTTTGGTCGGTTTTGGATGGTGAGGCAGCTGAGTGGTTTGTGGAACTGTTTAATAGAGACTCTGATGAATTAGCCTCCCTTCCAAACCTTCTACAAGGGCTCTGTTTGTGGTTTGAGGACTTCTATGCCAGGACTTGGGCAAAGAAGGATCTCAAGGCTCTCCGTCAAGGCTCCAAGTCATTTGCTGAGTTCGCTTGGCAATTCAGACCATTGGTGGGGAAGATTAATCATTGGCCAGATCGCATGTTTGTGGAACTTTTCTATGATGCAGTGAACCCTGAAATCCGCAGATGGGCTGTGATGAATACCAAACCCCAATCTATGGTTGAGTGGATTGAAGTGGGCAGTGAAATTGCCACCAGCCTAGGATGTTTGAAGGCAGCAGATTTGAAACCTCCCCCCCCCCAGACGGCCTTCAGTTCCTACCCGCAGACCACCGGTTAGTCAACCTGCTGGTGAATTGGTCTCAGACTGACGCCGACACTTGGGTCTCTGTCTCTATTGCGGGGAAGCTGGCCATAAGGCTGCATCTTGTCCTAAGAAATCAAAGCCCTCGACCTCATCAGCATCACGGGTTCCAACAGCTAGGGCTCCCAAGGGTCCCAAAACCACACATGGCAGTTCTGAAACCCTGGCAATAGAGGATTCTGATTTTGCCAATGCAGAGGACACGGATCTTGGATTGATGGCTACTGCTTCCAAAGATGCCGTTGATATGCCCAAGGATGAGGTGAGTGAAGGTGGTTGCCCCATTACTCTTATTACTATACTGTCTAATCCAGCCAAGAACACTCGCATAGCTGCTTGAGCTTTGCTTGATTCCGGGTGCTCCCACTGTCTCATGCAGCTGGAAGTAGCTGAGGAACTGGGATTACAGATTATACCATTGCTCAAACCCATTCCCTTCACTCAAATGGACGGTCGTCTGTTGGGAGGGGCACTGGCATGTTTTAAGACTGAATCGGTGCTCCTTCATTGCGATGAGCATTGGTAGCGGCGTTGCTTTGTCCTGGCCCCCATTGCACATCACCCCATTGTACTAGGTATGGCTTGGCTGAAGGAACATAACCCGTCCATCCACTGGTCTTCCCATATAGTGGGTTTTACGGATCCACCCTGCGGCTGCCACATGCACGACAAACCAGATACCCAAGCTCCTGAGCTCTCTGCTGTTGCATCCTTGACCACAATTAACTGAAATGCCAGGGGTTCTGGAGCAGTATTGGGATCTCTCCAGGAGGACTGAATGTGATCAGCTTCCCCCCCCCCCCAATCAGGACACTGACTATAAAACAGAATTATTGCATGACACTAAATTGCCCAAAGGTTGTCTCTATCATGTGAGCCCACCTGAAGAGGCAAAATTGTGGGCCTTCCTAGACAAAAATCTTGCCCAGGGATTTATTCGCAGAGTGACCCGAAGCACTTATGCAGCCCCAGTCTTATTTGTCAAGAAAAAAGATGGGACTTTAAGGTTGTATACTGATTATTGAGGTCTCAATAATCAGCCTGCCCGCTGTTTCTGCCTCAAACAAACATCAAAGACTTACTTGATGCTTTGGGATCCAGCAAGGTCTTCACTAAATTGGACTTATAGCGGAGGGTTATGAGCATTTGACTGCTTTTAATACAAAATTTGGTCAAAATGAGTATCTTGTCATGCCCTTCAGGTTAAATAGTGCCCCCAGAGCTTTTATGTTCTTCAGGATCTGTTGTTTCAAGGGGTTGTGGTATATTTGGATGATATGCTTATCTATTCCAAAAATAAAATTGAACATGTCCAGCTTGTCTGTAAAGTCCTGCAATGCCTGCTTGATAATTCACTTTAGGTCAAGTTGTCTAAATGTGCCTTCATCAAGCCAAACTGGACTTTCTTGGGTATTGAGTATCAGGTGCAGGCATTGAAATGGATCCTGCTAAGGTTGAAGCGGTTGTAAATTGACTGGTCCCTACCACCCGCAAGCAGTTGCAATGGTTTCTGGGCTTTGCCAATTTCTATCGTCACTTTATTCCCCAATTTGTTCAGTTGGCACTGCCTTTGACTGATTTATTACATACCAAAGGAGCCGGCTGCTTCCAAACCAGGGGCACCTCTTCTTTGATCTCCCACCTGTCAGACTGCCTTTCAAGTTTTGAAGTCTGCCTTTACTTCAGAGCCCATTTTGATCCACCCCAACCCAACACACCCACTCGTGCTGCATGTCAATGCTTCTGACAAAGCTCTTGGAGTGGCTTTGCTGCAAAGGGGTCCAGACAATAAACTGTACCCTTGTGCTTACCTGTCCAAAAAGTTTTCTGCCCCCGAACTGAATTGGACTGTGGGAGACAAAGAAACCAGAGCTATCAAACAAGCCCTAGTAACTTGGCGGCATTGGTTGGAGGGTGCTGCTCACCCCTTCCAAGTTTGGACTGATCATAAGAACCTTGCCGCCTTATCTACCCATGGTAAAATGTCTGCTAAACAGCTTCAATGGGCTGATTTCTTTTCCTGTTTCAACTTCACTGTCCATTTTTCCCTGGGAAAATCAATTGTCTTGTGATGCACTTTCCCATTTGCCAGATGGATCAGCTGGCGACTCCTCCCTCCGTTCCACACCTCGCACAGTGTTGTCACCATCTCAATTGGGGCTCACAGTGACTCGTGCGCAGACATGCCTACTGCCTGCCTCTCCACCTGATGTAACGCCAACTATTTCCCCATTATTATCAGCTTCGCCTGCCACCCGCCCTGGGCTGCCTACATCCCTTCTCAAATCCTTTCACAAAGCTGCTCTTGAGGAGGTACCTTTGGAGGAGGGTGGGCCATCCCTTTCCAAATTTGATGGACTTTGGAAAAAAGGGGACTGTTTGTACGTTTTATTTTATTTATTTATTTATTATTTGGGTTTATAAACCGCCCTCCCCCGAAGGGCTCAGGGCGGTGTACAACATGGATAGAGCACAACAACATTTTAAATACAATAAATATAGATTAAAACAGCTCTAATAAGAATAAAAATAAACCCTTCCCTATTTAAAATGCAGCATTAATTAACTCAGGATGGCGCCCTCTCCTAATTCCCATAAACCCCAATTGGAAGGGGTGGCAGGATCTCCATGATGTCATAACGGAGGGAGAAGAGGAGGAGGGGGCCCCTTATCAACGGCTGGTCTCCCCAAAGGCCCGGTGGAACAGCTCAGTCTTACAGGCCCTGCAGAACTCCAGCAAGATCCCGCAGGGAGACCCGGACTAACTTTGATGGAAGAAGCGTTCCCACCAGGCAGGGGCCAGAGCTGTAAAGGCTCTGGCCCGAGGTGGAAACCAACCCACGTATCATCGAAGAGGAGCTAGGGATCACCAGTAAAGTTGCAGCCTCTGCTGAACGCAGAGGAGGCCTATTTGCAGGACATATATATAGGGTAAGGCGGTCCCGCAGATGCGGAGTCCCCAGGCAGCGTAAAGACATAAAGGTTAACACCAGCACCTTGAAAATGATTGGGAGATTCGATCGGGGCTAGCCGAATTACCCAAAGCGGTGGACTGAACAGGGGTAATATGTTCTCCCATGGCACCCGCTGTGAGCATATCTTGCCGCAGCATTCTGAACCATTTTTAATCTCCGAATCAGGCGCGAAAGGCCAGCGTAAAGCGAGGTTGCAATAGTCTAACCTGGAGGTGACCGTTTGGCATGGAACCACAAATGGCCAGAGTCAGCTTGGGAAAGGAAGGGGACCAGCCGTCGGCGGCCTAAGCGTAGATGGTAGAAGCAGCGACCGGGTTATATGGGCCCACCTGGGTCTCCATCGAAAGAGACAAATCCAGATGGACCCCCCCAGGTTACGCCCAGGACAGAGGGCTGGTGCCAATACAAGCCCCCTCCCACACCAGCGGCTGACGAAATCCCAACCTCTCCCCGTCCCAGCCAAGAGGGATCTCCGTCTTTGCTGGATTCGAAGTTTTCAGCCTGCTCTCGGTTTCAACCCAACCAGCCACGGCCCCCCAAACAATGCTGGAGAGCCGCGGGGGGCGGTGGCGCTCCCCCCTCCATGCGACAGAATGAGCTGAGTGATCATGTCAGCATGGCGGGTGACCGCGTCAGCCCAAAACTTTCGCGCACCAACTGAGCAAGAGTGCATATAGATGTTAAATAATGGCCCGGGGACAACAGCGCTCCCTGAGGCACACCACGCAATGAAGTAGGCACCTCGGGGCGGCTTGATCCCCACACCACACTTGCCTGTGTCGGTCGGAGAAGCTTGAGGCAATCCATTTAAAGGACAGTGCCTGCGCGCGGAGGAAAGCGGCCAGGCGGATGATTGGGTCAAAAGGTCATGATACGAAGCCACATCAAGCGCTTCGCGGTTAGATCTAACAAAACCAGCAAGCGCCGATCCGCCCCTCGGTCTAGTTGTAAGCGGAGCTGATCTGTAGCCACGGCGGCGAGAACAGTCTCCGTCCCATGCCCAGCACGGAAACGGGACTGGAAGAGGGGATCAAAAGCCGATGTGTCCTCCAGGAAACCCGAAGCTGCTCCAACACCACTCTCTCAATTACCTTCCCCAGAAACAGAAAGATTACCGAAGCAGGGGCGGTGGTTGGCCGAATCACCAGGATCTAACGATGGTCTTTTAAGAGTGGGCGGGACCACCAACGCTCCTTCAACCCACCAGGAAAAAACTCGCGCTCCGGGGAGCTATTGATGATATTCAACAGGTGGGGAATTAAGTGTTAACTCCATACAGCGCGCTTTAACAAGCCAGGAGGAGACACCCGGATCCAGAGGACAGGTAGTAGGTCTAACAGCAGCCAGGGGCCCACTGTCAACAGCGGCTTCGAGCAGGGAAGAACTGGGCCAAACAAAGGGCCAAGAAAGACGGCAAGGGAGCCTCGAGTTAAACGCTTATTGTCTCCTAAGGTGGCAGGTAAAATCTTGGCGGGCGACATGACTTTGTGCTGCAAAAAAGCTACATAAATGCCTCACAGCTAATAGCCAATTGACAGTTTGCTTAGACCCACTCAGACGGTGGGGTCAAAGAGCCGAATAATGCAGAAGGCACTAATTGTGCGAGTGAGGAGACTGGCAGTCAGCGAGGGAGGAGGAGAAGAAAACTCTCTTCAGCCTCGCCAAATCGTGCAGCCATCTCATAGAGCCTTCATAAACATCTATATAAGATGTTAGGTAATAAGCCTCGTCACGGACTTTCCTCCCACCACTAAGCTCCTAGTCGTCCTAAGTTCCCGCTTCATATGGCGTAGCTCCTCGGTATACCAAGAGGGCTAGCCGCTTGCATGGCCGGTAGAACGCCGGGCAGCAATCTAATCTCCTCGATGGCATGCCAGGAGAGCCAGGAATTCCAGTCTCCCACTAAGCTCATCAAAAGAGATTGCCGGTGGGTTCCAGAGTCGCCCATGAGCATTCCAGGAAACCAATAGGATCCATAGGAGTCTCCGCGGGCCCGGACAAAAATCGCCCGATCGCCCTAGAGCAGGGTGTTGCTTGGCACATCCATCCGAACCTTCAGGGGCATAATGGTCCAGACCATGGCACTCTATCAATAGAGGATATGACCATACGTAACCCCCGACCCGAAGACCAAGTCCAATGTGTGTCCGGCCTCATGAGTGGGGCCAGAATTTACCAAGGAGAGGCCCAGTGCCGCCATGGATGACACCAGGTCCGCAGCCACTGCACATGAGGCGGTGTCGACATGGACATTGAAGTCCCCCAGGACAATAAGCCTGGGGAACCGCAACGCCTAGTCCGCCACCACCTCCAGCAGCCGTGGCAGGCTATCTCCCGGTGCGCTAGGCGACCGGTACACCAGGAGAACAGCCAACCTCTCCTGGGCCAACCACTCCAGGCCGACACACTCTAGACCATCGATCTCCGGGACAGGGGCTGCCCCTGTTTTTTTTTTTTGCCCCCTCTGCGTAGTCAAGTCATTCATTATGGTCACGGTTCCAAGTCCGCCGGGCATTTTGGCTTACTCAAGACTTTGCATTTGCTTCGGCAGCAGTTTTGGTGGCACACTATGCATAAGGACATAGAGGTGTACGTCAGGGGCTGCCCTACTTGCGTTGAGGCTAAATCATTGCCTGGCAAGCCCCATGGACTCCTTCAGCCTATTCCAGTGGCTGACCATCCTTGGCGGATTATTTCCATGGATTTTATTACAGATCTTCCCAAGAGTCAGGGAAATTTGGATGGTGGTGGATTTGTTTTCCAAGCAGGCTCACTTTATTCCATGTTCCACCATCCCCTCTGCCCCAAAATTGGCCAAGTTGTTTATTCAACATATCTATCATCTCCATTCGGCTCCTGACTAGATAATTTCAGATTGGGGCCCTCAATTTGTGTCAAAATTTTGGAAATCGTTTTTGGCATTGCTGGGGGTGGAGACTGCCTTATCTTCTCCATATCATGCCCAATTTGATGGCTACTCTAACTATCATCAGGATAACTGGGCAGAATGTTGCCTTATGCGGAATGTGCTTGTAATAATGCAATTCACAGTAGCACCAACAAAACCTCTTTTGAAGTGGTCTCTGGTTACTCTGCAAAACCCCTCCCCTTCTTAAGACAGGGACCAGTGCAACCACCCGAACTTCAGTCCTGGATTCAAGCCATCATGGATGGTTGGGATCCTATTCTTATTGCCCTACAAAAAGAGAAGGATACGCAGAAGAAACAAGCAAATAAGCTTCGCCAACCTTTCCCTTTGAAAGTCAATGACTGGGTTTATCTATCTACCAAAAGCTTACATGACATTCACAGATACTGTAAGTTGGGGCATTAATCACTGGGCCTTTCAAAATTGTACAGGTTATTAATAATGTGACTGCTCAGTTGGATTTGCCTAAATCACTCAGCAAAATTCACCCAGTTTTTCATTCTCGTTTGCTCAAGCGGGCTCCCACTTTCGGTGCTTGGCATGGCCCCCAGGATCGCCCCCCTCCAGTTCTGATTGACGACGTGCAGCACTATGAAATTGACGCCACTCTGGATTCCAGAATGCACTGCAAACGTTTACAGTATCTTGTTTCGGGGGTGGGGTTTCCAGCCATGATCAATGGGTGAATGCTTCTGATGTGCATGCCCCCGATTGGTGACAGCATTCCATAAGGCATTTCTAGACAAGCTGGGTGTCAGGACCACATCTCCCAGCAGCCCTGATACTCTTGATCCGTGACCCCAGGCAACGGTGGGAAATCGAATGCCAGTGATTGGCTGGCACTAACACCGAGCCACTTCAAAAGCTGGAACTGAGGAACACCCCCTCAGTTCCAGTGTCTTGTATCTAGGGCAACACAACTCAATAAAGTTCATTCCTTTTAACAAAGTCGAATTTGTCCGATTGTGTCCAGCCTTACATTAAGAAGAAGAGTTTGGATTTATATCCTCCCTTTCTCTCCTGCAGGAGACTCATAGGGGCTTACAATCTCCTTTCCCTTCCCCCTCACAACAAACACCCTGTGAGGTGGGTGGGGCTGAGAGAGCTCCGAGAAGCTGTGACTAGCCCAAGGTCACCAAGCTGGCATGTGAGGGAGTGTACAGGCTAATCTGAATTCCCCAGATAAGCCTCCACAGCTCAGGCGGCAGAGCTGGGAATCAAATCCAGTTCCTCTAGATTAGATACACGAGCTCTTAACCTCCTATGCCACTGCTGCACCACTGGAACTCACAAATAACTCTACCGTATCCAGTACCTTGGAAAAGATGACTGGGATCGGAGAGCGCTTGCCCTATTTGGGACTCTGTCCAATGGGTAGAGGATCCACGATCAAATGACTTGCCGCCAATCACGCAGGAGAGGGCCCCCCTCACCGCTCATCCTGGATGGGCATGGGCACCCTACGGCCCCACGAAATGGACGAACATGATTGACTGAGAGTGACTTTAGCCGAATCCCACGCAGTGGCGAATGGCACGAGACGTGACACCAACAAACACTGCCGAGCATATGAAGCGTTGCAGCTCCATGTGGCGGAGATCACCAAAGAACACGATCAGCTTCATTCTGACCTCTTGGAACTATGGCAACAGGTAGTACTCTTGATGGTGGAGTGAGACCAGACGCAAGTGACTCATGACAATGCCGCAACCCACGATCGGGCAGGGGGCGGTGATGCAGAAGACGAGTTACCAGCAGAACTCCAGTCTCTGTGGGGACAACTGGACAACTGGGTCAGGCCCGGGCACTGGGGTGAGGAGATGATGACCAATGAAAGCACCAGCTTGTTCCTTAGACATGAGTCAACACACACCCCTGTCACTCCCACAAAAGCTTCAAGGTGGACTGCAATGGGAACCCTGACGAGCTTGCATTCTTCCTGATAGTGGGCTTGTACATGGAGGTCCACAGTGACTCTTTCCGTTCAGACCGCGAGAAGGTTTTCGAACTTGGAACCCGGCTCCGGGGCGAGGCGGCCAACTGACTCACGAGCCGTGTTGAGGAAGATGGGCCGGAGATCTACGATTTGGACTCATTTCTCCTTGCATTACGACAACGCTTCGAGGACCCGCTGGCGGAAGAGAAGTCATGGGGAGAATTGCAGCGGCTATGCCGGGGCGACTGCTCGCTGAGTGACTTCACTGGGGAATTCTGCAGGTTAGCAAGCTGACTATGGGGGTGGCCCGAGATGGTTCTCGACCAGCTTTTCAAAGACGCACTGCACCCCAAGCTACTTCAGCAGTCGCTAGTCCAGGGGGACCCGGAGACGCTATTAGACTGGATTCGACTGGCCAGCGATGCTGAACTCCGCCTACAGCAGGTCGAGCAAGTGGAGCAACGGTGGAACCAAACTCCATGCCAGATGACGAAACCACCAGAGAAAGGACCAAGTGCCGGGAGGGCACAAGTGATCCTCACCCCTGAGTCAACTCGAGCATACTGCCACCGCCTAGGCCTATGCTTACACTGTGAAGACTGGGGCCATCTTGCCCCAGCTGCCACAATGTGCTGCCAACCCAAGAGTCGAGTGCCCCGCAGCGCTCGGGGGTCCTGAAGTCAGAGGGCCCCAGACCCTGCCTCGCGCTGGACAAAAGTGCTTTGACCCAAGGACACCTAGTTGATTCATCCGAGGACTCTGGTGCGTCCGATCATGAGCCGGCAGGAAACGACTTTGACCTGGCTTAGGGAGTGCTGGAGGCCAGGTCGCCAACATTGGTGCCAGGGAGCGGGTGAGTGCTCTGACCCCACAGCTGGTAGTAATCTCCATCACTTTATTTCCCCTGGGATCCCAGACCTAAACCCGTGCCAAGGCCCTTGTAGACTCTGGGTGCTTGCAATGCCTTATGCACCCCAACCTGGCCAAGGCGCGCTGAAAAAACTCAAGAGGCCCATCAGCTTCGAGCAAATGGATGGTTCCTGCCTGGGGGGTGAGCCCTCCACTCACAAAACGGAACCAGTATTGCTGTTGGTAGCGGGGGTCTTGGAACAACGTTTCATCGTGGCTAAGCTGGGTAGTTATCCATTGGTTTTGGGACTACCCTGCTTGGCTTGCCATGACCCAGAAATCAAATGGTCACAATAAACTATTAACCTTCCTCGTGGAGCGTCCAGCCACCAGTCCCCAACTCCCAAGCAGGCCGACACAACCCATGCCGCACTCCCAATCCCTGCGGACTCCTCGTTGAACCACACCCCCATGTCCCTGGACTCCCTGCTTCCTACCGAGATTTCGCAAGAGCATTTGATGAAACCTAGTGCGACCGCCCCCCCCCCCCCCGGCATTGCTCTATGGACTGTGCAATCGAACTGGTCCCTGGGGCCCAACTCTTGAAAGGGTGGATTTACCAAATGAGCCCACAGGAGTTAGCCGCCCTCCAGGAATTCATTGACAGGAACCTGGCTAGAGGTTTCATCCACCCAGCCAAGTCCCCCGTGGGGGCTCCCATCCTCTTCTGCAAGAAGAAAGATGGCTCTCTCCGCCTTTGCACGAACTTCCAGGGCCTCAATGCAGTGTTCCTCTCTAACAAATACACCCTCCTTAGATCAAGGAACTCTTGGGCCATGTCTCGACCGGCAAGATCTTTACAAAATTGGACTTGCGTGAGGCGTACTACTCTGCGCGTAGCAGAGAGGCACAAACATATGACGGCATTCAACACCCCCCTGGGTCAATTCGAATATTTAGTTATTCCACTCGGCCTAAGCCCAGGGTGTTCATGAACATGATCAATGAGGTGTTCCACGACTTATTCTTCAAGGGTGTAGTTGTCTACATTGATGACGTGCTGATTTATTCTGCGGATCCCCGTCAGTCTGCACGTCAGTGCCTCATCAAGCACGACCGCTGTGCAAAACTATCTAAACTATCTAAATGTGAGTTTCACTGTGAGCAGGTCGATTTCCTGGGGTACTGTGTTTCGGGGCATGGGGACCTGGGATGGACCCGGGAAAGGTGCAAGCGGTGCTAGATTAGGTGGTACCACGCACATGCAAGCAGCTACAATCCTTTCTTGGCTTTGCAAACTTCTATCGGGACTTTATTCCGGACTGTGCCCAAACTGCCCTCCCCTCACGGATCTCCGGTGCACAAAAGGGACTACCTCTGGAGGGTCCAAACCCGGGTCCCCCCTCACCTGGTCTGCGGACTGCTAGACTGCGTTCCAGGTGCTCAAGGAGGCTTTTGTCTTGGAACCAATTCTGGCCCACTCTGACCCCAGTAAAAAGTTTATCGTTCATGTAGATGCCTCGGATGTCGCTCTAGGGGTGGCCCTGTTGCAATGGGGGGAGGATGGGAAACTCCACGCTTGCACCTATTTGTCATGCAAATTCTTGGGACATGAGCTTAACTGGACCATGGGTGACAAAGAGACCAGTGCCATCCACAGGGCACTGGCCGCATTGAGACATTGGCTGGAGGGCGTGCAGGCCCCCTTCAAAGTATGGACTGACCACAAAAACTTTTCTTACCTGAAGAACCCTAGTAAGTTGTTGACCAAGCAGCTACGATGGGCCAACTTTTTCGCCCGTTTTAACTTCACCCTCTACTTCTTTCCTGGGAACCACAATTGCCTGGTGGACACCCTTTCCTGGCTCCCAGACTTGGGGGGCCCATACCTGAGCCCCACTGGCACGGTCTTTTCCCCCTCGCAATTAGGTCTCCTGGCATCCACTCGCAGTAAGGCGATGGAGCCTGGCCCTCTGCTGCCCCCTGCGCTCCTGGAATCGGAACACTGCCGCCTCGCTGACTCTGTCCTGGACGCGGACCGCCACATTGGGGTTCTCTCCTGCCAAGGGGAAATTTGTTGGTGGGGTGACAAGGTTTACATTCCGCCCCCACCGTGTAAAGGGATATTAGAGACCTGTCATGCCAAGTCGGCGGGGCACAGAGGTTTCGTGAAAATGCTCCACCTCGCCTGCCACCACTACTGGTGGCCATCCCTCCAGAAGGACGTGGGCGATTACGTATTGGGCTGCCCAATTTGCACTGCGGCCAAACACGTTCCGGGGCGCCAGCCCAGCCTCCTCCAACTGCTCCCCATCCCCGTCAAACCCTAGAAGGTCATTTCTATGGACTTCATCACCGATCTCCCGACAAGTAATGGGAAAACGGTGGTGTGGGTCGTTGTCGACCTCTTGTCTAAACAGGCTCACTTTGTCCCTTGCAGCAGTCTCCCCTTGGCCCAGAGACTGGTGCGCCTCTTCCTTTCACATGTCTACAGTCTGTACGGTGCCCCTGCCAAGGTGATCTCCAACTGTGGGCCCCAATTCATTTCTAAGTTTTGGAGGGTCTTCATGGGCCTCCTGGGTGTGGAAATGAAACTCTCTTTGGCCTATCACACGGCTATGGATGGCCAGATGGAACGGGTCAATGGCATTTTGGAGCAGTACCTCCGCTGTTACATAAACCACCACACAGACGACTGGGCTGAACTGCTCCCATTTGCTGAGTTTGCTTACAGCAACGTGGTCCATTCAAGCACAGTCCAAGGCCCTTTTTGGATCGCGGGAGTGGGAGTGGACCCCCCGACCCCGAGTGGACCCCTGACCTTCAGGACTGGGTCACGCAGCTGCACACCTCTTAGCGGGCAGTCCAGGATGCTCTAGACAGAGCGAAGGCCGACTATAAGAAATTTGCCGGCCGCAGATGCAGGCCAGTGTCGTACGCCGTGGGGGTCCGTGCCTGGCTCTCTACCAAGAACCTGCGGGGGTGTAAGGGGTCGTGGAAACTGGGGACCAAGTTTATCGGCCTTTTTGAGGTCTCTAAAGTGATTTCCTTGGTAGCGGTGGAACAAGTCCTCCTAAAGAACCTCCGTAAGGTACACCCAGTCTTCCATATGTGCCTCCTCAAAAAAGCAGCCATGCCAGATGCCTGGTGGCTGGCTCCCCCTCCGGTGACACTGTACAACGTCAATGGGGAGTGGCACCAGGAGGTCAGTGCCATCGTGGACTCCCACCTTCACTGGGGACCTTAAGGGGAGCGGAATGTCAAGACCCAATCTCCCAGAAGCCCTGATACTCTTGACCCTAGGCAGCGGCGGGAAATCGAACGCCAGTGATTGGCCAGCACTAATGCCGAGCCGCTTCAAAAGCTGAAACTGAGGAACATCTGGTATCTAGGGCGACGCAACTCAATAAAATTCATTCCTTTTATCAAAGTCGATGTTGTCTGATTGTGTCCAGCCTTACACCGGGGGGAAGGGAATCTTAAGGGAGGTGGAGTGTCTAGTGCTGGGTGTTTGACCTTGTTTCCCACCCGACTCTGCTCGCTAACTCTTCTGTTGGTGGTTTGCCCGGCTTGAGAGCTGGGCCGAGATATGCTTGCCTGTGTGCTATCTCTGTACTGTGCTCCTTTCTGTGTGAATTCTGTGTGAATTCTGTGTGAATTCTGTGTGAATTTCTGTGTGAATTCTATGCTCGGGTGGGGGAACTTCACTGGTTTTATACTACTGACTGAACTCTGGCAGCCCAGAGTTCTCCTGCCTTGTCTATGGATCTGTCTAAGCCAGTGAATAAAGAACTGTTGTAGTTACTTTGCCTGGACTCAGTCTGTTCGTTACAAACAACCAGTTGAATCCAGCCATGAAAGCCTTCGATGATACACTAAACTGTATTGTTTGATTTTAAACATCCTTCTAATTTTCCTCAATTAGTGTAAGGAATTCCATAGAAGCAGAAATAAAAGGCTTTTTGGTGTAAAAGACCGTTTATTCAGACATCCTAGAAAGCTCACGTAAACGACGTGGCAGGAATAGAGTCTCCCGCCAGAAGCACAGGTTATAACTCTGTCCATCCCATCCCCCCTCCGGGGTTCCCATGTAGAACCCGGAGTTCTCATCTCTCGCGCAGAGATAAGGTCTCCGCCAGAGTCTCCACACGCATGAATGCTGGCCCATACATGAGTTATGGAATTCCAGTCCAAGGCCAGAGCTGGCTGTCCTGCGAACATCAACATCATTGAATCCTTTACACTCCTGCCTCCCTTAAGAAAACTGCACCCCCCCAGGTTTGATGCTTGGAGGAAAGGTCGCGGTGAAAAGCAGAAATGAGGGCAGAGTACGTCCAATATTTTGAGGAATAGACCCATTGATTATGCCCAGAGGAGATATCCCGCAAGGGGACTAAATATTACAAGCGTTTGCTGATTAAAACGAGAGTCAGGATGGCGTCAGATTTACATTAGCATGCTTGTGGCCCATCAATTATAGCAATGGTGGGGGTCTCTCTCGACAGGTCGTGCCAGGCATGTGAGCAGAGACGAAGGAGCCTCAGCTTAGACAAACTGGAATGAAAGACAGGATGGATATTACTTAGAGAATTGGGAAACCAAAGTCCAATGGGCAGTGAGCATCATACAAATCACTTTGAAAGTAATCTTAAAAGGTCCCCACGAGATCTTTTGCCCAGTTTGAAAATTTATGTATGCCGCGTCTCCTCTAGAGATTTTTTGGCGGTGAGAACAAATACACCCAAGAAGCCCACCGCGTAAAAGGAAATCCGAGCGGTGCTTATCCGCTTGAAGTTTTAAGTCTTTAGCCTGCTGTAAAGGCCCGGTCTGGACCGTTTTTCCACCCTCGGCCAGAGATGAAATCCACTGTTTGGAGACTCAGGAGGATTCAACGCTTCCACTTAATTAGTTCGCGGCAACGGAGAGGAAGGATAAGCAGACACTGAAATTTGAGAAGGGGTTTTGTACTGCTATGAACCGCATTATTATAGAAGTATTCTGCAAGCGGAATTAACTTCGCACCAGTTGTCTTGAGTGATAGTTGGTTGTAACAAAGCGTAAATACTGCTCCAGGGTTCTGTTTACGTTCTCTCCAGACTCACGCGTCACTTTGGAAAGGCGATGGTAGAGAGTGACAATTGCAGGGGCAGCCCCAACAAGCCCAGGAAAGCTTTCCAGAACTTTGAAATGAATTAGGGAGGGCCTTGGGTTCGGAGACCATATGCTGTATACTTGGTAGTGTAAACCCGATAAATATGCTGAATGAACAGACGAGCTAACTTAGGAGCGGAGGATGGATGGAAGCACATGGGATGAAATAGGCTTGTTTAGAAAATAGAGTCCACCTACCACCCACAAGACTTAGGTGTTGCCTTGACTCCTCTGGCAGAGTCCGTAATAAAATCCATGGAGATGACTTCCCCAGAGGCGGGGAGGCCACCGGGAGAGAGCCTCAACTGTAGACCCATGGGGTTTTCAGGAACGGTTGGCTTCCGCACAAAACAGAGCAACCTTTAATATACGTCTCTGTAATAACTGCGCTGCGCTCAGCCTTTCCAAGAAGTAATGGCGGGCCAAATGCAGGGAGTCTTAAGGAAGCCAAAATGTCCAGCCCGGCGAGGGCATCGCGTGACAGGCCTCGAGAACCTGCTTACGGAGAGGGAGAGGCGCGTACCAACAATCCCCAGCCGCCAAACACCATTTGTCTCAAGAAGTAGTGGGAGTCACCTTTCCTCCGCTGGTGGCTCAGCGCCAGCCCGCCTCCCTCGAGTTCTGCGTAGGAAAGGAGAGACCAGGCTGGGAATGGGGCGGAGGAAAGGAAGGAGTGGGCGTCCTGAGATCGGAAGTGACAGCCAGCCCCAATTGGGAGGGAGAGAGAACAGTGCACGGGATATCCCATAAGGCAGCTCCACCCCCCCTCTCCCAGACTGAAGCGAGAAGCGCATCAAGCCAGTTTATTGGTTTTCGGGGGGAAAAAATGGACAGTTAGAAAGAGAAGCGAGAAAAGAAATGCGAAGCCCATGTGAGGTTGTTTTGCTTGGACATCTTGAGGGGGGGGGGTGGAAAGGGCGTGCCAAGTTCGCTTGCCCGATCGACCACACTTGAAAGGGAGTGTTTAGCCCTCTCCAGCCAGTGGCGCCATGAGTGGAAGAAGATGCTACTTTGATGGCGCCTAGTCTCTTTTACCTATCCCCTACAGTCCAGTTGAGTTCAGCACCCGGAGAATTTCTTTGATAAATACCAGCACTGCGGAACCAGCCTATCATCTTTATTTCTCTGCAACAGGGCTGCCCCGGCGCTTTATTGTAGAGGCATCCACGTGAACCACAAAGGAAGATCTGGGTCAGGGAGGTGTTTCAGGATGGGTTCGGTAGTAAAAGCTGATTTTAAATGTTGAAAGGCTGTCTGACATTCTTTAGACCAGGAAAGGGGCCCCGGACTTGGCAGCCTGTGGGTCTTTACCCTTAGTGCGTAAAAGGTCTGTGAGTGGGGAGGAGTCAGTTCAGCCCGAATTGGGGAATAAAGTCCACGATAGAAATTTAGCAAACCCTAGGAAAGATTGGAGTTCCTTCCGATTGGTAGGGCGCAGAGCCATTGGAGGGACTGCTTCCAATCTTAGTTAGGATCCATCTTTAGCCCCTCGGAGAGAGATCCAGTGGGTAATAACCAAATAGTGCGAGTAAGTAGAGGTTTGGGTGGAAACAACATTTAGAAAGTTTGGCAAAGAGGGAGTTAAAGTTGAGCAAGTGCCGCGTTTAATAATAGCGCCTTCCCGAACCAAGGCTTCATGCTCCTCCATGGTTTGGTAAGAATAGAATTAAAACATCATCCTAAGTACACCACTACTCCCTTTGTATAATAAATCATGTAGAACTTCGTTGATAAAGGGCCATATACAAAGAAAAGCTCTGGGGGCCCCACTTTTAACCCGAATGGCATTATTAAGTTATTCATACTGTCCAAATTTTGTGTTAAATGCAGTCAAATGTTCATAGCCTTCCGCGAATCCTGACCCTGCTTAAGTAAGCTTCTCTTAAGTCCAACTTAGGTAAAAATGCGTCCCCTTGCCCCAATGCATCGGCAAAAGGTTCCTTGATTAATGGCAAAGGGGTATTTATTGGACAGGGAAAACCGCGATTGAGTCCCTCGGTAATCCGTGCAGAGCCTTACAAAGACCCGTCCTTTTTTTCAACTCGAAGCTAATACAGGAGCAGCATGTGTGTTTGGTAGTTCGTCACGTTATGAACCTCGCTGGAAAGCAAGGTTCTTTGTCTAAGAAGGCACGAGTTCCTTCTCCTCATTGGGACTCATGCGGTAGATTCTACTGCCCTTGGGCAGTTGGAGCCCTGGCTGTAATAATGATTTTTTGCAGTCGAGTGTCTCTATGGGGTGGCAATTGATCGCATTCTTTGCTCCTGAAAACTCTGGCTACAATCTTGGTAAGCCCGGTGGAATACCGGGTAGATTCGGGAGCAATTAGAGCGTGCACCGCTGACGAAGCCAGGGGTAGTATGTCATTAGAAGGAGGTGAGTTTTCCCCCCAATTCATGTGTTCTCCGCGAGTGAGGATCAGTGAATTCTAAAGATCCTTTCTTTCCAAAATGAACTTTGGTTCATGTAACAATAACCATGGCATGCCCAGGGACTATGGAGTGTTTGGCCACCGGTGCCAGAATAAAACTAATTTTCTGCCCCCAATGGTCAGCGCACCGGAGGACCGGTTGCGTTTTGAACTGGGCCGGTCTCTTACCGGCCCCGAGAGAGGCTGCCGTCCATTTGGGTGAACGGTATGGGCTTAGCCAGGGGACTCGGTCTAGTCCAAGTTCCTCCGCCACCTCAGACCCGCGAGAGATTAAACAATGGGAGCACCCAGAATCTACAAGGAGCTGAAGAGGCTATAATTACTGAGATGTGCTTAGCGGGGTTGGCCAGTGAGTCGGCTTGAATCGTGAATGGGAAGCGCTTTGCCCTTCACTCACCGAGATCTGGAGTCCGGTACCCATATCCATGGGGGCTACGAAGAGAGGCAAACAGCTGCTTCCCCCTCTTCTGGGTCGCCTTCGGTAACACGCCTTCTTTAGACGAGGAAACCCGTTAGCAGAGGCGATGCCCGGATTTGGCGTGGTGGCTTGGCAGATGGAATGCTGGCGAAGGCCGGAAGGCGTTGGAACTTTCTGTTTTTCGGGCAGTTGGCAGCTAGGGATGACCAGGTCCTCCGCGAGTAAAGACACAATCCCCAGACGGCGACGGGCGCTCGGAGGTGGTTTCGGTAGAAGGCTGCTGGGCTTGGCTGCCGAAGCGTACGCTTAGCGGTGGTCAGAAGCGGCAGAGTATTTGGGCGTGGGCATGGCCCCCGGCACGAAGCCGCGTAATCCAAACGAGACGTCTACTTTGAGATCCTAATTCGATCCAATCAGCAATAAGAGGGATCCGAATAAGGAACACCGTTTCACGCCAGTTTGCCGCCGACGGGCATCCGGTAGAGTATTCACATTTCATCGCGTACTCAGGCCACTTACTCAGGAGGGAGTCGAGCAGCATACCGCATCGAAAATTCACGGGAACAGAATCTACGAGCAAAGGAAGCGGTTGCCTTGCTGAATAAGATTTGATGGTCGCGGATGGCTTCATTTTCAGCACCCGGATCTTGGAAGCGAGCCCCTTAAGGCTTGGAGGAACGCAGGCACCGTCGCGGTATCCTCCCCTTGCAGATCAAAAGAGTCACAAACCAGTCGGCTGCCGCTTTCCATCTAAGACGGAACCGATGTCCGTGTTATTTTTTCGCGTTCAGACCGGGTACAAATCGTCATAGTCTTCCGCTATGTGGGCATCGAGTGCTGTAGTGGATGAAGTAGGGGAGTTTGGAAGCCGGTCCCATCGAAACGGGCAGGTATTGGAGGTCTGTAATATCCTCTCTCCACGCGGCCCTTGAAGCATACCGCTGTAAGCGGCGGCTTAGCGCAAAGAGGTTGAGGCAGCGGCCCGGCAGGAGGGCCGGAATGCGGTGGAGGTGGGGCACCAACGCCGGCGCCGCTGGTGTTCTACCAGGTGGGAGCAGGTCTTTGGAAGCTGGTGGCAGATGCGCGAATCTTGTAGCGCAGGGACTCAGCGAAGCGCCGCCCCTCTGGCGCTATTGGCTGTACCAGTGACAGCGTAGACTCCAACTTAGCAGGACATCTTTGTCCTGCTGCACTTCTTCAGCTCCTTTTCAAAGGCGGCTAGAATGTCTCTTTCCTTGGCGAGTCAAAGAGGCATCCTGGTGCGCATTATGCAAAGCTGCTTTCTCTCGTTCCAGTTTGGCCAGCGTTGCGTCTCGCTGAATAGCTGCAGTTAGTTCACTTTATGCACGCATGGCCTTTAACGCGCTTTTCAGCGTTGACAGCTCTAAGTCCAGTTTGGAGTGTTCCAGGACCTTATCATGGACTGATAGATTCTGCATATATTGCCGTTGCAGCTGGCGTCTTTGGCACGGGTCCAATTCGGAAGTTGGATTTCTTTGCGCCTGCTGTTCCCGGTCTTTTTGCAGGTTTTCACGCTCTTGCTGCAGCTTGCTCCGCGTTCCTCTTCCCATAGCTGGCGTTCACGGGCCCATGCTTCCTGGGCATCTTTTGTAAAGTCGGCCCACTTCCTCATCCCAGCTCTTCTTTTGACGGGAGGGGGAATAGATCCGGATGGGAAGGCAGGCTTTCTTCGGATTCCTTCTTCATCAGAATGCAGCACCACCTACCGTGTCCACCGGGCGCTCCACGGGGCGAAACCTCTTTACGCGTGCAGCTTGCTGTGATCCGGGATCTGGGGGGTCCGATCGGAAACTGGTACGGATACCCCTCCCAATCCTCTCGATATAGTCCCGGTTTCACCCGGTGGTCTTAGGACGCAGACCCCAGTGCTATGCCACGGTGGATTCTTGGGAGCATCACCAAAATACGAAGTCCAGGAATCGTTCAATGGACTCCCTGTAAGCTTGCCGCATGAAAGGTGGTCAGGCCCGTCTCCTCCGTGACAGGAATTTGCATCTGAGGTTTGTGTAATCACACACACGAAACGGGCAGATATCCTCGATCCACAGGCGCTCGATCCATAGAACAGCGCCCCAAACGACTCATGCAAGTCCACATGATCGTCTCCCTGCAGTCCTCGCCCCAACGATGAGTAAGGGAAGACTCCGTGGTTGATACGCAGGACGGGAAAGAGTTACACAGCGAGCAGACCCCTATCCCGCCGGTTCCTCCAAAGTCCATAAGGGAAAGCTCGGAGCCCTCTTTGGCTACCGCACCTTCCACAGATTCAGGAATATTCAACCTCTCCATGCCGAGTCACCAGAGGTCCGCTGCACTGGGAAGATAGATGAACTAGGATTCCTGCCACAATGTAAGGGAATTTCCATAGAAGCAGGGGAAATAAAGAGCGCTTTTTTGGTGTAAAGAAGAGCCGTTTATTCAAGACATCCTAGAAAGCTTCACGATACACGACGTGGCAGGAATAGAGAGTCTCCCCGCCAGAAAGCACAGGTTTATAACTCTGTCCATCCCATCCCCCCTCCGGGATTCCCATGGGAACGGAGTTCTCATCTCTCTCGCAGAGATAAGGTCTCCGCCAGAGTCTCCGCCGCAGATGCTGGCCCATCGCCCGGGTTATGGAATTCAGTCAAGGCCAGGCGGCTGTCCTGAACATCAACATCATTGAATCCTTTACAATTAGGCTCTATTTGCTTTTTGAAATGGTGTGGATTTACTGACCAAATCCAGAGGCATTTAGTTGCGTTTCCAGCAGTGACTGGCCTTGTGGCTACATAGTTCGTTGCTGCTTTAAAATGCTCTCTCTGTTTGGATATTGCCAGGGTGGCTTGAAGCCTTCTCCTGCCCCTGCCCAGTGCTCTCAGAGGTCAACCACCTGCTTTGCACCCATGAAGGCCCAGGATCAATCCTGGCAGGCTGGCAACTTACAAAGTCCAGCAGCAAGTCAACCATGGGGATCAGTTTACTCACAGCAAGCTGGCGGAGGTGCATGAATAGGACGCTGGTACTCGTTGCCAGTGAAAAATCTGGGCCAAGGGGCTCTGGGGGCTCTGGAAGAACTCTGCTTGTCCCTGGCTGCCCCTGCCTTTCTAGAGCAGTGGTCCACTGAGAACATCCCCTATGAATTAAATGGCTGACCATGTCCTCCATTGGGCCTGGAACTGCTCAGCCACAAAGAAGATCACTTGAGAGCTTGTAGTTTCAGGAGACTCCATAAATCATCATCTTTATACTGCCTAGTCCTGAGAGCTGGAGCAACTGGCACCTTCCTTTACCAACTGAAGTTCCTCCAGGTGTTTTGGAGAGAGGAGAGGGATTTGGGGCTCATATTTCTTGAGGGCTGCATTTTTGCTCTTTGGCCACCAGCCCTGAAATAACCAAGAATCTCAGCTGCAGGAGCAAAAACCGCTTTGCTGCCTTGGGGGCAGGGAAGAAATCCAATCTGGTTTGGAGGTAATAACATTGGTTGTTCCATCTGCAGTCTGTGGTGAAGGTTGTCTTGGCAGGTGTGTTGATGGGTACAAGATTATATTGGAGCGGACAGACCAATGGCTGTGGTGTGAAGCATCTGCTTGAGTAGATTTTCTTTCTGATGAACCATTAACTGAGAGTCCACACTGGTTCATCAGTGTCCATTAGCAGCCTGCTCCTTGAAGCAAGCACAGCTCAGAACTTGCATAATTTTTTTGCCACAGAAGGTGTCTTGTGGAAGTGTTTTCACTCTCCAGATTGCAGCTTTGGGCAGTTCAGGGTGTGAGTCCTCAGGTCTGCAACCTGAGGCTCCGGAGCCGCATGCGGCTCTTTCGTCCTTGCACTGCGGCTCCGTGTGGCTTGGGTCCTCTCAGCCTCCTTCAGAGAGTCGCCCTAAGGATTAATGGGAAAGAGCCCCTGTTCCTAGAGAGGCACAGCCCGAGACAGTCAAAAAGTATTTGCGGCTCCAAGTGTTTTCTTTTCCGTGGAAAACGGGTCCAAATGGCTCTTTGGGTGTTAAAGGTTGCTGACCCCTGGTCTAGATGGAGAGATGTAATTGTACCTCTCTATTCTGCATTGGTTAGACCTCATGTGGAATATTGTGTACAATTCTGGGCACCACAATTCAAGAAGCATATTGACAAGCTGGAACAGGTCCAGAGGAGGGCAATCAAAATGGTTAAAAGTCTGGAATCTATGCCCTATGAGGAGAGACTTAGGGAGTTGGGTATGTTTCGTTTGGTGAGGAGAAGTTTAAGAGGTGACATGATAGATGTTTAGATATTTGAAGGGATGTCATGTTGGTGAGGGAGCAAGCTTGTTTTCTGCTGCTCCAGAGACTAGGACAAGAAGTGATGGATTCAAGGTGCAGGAAAAGAGATTCCACCTAAACATCAGGAAAAACTTCCTGATAGTAAGGGCTGTTCGACAGTGGAATGCACTACCATGAAGTGTGGTGGAGTCTCCTTCTTTGGAGGTTTTTAAAGAGAGGTGTGATGGTCATCTGTCAGGAGTGCTTTAACTGTGAGTTCCTACATTGCAAGGGGGTTGGATTTGATGGCCCTTGGGGTCTCTTTCAGCTCTATGATTCTATGATTCTCTTATTCTTATCCAAGTCAAAGGGACATATTCTTGAATCCATGTAACCAGCTATTATGTAACTATTCAATGCTTCCACTGATATATGTAACCAGATTTGTTGTACGCAACCACTGTCACCTATGCATTCTTTCCTAGACCTGTGCTTTATGGCTTTGCATGCTTGTAGTGAAGTAGGCCTCCCCTTCTTTGCCTGTCCCATGAGAAAAGAGTTACAACTGTTATCTTGTTGTGGGCAGGAGACCAGGTGGCTCTGCTGCTATCTATTGCTGACCTTGGGCAGTCTCGGTTCCAGATGCTGCCTCTGGGAAGAGGGGAGGGGGGATTCTTGGGGAGAATATATGGGACTATAGATGCCAGCTTTGTGGAACTGGCTGTGCCAAGTATGGTGCTTGACTACCTCTACCACTGCTGATTATCAGTGCGGAGTCCATTCACTGAGTTCCAAGACCAAATAATGCCGCCCTGGGCCATCAGAATCCAACTGGTGAGGGTGGGTGGGAGGAGGGTGCCATGGCTTGCAAGCAACCCTGGTTGACTAAAAGGAGTGGCTGTAATTGGCTTGGCTCCTGAGGAAGAGCTGTGGAGGCACTGTTGGGGCAACAGAATGCAGGGGGGGGGTGAGGCTGTTTGGGGATATGCAATTGAAGTGCCTGCCCTGGGCACCATTTTCTGTAGTTATGCTTTTGGTTCAGATAATGACTTTGCCTCTTTTTTTGGAGGGGGGGCTTTGTGGGGAAAGGAGTTACAATACTGGTATTGTATTGTGGCGTAGGACGTTAAGAGCTCGTGTATCTAATCTGGAGGAACCGGGTTTGATTCCCAGATCTGCCGCCTGAGCTGTGGAGGCTTATCTGGGGAATTCAGATTAGCCTGTGCACTCCAACACACGCCAGCTGGGTGATCTTGGGCTTCTCGGAGCTCTCTCAGCCCCACCTACCTCACAGGGTGTTTGTTGTGAGGGGGGAAGGGCAAGGAGATTTTAAGCCCCTTTGCGTCTCCTGCAGGAGAGAAAGGGGGGATATAAATCCAAACTCTTCTTCTTCTTCTTCTTCTTCTTCTTCTTCTTCTTCTTCTTCTTCTTCTTCTTCTTCTTCTTCTTCTTCTTCTTCTTCTTCTTCTTCTTCTTCTTCTTCTTCTTCTTCTTCTTCTTCTTCTTCTTCTTCTTCTTCTTCTTCTTCTTCTTCTTCTTCTTCTTCTTCTTCTTCTTCTTCTTCTTCTTCTTCTTCTTCTTCTTCATACTTGCTATCACAGATATATCAATATAAATGCAATTTAAAGGGCTTTAACAAAGCCCTTTATCTTGCAATTACAGGTATGATTAGATCTGTGCCTTTAAAAGGAGTTGATGGGTGGAGTTAAGAGAACCAGGAAAAGCTGCAGGGACCCATTGAGCAGGCACAGAATGTCTCCTTGCATGTACAGAAAAATGCATGGAGACCCCTCTGCAAGCCCACTGTGCACCGAAGAGCCCATGAAGAGCCCCAAGGTTCTATGTGTAATAGACCATTGTTTATTCTACACCAAGTTTAGCTTCACCTCCTTTACATCTGCCAGTTCTGCTGGTGTTGAATTATATCTTACCCAAGGGTAATAACAGCTCCTAGCCTTTATACCTTCTCAGCTATAAATCTCAAAGCAATTTACAAAGGAGCATATTAAGAGCCTGAGTGAAGATGGCTTTTTACAGTTCATGAATAGTAATATTTGCAGTTTTGAACCTTTTGATGGATCTTCTGGCTTCTCTTTGACTCTCTGGAGAACCAGGTGATTTATGTTGTTTTACTTCCCTTGATTAGTTTCTCAGAAAAGTCATATGGCAGGATCACATGACCATGACCACATGACAATATCAGCAAAAGAAAATCTGAATGTCGAACCTGTTGTTTTCTCAAGGCCGTGTGAAGAGCTAACGGGCCCATCGGCGCTTGGGTGCTCTAATTCATTACACGATCTTTGAGAAACCGAATGCAAAGTGAAAGGTCCATTAACATGACAGAAACCAGAATACACTAGCTCAAGGTCACCCAGCTGGCATGTGTGGGAGTGCACAGGCTAATCTGAATTCCCCAGATAAGCCTCCACAGCTCAAGGGGCAGAGCAGGGAATCAAACCCAGTTCCTCCAGATTAGAATGCATCTGCTCTTAACCACCACGCCACATTGAAAGTGATGCTGTTTCAGGGTGGGGGATAATCCACTCCAAAACAGCATCACTTTCAATGTTGTTTAACTGGAGACCCCAGATTCTCCCTTGTGGGTGTCTTTAGCTGAGAGTTGGTGACTTGCCCACACTGCCAAGGCATCTTCCTCAGACAGCCATCAACACTATTCCTTGCACCAGGCTTCGGGACAAATGAGGGGCAGGCCAGTCCTAAGTAGAAGGGGACCTCTTGGGCCCCAGAGTTCTTCCTTCCAGAAGAACTCACATCAGGCTCTGGACAGTGTGTCACTGCAGAGGTTGTGCTTTATGAGAAAGTCTCAAAGGACCTCCCCCATCTTTTGAAGGCCACCGCCATTTCAGAAACAGCTGCAAACAACCACAGAAACAGCTAACGATAAAGATGGGGTCTGGAGAAATAAGAACATAAGAACATAAGAACAAGCCAGCTGGATCAGACCAGAGTCCATCTAGTCCAGCTCTCTGCTACTCGCAGTGGCCCACCAGGTGCCTTTGGGAGCTCACGTGCAGGATGTGAACGCAATGGCCTTCTGCGGCTGTTGCTCCCGATCACCTGGTCTGTTAAGGCATTTGCAATCTCAGATCAAGGAGGATCAAGATTGGTAGCCATAAATCGACTTCTCCTCCATAAATCTGTCCAAGCCCCTTTTAAAGCTAAATCACCAGGGGGCAGGGGAATGGGACTGGCTAGTGGAAATGCAGTCCAGGAAATGTGATGCAAAGCCAGTATGAAGAATTTTACTCAGGTTGCACAAAAATGGGTTGCAAAAATGAAGAGGCCAGTCAGCATCTTGAGGAAGTACCACCTCCTTGAGCTTGTGCATTGCCAGGCATTGACTGAACAAGAAGTGTTCAGTTCTGGTCGCCACATCTCAAAAAGGATATTGAAGAGATAGAAAAAGTGCAGAGAAGGGCAACGAGGATGATTGAGGAACTGGAGCACCTTCCTTATGAGGAGAGGCTGCAGCGTTTGGGACTCTTTAGTTTGGAGAGGAGGCGGCTGAGGGGGGATATGATTGAAGTCTATAAAATTATGCATGGGGTAGAAAATGTTGACATGGAGAAATTTCTCTCCCTTTCTCACAATAGGGGGCATCCATTAAAAATGCTGGGGGGGAAGAATTAGGACTAATAAAAGGAAACACTTCTTCACGCAGCGTGTGATTGGTGTTTGGAATATGCTGCCACAGGAGGTGGTGATGGCCACTAACCTGGATAGCTTTAAAAGGGGCTTGGACAGATTTATGAAGGAGAAGTCGATCTATGGCTACCAATCTCGATCCTCTTTGATCTGAGATTGCAAATGCCTTAACAGTCCAGGTGCTCGGGAGCAACAGCTGCAGAAGGCCATTGCTCTCACATCCTGCACGTGAGCTCCCAAAGGCACCTGGTGGGCCACTGCGAGTAGCAGAGAGCTGGACTAGATGGACTCTGGCAGGGACGTGGGTATAGATTTTTTTATGGGGGGGTTGAGGGTGGGGCCACCCCCACCCTCCCCTAGGGCATGGCCACGCCTCCCCAAGCCCAGCCCCCAGCCTTGCGCTTATAAAAGCAGCTCTCCAAGGCCGGGGACGGCAGACTCCCCTGCCCTGGCCTCCCCTGCCCCACACCAGCTGGGCTCCCAGCCGGCAGCTGGCAGTTCCTTCTGCCCTCTCCTCTGGGCAGAGGCATAGAGGGAAAATGAAGCCCGATGCAAAATCTGAGTTTTGCCCCCCCTCCGCCCCCCGGCAGCCACTGTGATGCTGGAATCCACCCCCAAACAGCATCACTTTCAATGGTGTTACAACTAGAGACCCCAAATTCTCCTTTTAAATCCACCTTAAAAGGAGAATCTGGAGTCCCCAGTTAAACAACATTGAAAGTGATGCTGTTTTGGGGTGGATTATCCCCCACCCTGAAACAGCATCACTTTCAATGTGGCGTAGTGGTTAAGAGCAGGTGCATTCTAATCTGGAGGAACTGGGTTTGATTCCCTGCTCTGCCCCTTTTTCTGTGGAGGCTTATCTGGGGATATCTGGGGATATCTGGGGATGTGCACTCCCACACAACGCCAGCTGGGTGACCTTGGGCTAATCACAGCTTTTCGGAGCTCTCTCAGCCCCCCCACACCTCACAGGATGTTTGTTGTGAGGGGGGAAGGTCAAGGAGATTGTAAACTCCTTTGAGTCTCCTACAGGAGAGAAAGGGGGGATATAAATCCAAACTCTTTTTCTTCTAAACTGAGGACCTCAGATTCTCCCTTTAAATCCATGCCGAAGGGGGTGGATGTAAAAGGAGAATCTGGGGAAATTTGGGGGGTGCCTGCTGTTAGGGGTGCAATTGTTAAGCTAGCAGCACCAAACTTTTAGGGTATCTTTAGGAGACTCTCCTAATGATACCACCCAGGTTTGGTGAAGTTTGGTTCATGTGGTCCAAAGTTATGGACCGTCAAAATGTAGCCCCATCTCCTATTAGCTCCCATTGGAAACAATGGGGGATGGGGCACCCCCTTTGGAAGTCCATAGCTTTGGACCCCCTGGACCAAACTTCACAAAACCTGGTTGGTATCAATAAGAGACTCCCCTGATGATACCTGCCAGGTCTGGTGAAGTTTGGTTCAGGGTGTCCAAAGTTATGGACCCTCAAATGTGTAGCCCCCATCTTCTATTTGCTCCCATTGGAAACAATGGAGGATGGGGGCACCCCCTTTGGGGGTCCATAACTTTGGACCCCCTGAACCAAACCTAACCAAACCTGGGTAGTATCATCAGGAGATTCCCCCAAACAATACCCGAAAGTTTGGTGCTGCTAGCTTAAACAATGCGCCCCCTGCAGGCTGAAAACCAAAAAACACTAAAAATCTTTTTAAAACCCACAAACGAGTGGGCGGAGCTTCGGACATGAATGGAGGGGTTGAACCCGAGAAACCCCCCCCCCCCTTACCTACGTCCTTGGACTCTGGTCTGATCCAGCTGGCTTGTTCTTATGTTCTTAAGAAATGATGGCTCCTCTTTTCAGGCAGCAGCTGTGGGGAGATCATCACAGTGCAGCAGGCGGCCGGCCAGTAGCTCCCTCTTCTGCAAGCTGCCAGCGCACCCAGCATGCAGGTGGCACATCCTGGTTCTACACTCCCAGTTCACAGCACTGCAGAAGGTTAGAAATCCAGAACACCACAGAGATCTGGATCCATTGCCCTCGCACTCTGGCAATGTCTCGTTTGGACCTGGGCTATTTCCTTGCTGTTGTCCAAA
Source organism: Sphaerodactylus townsendi (assembly GCF_021028975.2). Lineage (NCBI taxonomy): Eukaryota > Metazoa > Chordata > Lepidosauria > Squamata > Sphaerodactylidae > Sphaerodactylus > Sphaerodactylus townsendi. The sequence continues at coordinate 57,767,886 of NC_059436.1, read as the reverse complement.
TTTGGTGTGCCCCAGATACAGGGATCCCTCCCCACCCACTAGGTTCAAAGGCCCCCATGTCAGGAAGTCAATTTGTGAGTCATGCAAAAGGCAAAACATCTGCAACACCCCTCAGGAGCCCTGAGGGCCAGTGGGAGCTCATGAGGGACTGGAATAGAGACAAGTGAGTCTCTCCTGCCAGCGCACCTGGACAACCTTCGAGACAGCAGCCCCAATTCAGGGTTGGCAGATAGAACAAAGAATCATTTGTTCAATCAAAGTTCAATCAATGAACCCATAAATCATTAGGAGAATAATTCCTCCTGAACTGAAGTACCTCTTTCAATTATTTCCTTTGCTTTGCTTCTCTTTTCCTTCTTTGAGCTCATTATCCCTCAAGGGCCGGTTCCTGTCAATGTCCTGAAGGCAAATTGGGCTCTTCTCCAGGTTTTTAACTTCCCAGCGTGTGGCCATTGGGGGAGGGGGTCCCCCTGCAAATGATTTGGATGAAAAAATGGAAATGCAAAGTCTAGGCAATGACTGATCCTCTGAAGATTTGAAGCAGCAGTTTTAAAGCCGGCTCCCCACCCCCACCCCCACCCCCACCCCCACCCCCCCGCCACAAACTATTGGGAGGGGGAAAAGAGGGCCTTGCTTTGATTATTTTTCTTTTAATGATCCTTATTGATGCCATGAGCAGCCTGCTCTTGCTCCCTTTCAAATTCAGAGCACCTTGATTTAATGAGCAACATTTCAGCCAAGATGTTACCCTTCCATGCTGTGAGGCACCCCTGTGGTCAAGACAAGGCAAAGAAAAGCAGGAGGGGAGCCCTCTCCTTGCCCCACAGGGGCCTCCCCCTCCAAACCTCCAGAATCCATTCATTATTTGCCATTTCAGTTATCAGATGCAGGGCAGCCACCACTGTCAGAGTTGCACAAGCACGCATGCATGCACACACAGTGCTGAGGATTCTGCCAGGCGATGATGAAGCAGGAGTGATCAGATCTCTCTTAAGTGTTGGTGATCTTTAAAAATCTTCTAACCAGCCACTGTGACTCCTATGTTGCTTGGAGCAATGCTGCAGAAGGGAAGGCATATATGAAACATGGAAAGAAATCCCTCCAGCTTCCCACCGCTTCCCCAGTGCAGCTTGATGGACTGACAGCTGCTTCATTCCAAGTAGTGCTGCTGCTGGCTGGTTTCTAATGCCTGTTGTCTTGCAGGATCAGGGCCCCATGGAGCAGCCCCAGCAGAATGTACAGGCACAATTGTATTGCAACTCGCTACAAGGGAGGGGTCCAAATTGGCTCCATGGCCACCATTTGGGAATTCCCCAAGGGAAGGGAAGTTTGGGGAATGCCAAGAGTTCCACATGCATAATTTCTTCCCTTCTTTTTGCTTCATTTACACACCACCTCCCTCCCTCCCTCCCTCCCTCCCTCCCACCCCCCACCCGCATGGGGTCCTGTGTCAGGCAGGAGGCTGTCTAGCCCACAGCTGCCAAATGGGTTCCTGAGCCAATAGGAATGCAGCTGCAATGTCCAATCAGCTTGGAGGGAGCTGATAAACAGCTGCAGGAGGAGCTGCAGTGGGCAGTGAGATGTCTGACCCAGAGCAGATGGATGGTGCTGAGCTCTGAGTCTGGGCATCAGCAGTCATGATTCTTTGATGTCTGACAAAGACAGAGCACAGACAAAATGTGAAAAGTGTCTTCTCTTCAGTGGGAAACCTGTAAGAGAGATTAGAAACCCAAGTGTCAGTGGGTCTAATCTGGCTCAAGTCATTCTCTCAAATAAGTGGAAAATTGGCTGAAAACTCTCTGTGAATTATTAAGGTGATTTGTAGACACTCTTCTCTTGTAGTGCATCTACAGAAGAAGATAACCTTCTTTGTATTGTTGAAGGCTTTCATGGCCAGAATCACTGGGGTGTTGTGGGTTTTCTGGGTTGTATGGCCGTGTTCCAGTAGCATTTTCTCCTTCAATCCACTGAAGATGCCAGCCACAGATGCAGGCGAAACGTCAGGAGAAAATGCTACTGGAACATGGCCACACAACCCAGAAAACCCACAACACCCTAATAATCTTATTTTATCCTGAATTGAAGGGCTACTTTGCCTGTGACCTATCTATTGGGCTTCTTTTCTTGCCTGGGCACTGTGTGGCCAGAGAGGTCCCCTAGAGGCCTCCATAGCTACAGGTGCATCCTGGGAGGGAAATTTGTGTTAGACATTTTCATCTTTCTAAAAGAAAGAATAAAACTATTGTTTTGGTCTTTTTAATCTCACTTCAAGAATCTCAATGTCTGACAGAAAAATAGAAATTTCACCTCACATTAGTAAACCCACTGTTCTGTAATCCTTGGGACCAGGATTTATGTACACTCCCATAGAATCTCACCTGAAGTTATGGAGGGTGTCCTAGGGTCCAAAGCAGATTATGTTGTTCTCCTTTTCATAATAACATTGTGATCTGGGTTAGGCTGAGAGACAGTGATTTGCCCCAAATCCCCCCCCGCAAGCTTCCATGGCAAGTAAAGATTCAAACCTGAGTCTCAGATCCTAGTCCAATAATGGTTCATTCTGCACAACACAGATATAATGAGCTGAGGAAGGAAAATATCCTGTTTTAGGGAAGGACTTTGCACAGGTCTTTCCCCCAAAACAGGCTCAGCCTGTTACATTTATTTCAACCCGGGTTTTACAAAAATGGCTAAACTTGCAATATTTTTTGTAAAATCCCAGGTATCAAATGCTTCCTGCTTGCCTGTATGAAGATGTCCAATTTTCCCCTTTCCGTCTCTAGAGAATCCACTCAAATGGCAGCCGCCATGTTGAGATGGGGAGAGATGCACAGTTGTTGGGGGGGAATCTCTTGCTGCCCACCATTCAAAGGTCCCAAACATGGGGGGGGGGGCGCTACTTTTTTCGTTTCTTTTTTCTTTTCTTGCCTGGGCACTGCATGGCCACAGAGGTCCCCTAGAGGCCTCCACAGCTACAGGTGCATCCTGGGAGGAGGAAAAAGGCACTCCCCTGCACGACGGAGCTGCAGTGTTTGCTGCTGATTCTTGAATGGATGAACTTCTCATGTGCGAATGAGCTGTGCGGAATGCACTAATGTAACCACTACACCACACTGGCTTTCAGAATTGTGCAGCTGTCCATGTTTCTCTGGGCAGCCCTGCAATGGACTCCATTCATGGTGCAATTCACAGTCCCTATGGAGCCTGCACAACGTGCACAGTCAGCCCCACCATGGAGCACAACTTGGCCAGGATCCTTCTCCTCCACAAAGCCTGGGGCTTGGGCAGGGTAAGTTTCTTGCAGCTTGGCTGGCAGCCATAATGGCCAGGCCACACCTGACTCTCAAGAGTAAGAGAGGGGACCCTGGTGCAGCTGGTTCCTTCTGTTTCACTGTTAATCAAAGCTGAAGTCAGCAACTCCTTTGGCAGGACTCCCACCCAACGGTCATGCTTAATGATGGGAATCCTGTGTGTGACTGTACTTGTGGGTCTGCAGCAGCTGCCTTTTGTGTCTGGATTCTCCTTGCCTGGCAAAGGGTTGACACTCCTGAGCTCCCTGCAGGACTTGATCTTTTCTGCAGGAAGAGTTCTGGAAATTCTGTCAGGGTTACCTGCTTTGCAGAGTGAGGGAGTGGCTGCTGCTCCTTCTGTGGGTGCGGGTGTGGGTGTGCACGCACGTGCGTGCCTGGCAAGAAAAGGGGGCATGGTGTCTGTGGTGTATTTATTGCATGCATCATGATGGAGCAGTCTGCTCCCCTCCCGCAACTGCCCCAATATTAGCATTGTTGGTTTTGTCTCCTGGGGTCCCTGCTCCTTGTGTTCTGCTGGTTAGGGAGGACGGTGGAGTACCGGAGCTGCCTTGTTGCTCCCATCCCTGGATCTTCTTGCCCATCAATAGAGGCTGATCTGTTCATACCTGTCTCTGTTGTGGGAACCAAAGAGTGGGAACCTGGGGGACCACCCCCTTCCTGACTTCCAAGCAAGAGTGAACATCACCATTTCAGGATGGGACTCGAACTGAGGTTTCTGTGTCAAGACTCTAATTCTGCCGTCCTCCTTTCAGTTAGGGGCACTGCAATCCTGGTTCCCCTCTTCCCGTCTTTTCAGCTTGGGCCATCAGTAGACGGACATCAGGGGTCCTGGTTGGCTGCTTCCCTCCCTTCTGTCATGGGGGCGTCATCTGTCAGAAGTGCTGTGATGTGTAGGTGCTGGCAGGGCCTGTGGGGGTTCTGGTGCGATTGTGGCGTTTCCTGCCCTTTGATGAGAGATCTTTCACATCTTTCCCCTCTTTTGACACAAACCAGCAGCTCTGCCCCCATGTCAGCATTGGCCGTGCACAAGCAGTGCCCATCTCCCTCTCCCCCCTCCCCCCAAGAGAGGGTGATGTTTGCCCACTGGTTCAGCTCACAAACACTGTCAGTTCTGGAGGGTGTCTGGGAGGGGAATTGTAAGGAATTCCAAAGAGCAGAAATAAAAGGCTTTTGGATGTAAGACCGTTTATTCAGACATCTTAGAAAGCACACACACACGACATGACAGGAATGAGACCTCCCGCCCAAACTACAGGTTATAACGTACTCAATCCCTTCCCCCTCCCTGGGCCATCCAGGCCCATCTCATGGGAACGGAATGCTCATCTTGGACAGCAAGATAAGCCGTCCACCAAGGTTGTTGCCGCCGATTCTGGCCCGCCACCCGGGTGGAGGCATTCCGTCAAGGCCAGGTGGCTGGGAGAGAAACAGGCAAAACTGCCATCCTTACACTCTGCTTCCCCCAAGAAAACCTCCCCCCCCCCCGGCTTGTCAGGAAAGGCTTTGTGAAAAGCAGAAATGAGGGAGGGAGCATCAATATTTTCTGTATATACCCATTGATTATGGCCAGAGGGGTAGCCAACCCATGAAACTAGATACTGTAGACGATTGCGGGAGAAGCGGGAGTCCAGAATAGCATCTATTTCATAGTGCTTGTGGCCATCAATTATAACTGGCATCCGGAGGGTCGTGCCAGGCATCTGAAACGGGAGCCTCCTTGAGCAAGCTGGAATGAAAGACGGGATGAATGTTACTTAATGAGTTAGGCAGTTCCAAACGAGCAGTAACATCATTAATCACCTTTGTAATCCGAAAAGGGCCCACAAATTTCTTGCCAAGTTTTGAATATTTGTGCACGTCTCTAAGGTTTTTAGTGGACAAATAGACCCATGCCCCAACACGCAAAGGGAAGTCTGAGCGACGCTTGTCCGCCTGAACCTTTTGTGATTCTTGGGCCTGCTGTAAGGTAGACTGCACTGTTTTCCAACCCTCGGCTAGCGAAGAGATCCATTGTTTGAATTCTGGAGGCTGCAGTACCTCTGCAGGCAGCTGGGGCAACGGTGGAAAAGACCAACCAGAAACAATTTCGAACAGGGTCTTTTGCGTGCTACTATGAATGGCATTGTTATACACATACTCTGCAAAAGGAAGTAAATCGCACCAATTGTCCTGATGATAGTTAGTATAACAATGTAAATACTGTTCTAACGTTCTGTTCGTCCGTTCTGATTGGCCGTCACTTTGAACGTGGTAGGGGGCGGCGACCGCTGGGGTGGTTCCCAACAGCTCCAGGAAAGCCTTCCAAAACTTAGATATGAATTGGGGACCACGGTCGGATACCACCTTGTCGGGAGAGGAGCGTAGGCGATAGATATGTTGGATAAACAACCGGGCCAGTTTAGGTGCCGACGGGATGGTGGTGCAAGGAATGAAATGCGCCTGTTTAGAAAAAAGATCCACCACCACCCATAAAACAGTGTTCCCGTGGCTTTCCGGCAAATCGGTTATAAAATCCATGGAGATGACCTGCCAGGGTCGAGATGCAACTGGGAGGGGCTTTAAGAACCCATGCGGGTTTCCCGGTATCGACTTGGCTGCCGCACAGCCAGAACACCCTTTGATATACGTTTCAATGTCTTTGCGCATGGAGCGCCACCAGAACTGTCGGCGGGCCAGATGCAACGTTTTCAAAAACCCGAAGTGCCCAGCCTGACGGGCATCATGACACATTTCGAGAACCTGCTTCCGGAGAGGAAGAGGGACGTACCAACACCCTCCCCGTTTCCAAACACCACCCTCTAAATGCAGTTGTGAATCTCCTTCCTCCGCCGACAGTTCGCGGAGCCCCGCCTCCCTGAATCCCTGGAGGAAGGGGGAGACGATGTTAGGGATGGTCGGTGGGGGAGGAGCCGCCGTAGTTTGTGATCGGGTGACCGCTAATCCCAGCTGGGAGGGAGAGAGAACGGTGCACGGGATGTCTCGTAGCGATGTTTCCCCCCCCTCCCCGGGGAGGCGAGACAGCGCATCAGCCAGTTTGTTGCTTTTACTGGGGAAGAAATGGACTGTGAAAGAGAACCTGGAGAAAAAATCGGCCCAACGCAATTGTTTTGCAGACATTTTGAGTGGAGTGGACAGGGCAGCCAGATTTTTGTGATCTGACCAGACCTGGAAAGGGTGTTTGGCTCCTTCCAGCCAATGGCGCCAAACACTCAATGCAGCTTTGATAGCTGCGGTCTCCTTATTGTAAGGATCTCAGTCGTTCTTGTTTCCCTTACAGCCTAACCTGGCCTTGACGGAGATTCTTTTGGCCGGGCGTCCGGCCAGGACCTGCACTAACCTTGTGAGAATGCTTATCTTGCTTTTGCATAGTAGAATTCCGTTCTCATGAGAACGGAGCCGGGGGGATGGGTTAGTCAGCATTATAACCTGTTGTTTGAGCGGGGTTGCTCATTCCTGCCATGTCGTGTGTGTGTGCTTTCCAGGATGTCTGAATAAACGGACTTATAATCAAAAGCCTTTTTATTTCTGCTCTTTGGAATTCCTTACATTATGGCAGGAAACTAACTCATTTTTTCTCTTGACTGTGTTTGGATCTCTGGTGTTCTAACATGCAGAGATTGAGTACTCTTGACCATGTGGAAGGCACGATAGCCCCCATAGAGGGTTTCGAGCCTTCCCTTCCAGACTCCGAGGATCCGGGGGATGATCCGGTTTCGCTGGTGACTCTCTCCCGACCTCGGTCCAGTTCGAGTCTGCCTCTCTTCCCTTGGGACGATCGACATGGTTCAGATCGTGTGGAGATGCATGAGAATTTTGGGGCGCTATCTATGGATCGAGCGCCTGTTGACCGGTTCGTTTCCACCCGACAACGTGTGGATTACAAACCCCAGATGCAGCCAGTCCCTGAGGAGTTTGGATTATCTACCATTCATGCTGACACCCAAGAATCCATTGAAAGGTTCCTGGACAAATACTTCGATGATATTCCCAAAGATCAGCAGTGGCATAGCACCGGAGCTCGTCCCAAAGTTACAGCGGAAGCAGGGACGATGACGAGGGTTGGATCGATGATCGGAAGAGGGTTCCACACCACCTCGGCAGTACCAAACCCGGGAGCGAACGAGCGAATGGGTGAAATCCGTGGAGCAGTTGGAGGCGTGGAGGAAAACCCATCAGAGGAGGAACTGAATCCCGATCCCGAATCGTTACCCATGCCCTCGAAAGAAAATTGGGACGATGCGGTGGCCATGCTGCGGGACGCCAAACTTGCCTGGGAGCGCGAGCGCGAACTGTGGGAAGAGGAGCGCGAAAGTCTGCAACGGGACCGTGAAAAGCAACGCAAGGAAATCCAAATGGAGTTGGACCGTGAAAGAGAGGCGTTGCGTCAACAGTATCAGCAGAATCTAACGATTCATGACAAAGTACTGGATCAGTCCAAACTGGATTTACAGCGCCAGCGCGAAAACATCAAAGCCATCCAAACCCAGAATGAACTGACTTTAGCCATTCAACGAGACGAAAGAGCCAAATTGGATCGAGAGAGGGCAGCTTTGCACGCGCACCAAGATGCCTTAACACGCAAGGAAAGGGAATTGGCTGAGCGGGAGCAAACTCTACGACGGCAACGTGAGACGTTGGTCAGAGCCCCAGTTGGTGCCTACACCTTCACCCCCGCACCGGTGGCCCTCCCCCCTGCCGGAGGCGCGGCGCCTCGCGGCCCGGTTCCAGCTTTTCAACTTGGGGCACCTCCTCAACCCCCTGCTCCTCCACCCCCCCTACCCTACCCTGTAAAACTACCAGGTTAGATGCGGCAGCAACCCCAACACGCACCTAGAGCGATTGCAAGAGGGTTCTACAGACCCCCATCCCAGCTCGTTTTGATGGTACCGCGTCCAAACTTCCTTACTTTATCCTGCAACTCGATGCTCATATGCAAATTTCATGATCTATATCGTTCTGAGCAGCGAAAAAAAATCTGAGACATTGGAGTGCGGTGTTGGATGGGGTAGCCGCTGGTGGTTTGTTACTCTTTATGAATTGCAGGGGCGATACCCGCACGGTAGCGAGGCTTCCTCAAAGCGTTGCGCATTCGGTTCCAAGATCCCAATGCTGAAAACGATGCCATCCGTACAGTAAAACCATCCAACAGGGCAACCGCTCCTTTGCTGATTTTGCCCGTGAATTCGGCGCAGTGGCCAGTAAACTTCCACGGACTGGCCCGAAGCGCATGAAATGCGGTATTTTTTTTGAGAAGCAATGGATATTAAACTTCGTGAAACAGTGATCCTTATTCGGATCCCGCAAATGCTTGCGGATTGGATCGAGCTCGGCTCGCAGGTTGCTGCCCGTCTTGCCTATGCCCGCGCTGGAGGCCATGCATGAAACCAGCCAACACGCCGGCGCCGGCAGCTAGAAAAACCAAGCCCGGCCGTGGCGGCCGAGACCACGTCGAACGCCCGTCGCCGTTTGGGATTGTACCTCTACTGCGGAGGTCCTGGCCACCTGGCTGCCAACTGCCCGAAAAAGCAGAAGCCTCCCCTCCCGGGGGCCCGCACTCCTTCTGCCAGCCTCCACGCAAATCCAGCCTGCCAACTCAAGGATCGTCCAAAGCTACTTTTTTGATGAGGATGTCGAAGAGGAAGAAACTGCAGCTTAGTCTTTCAGCGGCACCCGTGGATCTTAATCCTTCCCTGATCGGTGAGTGAAGGCAGCGCGCCCATTACTATTTTGACTTCCTTAGCCAACCCCAGTAAACATATCGCATTTTGGCCTCTGCACTTGTGGACTCAGGTTGCTCCCACTGTCTTATGAGACCGCAAGTGGCCGAGGAACTTCGGTTTAGACCGAGGATTCCCTTGGTGAAGCCCATTCCTTTCAGCCAATGGACGGTAGCCCACTGGGTGGTGGGGGTCCGGCCCGGTTCAAGACCCAACCGGTACTTCTCCGTTGCAACGATCATTGGGAAAAGATTAGTTTCATTCTTGCTCCAGTTGCAAAGCACTCCATTGTATTAGGTATTCCATAGCTACTTTTACACGAACCAACGTTCGTTTGGTGGGAGCGAAGCCTTCGATTCTCAGATCCCCTGCGGAGATCACATGGATGGGGAAGATCCATCGGTAGAGGGAAGCAACAATCGCTACAGCTTTCAATGTACTGTCGGCTCCCCTTGCTGTAGAAATCCCAAAGGCATATCAAGACCTATCCAGAGTTTTCCAGGAACAGGAGTGCGATCAGCTTCCCCCCTCATAGAGATACCGATTGCAAGATCCTGCTACAACCCGGAGCCCAATTACCTAAGGGTAGGATCTATCACATGAGTCCCACCGAGGAACAGGAGCTCCGCGCCTTCCTAGATAAAAAATTTAGCCTCGCGGATTCATCACGGCGAGCCACAAAACACACCCATGCCGCCCCTGTTTTATTTGTTAAGAAAAGAAGGCGGTTCGTTAAGACTTTGTACTGATTATCGTGGACTAAATGCTGTTTCCATCTCCAACAAATATCCTTTGCCCTTAATAAAGGACCTCTTGGATGCCCTAGGCAAAGGCCGGATTTTTTACCAAATTGGATTTGCGGGAAGCTTATTATCGTTCCGCATCGCGGAGGGGTACGAACATTTAACAGCATTTAATACCAAATTCGGGCAATATGAATATTTAATAATGCCCTTCGGATTAGCTGGGGCCCCAGGGGCTTTCATGGCCCTCATAAACGAAGTATTACATGATTTGTTGTACAAGGGAGTAGTCGTATATTTGGATGATGTTTTGATTTACTCACAAACCCTGGAAGAGCATGAGGCTTTAGTCCGGGAAGTTTTACAACGTTTACTTGATAACTCCCTCTTTGCCAAGTTGTCAAAGTGCTGTTTTCACCAATCCTCCATAGACTACCTGGGCTATCGAATATCCTCTGACGGTCTAGAAATGGACCCGGCTAAAGTGGCCGCAGTGGTTGACTGGCCTGCCCCCACCAATAGAAGGGAATTGCAATCTTTCTTAGGCTTTGCTAACTTCTATCGTGACTTCATTCCCCATTTTGCCAAACTTGCCTTACCGCTCACTGATCTTTTACGCACTAAAGGAAAGGACGTAGCGGCCAAGCCGGGGCCCCCCTCCCCTGGTCGCAGGAATGCCAATTAGCGTTCCAGCAGCTGAAAACAGCTTTCACAACTGAGCCAATTCTGACACATCCCGACCCTGAGCTTCCTTTCATCGTTCACGTGGATGTTTCGGACAAGGCGCTGGGCGCTGCCCTCTTGCAGAAAAATAAAGACAATAAATTAGTACCGTGTGCTTATTTATCCAAAAAATTTTCTGGTTCCGAACTAAACTGGACGGTCGGAGATAAGGAAACCGCTGCCATCAAACTCGCGTTGAGCACTTGGCGCCATTGGTTAGAAGGAGCCAAGCACCCCTTTCAAGTCTGGTCGGATCATAAAAATTTGGCTGCGCTTTCCACACCCCTCAAAATGTCTGCTAAACAATTACGTAGGGCTGATTTTTTCTCTCGCTTTTCCTTTACGGTCCATTTTTTCCCTGGTAAAAGCAATAAGCTGGCTGATGCATTGTCCCGCCTCCCTGGGGAGGGGGGAGACGCATCCCTATGGGATATTCCATGCACCGTTCTCTCTCCCTCCCAGCTAGGATTGGCTGTCACCCGCTCGCAATCCTCTACGTCTCCCCCCCATGCCCATCCCAGCCATCGTCTCCCCCTTCCTCCAGGAACTCAAGGAGGCGGGATTACGCGAGCTGCCAACAGAGGAAAAAGATGCACAGCTACGCTTGGAGGATGGTGTCTGGAAAAGGGGGGGGTGTTGGTACGTTCCTACTCCCCTCTGAAAGCAGGTTCTTCAAGCATGCCATGATGCTCGTCAGGCTGGGCACTTCGGGTTTGTGAAAACCCTTCATCTAGCCCGCTGCCAGTTTTGGTGGCGCTCTATGCGCAAGGACGTTGAGTCTTACATTAAAGGGTGTTCCATATGTGCGGAGGCCAAGTCAATACCGGGAAAGCCTCATGGATTACTGAAACCTATCCCCGTTGCCTCCCGACCCTGGCAGGTTATTTCAATGGATTTTATCACTGACTTGCCGGACAGTCACGGGAACACTGTTTTGTGGGTGGTGGTGGATCTCTTTTCCAAACAGGCACATTTCATTCCTTGCACCACCATACCTTCAGCTCCCAAACTAGCCCGGTTGTTCATTCAACACATCTACCGCCTACATTCCTCTCCTGAGAAGGTGGTATCGGATCGTGGCCCTCAATTCATTTCTCAATTTTGGAAGGCTTTCCTGGAGTTGTTGGGAACCACGCCAGCAGTCGCTGCCCCCTACCACGTTCAAAGTGACGGGCAAAGTGAACGGACGAACAGAACACTAGAGCAATATTTACGTTGTTATACAAACTACCATCAGGACAACTGGTGTGAATTGCTTCCCTTCGCAGAGTATGCTTACAATAATGCAATTCATAGCAGTACGCAGAAAACCCCATTCGAAGTAGTCTCTGGCCGATCCTTCCCGCCGTTGCCTCAGCTGCCGGCGGAGGTATTGCAGCCACCAGAATTCAATCAATGGATTTTGTCACTAGCTGAAGGCTGGAAAACAGTTCAGTCTACCTTAAAACAGGCTCAAGAAGCCCAAAAGTTTCAGGCAGATAAACACCGCTCAGAATTCCCCTTACGTGTTGGGGCTTGGGTTTATTTGTCCACTAAAAACCTTCCAGACGTACACAAATACTCAAAACTTGGCAAGAAATTTGTGGGTCCCTTTCAGATTACAAAAGTGATCAATGATGTTACTGCTCGCTTAGATCTGCCTAATTCACTAAGTAACATTCATCCCGTCTTTCATTCCAGCTTGCTCAAGGAGGCTCCCGCTTCAGATGCCTGGCACGACCCTCCGGAGACACCCCCGCCAGTTATAATTGATGGACATAAGCATTATGAAATAGATGCTATCCTGGACTCTCGCTTCTTTTGCAAACGTCTACAATATCTGGTGTCATGGGTTGGCTATTCTTCTGGCCATAATCAATGGGTGTATAAGGAGAATATCGACGCCCCCTCTTTAATTGCTGCATTTCACCAAGCTTTTCCGGACAAACCGGGGGAGGGGGAAAAAGAGGAGATTTCTTTTAGGAGAGGCAGAGTGTAAGGATCTCAGTCGTTCTTGTTTCCCTTACAGCCTAACCTGGCCTTGACGGAGATTCTTTTGGCCGGGCGTCCGGCCAGGACCTGCACTAACCTTGTGAGAATGCTTATCTTGCTTTTGCATAGTAGAATTCCGTTCTCATGAGAACGGAGCCGGGGGGATGGGTTAGTCAGCATTATAACCTGTTGTTTGAGCGGGGTTGCTCATTCCTGCCATGTCGTGTGTGTGTGCTTTCCAGGATATCTGAATAAACGGACTTATAATCAAAAGCCTTTTTATTTCTGCTCTTTGGAATTCCTTACACTTATCCCCCACAGTCCAATTTAGTTCAGCCCCAGAAAACTTTTTGGACAAGTAAGCACACGGTACCAATTTGTTATGTTTATTTTTCTGCAAGAGGGCAGCGCCTAGCGCCTTATCCGAAGCATCCACATGCACGATGAAAGGAAGATCTGGGTCTGGGTGCCTTAAAATTGGTTCTGTAGTAAAAGCTGTTTTTAGTTGCTGGAATGCTGACTGGCATTCTTGAGACCAGAGAAGGGGAGCTCCGGGTTTAGAAGCCTGCGAGTCTTTGCCTTTGGTACATAAGAGATCGGTGAGCAGTAAGGCAATTTCAGCAAATCGGGGAATAAAGTCACGGTAAAAATTGGCAAAGCCTAGGAAGGATTGCAGTTCCTTCCTGTTGGTGGGGGCAGGCCATTCAATCACTGCGGCTATTTTAGCTGGGTCCATTTCCAAACCCTCATGAGAGATTCGATACCCCAGATAGTCTATGGAGGAGCGATGGAAACAGCATTTTGACAACTTGACAAAGAGGGAGTTATCTAGTAGGCGTTGTAAGACTTCGTTACTAGATTCTCATGCTCTTCAATGGTTTGTGAGTAAATTAATACATCATCTAAATATACGACCACTCCTTTATATAACAGATCTTGTAAAACTTCGTTGATAAGGGCCATGAAGGCTCCTGGGGCTCCAGCTAATCCGAATGGCATTATTAAATATTCATATTGTCCAAACTTTGTATTGAAAGCTGTCAAGTGTTCATAGCCTTCCGCAATACGGACTCTATAATAAGCCTCTCTCAAGTCCAATTTGGTAAAGATCCGCCCTTTGCCCAATGCATCCAAGAGGTCTTTAATTAAGGGCAAAGGATACTTGTTGGATATGGACACAGCATTCAATCCACGATAATCAGATTACAAAGTCTTAACGAACCGTCCTTTTTCTTAACAAAATAGAACAGAGTGACATGGGTATCATGTTTGTGGCTCGTCGTATGAATCCACGCGAGCAAGTTTTTTTTTATCTAAGAAAGCGCGGAGTTCCTTCTCCTCCGGTGGGAGCTCATGCGATAGATTCTACCTTTAGGTAGCTGAGCTCTGGGTTGCAGTAAGATTTTGCAGTCAGTATCCCTATGGGGGGTGGTAATTGGTAGCACTCCTGTTCTTGAAACACTCTGGACAAGTCACCGATCGCCTCGCGGGATTTCCGCAGGAACAGGGGCAGACAATACATTTAAAGCTTTAGGACCCATGAGTTCGTTCTCAGTGAGAGGTGGGCTTTCCTCCCCGTTCATGTGATCTCCACAGGGGGGATCCGAGAATTGGAGGATCCACTCTTTCCATATGATGGTTGGTTCGTGTAAGAGCAACCAAGGCATGCCTAACACAATAGAGTGTTTAGCAACAGGAGCAAGGATGAAACTTATTTTCTCCCAATGGTCGGCACAACGGAGAAATACTGGCTGGGTTTTAAAACGTGCCGGACCTTCACTGCCTAGAGGGCTACCATCCATTTGGGTGAAGGGAATGGGTTTCACCAAGGGGACTCGGTCTAAACCAAGTTCGTCGGCCACTTGTGGTCTCATGAGACAGTGGGAACAGCCCGAGTCCACAAGTGCGGAAGCCAGAATGCGCGTATGTTTACTTGGGTTGGCTAATGTTTACTTGGGTTCTCGAAATGTGTCATGATGCCCGTCAGGCTGGGCACGCAAAGCCGCCCTTTCACGATCCAATTTAGCTCGTTCATCTCGTTGTATGGCTGTAGTCAGTTCATTCTGTGTTTGGATGGCCCTGATGCTCTCGCGCTGGCGTTGTAAATCCATTTTTGATTGATCCAGTACCTTGTCATGAACTGTCAGATTCTGCTGGAACTGTTGACGCAACGCTTCTCTTTCGCGATCCAACTCCATTTGGATTTCTTTGCGTTGCTTCTCACGGTCCCGTTGCAGATTTTCGCGCTCCTCTTCCCAGAGTTCGCGCTCGCGCTCCCAGGCAAGTTTGGCTTCTCGCAGCAGGGCCACTTCATCGTCCCAACTTTCCTTCGAGGGCATTGGGAACGGGTCAGGGTCGGGATTAAGTTCCATCTCAGACGGATTTCTTTCGATTCCTCCGACCGCTCCACGAAGCTCTTCCATCGCTCACTTGCTCCGGCTCTGGAGCCGCAGTTTTAGTATGGAACCCTCTACCGATCATCGACCCGACCCGCGTCATTGTTCCAGCCTCAGCCGTAGTCTTGGGACGCGCCCCGGTACTATGCCACTGCTGCTCCTTGGGGATATCATCAAAGTACTTGTCGAGGAATCTTTCGATGGATTCCTGGGTATCAGCATGGATGGTCGTTAGTCCCAGCTCCTCCGGGACGGGTTGCATTTGGGGTTTGTAATCCACTTTCGTTAGCCGGAGGAAGCGAACCCGGTGCGACAGGCGCCCGATCCATGGACAATGCACCAAACGTTTCATGCATCTCCACGCGATCGGACCCACCTTGTTCATCCCAATGAAACAAGGGCAAACTTGTACTGTCTCTAGGTCTGGAGAGAGTCACCAGAGAAATCGTGCCATCTCCATCTCCTAGATCCTCAGAATCTGGAAGGGAAGGCTCGAAGCCCTCTATGGGGGCTATCGTGCCTTCCACATGGTCAAGCACACTCAATCTCTGCATGTCGAAACACCAGAGATCCACTTCAATGTAACAGTGAAGGTTAAAAAGTGTTTCCTGTCATAATGTAAGGAATTCCAAAGAGCAGAAATAAAAGGCTTTTGGATGTAAGACCGTTTATTCAGACATCTTAGAAAGCACACACACACGACATGACAGGAATGAGACCTCCCGCCCAAACTACAGGTTATAACGTACTCAATCCCTTCCCCCTCCCTGGGCCATCCAGGCCCATCTCATGGGAACGGAATGCTCATCTTGGACAGCAAGATAAGCCGTCCACCAAGGTTGTTGCCGCCGATTCTGGCCCGCCGCCCGGGTGGAGGCATTCCGTCAAGGCCAGGTGGCTGGGAGAGAAACAGGCAAAACTGCCACTCAACAGGGAGGAGGGGGCATAACAGCAATGCAAGAGACCAAGGGAGCATTTTTTCCAAATTCCCCTCTGCCTCGCCTGGCACACCCCAGGCATCCTCTCTCTGCATTCCGGCTCCTGCCTGCTGCCCCAGTCAGCAAGCGACTCCTGGCGCGGCTGCAGCTTTGCTAATGAGGCTGTTCTGCCTGACTCTCTGATTTATTATTCATTCCATTACATCTAAATTTGGCCCAAGAGCTTCAAGCTCTGCTTTCACACTGCATGTCTTGCTCCCAATTTGCCGGATCTTCTGAATCTTGCATTCAATTCTAGATCATCACTATTTTTGCTTCTCTCCTGGCATTTGCAACTTGTTTCCCAGGCTTAGATTTGGGCAGGGTTTCTACGTGGACATAATATACCTGCCATTCTCATGACCAGACAGAGGGCCCTGTTGCCCCTCCAGAGTAGCTGAGGAGCAGCCCAGGCAGTGGCAGCTTCCCAGGGTGATCCATCCCACCCGACTGGGCAGCCCTTGGCCTGGTCAACAGTCAGCACTGAGATGATCTGCCTGATAACTGGGGTTGCCAGCTGGAAAATTCCTGGAGATGGTGGGGGTGGAGTCTGAGGAGGGTGTGGTTTGTGATGGGGTGGGAATTGAATGGGATACAATAACACAGAGTAAAGGTTGCCAGACCCCTATTGGGGGTGAGGCAGTGGTGGGATTCAGCAGGTTTGCACCACTTTGGCAGAACTGGTTGTAAAAATGGTGCTTGTAAACAACCAGTTGTTAATTATTTGAATCCTACCACTGGAACCGGTTGTTAAATTATTTCAATCTCACCACTGGGGTGAGGTATCCCCCACTTTGGGCCCGCTCCCCCCAGGCACTGCCCAGCTGTCTGGTGGGGATCTTACCAGGCTTAAAATGAGGCCTAGGCCTCAATGTTGCCAGTGTGACACTAAATTTACATTTTTTTGCCTTACATTACTCTGTCTTTTCAATATATCACTATATCTAATAACATGTCTATTGTGAAACATATATTACCTGAATCTTTTATCTTCTGTTTCTTCTTCTGTTTTGGTTTAACTTGATTTAACTTTATTCTTAATTTTCAACTATATAATTAAACAAGATACTCCATTTTGCTTGAAATTCTGAAATTGATCTTTTATGTATAAAGGATAGTTTTACCATAGTTGCATATACAGTTAATTTACTCATCCAGTCACTCAAATCTGGATTTTTCTCTGACTTCCATTTTGCTGCATCCTTGTTGCTTTCACCATGTAACTGAATAATTTGCTATATATGTTTGGAATATTAGTTGGTACAATATTTAGTAGCATATTTTTCAGATTCATCTCAAAATTAAGATTTAATATCTTTTGCATTTTATCATATATCCTTATCCAGTATTTTCCTCCTCTCTTATATGTCCACCCCATATAATAGAATGCTGCATCTGTGTTCTGACATTTGCAACACTTCCCCTTATAATAATTGTTAGCTGTTGCTATATCTTTATGTGTGATACATCATCTGGATATAATTTTACACCAATTCCCTCTTAATATTTGACATCAGCAAACTTAATTTCAGCAAACTTAATTTCTTTAGTTAAAAGATTTTCCCATTGACTCCTTTATATGTTTTCTCCAAAAATTTGTGTCTCATTTTATCATGCAATCTTTTCTTTGTCCTGTTTATATAATCAGTTTTCCTCTTTGTGCTGTTATTATAGTAAACATTAGCCGGAGATGTCAGTGGTGAAGTTGGTGGGCTTTTTCGACTTTTGCTACAGGAGGCCACCTGGGCTGTCAATGGGTGAAAAAGGCTCAGTCCTGACAATATCTGGATTCCCATTATTAAAAATATTGTAGAAATAACTATACCAGATTGAGGGGTCATTAGTGAGGGTGATAGCAATAGAGGAGGACATTAAGAACATAAGAACATAAGAACAAGCCAGCTGGATCAGACCAGAGTCCATCTAGTCCAGCTCTCTGCTACTCGCAGTGGCCCACCAGGTGCCATTGGGAGCTCACATGCAGGATGTGAAAGCAATGGCCTTCTGCGGCTGTTGCTCCCAAGCACCTGGACTGTTAAGGCATTTGCAAACTCAGATCAAAGAGGATCAAGATTGGTAGCCATAAATCGACTTCTCCTCCATAAATGTGTCCAAGCCCCTTTTAAAGCTATCCAGGTGAGTGGCCTCACCACCTCCTGTGGCAGCATATTCCAAACACCAATCACACGTTGTGTGAAGAAGTGTTTCCTTTTATTAGTCCTAATTCGGTGTTCCCAATGCCCCTCACAATTGGCCAGGATTTTCAGGGTGCGAAACGTGATGGGACTGCTGCCCATGGGACTGCCATCCATTTGGTCAAAACGGATAGTCTCCTTCAACAAAACAGGCTGCAGTCCAAGTGCTTCCACCAAACGAGGATGTATTAAATAGTGAAAGCAGCTGGTGTCTACAAGGACTTGGACCACTAGCTTCGGGCATCTGAGCCCGTTGGTCAGAACAAGGGGTAGAATGATAGCTTCACTCACCCACTCTGGCTTGGGAGGCTCCCAAGGAATCGGCTGTTCCCCCCAGTGGCGTGGGGAGCTGCTGCACGGGCACCCCCTCTTGGCGGCAGTTTGGTCGGCTTGGCCGGCTTGGCTGCCAGGGTGGAAGTAGCTGGAGTGGGGGTGCGCTTGGTGGGACAAAACGCAGCAATATGGCCCTCCCCACCACAATACAGGCAGAGATTCATATGGCGGCGAGCGTTTTCTTCCGGCGAGATCTGGCACTTCAAAGGAGCAGGGCGTGTAGGCTTGGAACTTGGGGCACCACCCGACGCAGCTGGGCAAGTGGGGATCATCCGACTTGAACCCCCAACGTGGCTGCTTCACACATTCTAGTGTCTGCAGTACCCGCGAGTACAATCCACTCCATCAGGGTCTGCGGGCTGCCCTGAACAAGAGCCCAGTTTAACAAGTCCGGGTTTAGGGTTTTCTTGAAAACGAACACTTTCACAGGATCATCCCAATCCTGGATCTTACTGGCTGTGGGACAGAAGTTTTCCACAAACGCAGCAAAAGGGGTTTTGCCCTGATGCATCTCTATGAGTTACTGTTTAGCTTGCTCACCCACAAATGGGCTCTCGAAGCAGCAGCGTAGGGCCATCATAAAATCCTGGAAGTTGCACAGTTCTGCAGCTTGACGTTGAAACAGGTTCACGTACCAATTGGCTGCAGGGCCATCTAGCATTGACCCTACCTCACAAACACGCTCAAAATTGTTCAGGTACTGCCGCCCATACTGCAACATGTGGGCATTGACCTGAACCAGGAAAGCCGGGAGCAAGTCCTGAGTCCCATCAAAGCGAGTAGTCAGCCGGATCCTGGGCATGAGCGGAGGGGGAGCTACCCCATATGGTGCAAAGTTTGGCAACACTCCACCCGGAACTCCCCATCCTGGTGGTACAAACAGCGGCATCAGAGGTGGGACTGGTAATGGAGCAGGTGCAGCTGGCAGCAAGGGGGCCCCTCCAGGGCCCGGCTGGAGAGGCGGCTGGCCTGGTACTGGAATCAGAGCCGGGGCGGGTCTGGGGTAAACAGGCTGAGCTGGACCTGGAGCTGGGACTGGGACCGGCACCGGTTGAGCAGGTTGAACTGGTACTGGTGCTGGGGCGGGTCCAGGTTGGACAGGCTGGGCTGGTGCTGGACAGGACCTGGAGCTGGAACTGGAACCGGCTGGGCAAGCTGAGCTGGTGCTGGTGCAGGCTGAGCTGGCATGGGGGCAGCTGGCATTACGGATACTCCAGTTACCTGGTGAGCCTGGGCAAGGGCTGCTTGCAGGTGCTCTATATCCCGTTCCATCTGGCACAGGACCCGGCAGTACTCCTCATGCTCCAAATCCCTGGCCTCCTCTGACAGTTGGAGCATCCAGCAGGCTTCAGCTTCCGATAAATCAGCCCCTTCCGACGGACGGCTGGGCAACGACACATTTCCAGCCAAAACAGCTATAGCCCACGTCGCACTGCCAAAACCTGAAGGCTGAGATTCTCGATAGTCCAGACCATGACAACACACAGTAACTCCCTGCGAGCCGTCTAATGGGGCACTCATGAACTGGTTGATGGAGCCCAAAAATCCACCTGGGGTAGGGACTTCTCCGCCTGCTGCACTTCCAAGCAGGATCTGAGGCCCCTCTGCTGGGTCAGAGGCTGAATCCGAAGTTCCTGTTAAGTCTTCAGGAATGGGGTGCCCATGGTCTGCAGACGCACCCCCTGGCTGGGTCTCCGAAGAGATCATACTGGCAAGAAAAGTCTTTGATAAAAGTTGCAAAAGTAGAAGGTGAAATTCCAGCAATGCATGGCAGCATGGAATTCAACCTAAGAGGAGTTCTGGCATAATGTCAGAATCCCAAAAACTAAAACAAACTCATGCATAAGAACAGTAGTTTATTGAGTATTGAGGATCTTCTCTGGTCATGCCAGAACTGAGGTTTGCCCACGCAAAACCCAGTAATTAAAGCAGACTGCACCCCCCATCCTGGGAAAGCACGCCCAAAAGGAACTGGGAAAGAGACAACAGTCGAGATGGCCAGGCACTGACCTTGAGCAGCACCTGGTACAGTATAACATCATACAGAAAACAGTTGAAAGTCAGTCAGAAATGCAGTTAACCCATTCCTCCACCCACAGCATACAGAAAGCAGCAATAGCAAAATCCCCATATTAACAGGCCTCCTGACAATAGGAGAACGAAAAACCGCTTAAATGATTAACCATTCACCCTTCCAAACTAGCGAAAAACTGCTTAAGTGCCTAAACGCTTAAACATTCATCCTTGCAAACAAGCGAACTTCAGGTTGCAAGTCGCAGGGAAAAAAATCCCCACTTCAAAAAGGTCCCACCCCAACACAGCACACCAGCAAATCAAGAGAGACCCGCAAAGGAAATTGCGTGGTAGTGGGGATTGCTACATTTCTGGAATCTGGAAAAGGCCTACATGTCTTCACTGAATACATGCTGCGGTGGGGAGGTTGAAACCCCAATGAAAAGGTTTGATCTAGATAGAATTTCCCCGTGGGGAACTGACCAATATTAATGCATGAGTTCATTGTCATAGCCAAGCTGACGGTTGGCGCATGGGGACTGATCTGACGGTGAGGGAAGCTGTGAAGCTAACCCTCCTTAAAATTTTTAGGGTGAAGCAAGCCAAGGGTCAGGTCTGGGGCTACTGGGGCTTGCGCCCCTTAGCAGTAAAAAGATTCTTCAGAAGGTGACCGGCCACCCTGCTGAGTTCCACGACCACTGTGCTGTGTAAAACAGACCTCCAGAGAGTGGCCTCTTGCCTGGTTGGGTGCAACGGTTGCTGTGCAAGGTTAATTATTTCCTCGGATAGGGCAATGCTTCCTTTTATGGTTGCCAGCCTCCAGGTGGGACCTGGAGATCTCTGCTGCTCTCCAGCAACAGAGATCAATCCCCCTGCTTTGTGGGGTGGACCATTCTGTTGCTGGTGGCCAACAAAGGGCTTATTGGCTGAAGTGAAGCTGCGTTTCTGTGCATTTTCCAGCCTTTTGTCCAACTAAATGTTTTTGGTTCCTTTTGACTGTTTGCTTCAGCCCTGTTACCTGCCTAACCAGTGGTGGGATTCAAATAATTTAACAACCATTTAAAAACCAGTTTTGCTGAAGTGGTGTGAACCGGCTGAATCCCACCCCTGTGCCTAACCCATCAGTGGGAAGAGCTTCATAAGCCCAGGACCTTTCGGAGTTAGCCCATTGCCTTCCACTCGTCTTACAGAGATATAGGGGGAGGGAAATGACTCATGGGGCAACAGCTGCTCTGGGCACCCCACCCCCACCCCCGCCTCTGCACTCCCCATGCCCCCATGCCCCACTTGCCTTAGCCAGCAGGAGCCTGCCACAGGAGCAGCCTGGCAGGGTGGGGCTGAGGGTGGAGGTGTGGGGGGCATGGGGGGTGCAGACACCCCCACGTGACCAGCTGGTGTGCGCTAAGGGACATGTGACCCTCCATGTCCCTGTGAGTGCTCCGCCTCTGCTCTCTTCAAAGCTTTCCAAATCATGACAGCACATTTAAAACTTTGAAAGTCTCTTCTCTCCCCCACCCCCCACGCCCACCAGGTCAATTTTCTTCAAGCGAAAATCAGCGAGAAGCTTTAGAAGCACACATGCTGTCTGGGGCTGATGTTAATTCCTGTCCCCTTGTCTGTTCCATCTTCCTCTGTCTTTGTCCCACACCCACTTTCCTTCCCTCTCTCACCTCCCCTGTGGTTGATATTTTGGTTGGAAGTTCCTTGGGGCAGGGCTGTAGTGTGCTTTGAAGCACCTGGTATCCTCATGGCCCTATAGGAGTGGGGAGAAGCTTTGGTGGGAGACCATCATCCAGTGACAATCCCCCTGCTCTGTCAGCTGATTGGAGAAACAAATATTTTTAAAATCACCATAGACACAATGGTATGACATCATCTCTAGGTTTTAGCTTAGAAATTCTGGGGCTTGCTAGAGCTGTGTGCCATCACTTCTGGATTTTTCTTCCAGCAATGACATCATGCTTTTGCACTGATGGTGTCCCCCATGTCCCCTCCTCTGTTTCCAACTGGATGCCAGCCATTGCTACCCTGTCCAATGGAGGAGGAGAGGAGGAAGAACAGGCTGCCCCAGGGTTGGAGACAGCTGCTTGGAGCAATGATTGCTTGTGCCCACGTGCCCACTCATAGCAGCAGCCACTCATGCCTCCATGTCTGGGCTTTGGTCCACCCTTTTGTAGCAGTGGCTGCTTGTGCCCACCACTATACCTGGGGACCAGGCTGCCTGCTCGTTGTGGCAGATGCTTGCACCTGTCCCATGGGGCTTGTGCCATCAACTGTGTGGTGGTGGCTCTACACTGCCTCCTGGGGGGCACCACTCCCTTGGGGCTCAGGAGCAGTGACAGTGATTCTGTGGCCCCATCCTGGACTTATGCCCCCAGTCCCACAATCACCCCCCCTTGCTTCTAAATTCTTCTCAGCTGACTCTGGCCACCCTAGCAAAATTTCCACGAAATAATATCCAGTTTCTTGTTGGGAGTCATACGTGATGCCTTGAATGTGACCTCACCTCTTGACCTCCATGGAATAGATGGTCTTCCTGGCAAAATATGCCTGTGGGAGTCCCAGGCTGCAGTCTGGGGCACAGAGACCCCCGAGAAGACAAAATCTGGCATTCATTTGTGGTAGGTCTCAGTGTAGATGAGCAACTTCATCTGGGGCTGGTGAAGCTCTGCCTTGTGAAAAGTACTTGGGGCTGAACTTTACTCAAAGCCTCTAATTCTACTGGCCACAGTTTGACTGCCATGAGCGGTGGGGGGGGGGGATTGTTCACTGATGATGAGCCTCAGCTTGCACCTTTGTGTACCCACTATAATCTCTCAAAGCAATGGAGAGGTTGCAGGTGAATTAATTGGGTGAGGATCCTGTCCTAGCATCTGGTACTGGCGGAGAGTGTTGCCATGGAAACTACATCTGCCCTGATAGTCACTTGAGTTTTGATAAGAAGATAAACAAACAGATAATAACGCAAAGACAACACAGTCATGTAGCAGAGAGACAGAAAGGGTGGGGCGGGGGCATCTGTGTGCAACATCAAAGGCATGAGGAACAATGCTAATGAACAAAACACCAGACGGATCACTAATTATGGGTTGTTTCACTGAATCCATTCTGGTGATGTTTCTACATCCCTTCTCTTCAGTTGCTGGGCAGAAATTGGGAAGTGGAAGCCTCAGGAAATAGATGTGTTTGTCAGATTGGAGAATAAACTGAACAGCATATAAAACTGAGCAGTCAGAGAACTTCAGTGGTTCATAAAAGAAGCACCAAAGCTATGGCATCCCTAGAGATTAATGTTGCCATTGAATTTTGCCTAATGGAAAAAAATAATTGTAATAATAAATTATACTAGCGGGGCCCGGCCACGCGTTGCTGTGGCAATTGTCCTTCTCATCACAGTCCGCAACCCACACAGATGTCTATGCAGGTCCAATGATCCGCAGCATAGCCTTTTGGGGTGGTCAAATGGAATCCCTCTTTTCCTTTTCAATTCACATTGTTACATAGTGGTGTCTTGGTTTTTTAGTATAAGGTAACCCTTTCCATTCCACAACGGAACTGTCCAGAGTGCGAATCCCGCTGTCCATGAGGCTGGTTGACACGCACAGTCCTGGCTTGGGTAAGGCAGAACTGGGGCAAGGAGGCTATCCCAGTCAGGCAGCAGAGGCAGGGTGGTGAGGCGCTCAGATCGAGGCCAGCTCCCTGGGTTCTTAAAGGGACATGTGCTAAAGAAGTGGAGCCAGTAGTGTTGGTTTGCCCACACTCTGCGGATTTTCTTAGAAGAAAAAGGCAAACTCCAGCTTGCTTTTAGTAAAAGAGAGCTGTGGCGAATATGAGTGAGGAAGTGGGTAAGTGGTGTTTGGATGTGAGGGAGGGCAGAGTGAGGTGTGTGAGGGTGAGCTGGATGTGTATGAGAGTATGTGTGTTGTGTGGTAGCTGTGGGTGAGGCACAGAGAGTGAAAGTTACCTGCGTGTGAGGGGGGGGGAATCCCACCTGACTTCTTACACAGCAAAGTGTTTTTGTGTTTCACTTCCACTCGTATTACCTAACAGTATTACCTATTTACTGTTTTCAATGCTCATCCCTGCCCATCTGCGCGAACATTCTAAGGGCATACCAAGCCCTCAGGCCACAGATATGCTGCATGAACATTCTAAGGGTGACAGTTAAACACAGCCAGCTTCATGGCCTGGTGCGCCAGGAAAAAGACGTTTTACCTGGCTCAGGTATGGACTTTCGGCGATTTGAAGGTCCAATTACCTGCCCACAACAGAGAGGGACATCATGTGAAAATTTGGGGGCAATCTGTCCAGCCATTTCAGCGTTAGGGCATAAGTAACAAAAACACTGTTAGCTTTTTATATATATAGATAGAAGAACATTAACCACAAACTGACAACAATTTATAAAGCCAAATATCTGGATGCCATCTGATAATCAAATCCTCTAAATTGCCAAATTACAAAGTACACCCCCAGCTAAGAACAGAAATGTGCTTTGCATTTAATAATTCATTAATCAGATCCTTAAATAGTCTCTAAAATTGTCTCTCCAACCTTATTTTCACCAAAGTTAGGAAAGGTTTCCAAAGCCTGTAAACTCCACTTGAGCAATTCACCTTCCTTCCCATAACCTTTTATAAGTCACAATTTTTTCCATAATCATGACACACCAAACTTTCACCTGCAATTGGCAGCATAGTTTGCCTCCAATACTGGGCTACCAATAGCCTTGCCACAATTAATCATCTGTTTGTGGTGAAATTTAAACATTAATTTGGAAATTGATGTTTGGGTCCAACATCCAAGGAAATAAAAATTCCCCGCAGTTTCCAAGTGACATTGTGCACAATCCCTGACTTGCCAACAAAAATCAAGGTCAATTTGGGGGCTTTTCCTCAAGCAGATTCTCTGAAGAATTTTCAGGAATGCTGAGAGATGTTTAGTGCGGAGGGGATGTTGTGCATCACAGATCTGTTGTCTGAGGCAGTACAAACCTGGGAAAATTACCATAAAATGTATTCAGTTTCTATCTTTCCAAATTGCTGTTGAGTGGGAGTCTCAAAACTGGCTTTAAATTTTACTGGAGGGGAAATGTTCTGGCCAAAGAAATGACAGGGTTCTTTTCCCCACCCACAGGGCACTCATTTTTAGGGAGAGCTGGAGTGATGTCTGGGGAAAGCATAGCTTGTTGTGCTGCAGCCTGCTGACACCTCCGTAGATGAGGAAAATGTGGAGGAAGTCAGACTGATAATCGAGGTGGATTCACAGGCAGAAGCTGCATGGCACCATGCTATTGGCCTTCCAGCTCAGCAACTCAAGCCATGCTTGAAACCCAGCAACTGTCAGACTCACCTTTAGGGTCTCTGGAGCCTTTAGAGCAAAGAAGAAAACATAAGATGTGAAGCTGTATTGTCGAAGGCTTTTACGGCTGGATTCAACTGGTTGTGGTGGGTTTTCCAGGCTGTGTGGCTGTGGTCTGGTGGATCTTGTACCTAACGTTTCGCCTGCATCTCTGGCTGGCATCTTCAGAGGTGTATCACAGAGGGAAGTCTGTTACACACTGTGTCCAGTGAGAAGGGAATGTTTTAGTGGGGTGTAAATTGTCATGTTCCCGGGTGGGGAACCAATCAGTAAGTGTTTGGGTGGAACTTACTATGCAAAGGTGTGGTTGATAGTATAGCATTGCAGATGGGCTTTTTCAGTCCAGGGAGTGATTCACATTTGAATTCCCCGCCGCAGCAGCATTGATTAATGCAAATCCTGTGTTTGGGTTGAGTCCATTGTCCATGAACTTAGCATGCCCTTTGCCCTTGCTTCTGGTGTTTTGACGTACTGGTAGCCAAGCTTTATTAATTCTCAGAGTCTCTTCTTTTTTGTTGAAGTTGTCTTGGTGTTTGTGAATTTCAATGGCTTCCCTGTGCAGTCTGACATAGTAACCTTCTGGATTGTCCAAAATTTCAATGTTTTCAAATAAAATGTTATGTCCAGTTTTGTTTAGGACATGTTCTGCTACTGCAGATTTTTCAGGATGGTTAAGGATGGTTAAGGATGGTTAAGTGTATTTCGTGCTCCTTGATACGAGTCTGAATGCTGCATTTTGTGGTTGAAGATGTGGATAAGATGTGAAATTCAGGAGAGACAAAGAAGCGCTCAGTGCAGCAGCATGGAGGCAGGTGAATTATACCTGGCTGGGAGCAACGTGTCAAACTCTTGTTGCACCCACCTTTATTTCTGGTCTGCACTTTGGACTCTTGGTGAACTAAACTCTTTCAGATGAGGCTTGACCTCTGGCTTTTGGGTTTGCCTTCTACTGCTTGACACCTTGGATTTTGCCTTATCTGTTAGACCACAGGTGTCAAACTCGCGGCCCTCCAGATGTTATGGACTACAGTTCCCATCATCCCCTGCCAGCATCATGGCAGTCGCCCCCCCCACTCAGGAAACTGCACACCTGCCAAGGGAGGCACTCAGAGCAGCAGAAGGTTCCCTGAAGATGAGAAGGATCTATTTGAGCACCATGTGACTGTCAGTGATGTGAAATAATGTTACATCTTTACGGTTAAATATTGTTAATTATTAATTGCTAGATATCAAATATTGAAATCTAATCACACTGGGTGTCAAACAGAAATGACAAATATGCAGCAAATATTTGATCATTTGGAGAAGACCTGCAGAATTTCTGTCACGAGAAGCCACAGAGCTTACAGGTGCAAATTCATTTAAGGTCTTGTTGCATAGACATGCCAATTAAAATATTTGAGACCATAGGCATTCTGGAAAAGTCCAGAAGGATGCCTTTGAAATAGAATTTGTTCTGTACTCCACTGCAATTATTCTTGTGGGTATCACTTGCATTTACTGCAGTGTCCTGTCTTGTAATCCACTGTATGTCTTGTGTATGACATACTTTGCCTTCAACAGTTCATTGTTTGCATTGTTTTGTACTTCTGCATTCCTAATCTGGTTACAACATTAGTAGAGTGTCTTATGATGCTTATTTAAATAAATAAAATAAGTACATTTGCAAGTTGTCTGGCGAAACTGCTTCCCCCTCACTTCATGAGCACTACATTAAAAAAACTATTTTTTCTGCTAACCTCACACAGGTCCCACTGAAGCTCAACTACAGCATTTTGAGTTGCAACAGAGCAGACTCACTCAGCCATTCCTGCTGCTCCAAATTACATTCCTTTCCACATCCCATTGATTTTGCTTGAGCCCTCTCTACTCTAGCTATGTTATGTTTACTCAGAAATGAAACTTTTTGATAATATGCAATTCCCTGCCTCAAGCTCTGGGGCGAGTTTTTCATTAAAAATGTATGGTTTCTTCATTTATATTCTTGTGATTAATTATTTTAAAATATCAGTCTAGAAGAAAACAGACAAGGGTGTGGTAAAAGACCCTTGTAAGAAAGTGTTCCTTCAAAAAGGAGCCATGGGATCTAAGGATGTAAAAGCCAGAACAGTCCAAGGGGGCCCATCTAGCTCAGCCTTCAAGGTACAGAAGATGCAGTACGGGAAATTCAGCACAGAGGTAGTACAGAAATACCTGGCAATTTTAAATGAATTCAGATCTCCAGGGCCTGGTGAACTACATCCCAGGGACCTAAAAGAACTGGCAGAAGTAATCTCAGAATCACTTACTGTAATATTTGAGAACTCCTGGGGAACACGAGAAGTTGCGGCAGACTGGGAGAGGGCTAATGCTGTCCCCATCTTCAAAAAGGGGAAAAAAAGAGGACCCAAACAATTATCATCTAGGCAGCCTGACATCAATACCAGAAAAGATTCCACAGCAGATCATTAGACAACCTGTAACTACTTAGAAATATTGTGAGCACTAAAAGTCAACATGAGTTAAGAACATAAGAACTAGCCTGCTGGATCAGACCAGAGTCCATCTAGTCCAGCACTCTGCTACTCGCAGTGGCCCACCAGGTGCCTTTGGGAGCTCACATGCAGGAGGTGAAAGCAATGGCCTTCTGCTGCTGCTGCTCCTGAGCACCTGGTGTACTAAGGCATTTGCAATCTCAGATCAAGGAGGATCAAGATTGGTAGTCATATATCGACTTCTCCTCCATATATCTGTCCAAGCCCCTTTTAAAGCTATCCAGGTTAGTGGTCATCACCACCTCCTATGGCAGCATATTCCAAACACCAATCACACGTTGTGTGAAGAAGTGTTTCCTTTTATTATTCTTCCCCCCAGCATTTTCAATGTATGCCCCCGGGTTCTAGTACTGTGAGAAGGAGAGAAAAATGTTTCTCTGTCAACATTTTCTACCCCATGCATAATTTTATAGACTTCAATCTGTCAGGGCTGCGCCTCCGTCTCCCAGTAAGTTTCTATTTCCCCAGTTATCCCCATTCCCGCCTCTGGGAAGGACCACCCACTCCCACCTGTATATATACTGGAACTGAGGGCAAGAACCCTCAGTTCCAGCACCCTGTATCTTAGGGCAACACAATTCAATAAAGTTTGTTCCTTTGTTTTAAAGTCGACTTTGTCTGAGTGTGTCCAGCCTTACATTGTGCTGGAACTCTTTTCTCGCACTCCACCGTACCCAGATCGTCGAAGCATGGCTGGGCGAGGAGAGTGCTCCATTCTGGCAGACCTCTCCTCCATCGAAAGAGGAGAAGCTTCCCCCCGACACGAGTCATGGATGGGAGTCGGCACCCTCCACGAAGTGGGAACGATGCAGCGATTCTGCCTGACGATGTTCCTCCCAGAGTCCCGGGACCCAGAGCGAGGAACGAACCGCAAGAGGGACGAACAGCGCCGGGCCTACGCAGCACTGCAGCTTTGTTCCTCTGAACTGAGTAGAGAACGAGTCCAACTATGTACTGACCTCTCGACCCTGCAACAAGTGGCCTCGCTAATGGCCGACCGCAACCACGACGATCCTTGCCAGTCACGAGCCCACTGGGGGCCCATGTGACCAGAGACCAGTTGATGGTTTCCACTCCTTCTCCCCACCGGACCTTTAACAAACACTGCCCCTCCCACCAGATTCGAATGCCGGTCGGCGACCCCATAGAAACTTTAAGGTGACTTTTGATGGGAACCCGGACGAACTCGCCTTTTTCATGATTCAGGCGGGTTCGTACATGGAGGTCCACGGGGCTGGCTTTCGGACGGACCGTGAACGAGTTTTCGAACTGGGGACCCAGCTGAGGGGGGAGGTGGCGAACTGGCTAGTCGGCCTAGTGGAGGGAGATGCCTCGGAGCTCTACAATCTGGAACACTTCCTGATGGCCCTACGATGGAGATTTGAGGACCCATTGACCGAGGAGAAGGCCCGGGCCATGCTCCAGCAGCTACGGCAGGGATCCCGTTCAGTCAGCGACTTCGCCGTGGAGTTCCGCAGGCTCGCCAGCCGCTTGCAGGGGTGGCCGGAGATGGTCCTGGTGTAGCTATTCAAGGACACTCTCCACCCCATCTGCTCAAACAGAATGGGGCAGCGCAGGGGAACCCGCCGTAGCCCCAACTGATTTACAAGGGCCGGCTGCATTAGGCAGCGGGTGCAACCTGAGTCCACAAGGGTTTGCGTCTGCACACTAGTCCCACAAGTCTGATTCAACACAGTAACTGGGAGAAGGAATGGGCTGTTGGTTTCCCTCACCGTCAATTTCTGGATTTTCTTTCCATTGTCTAACTTGCATTGTAACCCATTTCCCAATATTTTTTGCGTTGTAAAGATTTTTCTGTTTACACCTGTATAATTTATTCAAAATGTCTTTTTGCCAGTCTTCATGTATTTTTTCTCTAACCAATTTAATTTTGTTTATTTTTTTTTATCTGTGGGTAACTCTAACTGTTTCTGTTCCAATATGGTAAGTTCCTCCTCTAGTAATTTCTGGGTTCTTCTTTTCTTTCTACCATATTTGATTTCTTCTTGCCTAATTATTCCCCTCATAAATGCCTTATGTGCATCCCATATTATATTCAAATCTTTAACTGAGTTTTCATTAAATAAAAAATATTCTTTCAGTTTTTCTGTACATTCGGTGGCTATTTCCGGGATGTCTAGTAACCAGTCTTTAGTTTCCAGTAATTTAATTGTGGGCTAATTACTATCATCCAGCTAGTAGGATTGTGGTCTGATATTATTCTGGGGTGTATTACTATATCTTTAGTTTTGGGCACAAATTGTTTTGTAGCTAATATCATGTCTATTTGTGAGGCAACTTTGTGTCTATCTGAAAAGAACGTATAGTCTCTACTCTTTCCCCATTTTTCTCTCCATATATCTTTTAAATGTAGATTCTCAAGCATATTGAAGAAAGAGGTAGTAATAAAAGATGACCAGGTGAGATACATAGCTGTAGAAGTTCAAATCTCAGGCACTAAAACATTAATTGTGGGAATATATGCACCTAATCATGGGAAGGCAGAATTTTATGTTAAAGGAGTGTTTGGGATATAAGCTTACAGGATTAGATCAAGAATGTAATGTGCCTAGGTGACTTCCATGGAGTAATAGACCCCAAAATAGACAAAACGTCTAGTAAAAAAACTAAAACTAATAATTTCCCCTCCTTTGGGCTATTATTAGTTTTAGTTTTTTTACTAGACGTTTTGTCTATTTTGGGGTCTATTACTCCATGGAAGTCACCTAGGCACATTACATTTTCATATTTTAGCTGTAAAATTACATCACATAGATTTTTATAAAATTCTGCCTTCCCATGATTAGGTGCATATATTCCCACAATTAATGTTTTAGTGCCTGAGATTTGAACTATGTATCTCGCCTGGTCATCTTTTATTACTAATGTGGGGTTATATTTTGTTTTAATATATATCGCTACTCCCCTCTTTTTAGATTTGTATGTTGTTTGGAATAAAGTGCCTAATGATGTTTTCTCGATAAGTCTTTCATTATTCTGTTATCAAAAGAAAGACATGAGAGAGGAGGGTAAAACATCAAGCGACAACATTGTATATATCCTTTGATTCAGTCCTGTTATATTATCGCCACCTCCCTCTATTCTGTCTGAGCTCTCTGTAATCCTTCCCTTTTCTTCCAATTTGTCTCCATGTAATTAACTCAATAAGCATAGGTATTATGAAAGAAAAAATAAGTTTAATTAAAGAATAAATACCTTTTACCTGGGTCTCAAGTTGTATTCACTTGAGTTCCACATATCTAGTTATTTAAGAGTATTAAATAAAAGTGGTTACTTAACCCCTTTTAATTATCTGGGTGTATAGAGGCAAAATAAAAGCTTAATAATAGTGAACTAAGGGCAAAAAAAAGAAAAGAAAAAGAAAAAAGAAAAGTAATTAATTGTACCTAAAATCAAATAATTAAAATATTGCCCGTTTTGTCTTTCTTTTATTTCGTCGGGTCTTTCGTATTTCTTTCCATGAAGTCCACCATTTTCTGTTCAGAGTCAATTGTGTACTTCTTTCCTTTGTATGTGAAGGACAGCCCCTCTAGTAGCTCCCATCTGAATAGTATATTCCTTTTCCTTGGGGCCTCCACTAATGGTGTATAGGTTTTCCTTCTTCTACGAATTTCTGCTGGTAACTCTTTCAGAAACGTCACTTCGTTGTCATCCAGTTTAAGTTTCCCTTGTAGTTGTTCCCTAAGAATAGTATCTCTGGCTTCCTTCTTGATGAATGAAATAATAATGTCCCGTGGTGTTTTGTTTTCCTTTGAGTACTTTGAGTTTATTCTGTATATTCCGTCTATTTTCATGTCCAATACATTCTCTTCGTAGTGCATAAATGTTGCTAGTGGTGGTATTATTCTTTTTGCCAGGTTTTCTCCCCTTTCCTCTTTTACTCCTCTTAGTCTTATTAATTTTTCTTTACTTTTCAGTTCTATAATAGTCAATTTTTCTTCTAATGTTTGTATTTTCTTATCCTTTTCTTCCATTTTCCCATTCATCTCTTCTACTTATTGTTTCACTTCTTTGACTTCTTGCTTTGTATCCAGAATAGCCATCTCTAATTGTTTAACTTGTGCTAGTTCTTTCTTAATTTCTGCAAAATTGTTTGTCATCTCTCTTTGTAGTGCTATTATGGTTTCCAGTACTAAATCTTGCTTCACTGGTTGATCAGATCCTCTTCTGCCTGCCAAATATTCTTCCATTGTTGTTGCTGTCTTTTCTTTTGTTACCACTTTATTTTTGTTGACATTGACATTGTCCATGTTTGTCTTCTTTGATTCCAGAGTTTTACTATGTCTTAATTACCACTATTTCTTTGTCCTTTACTCTTTCTTTTTGGATGTGGGTTTTTATTCCTTTGTACTTTCACTTTAGTTTCTGCTTCAAGCTTTCATTCTCTCATTACGTGTTCCTGCCTTTATTACTTCTATCTAATATCACGGTTTCCTTTTTAATTATAGTCTCTTATCATACAGTAATTGGTCTGTGCCAGGATGTTCCATTCCAGAGCGTCTTTTTTTACTACTCTATGCTTCTCTCCTTTCTGTTTCCCTTTCGTAGCGTTCCTCTTCAGCAGTATCTTAACTAGCTGTTCTATCTTCCGTCTTTCTATACTTGTTTCCTTTCTTAAAGCACCCGGTCTCTTTTTTCTCCTCTGGTGAGTGTCTGTCTATTAAGGTATGCAAACTCTTCCAAATTAAGACAGACAGTCTTAATCACTTCTCTGCCGACAGTTTAGTGGGGTTATTGCTTTCCTGCCATTAATCACTGTCACTGTCCTTTTTAGCTGCTTTTTATAGCCTTTTATAGCTTTCTCCGGTAGCTTTCCTTCTTCCGCAACCACCACCATGTTTTACTGCATTTGAGAATTGTGCTGAGTCACGTTGGTGGTTAACTCTCTGGAAGAATTTAATCCTTAGTTTTTTTATTTTGTCAAATATGGCATTTTGTAGGTATGAACAATTAAAGTCCTCTATTCTGTTTCTCAATAGATTTGCTTCTGCTTTGGTTGAGGGGTAATTCAATTCCCCCTTCTCCTTGCCTAGCTTCGGTTACCACCAGGTAGGTGACTGGCTTTGCCTGTTGTTTAAGCAATTTCAGCCTACTCACCTGGCCCCTTCATGGGCGGCGAGGTTGGGGTGATCACCCTGACTGTGTTGGGAGGGGTCCCCAGCCTTCTCTTTTCCTGAGTCGCCAAAAAAGCTAGGAAGGTGCCAGAGCCTCAGACACCTGCGACTGCTGCCTGTAAAGGTTTCAATGGTGTTGATGGGAAGGGCAGCCGCCTAACCTTGAGTACATTCCACAGCCCGGGCGATGGGCCAGGCTTCTACTCGGCCGGAGACTTTATCTACTGCGCTGGGAGATGAGGTCTCCGGTTCCCATGGGAAGCTTGGGAGGCATGGGATGGACAGGATTATAACCTGTGCTTCTGGCGGGAAGTGTCCATTTCCTGCCACTGCGTGGTACTTTGAGCTTTCTAAGATGTCTCCAGATAAACGGTCTTTTACCAAAAAGAGCCTTTTATTTCTGCTTCTATAGAATTCCTTACATTGTGGCAGGTGAAATCCCTAATTCAATCACATTCCTAGTAGCAGTGGACCTCTGTGAGGTGATCTCGGCATGGAGAGGGTTGGATGTTTCCTGGGGAAGGTGCGGTCGCCCCCAAACCGGGCCCCGCCCTTTCCCCTTCGGATCTGGAGGAACCGGCGGGAGAAACGGGTCTCGCTGATGACTTTTCCCCATTCTCGTATCAGCGCACTGGAGTCTTCCTTTACTCGGGTGGAACGAGGGACGTGACAACGACATTCGGGGACTTACATGAGTCGATTTGGGGCGCTTGTCTATGGTTCGAGCGCCTGTTTCAGATCGAGGATATCTACCACGTTTTACGTAGTATGGATTACACAAACCTCAGATGCAACCTGTCATGGAGGAGGCGGGCCTGACCACCTTTCATGTCGTGAACCCAGCAAAGTCCATTGAGCGATTCCTGGACTGGTATTTTGGTGATGCTCCCAAAGAGGTACCGTGGCACGGCGCTGGGGCCGATCCGAAGGACACTGGGACTAAACCTGGGAGTTGGGAGGAATTGTCCGTACCGTGCGATCTTCAATCCGGACCCCACAGATCCCGGGCCAGAGGCTGCACCTGAGATGCCGAGGGGAGCCACCGGTGGCTTCGATTATTCTCCGATGTCTCGCTTCCAGGCGACGAAGAGTCCGAAGAAAGCCTGCACGCTTGGCCGGATCTGTTCCCTCTCCCATCGAAAGAGAGCTGGGATGAGGAAATTCAAAGGCCGACTGCGAGATGCCCAAGAAGCATGGACCCGTGAACGCATGGCTATGAAGTGAGGAGGAACGGGCGAGACTTAGCTGCTGCAAGAGCGTGAAAACCTGCAGAGGGACCGGGAACAACAGCGCCAAAGAAGTCCAACTTCGAGTTGGACCGTGCCAAAGATGCGCTCCAACGAGCATGTGCGCAGAATCAGTCAGTCCATGATAAAGGAGTCCTGGAACACTCCAAACTGGATTTACAGCTGCAACAGCCTTGGCGTTCAGGCCTTGCGCACGCATAAGTGAACTTACTGCAGCTGTTCCAGCGGGGCCGAACTGGCTGAAATTGGAGGCAGAAAAACTGGCTCTGCATGCTTTTGCACCAGGATGCGATGGACCCGCGTAGCGAGAGAGCTGGCTGCGCTTGGAGAGGGAACTGAGGAAGCAGCAGACCAGGAAGCTGAAGAAGTTGGAGTCCTAAACTGTCACTGATACTGCGGTAGCCAGAGGAACAGCAGCTGCTGGGTCCTGCCACCTTCCAAGGACCAGCTCCCACCGGAGACTTCAGCGGCACCCGGCATTAATACCGCCACCGATTCCGGCCCCCCCCGTGCAGCAGCTGCCCGCCCAACCTGCTCAACCTGCGCGTACGCCGCCCCTGAAGGCGTAAAGAACGCCCGTGGAAAGGGGGTTACTACAGGCCCCCGATACCCGCCCGTTTAGATGGGACGGCGAAACTCCCCTACTTCATCTTACAGCTTCGATGCCTGCCCATGGAGGTTATGGCGATCTATACCGGTCTGAGTGCGAAAAAATGTCGGGACATCGGCTCTCAGTCCTGGATAGGGCGGCAACCCGACTGATTTGTAACCCTTTTGGACCTACAAGATGAAGACTGCGCACAGTGCCCGCGTCCCTCCAAGCCGCCAGAGCGCGCACCAAGATCCGGGCGCCGAAAATGAAGCTATCCGCGCCCATCAAAGCGATCAAGCAGGGCAACGGCTTGTTTGCAGAATTTGCCCGTGAATTTAGATGCGGCGGCTGCTGGAGCTCCCTCCTGAGTGGCCTGGAAGCATGAAATCTGCGAATACTTCTCGGATGCTGGTGGCGGCAAGCTGCGTGAAGCGGTGTTTTTAATTCGGGTTCCTGGCACCATTGCTGATTGGATCCAGTTGGGATCCCAGGTGGCGTCTAAAGCAGGAATCTGCTTCGTGCCGGAGGCCGCCCATGCCGAAAACCTGCCACTCTAAGCCCACCGAGCCTGGCCCAGCCGCTTCTACCGAGACCACCGCTGAGCGCCCGTCGCCGTCTGGGGTGTATGGCATTTTATTGCGGAGAGCCGATTCATTTTAGCAGCCAACTGTCCGAAGAAACCAAAAACAACAGCTCCAGCCACACGCGCCCCATCTGCCAAGCCACCACGCGGAAATGAGGGCCGCCCCCGGCGGGCTCATCTAAAGCAGTCATCGAAGAAGGCGACCCAGAGGAGGGGGAAGCAACTGTTTGCCTTTCTTCAGCCCCCATGGACGTGGTTTCGATATGGCTGCCTGGGGGAACTGGCGGTGAGTGAAGGCAGCTCCCGGCCATTACTGTCCAAGCGTTTCTGGCCAACCCCGCTAAGCATACTCGCATTATAGCCTCGGCCCTTGTGGATTCTGTGGCTGCTCCCATTTGCTTAATCTCTCGACTGAGTGGCAGAGGAGCTAGGTCTGGACCAAATTCCCCTGGCTAAGCCCATACCATTCACCCAAATGAATGACGGCCCTCACCGGGGCGAAGGACCGGCCCAGTTCAAAACACACCCGGTTCTCCTCGGTTGCGCCGACCGTTGGGAGAAAATTAGTTTTATTATGGCGCCGGTAATTAAAACCTCCATAGTTCTGGGCATGCCATGGTTATTGTTACATGAACCAAAGTTCATTTTGGAAAGAAAGGATCTTAGAATTCACTGGCCACTCCCTGCGGTGAACACACATGAATTGGGGGGAAAACTCAGCTTCTCCTGACACACCCTGGCTTCATCAGCTTAATTGCTCCCGATTCTATTGGCATCCCACATTACCAAGATCTAGCCAGAGTTTTTCAGGAGCAAGAATCGCGATCAGTTGCCACCCCATAGAGACACTGACTGCAAAATGGATTATACAGCCGGGAGCGCTAACTGCCCAAAGGTAGAATCTACCGTGTGAGTCCCAATGAGGAGAAGGAACTTCGTGCCTTCTTGGACAAGAACCTGTTTCCTTTGGGGTCATGCCGTGGGCTACTAAACTTTGCTGCTCCTGTTTTGTTTGTAAAAAAGAAAGATGGGTCTTTCTGACTCTGCACAGATTACCGAGGAATCTCAATGCGAGTCTCCCTGTCCAATAAATACCCTTTGCCTTTGATCAAGGACCTTTTAGATGCATTGGGCAAAGGGCTAGCATCTTTACTAAATTAGACTTGAGAGAAGCTTACCTACAGGGTCAGAATTGCTGAAGGCTATGAACACTTGACTGCATTTTAACACAAAGTTTGGACAGTTTGAATGCTTAATAATGCCATTTGGGTTAGGAGTGGGGCCCCGGAGACTTTTATGGCCCTTATCAGCGAAGTTCTCCATGATTTATTGTACAAGGGGAGTTGTGGTATACTTGGGTGGCGTTTTAATTTATTCTGGAAACCATGGAAGAGCATGAAGCATTGGTTCGGGAAGTATTGAAACGCTTGCTCAACAACTCTCTCTTTGCCAAACTCTCCAAATGCTGTTTCCACCAGACCTCTATTGACTATTTGGGTTACCGGATCTCGCCCGAGGGCTTAAAAATGGATCCTGCTAAAATTGATCGCGGTCCTCCAATGGCCTGCCCCCACCAACCGTAAAGAACTCCAATCTTTTCTGGGTTTTGCTAATTTCTATCGTGACTTCATACCCCAATTGGCTGAACTGACTCTCCCTCTCACAGACCTCTTACGCACTAAGGGTAAAGATTTTTAATCCGCCAAGCCCGGGGCCCCCCTTTCCCTGGTCTGAAGAATGTCAAACGGCCTTTCAGCTCTTAAAGTCTGCTTTTACCACCCGAACCTATCCTAAAGCACCCTGTTAGATCTCCCGTTTGTGGTTCACGTGGATGCCTCAGACAAAGCGCTTGGGGCAGCCCTGTTGCAGAAAAAATAAGATGTGTAGGCTGGTTCCGTGTGCTTATTTATCAAAGAAATTCTCCGGTGCTGAACTCAACTGGACTGTGGGAGATAAAGAGACTGCGACCATCAAAGTAGCACTCTCCACTTGAAGCCACCACTGGCTGGAGGGGGCTAAACACCCCTTTCAGGTTTTGAATTAGGATCACAAAAACTTGGCCGCTCTCTCCACCCCCCCTCAAGATATCCCGCTTGAAACAACTCCGTTGGGCCAATTTCTTTTCTCGTTTCTCTTTCACAGTCCATTTTTTCCCCGGGAAAACCAATAAACTGGCTGACGCGCTCTGCGCCCTACCCGGGGAGGGGAGTGGAGCTGCCTTCACCGGGACATTCCACGCACTGTTCTCTCCCCCTCCCAGTTAGGGCTGGCTGTCACCCGATCTCAGACGTCCACTCCTCCTTCACCGCCCATTCCCAGTCTCGTCTCTCGCTTTCCTGGGGGAACTTCGAGGGCCCGGGGCTGCACGAACCTCCAGCGAGGAGGAAGGTGACTCTCAATTGCGTTTGGAGAATGGAGTTTGGCGGAGGGGGGAGTGTTGATACGTGCCTCCCCCCCTCATAAGCAGGTTCTTGAAGCCTGCCACGATGCCAGCTTCGGCTGGACATTTTGGCTTTCTGAAAACTCTGCATTTGGCCCGCCGTCAGTTCTGGTGGCTGTCAATGCGCAAGGACATTGAGGCGTATATTAAGGAGTTGCTCTGTTTGTGCAGAAGCCAAAAACATTCCGGGAAAGCCCCATGGGCTGTTGAAACCTCTCCCGGTGGCCTCCCGCCCCTGGGAAGTCATCTCCATGGATTTTATTACAGATTTACCCGGAAGAATCATGGCAACCGCGGTGGTCTTATGGGTAGTGGTGGACTTATTTTCTAAAACAAGCCCATTTTATTCCGCGTAGCTGTCCCCTCCGGCTCCTAAGTTAACCACGGCTGTTCATTCAACATGTTTCCCGTCTACACTCCGCCCCCGTTAAGGTGGTCTCCGACCGCGGCCCCCAATTCATTTCAAAGTTCTGGAAGGCTTTTTTAGGGTTGTTAGGGGCCGCCCACGGTCGCCGCCCCCTACCACGTTCAAAGTGGCGGTGAGGCGGAGAGAACGAACAGAACCCTAGAAGCGGTATTTACGTTGTTACGCCAACTTCACCACCAAGACAATTGGTGCGAGCTCGTCTGCGTTTGCAGATGCATGGCCTATAACAATGCGGTTCATAGCGGTACAAAGAAAACCCCCTTTGAAATTGTGTCTGATGCGCTCCTTCCCGCCGTTGCCGCAACTACCAGCGACAGCGTTGGATCCTCCAGAGTTTCAACAATGGATTTCATCCCTAGCCGAGGGGTGGAAATCGGTCCAGACTGCCTTACAACAGGCTAAGGACTCCCAAAAGCTGCAAGCGGATAAGCACCGCTTCAGTTTTCCCTCTGCGTGTGGAAGCTTGGGTGTGCTATACCAAAAATCTCCAGAAGGCGTGCATAAATTTTCCAAACTATGACTTAAGATTAGAGTGGGACCTTTTTCAGATTACTAAAGTGATTAATGATGTCACTGCCGGATTGGATTTTGCCCTAACTCTCTTAATAACATTCATCCTGTCTTCCATTCCAGTTTACTCAAAGGAGGCTCCCGTTTCCGATTACCGGCGTGACCCGCCGGAGAGACCCCCACCAACTATTATTGATGGCCACAAGCACTACGAAAGTGACGCCATCACCGGACTCTCGCTTTAATCGCTAGCGGCTTGCAATATTTAGTCTCTTGGGTGGGATATTCCTCTGGGTATAATCAATGGGTTTATTCCGAAAATACTGACGCCCCCACCCTTATTTCTGCTTTCCACGGCGCCTTTCCGCATAAACCTGGGGGGGAGGTGTCTTCTTTAAGGGAGGCAGAGTGTAAAGGTTTCAATGGTGTTGATGGGAAGGGCAGCCGCCTAACCTTGAGTACATTCCACAGCCCGGGCGATGGGCCAGCTTCATCGGCGGAGACTTTATCTCTGCGCGGGAGATGAGGTCTCCGTTCCCATGGGAAGCCGGGAGGGGGATGGGATGGACAGAGTTATAACCTGTGGTTCTGGCGGGAAGTGTCATTCCTGCCACTGCGTGTACTTGAGCTTTCTAAGATGTCTGAATAAACGGTCTTTTTTACCAAAGAGCCTTTTATTTCTGCTTCTATGGAATTCCTTACACTGCCTGCTTTCCCCAAACCGGAAGTCCTGGTAATTACCACACCTGTCATATGTTAATGGGCCCCTTCTTTGTTCAATCTATTTCCATGCACTTAGACATGCACTTAGACATGTAGATAACTAAGCTAACCGTGCCTGGCATTCCGTATGAGAGGAGTGGAGGCTGTGGGAACAGCCCAGCAGGAGACTATCGCTGTCCTGGCCTTGGGATACTTGTCTTCAAAAACAAAATCACACCTCATTCTCACAATCTCTGGGAAGTTGGGAGGGGGGAATTTAGCGGAGACAAAGGGGAATAAATATGACTGCAAAAGCCAGGATCACCACAACTGGCTTTCTGAAGCTGAGTCCCTGATGCCAACTCAATAAAGGCTACTGATCCTGTATCCAGAGTCCGCTCATTGATTATTGGTCCAAGACCTGACAGAAAGTGCATAGACATCATAGCTGAAGTAACAGTACAGAACAGGCTAAGAACTAAGATGAAACTGAAGGAAGGATTGTTAGAGGAAGCATTTATGTCTTGAGTTCTTTTGAGAAAGGTGGATGATTGATTGATAGATAAATAAATAAATAAATTCATATTCTTCTGGTAACCCTAGGAATTGAGCTAGTTTTGACAGCTGGGGGATTTTCTTCCAGTGAATCACATCCATTGTTCAGAAAGAAACTCTCCTTCCTGCTTTAGCCCCATGGTACCTGGGGGCAGACAGAGGTAGGTCTGGCTGTCCAGGACCAGAGGCCAACCCTGGCAAAAATGGAAGGAATGCAGTAGATCAGTGGTTCTCAACCTGGGGGTTGGGACTCCTTTGGAGGTCGAATGACCCTTTCACAGGGGTCGCCTAAGACTCTCTGCATCAGTGTTCTCCATCTGTAAAATGGATAAATGTTAGGGTTGGGGGTCACCACAACATGAGAAACTGTATTAAAGGATCATGGCATTAGGAAGGTTGAGGACCACTGCAGTAGATAAAAAGAAAGTGCTGCCCAGCACACTACTGACCTGCATTCATCTTGGCAATCTTAGACTTTTTAATTACCTTTTCTCTATCTTAGAACAGATGTTATTAACTCCCAGTTATGGCAGTGGGAGAGATTAACATGTTATCATGATGTACTTCTTGCTAATGAGTTGGTAGCCTTGTAGTCCTCCAGGAGAACAGAGCAAAGTTTTGTTTATGGCTAGCCACTTCAGTTGACCCTCTGAGTCAAGCTGCATCCTCCAAATAAGGCTGCTGATTTACTGTTATTGCCTGCAATCCTTTCCGGCCTGCTGCAATAAACTGGCAAAATCAGCGGTTAAATGTTCAGTAACAGCCACACTTTGCTAGAAAACTGGAGTCCTGACAGCATTATTTATTCATTCATGTGAAAAAATTACATTGCACAAATTTCCAGATTGGAAGTTGTGGGGAAGAGCAAAATAAACCTTTCTTTGAATTGAGTTCAGGCCCAGCTGAGTGCAAGAGCTGTGCCAGTGGTGCCAACCTCATGCTAGTTCACAGGTTTTAGATGCTTGATTCCAAAAGAGCTGGGGACAAAATACCAAAGTGCAGCAGCCAAACAGTGTGTGTGTGTGTGTGTAGGGGCATTTTCCTGCTCTGTGCTCCAGATGTCCCTAGCTGGGGACTGCCCCCATCTCAACACCAGGGTTTTTGTGATGTTTGGCCTTTGAAGTTGTCTGATTGGGTAGTGGGGGAAGATCAAGCCCAACTCATCTGCCCCACAACTTACCCTGTGCTGCTGCATTGCCTCAGGGCAAGGACTGTGAATATTTGGCACTAAAAAATGTCCCCTATAGATCACCAGGGTTGCCAAGAGAAAGGACATCTCACATAAGCTTTTCCTGCTGGCTCAGCCCATCACCCCACCCCCAGTGACACCTTCCTCACCAACTTCTTGTTTTGCTTCTCTCAGCTGAAGGGGCCCGGCCAGCCCTACACCAGTTTCCCTGCACCTTGTGTCCTGCTTGGGAGCTGACGGACACAGGCCCTTTCTGCATGGGCCAAAAACACCAGCTGGGGAGAGAACTTTGCATGGCTGCCGCCTCCAAAACGAGGGAGCATTGTGCTTCCCCCCTCCCACAATCAGTGGGGAAATGGTGTTTTTGAAACTTGCTAAATGAGCAAGTTTTTCTAAAAAACACTGTTGTGCACCTGGTGCTAGGCAAACAGCACCAGGTGGGAGGCGCCACTTTTGGGTGTGTCTTTTTTCTTTTGAATTTACCTTCTCTCCCTCCTGCCCTCTGACCCCCAAGACGTTGCCATGGGCACAGGGGTGTGTCCCCTTGTCCCTGCAGAGCTGGGCAGGGAAGAGAAGGTACGTTTGAAAACAAAAAGGATGCACCTCTGTGTGAAGGTGTCTCCATGAGCCGCGGCAGCTCTGGGGCAGCCCACTTGGAAATGTGCGAACTGCCCTGGGGCTCCACTGGTGTCATGTATACTGGTGTGCAGCCACTTCACTAGCTTGTGCGGAAAGGGCCACAGAGAGTCCTTGGGGCTGGGTAGCCATGTGGCATCATCTCTTGAGAAGAAAATGTCACAACCATGTCAGAAACAGTGCCCATCTCTGCTCACTAGTCAGTAAAAGACACACAAGAGACACAGCACAGGACTTGGGGTATAATCCAACAAGAGGGCCTTTTCTAGGAGTGTGATGTGGCAAACATCACCAACCGCACATCTGATATATCCTAGTCCAAGGACATTATTATTTCTTAAAGCAAGGCTTTGGATTCATGCCTCCCTCTAATTCCTTCAGAAACAGCTGGAAATTGACCAAATTAAATCCAGTCTCCCAGTGGTCACCAGCAGCCACTTTCTAGGCACCGCTTCCTCTGCTCATTAGAGAGCTACCGCTGGCTACTTCAGAGGACTAATCCCCAAACTGCTGAGATCAGAGGGAGACAAGTCCAAAGCACCCAGTTGATGAATATGGATTTCCTCATAATCACATAAAATAGAAATTAATGTGTGGCCATTAAACAGCAGTGATTTGCCTCAGCCACCTCTGCCAACACAGAGAGATTTTTATGAAGACAGGATCCACTGCAGACAGGATCCACTGCTGGGTCAGAAGCTGTTCTGCTCCTGTCACCTCTCACTCCAGAACCCAATGACCCTCTTCTCTCTCTCTCTCTCTCTCTCTCTCTCTCTCTCTCTCTCTCTCTCTCTCTCTCTCTCTGTGTGTGTGTGTGTGTGTGTGTGTGTGTGTGTGTGTGTGTGTTTGTCCATTGACTGTTGGATACTAAACTGCCCCAATTAATTTTGCTGTTTTCTCCAACATTTCATTCTCTGTGTTAAATCCATTTGGTCTGAGCTGGATGGGGAAGAATAGAGGGCAGAATCTTCTTCTGTCTGCTATGGACCCCCCTCCCTGGGAAAAAACAGCTGCTGAAGGATTCAGCTCTACCAGCATCTATGAGTTCATTTGCAGCAAAATTAGTGACAAAAGCAGGCTTGAGCCTCACCTCAAGCACTCTAGAGCAGCCCCATTGAAGCCAGAGGACATCAGCAACCCCCATAGCTAATGATGCCAACTCCTGGCTGGGAAATTCCTGGAGTATCTCTGGGAAGGGAGTGCCATTGTTTTGGTACCATGACCAATAAGGCCCTTTCTTGGGCTGCCTCCTGTCTACCTTCCAAGGGCAGGGGATCTCAAAGCAGTGCCTCTGAAGATGATGACTGTTGTCACAGAAACAGGTATACTTAGTTATGAATCCTTCACAACCCAATACCAGCTACGTTACTGGACACAATTTCACAGTCAGACCAATGAAAAACTGGCCAGTCAGCAGCCTCTCTAGCTTTGCATGTCAGTCCATCAGCACTGCTGGTAGGGGTTGCCAACTCTGGGTTGGGATATTCCTGGAGATTTTGGGGTGGTGCCTGAGAAGGGGAGGGACCTCAGAGGGGCACAATCCCATAGAATCCATTCTTCAAAGCAAACTTTTCATCCAGGGAACTGATCTCTGTCGTCTGGAGATCAATTGTAAACCCAGGAGATCTCAACTACCACCTGAAGGTTGGTAACCCCATCTTCTGGGGTCTCTCCCCATGCAACAATTTTGCAGAATTTGAGGGGATCCACCAAGGGGCAGCCTTCTCACTGGCTCTGTCCTATTTCTCCTCTTCTGCAAATGGCCTGTC
This sequence comes from Sphaerodactylus townsendi, assembly GCF_021028975.2. Lineage (NCBI taxonomy): Eukaryota > Metazoa > Chordata > Lepidosauria > Squamata > Sphaerodactylidae > Sphaerodactylus > Sphaerodactylus townsendi. Next base: position 57,723,827 of record NC_059436.1, on the reverse strand, counting down.
AGAAGAATCAAAACAGAACTATTAAGAAAGCTGGAAACGATAAGGAAATGGGCTCAGTATGAACGACTGATGGTGACTGATGCCAGAAGGGAAGGAAGCTGCACAAACTCCTCATGGCTTGCAGAAGAAACCTCCTGGCATCACACAACGGATATGAAGGAAATTCCTTTCGAAACTCATATCCATTGATGTGCGGGGAAACTTGTATAAAATAACAAATCACTGGTACCTGACAGCATATAATTTAAATTGTATATGCAGTTCATTACTGGAAATCTCCAAGGCTGATCTTGTGCATATACTTTAGTATTATCCAATGATTTTTAACAGGCAAAAATTGATGGGATATGGTATTCTCACTCAACCCAAGGTTATCCTTTATGAATAGCTAAAGGGTAGAGGAGAGGAAACAAATGAAGAGATAGTTTTCAGTTCAGTTATGGCTGCCTGAATTTGTCCCACTTCCCACTGGAAGAGTTTCCTTCCCTCTCGCAACACAGCAGCTTCAAAGAACCGGGGATGTTACAGTGTCAAAACTAAGGGGATCAGTAATCATTCCCAGTCTAATAACTGTACTAAGAACTAGGTCTTTGTTGTTGTTGTTGTGCAGCCTTCGTTATCTTTTTTGCACCATGCATACATTCCAGATTTCCTTTGCCTTTCTGTTGTTGCTGTTTGATAGTGTCAGGTTTTAGACGCTCTAAAACCTCCCTCCAGCTTAAGGTGCTTTTGCCCCAACTGAAGTGGCTCTTCCACAAGACAAAGAGCAACTTAAAGTGGAGGAACAAATCTTAAAATGGAGAAAGACTTCAGATTTTGCTGAGCTGAGGATAGGGGCTGCTTTTTTTAAAAAAAAAAAGTCTGCATATCACCCAGACGGCTTTGAGGAAACCAATAATTACAACATTATTTTGTTGTCAGATAAGAGGTAATTTCACCCTCTCCTCTCTCCCTGCAGTTTCTGTAATTTGCATCCCACACAATCCTCCCTCCATGCCTATAAGAGTCAAACAGTTCCAACACTGAAACAAGAAAGGCCTTTGTCTTACTTCTTCCTTGGGTGTGTGGGAGGGATGAAAATTTCCTCCACACAGTGCTGGTATAAATTGTGAAGATCAATCTCACATTTTGTTGTTGTTGTTGTTGTTATTTATTCAACTTAGTTGTTGGCATTATTATTAATTTGTACACAACATGAAATAATCAAATTATACAGAGAAAATTAAACATGGCACGCCCTTTCCCAAACATTAACATGAGCCAAAGGTTCCAGTTTGGGGGAAATTCAAGATTCAGGCTGGGTGCCCAATTTGGGTTGAGAGATTCCATGAGATACATTAGACTTTGGTCTTCTCTTTCACAAAAGGCTCCCTTGTTGAAGGCCTTTGCGAGGTCACAGTAGGGCCCCGGGAGGACGGAGACGCAAGGCAGTGGCACCGTCAGGGAACCCACCAAAAGCCGATCGCCGTCACTGGAATGGGCCGGGGAGGAGCTGCGGCATCTGGTGGGGCCCCACTGGGAGGGGTGGGGAGGCAAACGACATGTTCCAACCACCTGATGTCGGGGTCATGGTGAGCTAACCAGGGCATACTTAGCACTGGGGGTAACTTGGCCACTACAAACTGCCATTGCTCACTGTGCCCAGCAAATGATACGACCACTGGATCCAACTTGTGGATGGAAAAGCCCCCCCATACAGTGCCATCCATCTGCTCAAACCAGAGTGGCCATTTCAGTTTAATGAGTTTGAGTCCCAATGCTGCCACCAAATCTGGGTGGATCAGGCACCTTAAGCAACCCGAGTCAATGAGGGCCTCGGCACGGGTATGGGTCTGAGACCCTGAGAGGGAAAGAGTGACCGATATGACAATGGGCTCGGGGGAGAAAGCACTCACCCAGTACTTGGTGCCTGCTGGGACAACCTGGCTTCTGGTGCTCCTTAAGCCAGGTCGTCATCGTCTCCCGCCGATGCACCATAGTCTTTTGGCATCCAATGCCTCGGAGTCGCTCAAGTCCACGGCTTGGGCAGCCAGGTTAAGGGCGGCTCTGGCTGTGGTGGGGTGGAGTTGTTGGGAACCTTTTTGGGGGTTCCCGAGTGCTGTGAGCCTTTGGTTCCAGAAGCAGCTGCTGGGGTGCGACAACCAGGGCAAGACGCGATGAGGTGGCTGCCTTCTCCTCAGTGCAGGCTTAGGCGACGAGGGGTGCGAGTGAATTCAGAAGGCCCCACTCATGTCTTCTGCTTGTTCACAGCCTTCTCAGGGGTCTGGAGCGGTTGACGTGGGGTGCAGTTCCACCAGTGTTCCAACTGCTCCACTTGCCGGATCCGCATCTCAGCATCCCCTGCCCACCTGATCCATTCAATCAACGTCTCAGGGTTGCCATGGATCAGGGCCCATTGTAGTACCTTGGGGTGAAGAGCGTCCTTGAAGAGCTGGACCAGGACCAACTCAGGTCATTCACGCAAGCGGCTGGCTAGCCTGCGGAAGTCAGTGGCAAACTTTCTGACTGAGCGGTTCCCTTGCTGTAGGCATTGTAGTTCTCCCCAAGCCTTCTCTTCCGCCAAAGGGTCCTCGAACCTCTGTTGTAGGGCCAGCAGGAACCATTCTAGATGTAAGGAACTTTCAGAAGAACTTGAAACAAAAGTAACTTTAAGCAGTTCGTTTATTCCAAAGCTTCAACGGTCTCAATACACGCCATGCGAGAACTGGCCCCCCTCAGCTAGCCTCGTCGTTTTTACAGACGAAAACACAGCCCCTCCTCCCATGCATAGTTCTCAAGCTCAGTTTCACACAGGAAAGCAAGAAAAGCAAAAGTAAGCATTGACATAGATGATAAGCAATACAAGGTCATTTCCCTGGGCAAGCAGCCCGAGACGGCTGGATGAGCGGGCTAGCCCCCACTCTTACATTAGGTTGTAGATTCCCAGCACATCTGCCTCTATTTGTCCCACTAGCCAATTAGCAGCCTCCCCCTAGAGCCTGGTCCTGATCTCGAACACTCTCTCCTGATCCGAGTAGAAGCTGCTACCATGGACCTCCATGTACGAACCCACTTGGATCAAGAAAAAGGCAAGAAAAAACTTTTAGTGTGGCATATTGTCCATGTCCCAGGGCAGGGAACCCTGGGACATGGACAATACGCCACACAAAACTTTCCCTTCTCACTTAGACACAGTGTGAAACAGACTTTTCTCTGTGATACACCTCTGAAGATGCCAGCCACAGATGCAGGCAAAACGTTAGGAACAAAATCCACCCGACCACGGCCACACAGCCTGGAAAACCCACCAGAACCAGTTGAATCCGGCCGTGAAAGTCTTTGACAATACATTAAAGAAAATAACTTTATTGATTTGCGTCGCCCTAAATACAGGGTGCTGGAACAGAGGATTCGTGTCCTCAGTTCCAGTATTTATTTTATTTCTGAACTCAACAACAACCAATCAGCTTTCTCCCCCTGCCCAGTCTCTGGCCTCTCATTGGCCATGAATCTCTAGTGGAATGTAGTTTCTCAATTTGTTTTCCCACTCTTTTTGGAAAAGGCGGGAGCCAGTGCATGCTGGGAGTTGCAGTCCTGACACTGGGGAACCATCAGGACTAGCAGCCTTTTTAGTACAGAGACCTACCTCTTGACATAGAACTGGCTGCCATTCTGAAAAATCAAGAGGCCTTGTTTCATCTAGGTCAGTGGTGGCAAACCTTTGGCACTCCAGATGTTATGGACTACAATTCCCATCAGCCCCTACAATTGGCCATGTTGGCAGGGGCTGATGGGAATTGTAGTCCATAACAGCTGGAGTGCCAAAGGTTCGCCACCACAGATCTAGGTTATCATTATAATTTTATTTAGAATACAATGATGAAAAATGTGATCACTGTGGGGTTCTGCAGAAGAAGAGGTTGGGGCTGTGCAAACAGGGAGCAGGGTTGCCCATTCCATGTTGGGACATCCCAGGTGATTTTGGGGTATAGCCTAGGGATGGCAGGATTTGGGGAGGGGAGGGGCCTCAGCAGGATATAATGCTTTAAAGTCAATCCTTCAAAGCAGCTGCCATTTCCTCCAGGAGAAATTATTGCTGTAGTCTGGAGATCAGCTGTAAATCTAGGAGTTCTCCCCTGAACCGGATGATATCTTGTGGGTGTTTCCCACCCTCCAGTCGGGGAAGGCAGGAAGTGATTGTTCTTCCTCTTCTTGTTGGTGTGGGAACACTCCCTTTCCTCAGTTCTATTCTTGCCTCAGGGGAAGTAGCATATAGCTAGGTTGCCTGTGCCAGTTTTTCTGCTTCAGTGCTTCTTATCTACAATTCTTTTCCCTTTCCTTCTTTATTCTGTCTCTCTCAGCCTCATTTCTTACCCTTGTTTTGCTCTTTCATCTTCAATTTGGAGATTTCTCCTCTACTTACTTTAACTCTGATTGGGTAGAACCTCCTTTCCACCGTTTACCATGCAGAGAAGTTCTGATTCAGAGCTACTATCGGAAGATGACATGGATTGCCCCTGGAAGTTGGAGCATCCAGAAATGTCATGGGCTGTCCCATCCTGCTCTGAAGCTGATGCGGCTGTTTTACCACCTAAAGCCACCACTTTTTCTACTAGAGATGGCGAAACTGCAATGTAATCAATTACACTGGCACAACCTGTAGATGTGTAAGTGAATGTGCCTCCAGATTTGTTGTATACGTTTCCATGCAAAACATAAAGATTGTATTTGGACAGTACGTCAGGCAATATTATTTATTTATTTGTTTGATTGATTGATTGATTTAGGAACCACCCATCCCCAAAGGGCTCTGGGCGGTGTACAGTAGATACGAATACTGTAATACAAATACAATGCATAATTCATTAAAAATTCATAATTCATATATAAGACACATAAAAACACAGCAGCATTCAATATAAAATGGTGGCGCCCGATCCAAAGGCTGGGAGGGAACAGGCCGTGCTGACAAGATGTTATACCGGATGTGCCAAAAGTGGTATGGCACTCAGCACGGGGGGCATCTGGGGGAGGAAATCCGTAGTCAGCTTCCCCAAAGACCTGGTGGAATAGGATGGTTTTACAGGAATCCCTGCGGAATTCACCAAGGTCCCGCAGGGCCCGCACGTCAGATGGAAGCATGTTCCACCAGGCAGGGGCCAGGGCCATAAAATCCCTGGCCCGGGTGGAGGCCAGCCACATCATGGAGGCCAGGGATTGTCAGTAAGTTGACCTCTGCTGACTGCAGAGGCCTACCTGGGACATATGGGGTGAGATGGTCATGAAGGTATGAGGGTCCCAGACTGAAAGGCCTTAAAGGTTAACACCTTGAAGGTGATCCGGAATTCCACTGGTAACCAGTGTAGGCGACACAACACGGGGGTGATATGATCTCTGAAGGAACCACCCACCAACAGTCACGCCACGGCAATCTGGACCAGTTTCAGTTTCTGGATCAGCCGCAAGGGAAGGCCCGTGTAGAGCGAGTTACAATAGTCCAACCTGGAGGTGACCGTTGCATGGATCACAGTGGCCAGGTCGGCCTGGGAGAGATAGGGGGCCAGCCGTCGGGCCTGATGGAGATGAAAAAAGGCAACCTGGGTAGCATGGGCCACCTGGCTCGCCAGAGAAAGAGAGGAGTCCAGGTGGGCCCCCAGGCTGCAAGCCAGAAGGTTGGGGGTTAACAAAACCCCCACCAATACTGGCAACTGAAAATTCCCATTTCCCCCACCACGGCCCAGCCAAAGGATGTCCATCTTCGATGGATTGAGTTTTAACCTGCTCTGCTTCAACCAACCAGCAACCGCCTCCAAACAATGCTATAGAGCTGCAGGGGCCGAGGTCACCCCCCTCTCCATCATCAGAATGAGCTGGGTGTCATCAGCATATTGATGGCAGACCAGCCCAAAACTCCGCACCAGCTGAGCGAGGGGTTACATGTAGATATTAAACAGGAGTGGGGATAACAAGGCCCCCGGGGCACACCACAATCCAGTGGGCACCTTTGGGAGGTCTGGTCCCCAGGCCATACCTGCTGACCCCTGTCCTGAAGGAACGAGGCAATCCATTTGAAGGACCATGCCCTGAACCCCGGAGACGGCCAGGCAGTGGACCAAATGGTCATGGTTGACCACATCAAACGCTGCAGCGCCAATCCACCACAGTCGAGCTGCATGCGGAGTATATCTGTGATGGTGACGAGGACGGTCTCCGTCCCATGACCAGCACGGAAGCTGGACTGGAAGGGATCGAGTGCCGATGTGTCCTCCAGAAAGCCCTGAAGCTGCTCCAACACCACTCTCTCAATTAATGGAGAGTTTGACCGCCTGCCACCCCACCACAGCACCGACTGCTCTATCGAGCTGGTTCTGGGGGCCCAACTTCCCAAGGGGAAATTGTATCAGATGATCCCAAGGGGAAACTGTATCCTGCAAACTGGCAGAGATGTGGGAGTTCGTCAACAAGAACTTGACAAGGGGCTTCATTCGAGCTTCCAAGTCTCACATGGGACCCCCCGTCCTTTTCAGCAAAAAGGATGGCTCCCTCCGCCTCTGTACATACTACAAAGGCCTGAATGCAGTGTCCCTGAACAACAAATACCCCCATCCCTTGATCAAAGACTTGTTGGGGCACATCTTCAAAGGCAAGGTGTTCCCCAAACTGGATTTGCGGGAGGCATATTTTCGGGTACGCATTGCTTTTTTACAAAATTTATCTTTATTGGGGAATTTTTAAGCAAAGTTACAAAGAATCAAAAGATACAAAAAAATTTAAAAGCAGAGATTTCAACCATCAAGTTATTTTTATATTTCCTTATCTCATATATAATAACTAAATTTATTTACTTTGTAGTTATTACATCTAAATCTAAAGAGAAACAAGACTGAAGTAAAAAGTAAATATAGAAGAATTGGAAGAGACCAAAAAAGGAGTAGTTGTATTGATTGCATGAAGTCACAATGAATTCAATTACAATTTGAGATATTATATTTCTCTGTTACTAAATTTAAATTAATTTCTAACTTAATTCATTGTGACTTCACCTTCAGATGCAGATCATAATCTACTCATTTAATCAAATTATATTCCACATTATAAAGCTAACTATATAATACTAAATGTTACACTAAATTCTATTTCTCCTATTATATACATATCCACTTTCAGCTAATCAGTTTTTAATTTGTACTATATTTCTTCTAATCTATAAACTTATTATTCGCATATATATTATATTTTATTATTTAACATTCAGTAACATAAAACTCTTATCTAACATTCAATTAATATTCAACCGGAAGAAATTTGATGTCATTTTCTTCTGATATATATTTTATCCAAAGCTGCCAGTTTGTTCTGTATATCTCTACTGGTAAAAGTGTAATTTGGTGAGCTTGTTTGTCCATAACAAATAAGTACTGTATTTTCGTCTTCCATTCTTCCGTCGTTGGGAGTTCTTCTGTTTTCCAGTATTTTGCAAATACTAAATGTGCTGCTACGATCAAATGAAACATTAAATGCATATTTGATTTCCCTAAACCATTTTCTACCATTGTAGGACTTAACAAGTAAATTAACGGATGTTTCTTAAATCATTTACCCATTATCTTTTCTATATTTGCATGTATTTCTGACCAAAATGTTTTTGCTTTTTTGCAGGTCCACCATAGGTGATAAAAGGTCCCAGCTTCTTGTCCGCATTTCCGCAATCAGGTGAGTTTTTTAAATTTATTTTTGCCATTGTCAAAGGTGTCATGTACCATCTATAGTACATTTTTAAGCTTTGTTCCCACAAATCTGAATTAGGGGTAAATTTATATATGTTTTTGTATAGATTCTCCCATTGTTCTAATGTAATGATTTGATTGATATTTTGGGCCCACTTTACCATATTTTGTTTTACAGTTTCAGTTTCTGTTTTTTGTTGCAGGAGGTAATTATATAGTTTACTAATCAATTTATTGTCATCTCCAACAAGAATCTTGTCCAGTACTGTAGTCTCTGTATTTATCCCCCAATTTATCATATCTGATTTCCAACTATCCTGTAACTGAGTATGGTAACCAATGGCAAGGTTGATTTTTAATCAATATGAGATTCCTAGGTTTTAAAGTAATTAATTAATTAATTATCATTGTTATATTTTTGTATGTAAGCCAGTCTTGATTTTCATTCCCGTCTTTTATTTGTAGTCCTCCCATTCTCGAGACCCTATTTGGTAGTTTACTATAAAATATATTTCTATATTTTGTCCAGATTTTTAAGAGAGCATATCTGATGGAATGTGTTCTAAAAATTTTGTCTCCTACTTGTTTGTTTGGAGTGGAGGGCCATAAATAGTTATGCTATCCTACATTACTATTAAGGCTTTCTAACTGCAATATTTTATTTTCTGTTAAATTAACCCAAATTTTAATCAATGATATGGCTGCAGTGTCATGGTACAGCTGGAGGTCTGGCAATGCATATCCTCCTCTATTTTTTGCATTTATAAGATGTTTATACTTTATCCGTGTCTTCCTTCCACCCTACAAGAATGTCAGTATTTCCGATTGCCACTGGTTAAAAGTCTGTTTTGATGTCAATAGTGGCAGATTTTGAAAGAAGAACATAAATTTCGGTAATATAGACATCTTAATTAAAGAAATCTGATTCAGATCCTCTGACGATGCCAGCCACAGATGCAGGTGAAACGTCAGGAGAGAATGCTGTTAGAACATGGTCATACAGCCCGGAAACCACACAGCACCCGCACAGCCACATGATTAATAACTTTTTTATTTTTTTTATTTTTTATTGTATAAAATATTATTATATTTGTTACATTCAATATATTTGTTCCAACTATACATTTTTCCTTTTTCACCCCCTCCCCCCTCTTTTCCATTGATTATTTCAAGCAAGCAGCAGAAGGTTCATTCTTCTTATTCTCTTATTCCATAGTTCTTTGTTAAATCCGGCTTCTTCCATCCATTTTTCATACAATGTCCATAGCTTCATAATATCTTCTAGTTTATCTTGCCATAGTGTATTTTGCCAGTCTCTCAAAAATCTCTAACTGAATTTGTTCCCAAATATATTCCAACCATTTTGAGACTGTCCATTTCTTGTTATCTTTCCAGCCCAACGCCAACACTGCGTGTGCTGCTCTAATCATTATTTTATACATTGGTTCCAAATTTCTATTCACTCTTATATCATCTATTATCCCCACAATTAATAAATCATTGTTTACATCAATTTTTACTTTTACTAACTGTTCGACATATTTCAAAATATTCTCCCAAAACTTTTTTACCACTTTACATTCTATCCACATCTGAGTATAATATGCTCCTTTTTCTCCACAGTGCCAACATTTTGGGCTTAGTCCTTTGATCAGGTAGGCTAGTTGTATTGGGGTTCTATACCATTTAAGTAACATCTTTCTTTCCATTTCCACATATTTTTCAATCTTTATCTTTGTCATACTATCCATAATTCTTTCTATTTTTTCTTCTTCTAAAAATTTTTCTTTTTCCCATTTTTGCTTCAACGTTCTTAACATAAATTCTTTATCCTCTACCATATACTTATACACTGATCCTATAATTTTCCCTTTTAATATTTCATGGAGTCTTAACCATTGATTTATTATACAGTCACCTTTTATTCTAGATTTCCTTAATCTTTCCCATAACCCTCTTATTACCAGCCAATTCTCCTTCCCTCCCAGTTCTATCAAGTTTTGTAATTATATGATTTCTCCTTCACAGACTAAATCAGACACTTTATATATACCTTTTTCTTTCAAGTTTCTTATAATTTTCCAACCTTCTTTTCCAGTCATGCTTGCCACCGGGGCTCTATCCAGAATGCCAGGCATCCATTTGCTTCTCCATTTTTCCCATATATCCATATTCACTTTTTTTGGACCTATTACTCGATGTTTTTCATTTTTATAATCATTTGTATAAATACCATAAATACCTATTCCTTCATTTGCTTCATTTTCAAATTTCAACCATTTTGAGGTATTGTCTTCATTAATATCCAATAGGCTCTTAATCTGGAATGCCTCAAAATATTCCTGTGTTTTCGGTACCCCCCAGCCCAGAAGTCTATTTGGCATATATACTATTTTATTCATCACTCTAACATTTTTCTTATTAAACACCCATGCTTTTATTTTCCTATCCCATTCCTCAAATTGTTCTTTAGTAATTTCCATTGGTAATGTTTTAAATAAATAAGAGACTTTAGGTAATATACACATCTTTACTGCTTTTATCTTCCCCATTATAAATAGGGTCTTTGTTTCCCAGCTTTTTATCTGATTTTGTATTTTTTTCCATCTATTTTCATAATTATACTTATACATTTTATTTTTTCTGGTAGAAATTATAATTCCTAAATATTTAATTTTCTTCTTTAATATCTCCTTATTAAACTGTTTCTTTTCAATATTCACTCCTAATATTTCTGTTTTATCCATATTCACTGTTAAACCTGAATATTTCTTAAAATCTTCCAAAATTATTTTTAGCTCTTTCATTGTGTCCTCTGGATTAGTTGTTATCAATAATACACCATCTGCAAACATATTTATTCTAATTTCTTCTTGGTTTATTTTATATCCTTTTATTCGTCCGTTATTTCGTATTCTATCAGCCAGAAACTCCATTGCCATTACGAACAGAGACGGAGACAGCGGACAACCTTGTTTAACCCCTCTTCTAACATTAACTATTCCTGAGAGACCTTCATTTACTCTTATCTTAGCCTTGACATTTCTATATACTTCTTTTAATACACCTATAAATCTTTCTCCAAACCCAAAATTATGTAGGATTTGGAAAAGAAATTCATGACCTACTGTATCAAATGCTTTATATACATCTAATTTTATCATAGCGTATTTTTTATTCTTTCCATGCTCTAACACATTTAAGGCCCTTTCTGCACGGAGGCGGAAGGGCTTGGGTCGGCGTTGCTGACGCCGACCCGACAACGGCGGGACTGTCCGCACGGACGGTCCCAGAAAGAACCGGGAAGACGGCGCCGTTGGGCGCCGTCGCCTGGTCGACTTACCTGCTCTCCAGCCCTCCGGCGCATCGCCGGGGCCTGGGGACACGCCTCCCCTGCCCTGCGTGCCTGCTTCTGCGTCGCAGAGCAGGGGGGCATGTCCCCAGGCCCCGGCAATGCGCAAAGGGCCGGAGAGCAGGTAAGTGAAGGGAGGGAGTGGGGGGAAGCGTTCGCATGGCAGCGGCTTCCAGCTGGCGTTTCCAGAAAAGTGTGCTTCCCAGCGCATTCTGGAAACGCCGGCTTGGCGCTGGTCGGGCGGCGTGAGGGCGGTGCGGCTGCGAAGCAGCTGCGCCCCCTGTGCGAATGGCGGCCTGGGGACGGCGTTTTTGCCGTCCCCAGGCCGCCATATTCCGCCCATGCGGAAAGGGCCTAATACATTTCTTATTGGATGACTTATATCTCTTCCTTTTACAAACCCATATTGGTCTTGATCTATTATTTTTGGAAGTATATTTCTAATTCTGTTTGATATTTTTGCAAATATCTTATAATCTTGATTTAATAAACTTATTGGTCTATAAGATTCTACTAAGGTTGCGTTTTTGCCTGGCTTTAGAATTGTCACTATCTCCGTCTCTCTCCACGTCTCTGGGGCCTGCTGGCCTCCTATTATTGTGTTAAACAAATGTTGAAGTTCTGGAACTAAAATTTCCGCCATTTCCTTATAATATTCCGCTGTGAACCCATCTGTTCCGGGAGATTTATTATTTTTTAAATTCTCTAATAACCTTTAATATTTCTTCTTGTGTTATGTTCTCTTCTATAGCTATCCTATCTTCCTGAGAGATTGTTTTATTCATTTTTTCCTCATAATGTGTATTTTTTTTCATAGTTAAATAATTGTTGATAAAACTCCTCAAATTTTTTCTAATTAATTTATTTTCTGTTATTATCTGATTCCTATCATCCTTTAACGTTCTCACTCTTTGTTTCTCCTTTCTTTTCTTTAAATAGTTCGCTAACCTTTTAACTGAGTATATATTATTTCTTTGAAACTGATTTTTTACCCAAATCTTCCTTTTCCTTCATTCCATCTTGTCTAGTTCCTCCAGCTTATTCTGTAATTGTCTTATTTCATTTTTTATTCTTACATCATATTTAGCATAAAGCTTAAATCTATTTTGTTTTAACTCTTCTACTAGCTTGTTTCTTTCATTGTTTCTTTCCTTTTTCCATCTAGCCTCCCTAGCCAGGCAATAACCTCTACATGATTAATTTGAACAATCCTGAAAGGGCCAATGAATGCCCCAGTTTCGAGTATTTATGAACATCCCTTAAGTTTTTGGTGGACAAATAAACCCAATCATCAATTTTCAAAGGAAACTGTTGGCAATGCTTGTCAGTCTGTTTCTTCTGAGTGTCCTTAGCTTTCTGCAATGCAATGAGAATGGGATCCCAACAGTCAACAATGTCCTGGATCCAGGCTTGCAACTTGGGGGGTTGAACAGGACCCTGACCCAGAAAGAGGAGGGGCTTAGCATAATAGCCAGACACCACCTCAAAAGGTGTTTTATTAGTACTTTCTGTGCACTTCATTATTATAGGCATACTTTGCATAAGGCAACAGGTCTGTCCAATTATCCTGATGATAATTAGTATAGCAGTGCAAGTATTGTTCCAAAGTCTGATTAGTGCACTCTGATTGGCCATCAGATTGGGCATGATATGGAGAAGATAAGGCAGACTCCATCCCCAGTAATCCCAAAAATGATTCCCAAAACTTAGAGACAAATTGTGGGCCCCGATCTGAAATGATCTTATCTGGAGCAGAATGCAAGCGATAGATATGCTGGATAAACAATTTTGCCAGCTTTGGGGATGTGGGAATGGTGGAACAAGGAATAAAGTGGGCCTGCTTGGAAAACAAATCAACCACCACCCAAATGACTGCATTCCCATGACTCTCAGGAAGATTGGTAATAAAATCCATGGAAATGACCTGCCAGGGCCGGGCAGCTACTGGGTTTGGCTGGAGAAGACCATGAGGCTTGCCTGGGGAGGACTTAGCTTCCGCACAGACAGGACAGCCCCGAATATACGCCTCAATGTCCTTGCGCATAGTGCGCCACCAGAATTGATGACAGAGCAAATGCAGTGTTTTCAAAAAGCCAAAAATTCCAGCTGATTTGGAATCATGGCCATGACAGAAAACTGCCAGGAACAGGGAGGGGGGTACATAGAGGCAGTCCCCCTTCATCCAGAGGCCGTTTGTTAATGTGAGAGATGGCCCACCCTCTTCCTTAGAAGCCTCCAAGTCAGCTTGTCAAAACCTATCAATCAAAGACGGGGGTAGGGACGGGCGACAAGGCACATTGGGAGGAGCAGATGCTGCAGGCAGTACAATAGGGACTATGTCAGATGTCCCGGGCAATGGAAGGTGGGCTTGCATGCATGTCACAGCCAGCCCTAATTGGGATGACATGAGAACAGTGGGAGGGACGGAATGGAGGGGAGGGGAGGGCCCTCGGCAGCATCCACGGGCAAGCAGGAGAGGGCATCCTCCAGGCAATTGGTTTTGCCAGGAAAATAATGAACGGTGAAGTTGAAATGAGAGAAAAAATCGGCCCAGCTTTGCAGACATTTTGCCAGGGGTGGACAAGGCAGAGAGGTTCTTGTGGTCAGTCCAAATTTGGAAAGGGTGTAGAGCACCTTCCAACCAATGATGCCAGGTAACCAAGGCTTGCTTGATAGCCCCTGTTTCCTTGTCCCCCACTGCCCAATTTAATTCTGGGCCAGAAAACTTTTTAAACAAGTAGGCACATGAATACAGTTTATTATCTGGTCCCCGCTGGAGTAATGCCATTCCCAAAGCCTTGTCCGAAGCATTGACATGCACTAAAAAAGGGGAAGCAGGATCCAGATGAATTAAAATAGGTTCAAAAGTGAACGCAGATTTTAACGCTTGAAAAGCAGTCTGACAAGCAGAAGACCAAAGGAGATGTGCTCCTGGTCTAGAAGCTGCCGGATCTTTATCCTTGGTCCGGAGCAAATCAGTCAAGGGCAATGTCCACTGAACAAACTGGGGAATGAAATCTCTATAAAAATTGGCAAATCCCAAAAAGGATTGCAACTGTTTGTGGGTAGTGATCTCAGATTGCAAATGCCTTAGCAGACCAGGTGCTCAGGAGCAGCAGCAGCAGAAGGCCATTGCTTTCACATCCTGCACGTGAGCTCCCAAAGGCACCTGGTGGGCCACTGCAAGTAGCAAAGTGCTGGACTAGATGAACTCTGGTCTGATCCAGCAGGCTAGTTCTTATGTTCTTATGTTCTTATGACACCTCAGAATTCATATCCGAGGGGATCCAAGGTCCTGTAGATTCTAACAACTGATGGTCTAACCGGGTCAACTTGGCCATTAGGCAACCTTGTACAGTAAACTGTCAAAGGGTGCTCTAAAGAAGTGAGAGTTATCCTAATGTAACAAACAGACTGAGTCCAGGCAAAGTAACTTAAACAGTTCTTTAATCACTGGCTAAGATAGTTTCGAAAGCAAGGCAGGATAACTCTGGCTCCCTAGAGTTACAGTAGGAATACAAAAGCAGAAACACTCCTCTTCAGATAAGGGAAACAAGACATATTCTCACAGTACAGAATTCATAAGAGATAGCAAGCCGACTTGAATATCATGTCCCAGCCAGAACTCTGGGCAATTAGCCAACAACAGATTTAGGCATGAAACTGGACTGGGAACCAAGGCCAAAGCATGCAATACACACAGTTACATAACAAGCACTTGATAGGGAGCCCCGGAAAGTCATCTCAGATTGGGGGCTCCAATTCGTCTCCAGGTTCTGGTGGGAGTTTATAAAGCTACTGGGGATTGAACTGGGTCTGTCTTCCTCCTACTATGCGGCCACAGACAGGCAAATGGAGAGGGTGAATGGGATTCTGGAACAATACCTGCAGTGCTAAGTTAACCAACACAATGATAATTGGGCTGACCTACTCCCCTTTGTCAAATTTGCATACAACAACGCTGTCCATACTAGTACAGGGCAGAGTCCCTTCAGGGTGGTGTATGACCAGGACAATAACCCGTTTCCCTTAGAGGGCACTATCCCAGATGGACCGGCTGACCTGCAGGAGTGGATTGCGTCTCTGCGCACCACCTGGCAGATTGTACAGAACTCGTTTTGTCCTGTTTTGTATGCCAATAAAGACTTGTTGTTGTTGTACAGAACTCGCTAGCTAAAGCTAAGGCAGATTACAAAAGTTTCGTGGACTGCAAATGACGACCAGTCGTTCATGTGGTGGGCGATCAGGCGTCTTTCCACCAAAAACTTACGGGGGCTCCCGGGGACTAGGAAAATGGGTGCCAAGTTTATCAGGCCCTTTTGTGTCTCCCATGTGGTCAATCCGGTAGCTGTGGAATTTGACCTTCCGAAAAACTTTAAGTATGTTCACCTGTCTTTCATGTTAGCCTGTTAAAGAAAGCTTTACCTCTGGATGCTTGGCACCGCAACCTCCCCCCGGCTGAGCTGTACAAGGTGAATGGCGAGTTGCACCAGGAAATTAGCAGCATCATTGATTCCCAGTTGCACAGGAGTCAGCTAAAGTACTTGGTCGAGTGGAAGGACCTCCCCTCTGGGTTCAACAAGTGGGTGGACAGCTGTCATGTGTCAGCCCCGTGCCTTGTCCGGGTGTTTCACCATGCACATCCGGACAGACCTAGTGGAGGGGGGCCTTAGAGGGAGCAGGATGTCAGGACTGCAACTCCCAGCATACACCGGCTCCTGCCTTTTTCCAAAAAGAGCGGGAAAACAAACTGAGAAGCTACATCCCACTGGAGCTTCACAGCCAATAAGAGGCCAGAGACTGGGGTGGGGGGGGGAAGAGAAAGCTGATTGGTTGTTGTTGAGTTCAGAAATAAAATAAATACTGGAACTGAGGACAGAAATCCTCAGTTCCAGCACCCTGTATTTAGGGCTATGCAAATCAATAAAATTCTTTTCTTTAAGTTAACTTCGTTTGAGTGTGTTCAGCCTTACACCCAGCAGAACTGATTAGTAGTAACCTGGACTGGTGGGGGCCTCTTTTCACTAACCCTTTTACCAGAGTGAACTCTACTGGTATGATTCCCTCCCTACCCCCTCAACCAAATGGTGTTCCAGAATAATTTTTCGTATCTATAAAACTGGGGATAAGGATTGCTCTAAGAATTTTTGACCTATTAGTTTGTCAATCATTGGTAAGATCTATGCAGCATTTTTATTGAACTGGCTTTAGTCCAAGGCCATTGGCCCAGAATAAGTGGGGTTTCATAAGGGATACAGCACTTCATCACTGTCATGTGTTATCCCACTGGATTAGTAAGTATATGTCATGGCTGTTGACCTCCTCCCCAAAAAGCAGACTTGGGTCCAGCTTTTGCTATCAATCTGCAGGCCCATTTTTTCTTGGCCTTTGACCTAGGAAGGTAAAGGTGCTTGAGTGTTTGAAGGGGAGGGATGCCATCTTCAGATTAGGAACTTCTTTGAGATTTGAGGATGAGGTCTAGGAGGGAGGAACCAATGTGCAGTAGGATGGTACAGAGTCCACCCTCCAAAGCAGCCATTTTCTCCAGAAGAACTGATCTCTAAAGTCTGGAGATCACTTGTAATTCCAGAAGATCTCAAGGTAACATCTGGAAGTTGGCACTCCTAGTGCCTGGTCCTACAATTTCCACTAGTGTGACTGGTCCTGAAACACCTTTGGCAAATGAATGAACTATTGTGATGGCTTGAGAGGGGGGACTGTCAAATAGACATAAAAATTTACATATATCGATTATATTTTGGTAAAAATAAGAGTAATTTGCACAGTGAGAAAATAGAAATATATAAGGAATGGATTTTGGACCATGCCCCATTGGTTGCTACGTTTAGGGTAGAGGCAAAACAATATAGATGGAGATATAAAAATATAGTATGGAAAAATGAGAAAGACAGAAAAGAATTACAAGAAAAAATAAGGCACTATTTTTTAGAAAACAAAGGAACGGTATCAGATGTAATTCTTTGGGATGCATCTAAAGCAGTAATCAGAGGCTATTGTTTAGCTAGAGAAGCAAGATGGAATAAAATAGTAAATCTGGAAAGAAGAGAGTTAGTAGAAGAAATTAAAGATAAAAGGTTTCAACTCCAGACTAAATATGATATCACAATGAAAAATGAATTAAACGAGTTACAAGCACAGTTAGATGAGTTAGATAAAGCTGAGATGTGGAAAAAGGAAATATGGATTAAAATGAATTTCAAAGAACAAACATAAACTCAATGAAAAGATTAGCAAACTATTTGAAAAAGAGAAAGGAGAAACAGAGAATAAGAGGGATAACAGATAAAAATAATCAATATATAATAGAAAATAAAGAAATAAGGAAGAAATTTGAAGAATTTTATAAGGAATTATTCAGCCATATCCATAACGAAAAATTTGATGAAAAACCAAAAAAGGTTATAACACAGGAACAGAGAGATCAACTGGAAGAGCCTATTTCACAAGTAGAAATAGCTAATGTAATTAAAGAGTTGAAAAATAATAAATCCCCAGGTCTAGATGGGTTCACAGCGGAATATTACAAGGAAATGTCAGAAGTATTAATTCCTGAGATGCAAATATTGTTTAATCAAATTCTAAAAGGGCAGAAGGTGCCAGAGACATGGAGAGAGACGGAAATAATAACAATTGTGAAACCAGGATGGAATCCAGAGCAAAATTAGGAGTCAACCACAAATTAATAAGTTTACTAAATCAGAATTACAAGATTTTTTACTTGAAAGTATTTGCAAATAGATTAAAAAATATTCTTCCAAAATTAATAGGACAAGAGCAACATGGGTTTATAAGAGGCAGAGATATTAGCAACCCACTAAGGAACATATTAAACATAATAGAACATGGTAAGAATAAAAAATATGTAATGATAAAGTTAGATGTATATAAAGCGTTTGATACAGTTAGTCACAATTATTTATTTCAAACTTTGGAAAATTTTGGTTTTGGAAAACAATTTATAAATACTCTACGAGAGATATATCAAAGAGGAAATGCAAAGATAAGAATAAATGATGGATGGACAGGAATAATAAATATTGAAAGAGGAGTAAAGCAAGGATGCCCACTATCGCCACATCTGTTTATAATGGCAATGGAATTTCTGGCAGAAAGGATTAATAATAATGGAAGGATAAAAGGATATGAAGTGAAACATGAAGAAATAAGATTGAACTTACTTGCAGATGATATTTTAATAATAACGGTGAACCCAGTAGATACAATGAAAGAATTAAAAAATTATCCTAGGAGATTTTCAGAAATATTCTGGATTAAAAGTTAATTTGGAAAAAACAGAAATAATGGGGGTTAATGTGGAAAAAAGACAATTAGATAGAATAGTAAAAAAGAAGATTAAATATTTAGGTGTAATAATAACACATAGAAAGGAGAAGATGTTTCAATATAATTATGAGGCAAGATGGAAAAAATATTAAAACAATTAAAAGAATGGGATAAGAAGACTTTATCGACTACAGGAAAAATCAAAACACTAAAAATGTGTATAATGCTGAAAATGTTTTATCTATTTCGAACTCTTCCTTTAGAAATTAAGAAGAAGCAATTTGAGGAATGGGACAGAAAATTGAAAGCCAGGGTGTTCAATCAAAAAAAATTCCAAGAATTATGAATAAGATAATATACATGACGAAAAATTGTTTAGGCTGGGGGATACCTAAAATGCAAGAGTACTATGAAGCATTCCAGATTAAAAATCTGATGAACATAAATGAGGAAAATGTTGAAGGATGGGTTAAATTTGAAAATGAAATAAATGAAGGGATTGGTGTCTATGGAATATTTAATAATGAGTTGAAGAGAGGGAACCAAACCGCAATAGGGCCAAGAAAGGTGTTACTAGATATATGGGGGAAATGGAGAGGTAAATGGATGCCCGGCACTCTGGATGTGGCACCTTTGGCAAGTGTGGCCGGAAAAGATGGAAAAAAAGTGATAAAAATATTGAAAAGACAAGGAATTCAAACTGTTGCAAATCTGATAAGAGAAGGAGGAGAAATTATGACATTACAAAATTTTATAGAGTTAGGAGGTAATGAGAACTGGTTGGTCTTGAGGGGCATTTGGGAAAGGATAAAGGTTTCACAAATAAGAGGGGAATGTATAATGGCTAAATGTTTTGAACTATATGAAAAATGTAAAGGGAAAATTTTGGGATATATATATAAGTATATGGTTGATGACAAAGACTTTATGATAAGAACATTGAATCAAAAATGGGAGAAGGAAGGTTTTCTAGACACTGGGAAAACTGAAAATTTAATAGACAGTTGGAAAAATATAAAGTTTGAGAAATATATGGAGTTGGAAAGAAAAGTGATATTGAAATGGTATCGAACACCATGATTAAAGGACTCTGTCCTAAATGCTGGCACTGCGGACATCAGGAGGCATATTATAGCCATATGTGGGCGGAATGTATAGAAGTGAAAAATTTTTGGACAACCGTAATGTTATATATCGAGAAACTGGTGAAGATTAATATTGGGATAAATAATGACTTAATGTTCATGGGAGTAATGGAGGATAGAAGGGTAGATAAAAATATAGCTACATGTATAAAATAATGATCAAAGCAGCACATGCAACAATAGCTTTAGGCTGGAAAGAAAAGGAAAAAATGGACAATCCAGAAATGGTTGGAATATATCTGGGAACAAGTGGCATTGGACATTTTCGAAATAATAACAAAAAATAAACTGTGGCAAGATAAACAGAGCGAAGTTTTGAAGATATGGACCATATATGCGGACTGGATGAAAGAAGCTGGAGTTAATGAGGAGATATGGGAGAAGAGATTACAAAGAATGAACTTACTGCTGTTTGTTTGATAAAACTATGAAGAAAATACAGGGGGAGGGGGAAAGGGGGAAAATGTATTGTTTGAAAACAAATGAAGAAGTGTATTAATATAAAATGGAATATTCAAATGATACAATAAAAATTATTTTAAAAATGAGAGGAGGGACTGATTTTCCAAACAGACTATGAGGAATTGGGTCCTTTCCCTCTCCCCTTCTTCCCTTCTCCAAGCAGATATCATAGATTTGGAGGACTTTAAAATGCCAGAGGGGCATCAGGAAGAGCTACCTGACCGAGGGGGAAAAGATAACCCAGATGGACCCTGAGAGGGGGGTGAAGCCTGGGAACTGATAAAACTGCTGGGAGCAGGGAAGGGAGGTTTCTTTTTGTGGGGCCACTGAAGCAAGCAGAGCTCTTGCCTGGGCTCTAGAGAGCGCAGCCATTTTTGGACCATGTGCTCACCCACGGAGCTGACCCAATCTTCCAGGCAATGGGAACTATGAGGATTGTAACCTTCTAAGCTTATGAGCCTACCCTATTGTAACAACTGCTAGGGTATGTTTTAGAGAAAGGGATAGAGGAATTGTGTTTATATCTCATTTGTTTTGGAAACCCTTGCTCGATCTGGTGGAGTGCTAAAACATACTTGTAACCATTTTATTTTTAATAAATACTTTTGAACCATAGATGTGGGGAACAGGTCTCTGTACCACCTAGGCCTCTGCTGTTGTGGATGAACTATTGGAATAGGAGGGCACCAGGAGGAAAGGCTGGCAGTTGGCAAGCAGCTGTTCCTCCAGGGCCTCTAACCTGCCTGTCAGAACTCCTCTGCATAGACAATGAAACAATTAAAGTTCAAGGATTTTATTGCTACAGGCAGAAAGAAGGCAGAAGTCTTCTGAGGCCTCAGCTCAGAACAGTTCGATAATATACAACACCCCCAATCCCCACATGTGAAACAAAACAGAACAAGATTCACTGAAACAGTTCTTCCATCCCAAGATTAGAGATAACGCAGCTACAGGAGAGAAGCATAGCAAAATAGCATACAGAGCTTGGCATTGCAAAGCATCTCAGTAACAACGTATCCCCCCCTTACAGACACTCTGACACTGCCCTGTGGAACCCAGGAGAGGGGAAACTTGGGAAACCAAGGCTAGGCTTCAGAGTTGCAAAGGAGGCTGGGGAGCCCTGACCCTCTCCAGCGGGAAGTTCCTCAAATGGTCAGGTGGGGGCAGTAGTTTACACAAAGCAAGCCCTTTCCAGGAAAAGGTGGCAACTCCTGGTAGAGGCTTGGAGTGGAACAGGGCCTACCAGGCAAAGCGGGCCTGTTCCGCCACACAGACTAATAGATTTTTGCAAGAAGGAGTGGTAATTAATGTCTGCTCAGCACAATTATTGGCAAGAGAAGGGTCAGCAAGAACAGGGCTCATTTCCTGACCAAAAGGAGGGAGGGGGGATGATAGTGCATTGCTTTCAGCTGAGATCAAACACACTGTCAATAGCCCCTTTCATTGGCTTCCATGGAAACCAGCCTCCTGTTGCTTAAATTATAAATGAAAGCAGGGAAATCCATGTTTCATAACATCTCATCCTATTCCAAAAGAAGCCAGAGGCTCCGAAGCGCCGCTCTCCCACACAGCAAGGAATCCCGGGGAGGCTGTGCCGCAGTCAGAGTCAAGCAAAGGGTGGGCCACCCTGTGATCAGAATGCAGCCTGCACAGAGCCCTTCCCTCCCTGGTCTTGGTGCTAAAGGAGGCACGGGAAGGAGCGGAGTGACAACTCTGGGTTGGGAAATTCCTGGAGGCTGGGGGAGGGGGGAGAACCTGAGGAAGGTGAGGTTTGGGGAGGGGTGGGACTTTTGTGTGCCACAATGCTGTAGAGCCCACTCCACAAAACAGCTATTTTTAATCCAGGGGAGATTACCTCTGTTGTACTTCTGGCAGATCTTTATACCCCACCTGGAGGTTTGGTAGCCCTGAGCTTGGAGAAGCATGTGTCAGGGGGATGTTATCTAGTTATCTACTTGTATGGTGCCTATTGGCTGTTATGATGGAAGGAGAAAGCTGGCCCTCATATATGAAGCATTTTACAGGATCCACTGGGGTTGCCACTTCTGGGTTGGGAAATATCTGGAGATTTTGGGGGTGGACCCTGAGTGTCGTGACCTGGCCTTAGTTCAACCCAGTTCTGTCATTTCTCCCAATTGGGATGTGGAAGCCTTCCATTGGGGATGCTTCTTTTTACTGACTTTTTACTTTTGCTTTCCAGCATAGGTTAATTGTTTGGTATGTAGCTGCTTGCACTTCTTCAAAGCTCTGAGGAGTATGGGTTGTTTTGATCTGTTGAAGGTCGTACCTTTTGTTGAAGGTCGTACCCTGGGAATGAGGGGGCACCTGCTTCCCCTTGTGATCTGGACTGAAAGATGGTGTCTGGTGACATGGAACTTAGGCATTGAGGGAAGGGAGAAGGAATGGGGGTGAGGGTATAATGGAAGCTCCTTTGGCACACAAGCTCTAGTTTTGCCAATGGAGGTCTAAATGCTTAATGTGGTGTTGATTTCAATAAAGGAAATCATTTTCAATAAAGGAAAAAAAAACAAAGTCTGGTTATTGAACAGTCTAGGGGCACCACACTGAGGAGATGTCAGGATGATGTTGATGTGTGTTCTGTCCTTGCATTTTTTTTCCCGCCTGTCAGCCCTGGTCCTCTGTCTGGACTGGGGATGTTTTGCTTTCACGTTATCTCAACTTGACTGTGTGAAACTATGCACTGTTGATTTTCATTTGGCGGGAAGGAGGCTTGCTACTGTGTTAAAATTATTATCAAAGTTCTGAGGTTCTCAGATCTCGCATAATGTAATGAACTAGTAAAGTCCAGGCAAAAGTAACTGTTTTCAGTTCTTTATTGTACTGGCAGTCATAGTCGAATACAGGCAATGCAAGATCTGAGAACCTCAGAACTTTGATAATAGTTTTAACACAGTAGCAAGCCTCATTCCCGCCAAATGAAAATCAACAGTGCATAGGTTCACACAGTCAAGTCTAGATAACGTGAAAGCACAACATCCCCAGTCCAGACAGAATGCCAGGGCTGACAGGCGGGAAAAAATGCAAGGGCAGAACACACATCAACATCATCCTGACAGGAGAGAGGGGTTTTGTAAAGGAAGTGAGGGTGGGACTTCAATAGTCCACCTCCCAAAGCAGCCATTTTCTCCAGGGGAACTTTGTCACCTGGAGATTAATTGTACAGTGGAAGATCAGAAGCCACCCGCCGGTGTTGACAAATTTGTTGTTGACATCCACAGGTTTTGTTATAAAAGGAAGTAAGTTTCCAGACCTCAGACTTACACAAGAATGCTGTGTCCTTAACAGAATAAATAATGCAAGAGTCAATTATATATTCAGATATGCAAATATATTGGTTTTGCAGGTTTTCAAGAGACCTATTCTGGTGTGACCATTTGGAATTTTGATGAGCAAACTCATCAAACTTCCAAATGGTCACACCAGAATAGTTCTCTTGAAAACCTGCAAAACCAATATGAGGTTAGCAGAGCTTCTGGAATAGATTAACCCAGCTCTTCTTGCCAGCTTTATTGCAAGGAGTTAATCCACTGAAATAGCTATCAAAGTTAGTTTTGCTTCAAGTCATTATTGGCAAAGAACTCCTTCTTCCATGTGTCAGATTTCTTCCACTCATCATTCTTGTTTGCACTGAAAAAAGCTAAACAAACTGCCAGTATGTTATGATAGATGAAGGACATTTGCAAAGCACCCTGTGATGGGAGGCATTATTCTTCTCAGTATCCCCCTCCTCCCCACAAGCAACAAGCAACCCCCCGCCCCAAAATTCATTTAGGTATGACTTTTTATGAATTATAGCAGGAATGTGTGTATGTATGCAAACACACTTTCCTTAGCCTTCTTCTTTCTTCTCCAGAACAATTTATCAATTATTCACCAAGCCAGATGGCAGAAGCTTGTTCAGGTGCCTGGAATCGCATCCACAATACTGCTGGCGCACGAGAAAAGAAGCAGGGTTTTTTTTGGGGGGGGTGCGCACCAGAGCTGTGCTTCTAGATCACCTGAACATGACCTTGGAATTCCTCCCCTGGACTGTTTGCAAGCAACATCAAAAAGGGCTCCCTGGACTTCAGGCTGCCCAGACGATAGACGGGACCCGTGTTCTGAATGTTGCTCCTTATTGTCCCTGAGTGCAGGGAAGGATGTTATTTCCATGCATGTTAACATCTGGAAGGATGTTATTTCCATGGAAATACAAGCCTTCTGCCAAGTCCTCAGCATGTCTAGTAGCTGCAGTTAATGCTGCCAACTCTGGACTGGGTAATTCCTGGAGATTTGGGGAAGGGGCTTGGGGAGGACAGGGTTTGGGGAGGGGAGAGACCTCAGCAGGGCAAAACACCACAGATTGCTCTCTCCAAAACAGCCATTTGCTCCAGGAAAACTGTTCTCCATAGTCTGGAAGTTAGTTGTGATTCTGGGCACTCTGCCTCTGCAGTTGTGTCTCTGTGTGATGAGAGTAAGAGGGGTGAAACTCAGCCGCCACCACCACCTCCCCGCCCATTCCTAACTTCATCTCTTTTCAGCAAGAAGGTTACCTTGATAGGGTAGAGAAGGAGAGGGGGGGTCACCCAGTTGCACACTCCCCCACATTACTGCTGTTAGAGTTGCTATGCCAACCTCCTGGTGACCCCCAAAATCTCCAGGCATTTTCCAACTTGAAGAAACCCTGGGCCACAGTGGTGGGCATGTGGGGCAGTCAGTCAGCATGGATCCATCCCTCATAATGGCTTTGAGGGCGCAAAATCTCATTTTGTAAGCCATCCTTAGCAGGTGTCTGAAGAGAAAGCATAGAAGTGTTTCAAATAAACATTGCAGAAGGTCTTGAGCATGGTGTGAATTCTTATTACAGTTTAATTTTAATTTTAAATTGAACTTTTATGGTTACCATATTTTTCTAGTTTTTTTATACATTAATTACCCTACAATGATTTTACTGCTGCTGGATTTTTACATTTTTTATATTGTCCTTTTTATAGTCCTGCATTTTAATTGCTCCCATGACAGGGCGGGAATCTGGGGAGCGCCCCAAAAGGCAGTGTGCTCCTGCGGCCTCGCGCGCGTGCGCGCACCCACCCCCGTCCTGGTTTTAAAAGGTGACAATCTGGTCACCTTAGCCTAAGGGCACGACCGCCACCACCCATGCCCCACTTATGGGAGCCAGAGAGCCAGCAAGGAGGCCGGGGGAGGCCAGGAGCTCAGGGGCAAGGCTTGGACGGGCGCTGCAGCAATAGGCCGGCTCCTGGGCTGCCTGCCACTGGGGAGGGCAAAAGCCAGCCTGCAGGGAGGCCAGGGGGGCAGGGCTCGGCGCAGTGCAGCTCAGGCACATGCCAATCACCCCCACATACACATGATTAAACAGCGTGCGCCCAGGGACATGGGATACCCGATGTTCCCATTAGTGGTACGCCACTGCCTGGAGGTCCCCTCCAGCTCTAATTCTATGTTTCTATTA